>NC_056631.2:40997644-41662644 GCF_002870075.4 Lactuca sativa | reverse complement strand
GTCGAGTCCCTCCATTACTGAGTCTGCCCTCCAACTCACTGAGTCTACTCTACTACTCACAGGCTTCCTCTCGACATCACTCAAAAGGAAAAAAACGGGACTCGCGACTTGACTCGCCGAGTCACATCCATGGAGCTACTCTAAACTCGATTCTGCTTGAATCCAACGTCTGAAACTTATAGATCTGGGCTTCCTTAACTCGATTAGCACGTAAAGATTCTATCTTTATGTGCCCATAAGCGACCAAGAAGATAATAAGGTTCAAAAAGCATAATAAAGGCTAGATCTAGGGTTCTTATGCAAAGCATCTTCAAAAAGGCAATAGATCCGGGCTCTACAACTCATAAATGAACAGATCTAGGGATCTCTCGACCTATTAAGGCATCCATACAACTATAAGGCTTGGAAAATGCATCAAACTAGCCCTAGAAGAGTTCTAGTGGAGGTCTAAAGCATAAAACAGAAGGAATCTGAGAAATACCTCAATGAACTCTTATTTTGCCCTTGGATCTTTGCTCTACACCTCTTCTCCTTGCTCCTTTCTTCTTCTTCTTCTTCAAGCCTTCAAAATCCACACAAAAGCACTTAAAACAAATAAGGGATGGATTAGGGTTTCTCACAGCTCTCTGAGGGTGAAGGAGGCAAGTTTGGGGCACACAACATTGCTTAAATAGTGAGCAACCCGGGGATTTAGGGTTTCTTCCAGGCAGGCAGACTCGCCGAGTCCCGAATATGGACTCGCTGAGTTGCCGACTAACACGTGCACGAAAACTCGACCCTACTCGACGAGTCAGGCCATAGACTCGCCGAGTCCCTCAATAAAACTTCTAAATAAATGCCACGGGAACAACATACCAGAGATGGGGCGTTTTAATTCTCTCCCACTTGTCTCAGACTTCGTCCTCGAACCCCTTCCGGTGCTGCCACTGCACCTTCACTAGCTGAATTGCCTTGTTCCTCAAGGTATTTGTCTTCCGGTCCAGAATCGCAACCGACCTCTTAATATAATTCAGGCTGCTATCAACCTGAATATCCTCTAAGGGAACAACTGCTGACTCATCCACCAAACACTTCCTCAACTGAGACACATGGAAAGTGTTGTGGATCTGGCTAAGCTCTACTAGAAGATCCAACCGATAAGCAACCCGACCCACTCGGGCCAAAACCCTGAAAGGACCAATGAACCTGGGGCCCAGCTTGCCCCTCTTCCGAAACCTGATGAAACCCTTCCAGGGTGAGACCTTCAGGAGGACCATATCGCCCACCCGGAACTCCAAGTCTGAACGCCTCTTGTCGGCATAGCTCTTCTGCCGACTCTGCGCAGTCTGCAGTCTACTACAGACCTGCTGAATCAACTCGGTCGTCTTGAGCACCACCTCAGTGCTCCCAACGACTCGCTGACCGACCTCGCCCCAACAAATCAGGGTCCTACACTTCCTCCCATAAAGCATCTCAAAGGGAGGTCGATCAATGCTAGCATGATAACCGTTGCTATACGAAAATTCCGCTAACGGAAGATACGTATCCCAATTGCCACCGAAGTCTAGAACACATGCCCTGAGCATGTCCTTGAGAGTCTGAATCGTCCTCTGGCTCTGCCCATCCGTCTGAGGGTGGAAAGCGGTGCTGAAATGAAGACGAGTACCCATCTCGTCGTGAAACCGCTTCCAGAATCTAGATGTAAAACGAACATCTCGGTCTGACACCACCGATACCGGCACTCCATGACGTGCCACGATCTCACGCACATAGATATCGGCCAACTTTTCTGCCGATATACTCTCCTGGATCAGGATAAAATGAGCACTCTTCGTGAACCGA
Organism: Lactuca sativa; assembly: GCF_002870075.4. Taxonomy (NCBI): domain Eukaryota; kingdom Viridiplantae; phylum Streptophyta; class Magnoliopsida; order Asterales; family Asteraceae; genus Lactuca; species Lactuca sativa. The sequence goes on along the minus strand of NC_056631.2, from coordinate 41,660,823 downwards.
TCCACTACTACCCATATTGAATCTACTCCTCGTGCGGTCCTGGGAAGCTTGGTGATAAAATCCATGGTGATGTCCTCCCATTTCCACACGGGAATGTCTAACGGCTGCATCTTGCCGTGAGGCCTCTGGTGCTCCGCCTTGACCTTCCTGCAGGTCAGGCATCTCTCAACATACCAAGCGACATCCCGCTTCATACAGGGCCACCAATAATCGGGTCGAAGATCTCTATACATCTTCGTCGCCCCTGGGTGGATAGAAAATCGAGACTTATGAGCCTCATCCATCAACACCTGTCGTACCCCACCCCAGTACAGTACCCACACTCTCCCATGAAGTGTCAGCAATCCCCGAATGTCATAATCAAACGAAGCTACCCGGCCCACTATCCTTTCACACTTTTGCCTCTCCTCCTTGAGGCCCTCACCCTGAGCCTCCTTGATCCGCTCCAACAACGAAGTAATCACTGTCATCCTCAAACACAAATCTCTGATAGGGGCTGCCAACACTTTGCGGCTCAAGGCGTCAGCCACCACATTGGCCTTCCCTGGATGGTAAAGGATCTCACAATCATAATCCTTTAGCACATCCAACCACCTCCTCTGCCTCATGTTCAGACTTGGCTGATCCATAAGGTACCTCAAACTCTTGTGATCCGTGTAGATAGTACAACGGACCCCATAAAGATAATGCCTCCAAATCTTGAGGGCAAACACAACCGCCCCCAGCTCTAAATCATGGGTAGGATAGTTAGCCTCGTGAGGCTTCAACTGTCTCAAGGCGTAAGCTATCACATGGCCTCGCTGCATCAACACTGCTCCCATACCTGTGATTGAGGCATCACAGTAGACTACGAAGTCCTCTACTCCCTCTGGCAAGGTAAGGATCGGAGCCTCGCACAATCTCTGCCTGAGGGTCTCGAACGCTGCCTGCTGCTCAGGCCCCCAACGAAATACCACCGACTTCTTGGTCAGTCAGGTGAGCGGCACTGCTATCTTGGAGAAATCCTGAATGAACCTCCGGTAATACCCTGCCATCCCAAGGAAGCTCCGAATCTCAGATGGAGACTTCGGGACCTCCCACTGCATCACGGCCTCTATCTTGGCCGGATCTACCAAAATACCCTTCTGGTTGACGAGGTGACCAAGGAACTGCACCTCGCGCAACCAGAACTCACACTTGGAGAACTTTGTGAAAAGTCTCTCCCTCCTCAAAACTTCCAGCACCTCCCTCAGGTGCTCCTCGTGCTGCTCCTGCGTCTTGGAATATACCAAGATATCATCTATGAATACTATCACTGACCGATCTAGCATCGGCCTGCACACGCGATTCATGAGATCCATGAACGCGGCTGGGGCATTGGTGAGCCCAAATGGCATCACCACAAACTCATAATGACCATACCTGGTCCTGAAAGCAGTCTTCTGCACATCCTCATCCCTAACCCGCATCTGATGATACCCGAAGCGTAGATCGATCTTGGAGAACCAAGACGCTCCCTGAAGCTGGTCAAACAAATCATCTATCCTCAGAAGTGGGTAACGGTTCTTCACCGTTACCTTATTCAACTCCCGGTAATCTATACACATACGATGCTACCCATCCTTCTTCCTCACGAACAGGATCGGCGCTCCCCAAGGCGAACTGCTCGGCCGAATGAAACCCTTGTCTAGCAGCTCCTGTAGCTGCGTAGACAACTCCTGCATCTCAGGGGGAGCTAGGCGATACGGTGCCTTGGCTATCGGAGCCGCACCAGGAATCAGGTCGATCCCAAACTCAACCTGCCTCTCAGGAGGTATTCCCGGTAAATCCTCGGGAAATACATCCGGAAAGTCTCGCACTATCGGAACATCATCAACTGTCGTCTTGCCCTTCTCCCGGGCATCCAAGATATAAGCTACATAACCAGCGCAACCCTGCTGAAAATAGCGCCTCGCCCTTGCGGCGGAACAAAAGGTCGGTCCGCGTTGTGGCCTCTCGCCCTGAATCACTAACTCTCCCCTATTGGGAGTGCAAACCCTCACTAGCTAAAGCTCACAATCAATCACCACCCTGTCGGGGCTTAGCTAATCCATGCCTATAATAAACTTATTCCCTCGCAGGGGAATAGGAACCAGGTCCACCGAAAACTGCTCGTCAAACAACTGAAGAGAACACCCTCTATGCACTATGGCGACCCTCACGGTCCTGTCATCTGCTATCTCAACCTCTAGTGGACAATCCAGCTCCCCTGGAGCTCTGCTAAATCTCTTGCTAAGCGCAAGCGATACAAATGATCGGGTAGCCCCCGAATCGAATAATACCATAGCAGAAATGCCGTTCACAGAGAACGACCCTATATAAAACATACAATCATAAGCAATAATCAATCAATAATAATATAGAGATGAAGGGAAGATACATACCCGTCACCACATCAGGAGTCGCTCGCGCCTCCTCTGCTGTCATCTGAAACGACCTACTCTTCGCCACTGGCGCCTCGGCTCGGCCCTGCCGGCCATCTATAATCCTCAAAGTAGCAGGGGCAGGTGCAACCACCTTCCCTACTGCAGCTAAACTCGGACACTGGGACTTTTTATGTCCCCTCTTATTGCACTGAAAGCAAATCAAATCTGATGCTGCAACGGCAGTAGCAGGGGCCATACAATCCCTGCTCAAATGCCCAGTCCGATCGCACTTGAAGCAGCCGGAACTCCCTGCCTTGCACACCCCATCGTGCAACTTCCCACACCTGCCACATCGACTGTGGCTCGGCTGAATCCTGGATCTGTGATCTGAAACCTTGGGCTTTTTGCCCGAACCTCCTGAACCCGAAACGGCCTCCGGTTTCCTCTTCTTCTCCATCTCGAGATCAATCTCCCTCTCTCGAGCCCTAGCAATCATGTCGTCCAATGTTTTACAGCTGGACCGGCTCACAAACTGGCGAATATCGCTCTGCAACATCTCATGATAGCGGGCCTTCTTCATCTCCTCATCGGCTGCATACTGAGGAACAAGAAGAGCCCTCTCCCTGAACTTGGCGGTGATCTCCGCCACGGTCTCTGTAGTCTGGGTGAGGTCCTGAAACTCTCTGGCTAACTGCTGCACCTCAATAACTGGTGCAAACTCCGCCCTGAACCTGGTAGAGAAATCAGCCCAGGTCATGGCATCCAACGCTGCATCATCTCCAATGGTATGTCCGACCTCCTCCCACCAATCCCGTGCCCTGTCCTTCAGAAGACAGGACGCCAATCTGACCTTGTCCCCCTCGGGACACTTGCTAGTGCGGAACGCGTTGGCCACATCTGCCAACCATCTAGTACTCGCTATGGGGTCCCGCGCACCGTGATAGTCTGGAGCTCCACATGCCCTGAACTCCCTGAATGTAAGTGTACGCGACCCCATCATGGCCGCCATCTCGGCACGGAAGGTGCCCAATCTCTCATCCATCAGCTTTAGGATACCCTCCTTGATCGAACCGAAGATCACAGGAGTCTGCTCTAAAATGATACGAGTAATCTCTAAAGAAAGAAACTCTCTGGTCTGCTCATCCATGCGCTTGTCCCCCGAGCCTGATCCTGATCCCTCCCCGGCACCTCCACTGCCGGCTGTTGTCCTCGGACGCAAAACCACCATTCTGAAACACATCATAGCAACATCAGAAAACTGAAATATCTCAAGGGATCATTGATACTACTACTAGCTTCCTAGTCTTGTCTCGGCCTTCCTTGATTCGAGTACGGATCCTCTGCTTTCAGTAGTACGGGCCCATACTACCTTCCACATCTATCCGTACTTTCCTCAAGAACTGCCTTGACTCCACCAAGTCACTTCTACTACTACTGATCTCTGCTACTCTCATCCTAGGCTTGCCCTAGGGAAATCTCTGACTCCACTCAAACCAGTCCTCAACTGCTGAAGGCCTCCTTGTGATGCTAATTAGCCACCACCTGAATACCATCACATGCAATGAGGCTCGGATAATCCTTCGAGTAAAAGACTCGTCCCTACAACGGTTGGACTCAGACAAGAGCTGTGCAATAGGGCCAAATCTAGCACTCTGAGATTATTCAACCCTGCTCACATGTGATGTGACGTATTCACCTAATGGCTAACTCACACCACTCAGAGTCCCACAAAGCACAAAGCAAGCAGCATTCGGATAAAGGAAACATACTCAGGCAAAACTATTCTCATAACGAGAAGCTACACTAGCATGCAATGCTAAGCTCGCGCTACCAGGCATAACCTAAACAGGCTATCCTACTGCTGTCTACTCAATACTAGCATGCAATTCTCATAAAGCTGTAACACATATAGCAGGCACATAAGGCATCCTCCTAGATCCTTAGTCCTATACTAGCATGCTGTTCTACTGAAACTGGAACAATTAATCATAATAATAAAACTTTTATTGGTAATTTGGGAGTACTTACTTGAGCTCGGCTGATCGCATGCACGACACCCTTATCTTGTTTAAAAATTCTTTTCTTTCTAAGTGCTTTTCAAAATCTCCTTCGAAAACATTTTTCTTTTTGAAAATCTTTTTATCTTTCCCTTAGTTTGAGTTCAGATGCACCCGGAGGTGTATCCGAATCCCTCAAACTAGGGCTCTGATACCAACTTGAAACAACCCAAAAATACCACCCAAAAATTTTGATTTTTATTATAACAAAACCCACGAGACTGAGTATCACATAATAAAACCATATGCTGCGTGTTTCAAAAACCATAATAAAATACTGTGAGAAAAACTGTATCACAACTGTATCCAAACATATCAAGAAAACTAAATCAACTCCCAGGACAAAACTGAAGTTGTGGTGTGTGCGATGGCATCATCCCGAGCTCTTCCCTTTGCCTGCGGAAGTACCTGAAACCAAAACTGAAACTGTAAGCACGAAGCTTAGTGAGCTCCCCCAAACTACCACATACCACATAATAACATATAAGCACATACTGGGCCTTGCCCACTGTATCGGACTGAAGTCCGGGCTAACTGGGGCCTTGCCCCCTCCATCGGACCGAAGTTCGAAGCTGACTGGGACCTCTGTCCCCTACATCGGACCGAAGTCCGAAGCTGACTGGGACCTTCGTCCCCTACATCAGACCGAAGTCTAAAGCTGACTGGGACCTCCGTCCCCTACATCGGACCGAAGTCCGAAGCTGACTAGGACCTCCGTCCCCTACATCGAACCGAAGTCCGAAGCTGACTGGGACCTCTGTCCCCTACATCGGACCGAAGTCCGAAGCTGACTGAACATAGCATAAACATATCAACTAGCATAAACACATAAATCATGTCTAAGCCACGGAGGTGTCAAACATACTAGCTACTGCATTAGACCGAAGTCCAGAAACTACGACTAACTGAATGGGCCGGCATTGTGGCCTTAGACCCGTTCCTACTGAAGGGAAACTCACCTCGTGAACTGGCTACTGTGTGAATGGCTCTGGAAGCTAACTGCTCCTGCTCCGGTATCTCCCCGGCTACAAGTCCATAAACACACTCAATCAATGCTAAACACTGCACTGGGGTAAAATGACTCTTTTACCCTTGGTCAAAGTCAACTATCTCGGTCAAAGTCAACCCACAGTTAACCTGACTCGCCGAGTCTCTAGTCTCACTTCTCAACCCTACTCGTAGCTACTCGTTGAGTATGGCATCGACTCGACGAGTACCCTCTCGATCCAAGAACTTAGACAATCTTCATCTGACTCGCCGAGTCATATGAACAACTCGACGAGTTGTTCTTGAGCTAAGAAGATTGCCTTGGACTCGCCGAGTTGTATGAACAACTCGTTGAATCCCTCCATTACTGAGTCTGCCCTCCAACTCACTGAGTCCACTCTACTACTCACAGGCTTCCTCTCGACATCACTCAAAAGGAAAAAAAAACGGGACTCGTGACTTGACTCGCCGAGTCGTTCTTCCGACTCGCCGAGTCACATCCATGCAGCTACTCTAAACTCGATTCTGCTTGAATCCAGCGTCTGAAACTTATAGATCTGGGCTTCCTTAACTCGATTAGCACATAAAGATTCTATCTTTATGTGCCCATAAGCGACCAAGAAGATAATAAGGCTCAAAAATCATAATGAAGGCTAGATCTAGGGTTCTTATGCAAAGCATCTTCAAAAAGGCAATAGATCCGGGCTCTACAACTCATAAATGAACAGATCTAGGGATCTCTCGACCTATTAAGGCATCCATACAACTATAAGGCTTGGAAAATGCATCAAACTAGCCCTAGAAGAGTTCTAATGGAGGTCTAAAGCATAAAACAGAAGGAATCCAAGAAATACCTCAATGAACTCTGATTTTGCCCTTGGATCTTTGCTCTACACCTCTTCTCCTTGCTCCTTTCTTCTTCTTCTTCTTCAAGCCTTCAAAATCCACACAAAAGCACTTAAAACAAATAAGGGATGGATTAGGGTTTCTCACAGCTCTCTGAGGGTGAAGGGGGCGAGTTTGGGGCACACAACATTGCTTAAACAGTGAGCAACCCGAGGATTTAGGGTTTCTTCCAGGCAGGCAGACTCGCCGAGTCCCGAATATGGACTCGCCGAGTCGCCGACTAACACGTGCACGAAAACTCGACCCTACTCGGCGAGTCAGGCCATAGACTCGCCGAGTCCCTCAATAAAACTTCTAAATAAATGCCACGGGAACAACATACCAGAGATGGGGCGTTATAGACTTCGTCGGTGAAAAAAAATGAGAGATGAACCATTTGGTGTATCTCCTTCTTCGAGTATGGCTTCATCTATCTCTTCTCCAACGATAACATCCGACTGTGGCTAGGGTCGTTCGCCTCTTGTTCGTTACTGGCAAGAACGGGCTGAAGTCAAAATGACGACCTCCATTTGTGAAGGGGTGAAACTAGAATGAAGATAACGTCAATGCTGTGACAATAAACCCTAGTGTCATCCTCTTGTCGTCGAAAAACCCCTAGATCTCTAGTAACTCCGTTAGAAAACCCCTAGATTTCATTTCCAGGCAGTGGTTTCGAAGAAGGTGAGGGATAGATCTGAAGCATTATGGTGGTGCTGTAACTCGATTTTCGTAGATCTGCGGAGGGTTTTTAGATCGACGACGAGAGTTTTCAGATAGAAGGTGATAAAGATGGATCTGGCGAGGGTGGTTTTTGACAACGGGGGGCTCAATTTTCATTGACTGGTAAGGAATTGGATTTTCATCAGCTAGAGCTCTAGAGAAGCTTGCGCTAGGTTTACAAATGCCGACATAGACTCTTGTTTCAGGATGTGGTGGTGGCGGCGTTGGGACGTTGGCTCCAACAAGAAAGTGGTGGTTCCGACAAGAGGAATTCATCTGAAAAGTGTTTTTTTTTTTTTTTTTTTGTGAATATATTGTAAGAGAAAGAGAGAGAGGGAGAGGGGGAGGGTAGTTTTGTTTTGTGTGTGTGTGTGTGTTTTAAATGAAACGAAAATAAAAAATTAAAATAAAGACAATTTCATCATTTTAAGTATTTTTAGAATTTTTTTTAATCAAACTCGCAACAAAATCAAAGCTTGGACAGGTGGTCTTTAGTCCAAAACTTTTTGGACTAAAATGACATTTTTCGCAAACCATGGGGACCAAATTTGCAATTTTGTCTATTATTTAATATATATGTAATTATAAACAACTTATCAATGTATTTTTATTCATTATTTTCAGATATTTTACCACATAACAGTAACTACTTGTAACTACTTTGATATTTAAAAGATGAAGGTTTATCTATATAACGGGTTCTTGTACCCGTCTCAAGGTGGTCTCCAAACTTTTCGTTTTTTTGCGGCCCGGTCTCTTTCTATAGTGGTTCAGTGATGGTGATTTGGGGGATCGGCCCAATATATGCCTATTTGTGCACATCTAGCAGATATTCATGTCACAGTCAAAAATCCAATATATACAATCCTATCCTAATGGATCCCAAATCTGGTAATAAAAGATCTGATCCCATCCGGTTTCAGCTAAATCCGACTTTTGGGAAGATAATCTCTTTAGCAATAAGCCTATTATCAACCTATAATTATCGTAAAACCCATGAGTTAACATGACATTCACCGACTCATCATGTGCAATTTTGGCCCAACTGGCATTGAGGTAGTTTTATCAAGAATTTCAGTTTTCAATTGTTCTCAAAGTTCTAGGCAAATCGCATGATTATAGAGATTTCTTAAATCAAGTACTTTTTTTAATAAATGGCTAGTGAGTTTAATTTTTGTTGAAAATTTGAAATTGTACCTGCACCAGTTATACTTATAAAAGTTATCTATTCTAATAAATAAAGAATTTTTTTGATTATTTGTTATATTTTTATATGTTATTTTGTGGTTATTTTAAATTAGTTTTTTTTTTCCACATGACAATTTATAGGTTTTTTTTATTTTATTAAATTTCACATAATATTTAAATGTAATAATAAATACATATCAATTTAATTATTACTTTCCTTCTAATTTCTAAATTTGTATATTAAAGTTTCATTAGTTTCTTTGTTTATGTATCTAAATTATTTGTTTAAATTTAAAGAGAAAAAACACTTTAATTTTAATAATTCAATATTTTTCTTTATTTTTAATATAAATTCAAACTTTTCAAATATTTAAAATTTTATATTTAATTTTTTTTTTAAATAAACTCATATATTAGATAGATCTTACACCTAGTCAAATCATATTTTACATATATCTCCATATGCGTATACATGATTTTGTGTTTTACAAAATCTTATCTTTGAGGAACAAACTAAAATAAATACATGAATATGTAGTGATAACTTTTTTAACTTGCATCTCGTAAACGGTAATAATATATTTATTAGTTCAATGAACTACATATTGAAAAGCGTGAATGAACAGAAGTACATATTTTGAGTATTCTACTAGGCTAATAACCTAAAATGTCACGAATCTCACCATTGCAAAAAACTAATCCCGAATGGTTTGGTATTATCTTTCAGGCTTCATATATAGCATTGCTTATTGGTAAGCGATTGCTGTTGTTGGAAAAATGTAAGCCAATAAAAGTTCATTCCAAATATCAGGAACTCCAGGAAGGCACCAGTGTGCACAATCTGAAATACTATGTGGTTTCTTCTTTTCATCTTCGGTGAAGGGACGCCATAGTTTCCTATAAATAGTAGGATGTGCATCTCTTCTGGCTTGTGTTAGCTGTGTTATATTTATCATTTGCACATTCACTCCCTTGGCTTTCAGTTTGCTCAACGATGATTCCAATATTCTCAGTATATTGGGATCTGTTCCAATTTCCCAAAATCTGTAATCCATCAATGGCTCCGTTTCTCCATAACAGGTTTCATGCTTCTTGCCTCCCCAATCTGTAGCCCTGCAAAATGAAGTAAGAGTGTGAAAATGATCCAAAACATAAATTTATTATTCTTGTTTTATACATACCACGCATGAGCTGCTGTATGACCCATGTAGAACAACTTGGTTTTTGAGGGATTGATGTTGGCATGAACCCATTTGGACCATGTTTCGAGAGCCATCTTGTAGGCACGAGGACTATCGATAACTTCAACCACTTGATTAGGAGCACCCATTAACGATCCAGCACTCTTCCTGATTTGGAAACGAAAAGAAACATAACTTCATGAGTTCGCTAAAATATTTAAGGAAATTAACATCGGATTCTTATTATAAGAATTTAATTTGTGAGGTGATGATACTTTACGTTATCTACTTACAAGAGAGTCACTGTGGGTAATCTCCACCAAAGACATGAATTAAATATGATTACATCAGCATCAACCCAATGCTTTGCATGTTTCTCAATAGCTTTGCTTCGAATAACTCGAAGGTGAGCACGATGGTCAAATGGATCATCTCCGTTTGATTCTACTAGCATCGGAGCCCAGTAGTAATCAACTGAGATATTGTAGTCCTGTAATGATTTAATGTAACTAGCGATCGATTAATTAATTGCATGTATGATATATAAACACACCGTTTGCGACATTAAAAGATATAGCAAACGAAAAATACGACTTACATGGGCTCTGAAGGAATACAAGGTACCATTGAGACCTTTTGAGTTAACCTCCTTTTTCCCTGGAATTGATGATTGGAGCATGCAAATCATCGAATCCCATTGGTTCCTGTTTATCGAATCCCCCACAAACAATAGCCTCTTACCCCTCAGTCTCTTTACCACTGCTTCACCATCAAACCTATATATTGCAAACAAACGAACATTAGAAAACTAAAGATAACAAAAGAAGATTAGCAACATTGGACATTCAAGATTGTCTCAAGCGTGAGAGAGAAAGAGACCTAGGGAAGTCGCAGTCATTGGGTTGCCACCTCCATTGTTGATACTTTGAATCCTTTCTGCCATAGGTTAGGCAAGCTAGATCACCATTAAGATAAGGACACTCATGTTCTTTATACAAAGGGTAATGACTTTTGTTGTCGTGAACCCATCTTCCCGAGAACAAATCACAGCTGTCCGTTGAAGACGGAGGTGCAATGTTCAGTGTTCTCGGATCATCAAAAGCTGGTGTACTTGTATTTATGTTAGTCGTTGTACTCGTAGGATCAGTAACCTTAACCTTGCTAATGATCAGTACTGCTTCTAGATTATTGTTTCTGAAAAATCGTAATGTTGCTAATCCTCCAAGGAAGAATATGAATAAGCAACAATGGAACATGGTCTTCATGTCCCATGATCCCATTGAATAATGCTTGAGCCCCATCTCTCTCCTTCTCTTGTTCTCTCGTATTATTTATATTAGTAAGACACAGTGAGCAAACAAGGGTGGATCCACTGTACTAGGTTTGAGTATGTTAACTTATTAAGAGGTTATTTTTTTATTTTGAAGGGTAACGTCACTCTAACTTAGGAATTGATTTAATTCACTGTTGTTTTTTTTTCCTAGGTGTTTAAAGTTGAATCCGCAAGTTTAATGCGTCATTAAGGTCCAAACATATGTTTTAAAATGTCGCTTGTCTAATTGTTAAATGGGTATCCCGGTTTCTACCATGCCCCGTCATTAAAAAAAATGCAACTTCATTTAATTAAAACCCAAGTCATTAAAGGAGGCGACATGTGTGTAAATAAGAAGTTAAATTGTGTTGTTTTATATTTGGAAGAGCAATGAACTAAATTTCTTGTCCCCTTCCTCGTTCTCCTCTCCCCAAAAACCCTTTTGCTTTAGTGTTAATTAGTTGCCCAGGGCACAATATGTGAAAGTTTACGTGCGCAGTTCCAAAACACCCGTTTGGTTACGCTGATTGTATACATCATAGGTTTGAGGATCACCACAAGAATTCAGACGTGTACTGACGACTTCTATGTCGACGACTTGTCCTTGCTACAACTTATGCTATACTGAGGACATGTCGTCGTAAAGAGATGAACAATTTTTTTTGACCAGAGTATTTATGTCAACGACCTCATGTTGTCTCCATAGCTTAAGCGGGAAACGAAAAGGGTTTACGAGGTTTTATGAAAACTTATGCTGACGACATGTTGTCGGTATGTTACTATATTTTCTATATATTTATAATTCATGTTGTAGAAAAAAGAAACTGATGTCGTTTCTGGAGAATGATCCCAATGACATGTTGTTAGCATAGAGGTCTTTTCTTGATTTATGAAAATAGAGAAACGGCGTCGTTTTCATTATTCCTATATCGAAGACTTGTCGTCGGCATAGGGTTCCAACATCTTTGGTATCCCTAGCTTCATCATTCACACTGACGCACGAAGAAATCGAACCCAAAACTCTCTCGATCGGCGACCCCTTCTCTGACACAATGTCACATCCTTTCACAGTATTATGCTTCCTCCATTATACTTTTGCTAATTTCACAGATTTTGGGAGTAATTTTGAGTTTTCCATGTTTCAATTTCTAGAAAACTAGCCATCATAGTCTCTGGCACTTGCCTTCGGCCACCACTAAAAGATAATATGTCAGGCCTAGAATGTCCCTATATCTCTTGTGTTTCTGATTTTTGTTGTGATTTTGATTCGTTTGTATTTTTTTGTTTCGTTTTCTGATTTGGTACTATTTTTCGGTGAGTAAACTACCATAGACGTTGGACTTCATATTTTTGGTGATATTTCGGTGACATTTCATAGCGGTGCGATTTTCTGGTTATTGGGGTTCTATCCCTTTTTTTTCTGACATAGGCAAAGGTCGCAAAGGTCTATTTCCCAATTTTAGAATTGAGTGTATAAAATGTATAATATGTATGATTCTATTATTGGTTTAGGTTTACTAGTTTCAATACATATAAGATATTTGGAATTAGATGTATAAAATGTATCATATGTATGATTATGTTATTTGTTTATGTTTACTAGTTTAAAGTACATATAACATGAAGTGATAAATCGTATAATGTGTTTCTATATTGATAATAAGTGCTTAATGTTTTATAAGTGAATGGTTAAAGCGTTTCTGTTTCCATGATAAGTTTTAGTGATTAATCGATAAAGTGATTAATTGATAACTAATTCATGTATTTATATTTTCATGATAAGTGCTTAGGTTGTTTTGTTAGTGAATGTTTAATGAATATGGTTGCTATTGGTTTGTATTGTAAAGTGCTTAATATGTTTTTATATTCATGATAATATAGTTTTAAAGTGCTTAATATTGATAACGACTTAATTATTTAGTTTAATTAAGTAATATGATTGTTTACAGTAGAATGTTATAGTTGAAAAACCAAAAGTAAATTGTGATAATAGAAAAAAACAAATAATATCTAAAGTGCAATGCTATAATATAAAAAAAACCAAAATCAGATGCTAACATAATAGAAATATGAAAAAGTACACTATAATTTAAAAAAAAAAACAATTTTTTAAAGTAAAATAGTAGAATATAATAGGAAAAAATATTAATATAAGACATTAAATGTAACAAATTATTTATTTAAAGTACAATGTTATTATGTATAATATAATAACGTAATTATTTAAAGTATAATGTTATAATAAAAAATAGGTTCTTTAGTTTATGTCTCTTGATTAAAATCATCAAGAGCTTCTGTGTGAACTTGATTTAGAAATTAATTTTGGGTTATCCCTGTTTTTGGATAGCTTTTTGAATACTTTATCTCATTTAGGATGTGAATGCATATTGTATGATTGTATGTTTAAGAAAAAATCATTGTCATTTTCTCTTTGCTTCTAAGGTATATATTTCTTTATATACTTGGGGAGCTAAGGAGAAATAATGTCAAATTTTTCTCAAACAACCAATCATGCAATACACATTCACATATGAGATAATATATTCAAAAGTAGGTTTCGAAGTCTACCCTTAAGAATATTGTGACATCCCTATTTTCACAATTAGAAAATACCTTTTTATTTATGCTTATTTAAAACAAAGTACTTTTTATATTGCGGAATTTTTTCCCATAAAAGTATTTCTGAAGAAATATTTTTCATTGATTATCAAATACTTGGGATCTCATAACTGATACAAGAAACATAAGCATAAACATGGTTACTAAAGGCCTTACAACATCTTTTATACCATGGTATATATTTCCTCGAATATCTCATTGGATCCAACATTATTGCTTTTATACTGTTTCATATGATACAAAGAAACTGAGTGGGTGAGGTTAGGAAACCGAGTGAGTACAAAGGTTTTTAACCCATAATATTATAATCTTTGATTATATATTTTTCAGGAAACAAATAACCCAGTTACATATTCCCGTTATCCTCACTTCCTAATCCTTAAATAATGATCTCGAGGGATCTCTATTAAAGGTTCTTTTATCAACATCGGTCATCATTTATTCTTCCTTGAGCATCTAGGCACAACAGTACAATAGTACTTTATGACATCCCCAAATTCACGGTCATTTTAAAAATTTTATTAATCGTTATTTGAAAATTAGAGTATTATTTTTAAAAAATAATATTGTAGAATTTGTTCCCAGAAAAACATGATAAATATATTATCAAATCATTTCCAAAGAAATGTATTTTGTTTATATTAAAACTTTGGGATGTCATTATCAATATAGAAACACAAGCATAAGCAAACCTTACATTCATTTACTGCAGCGATTTACATCTCCTTTAATCTCTCAGTGTAATGTAGCTTCGTATCGACACCTTTGATATAAATAAATAAACTGAGTGGGTCAGGTTGGGAAACCTGGTGAGTTCATAGGGTTTTTAACCCACAATAATAAAGTTATTGTGTTTCATCATCAAACAATAACCCAATTACTCATCCACATTATCTTCTTTATTTCTTAAGGATCTACCCTAAGAATCATCTATCATTCACTTATTCATTCCTAAGGATTGTCCTAAGGAAAATGCACGAAGTCCATCGCTGCTAATAACACAACTACCAATGTTATCTATTAGGTGCAGCTGCCAATATTATCATTTAGGCGTAACTGTCAGGATTATGATGTCATTTATTAGGCACAACTGCCGATATTATCCTTTAGGCGCATCTGCTAGGATGTTTAGAGTATATCGTAGTTCAAAAACATCTACAGGTTGTGGTGCAGCTGCCAATGTTCATCTATAGGGCACTAAGTCCATAGCTGCCAATGTTTATTTATATTATCTTTCATCCCTCATCATTCATATACTCATCTTTACCCAATATTTTTATAGGTATAAAGTACATATATAGTTTACATCAAATAAAACATATATATTCAGTTCTTCCAACATAGATATCAGGAACACAGATAATATGCACACATAGCATGTAATTTATATTAAATACTTCATATCTATGTGTAAGATGAAAGTAACTATGCACTCACTTGTTAAAGTGATGACTTGAAATTCGGATAGCGCTTCGCTTCTAACAATTGTTTCCTTCGACGAAACCTGGTATTGTTACCACTAGATTTTAGTCTAATATTTATAGAGACTATTTACGAGCAACATTATTTTATAGGCTGGGAAATGACCCAACTCATTGAGTTGAGTGCCAAGTGTCACCATTTGGTGGCAAGGCGTGAGGAAGAACCAATGGTCAGGATTGTGCCATGTGTCAATTGCAAATTAATCCAAAAAATAATTATCTTCTAAAATTCATAACTTTTGCATACGAGATCTGTTTTTGACGTTCTTTATATCCACGCGTAAGTATTGACGAGATCTACAACTCTCCTTCTACCTTTATCAGCTAATTCTCGACCAATTTTAAATTTAATAGTATGAGAAGATTATATTGTTTAACGACCATGTAAATCCATAACTTCTACATACAGACTCCATTTTCAAATGTCTTTTTATTGATGAAATCCTATTAATTAGATCTTTAATTCTTATTTAGGTTGTGTTGGCAAAACATCGATTGATCTAAAATTTGATTTCCGGGCAGTACATTGTTAGGCTAAATCTTAGAAAAATCATAACTTCCTTATACGAAGTCAGATTTGTACGTTCTTTTTATGTATGTTCTCGATTTAATGTATACTATGATTTTCATTTAGATTAATAAGGCTCAAAGTTTTTTTTTATCGCAAACTCACTTTTTACGATTCCTGGTGTCGTGTTGGTTTTGGCGTAAAACTTTGACGATTCAAAATGTCTTCATTAAAACTCAGATTTCAACATTCTTTATATGTAGGGAACCCTTGTGACATATACTATATCTTAGTTAAGATTGTTTATTCTAAGTAATCTTCCTTCAAAAATTCACTTTTGACACTTATTGTCTCTAAATTGACTAGCCTAAATCTACGGACGTTACAATTATCTCCCCCTTAGGATGATTACGTTCCTGAATCATCAACGAGACAGGGCTTGTATAATGACTCCACATGTTATATTTTCATCCTAGGTAATAACCTTAACTCATATGTTCCCTTGAATGAGTATCTAACTCTTGGACTTCTTGACTGCTGGGGATGCTCAATCTTGCATCTGTTCTCTATCTTCTGTTGGACCTTCAATCGTAAATTTCGAGTTACAAACTCAATTTTTATTAGAGACTCCTTATTTTTCTTAACAGACTTAACTTAAGAGAAGTTCTTTACTTCGATTATCATGATAGGCCGATGGGCCATGTTCTAATGACCTCTCATCGTATGATGCAATGCTTAGACTTAGGTCTCTTAGAGTCAAATTCTAGAATGGAATATATCTTCCTTCATGTTCTAATGTGATATAATTACGTTCTAGCATGTAGTACTTTTAGCTACATGCTTCTTTACTTTAATAATGATCGTGATACTTCTATTGATCACCTCGATTATCTTTCACTTCAATCTTCTAGCTTAAGTCAAATGCTAAAACGAACTTGGTTCTTTGATCTACGTAACATAATCATCTTAGTTGGACTCAATTTGATATGACCACTAAGGCCGGAATAACAATTATCTTCTTAGTCATTACCGAAATGATGGTAACGACATACATGAACAAAACGGAATCAATTACTAGCTTTTTGGTAACCTTGTGACTTTCCCTGATCCAAGTGAGAGTCATGTGCTTCCGGTAGTATAGGCCTCTAATACCATTCACACCTACTCATACTCATCCCAAGTATTGTCTCGCTATTCTCCAAGTCATCATACAAGTATTTCACATAGTCATTTAACACATCGGATAACATAACTAAGGTTTATATTATTCCTTGAAATGATTACATAGATGTTCAAGTTCAACCTATACTATGCCTCTAATAGGCTACACCACATGATACTATCTGCGTGGCTACTTCATATCTTGATCTTTGGATATAAGGTACTCACTCATGATTCCTTTCATTGTGACCTACTTCATCGAGGATCATCTAGAATGCTCTTGCCTTTGGCTTTGGCGGTGCATTTGGTTTTGTAGCACCTTCCCTCTTTGGGCAGTCTAGCTTGAAGTGCCCTTCTTCATTACATTCGTAACACACCCTTTTGTTGAATGTACACTCATGGGTGTAATGCCCAAACTTTCCACACTTGAAACATGTCACCTCCTCACCACATTTTCCAAAGTGTTTCCTGTTGCACTTATCGCACCATCTTACTTCACCTCCTCCTCCAAACATCTTAAAACCAGACTTTGAGAATTTTCTCTTCTCATTAAACCTTGAAGATCCTTCAAACTTTCTCTTCTCGCCAACTTCAAACTTGTTGGCAGCTCTACTCTTAATCTTCTCCTCAACAGAGTTAGCAATGCAGATAGCCGCCTCAAGAGTTGGTGACTAGCGTACTGCCACATAATATTCCCATGGTAGTCCATTTTGTATACTTATCGACTTTCGTTAGTTCGTCAGGGACGATGTACAAAGTAAACTCCATCTTGTCCATGAAAGCATTAGTATACTCGTCACTGGACATGTTGCTCTTCTTCAATATTAGAAACTGGTTTTCTAGTTCCAGCATGTTTTGGGTTGAGCAGAACTTGTGTTTAGTGTGGACCAAGAACTCTGCCCATGTTAGTTGTAGTGGCTCAATTTGGCTTATGGTCTTCGCGAAGGTGTTCCACCATCGAACAACACCACCTTTAAACTGACACACAACATAAGTGGTTTGTAGTTTGCCCTTGCAACCACACGTTATGAAAGCAGCTCTATTTCATAGACCCGGTCTATAAATCTGGTTGGATCTTCTTTCCTAGGAAATTTTGATGGTTTGCAGGTCGTGAAGTCTTTGTACTTGCATCTGTTTCCTTCAATCCCTTTGCCTTGGTTATTTCTCTTAACCACTGGCGGTTCATCTTGGCCAACGGTTCTACGATAGTTTCCCTCTTCTAGTTGACCTTCATTTAGTTTGGGATATTCAACAAACACAGTAGGTTCATCCCTATTCTATTGAAGTAGACTCCTTATCTCTTCCATGTGACGATCCAACATAATTTGAATCATTCCTTGTACTCCTTCCATAGTGATTGGTTCGGATACAACCGCTTTTTCTGGTGCACGCTCAATCACGGGGTGCTGATTAGTGTTAGCATTTCCATTAGCATTCCCAAATCTGCTTCTAGTTCCCACCATTTCGATTTATGCACCAAATCAGACGTTCGGTGTTCAATGACGAGAATTCATATAGGAAAGCTTTATTTACGATTGACGGGTAAATCTCCTTATCTATTCAAAAAGTTACATGCCAATTCTAATATCGTAATTAAACGCATAGAAATCTGAACACGTAAAGTTTCCAGATCTGGTCGGCACAGACCATAGATCCAATCAAACTATAGCGTCAAAAAGCATCACAAATCATTTAGCACATAAATACATTTTAGGCATCTTTCCTAAATAAGCTAGTGCTTGTGTCTATTCAGGTGTACTTCCTAAAATATATTAGACACACTCCTCACGATAATTGGTTAGCATTCTAGGTTTAAGTCTAGAATTCCTACAAATTCCTAGTTTGCTTAAACTAATGCTCTGATACCAACTGTGACATCGCCAAATTCACGGTCATTTTAAAAATTTTATTTATACTTATTTGAAAATTAGAGTATCCTTTTTAAAGAATAATAGTGCGGAATTTATTCATAGAAAAATATGATAAATATATTATCAAAGCATTTCCGAAGAAATGTATTTTGTTTATATTAAAACTTTGGGATCTCATTGTCAATACAGAAACATAAGCACAAACAGACCTTACATTCATTTACCCTAGTGATTTACATCTCCTTTAATCTCTCAGTGTAATGTAGCTTCGAATCAACACCTGTGATATAAATAAACTAAGTGTGTTAGGTTGGAAAACCTAGTGAGTACATAGGGTTTTCAACCCACAATAATAAAGTTATTATGTTTCATCATCAAACAATTAACCCAATTACTCATCCTCATTATCTTATTTCTGTCTTAAGGATCTACCCTAAGAATCATCTATCATTCTCTCATTCATTCCTACGGATTATTCTAAGGAATAGGCACGAAGTCCATCGCTGCCAATGGCACAACTGCCAACGTTATCTATTAGGTACAACTGCCAATATTATCATTTAGGCGCAGCTGCAAGGATTATGATGTCCTATATTAGGCGCAGTTGCCGATATTATCCTTTAGGCACAACTGCTAGGATGTTTAGAGTATATCGTAGTTCAAAAAGATCTACAGGTTGTGGCGCAACTGCCAATGTTCATCTATAGGGAACTAAGTCCATAACTGCCAATGTTCATCTATATCATCTTTCATCCATCATCATTCATCCATTCATCTTTACCCAATATTTTTATAGGTATAAAATACATATATAGTTTACATCAAATAAAACATATGTATAATCGGTTCATCCAGCATAGATATCAAGAAAAAAAAATATGCACACATAGCACACAATTTATATTAAATACTTCTACATGTAGAAGGAAAGTAATTATGTACTCACTTATTAAAGTGATGACTCGAAATTCGGATAGCGCTTCGCTTATAACAATCGTTTCTTTCGACGAAACTTAGTATTATTACCACCAAATTTTAGTCTAATATTTATAATGACTATTTACGAGCGAAATTGTTTTATAAGTGTTAAACAATACTTTTCAACCACTATGTACAGACAAGGGCCAGACATGAAACACCGGAGGGCAGGACCGTTTTGACATTATAGCACTTATGAAATCCAACTACCCTATGTGGCCCTTCAAACTAGATTCCCCGTACCGCGAGTAGTTAAAAGATATTATAATAACACTTTGTATATTATATTTTATATTATATATATATATATATATATATATATATATATATATATATATATATATATATTGTTTATAAGTTCATAATAATGATATTGAACTTAAACATAAACTATACTGAAAGTAGGGTAAGCATAACTCACTTACTAGGAGGTTTGGCTAGGAATCAGGCTTTGTGAGGGCAGAACTTCATAGCCAAAAGCTCTTCTTCTTAGAGCCTTCTGGTGCTCCGGAACTGGTCTCTAGGACTTAGGAGTTACTAGGGATTGGGAGGGGTTTAGATAGAAGTTTGAGAGAGAAAGAACGGGAGAGGTGTGAAGGAAATGGAAGATTTGTGCCTCTACTTATAGGCTAAGAAATGGACCAACTTGGCAATTTCTAAGCGTCCAACTCGTCGAGTTGAGTGACAAGTATCACCATGTGTTGGCAAGGTGTGGGGAAGAAGCAATGGTCAGGATTGTGCCACGTGTCACTCGTAGATTATATTCCAAAAACTAATTATCTTCTAAAATTCATAAATTTTGCACACGATCTTCATTTTTTATGTTATTTATATCCACATGTAGGTATCGACGGGATATACAACTCTCCTTTTGACTCCATTGGCTAATTCTCGACCGATTCTAAATTTAATAGTATGAGAAGATTACACTGTTTAACGACCGTGTAAAATTCATAACTTCTACATACAAACTCCGTTTTCGTCTGTCTGTATTATTGAACTCCTATTAATGAGATCTTCAATTTTTAGTTAAGTTATGTCGGCATAAAAATGATCGATCTAAATTTTGATTTCCGGGTTGTGCACTGTTAGGCTAAATCTTAGAAAAATCATAACTTCCGCATACGAAGTCAGATTTTGTCGTTCTTTTTATGCATGTTCTTGGTTTAACATATACTACCACTTTCGTTTATATTTCTAAGGCTAAAAATTATTTTATCGCAAAATCACTTTTTACGATTCCTGGTGTCGTGTCGGTTTTTCCGTAAAACATCAACGGGTCATAACTGCTTCGTTATAACTCAGATTTCAGCGTTCTTTATATGTACGAAATCCTTGTGACATATACTATACCTTAATTAATATTATTTATTCTAAATAATATTCCATCAGACAGTCAGTTTTGATGCTTATTGTCTCTAAATTAACTAGCCTGAATTTGTGGGCGTTATATAGTTTGGGCACAACATACTGTTACAATGGTACTTTGGGTAAACACAATAGTACGATAGTACTTTGGGTAAGCACAATAGTACAATAGTACTTTGGTCATATCACAGTAGGTCATAACTTATTATTTCGCACAACCTATTACTAACTAATATTTTCCTGGTTGACTAGGGACTACAATACAATAGAACTTTGGATGAGCACATTAGTATGATAGTACTTCGAGTAAGCACAAAAGTACAATAGTACTTTGGTAACAACATAGCTGGTCAGAACTTATTATTTTTCATAGACCTTTAGTAACCTATCACAGCCTACTATTTATTATTTCACACAACCCTTCACTACCTAATCATATGTTAACAACGATTAATATACAATTTAATCAATTAATAGTTATATCATGTTACATAAATATATTAAGTATAACTAAACAACACACATACATTTAAGCATTTAAAATACTTGTATTTATGTGTAAGCAGGAAGTAACTACGCATTCACTTGATAAATTGGTTGATTTGAATTTTGAGCAGCGCTTCTCTTTAGCACTTGGCTTTTCCTTTGATATGACCTAGGTACAAATATCACTAAGTCTTAGTCTTATATTACTTATGATTAATGACAGTCTAGATTCCTCAACAATCACAATGTTTACTGATTTATAGCTGATACGGAGCAACCATGTAAGATTGTATTGGAGGAAGGGTCCATTTGGTATACAGAGTATATTGTTTGGAAATCCCACTTTAAACACTTCAGTAAAGCTAGAGTAGACATCACCCCCGTAATTATTTCAATCAATGTTATGACATGGAATTACTGATATATATCTTATTTATAAACTCATAATAACGACTATAAATATAAATATAAGTTACACTGAAATTAAAATAAGTGTAGCTTATGTCACAGAGATTTTCTAGAGAAAAGTCAGAAATTACATTAAAGAACTTCGACTCAAGAGCTTCTAATTTCCAGGTTCTTAAATACTTCAGAGCCTAGCTGAATACCCTAAATCCTAAGTTATTATCAAGGTTTTAGCTCTAGAGAGTGCAAAGAGAAAGATTGCAAATTGTGAAAAGTGAATTAGGGGGCTATTGCTATTTGTAGACAAGTTTTGATAATACATATCACACCTTTCATGGTGCATGCCGCGCGCTTAAGGTGATATATCCCCATCTGTTTTGTGCCACATGTCAGATTCTCTATGGTCCGTGTTGCCACCTTCTATAAGTGTGCATCGTTCTCTCTGCGTGCTTTGTGCATCGCACAAAACATAGATTTGGTAAATTATGTAGCATCTTCATACCAGCTCCATTTTGACGCTTTTATATCCATGTGTAGGTATTGACGAGATCTAAAACTTTCATTTAGACTTCATTAACTAATTGTCACTTTATTCTTAAAGTTATAGTTTTACAGGCTTAGAGTGTTAAAGTCCGTATAAAAATCCTAACTCTTCCATACGACATCCATACTTAATTGTTTTGTATCAACGAAATTGTATCTACAAGATCTTTAACTCTCATTAAGATTTTTTCAGCTAACAATTAGCCGATTTCTATTTCGGTTTCCGTGTCGCACACTCCTGCGCTGAAACTTTGAAAAATCATAACTTCCTCATATCAATTCAGATTTGGATGTTCTCTATATATATACTCTAGCTTTTACGATTCCTACGACTTTATTTTAGATTACTTATCCTAAATGATCTTCTATCAACAACATTTGTTTATCTTCGTGACAAATAATTATCATATTATTCTTTAAATCATCTAGCCCTATCTCATGTGAATTACAACTATCTCCCCCTTAGGATGATTACGTTCTGGAATCATCAACAAAAGAGGTTGGATAATGATTCTGCACGCCACCTTTCCATGCTGGTTAATAACATAACTCTTATGTCTTTCTAGAAGAGTATCGAACTCTTGTACTTGTTAACTACTGGCGGTGCTCTACCTTGCACCCACTCTTCATTTTCTATTGGAACTTCATTCCTAACCTTCGAGTTACAAATTTGACCTTCATTGGAGACTCCTGCTCCTTTTCTGACGTACTCAATCTATGGTAAAGTACTTACTCCAATTACCATAACAGACCAAATGTTCATATTCTAATGGCCTTTTATCACATGATGTAATGACTAGATTCAGGTCTATATGAGTCAGACTCTAGCTTGGAAGATCCCTTCCTTTATGTTCTAATGTGGTACAACCACATCATAGTAGGTAGCATTTCTAGCTGCATGTTGCTTAGTCTTTAATGACAGCTGAAATACTTATGTCGATCGCTTCGATCATTCTTTTAACTCAATCTTTTGACTAAATTCGGATATTACATCGAGCTTATTTTGCAGATTTATCTTAGTCATACTTGATTCGATATCCTGCTAGGGTCGAAATAACATTCATCTTCTTAGTCATTACTGAAACGATGGTAACGACAGACGTGAACAAAAATGAATTCAACTATTAGTGCCTAAGTAACCCTGTAGCTATCCCTAATCCAAGTGTGAGTCCTCTGCTTCTGGTAGTATAGGCCTCTAATACCTTTCACACCTACTCATACTCATCCCAAGAATTGCCTCGCAGTTCTCCAAGTCACTAGACATAATGAATTCAAAATAATTTAACACCTATGAATGTGTTTAAACAAGCATAACTTTTCCTAGCCTTTACTAGAATGTTTCCCTTATTGTGAAGGGTCCGGATCCTCCATGCAATTTCAAATGTAGTTCACTTTTCCAAAGTGTCCGTGCAAATTCTTTCATATGTAGTGTCCTGTCTACAAGGCAAACTATACTAGAATTTGTTCTAGTAGTATGGAGATAAACGTTCTCAAACTACTTCATGTCTTGAACTCCGGATAAGCAACTTTGTCCTACTAATTTCCTGAAGCGACATATGTTTCCTTTACTTGCTCAACTATCATTTCCCGAATCATGGCTTGAACTCCTGTCATCGCGATTTGTTCAGCTATTGGAATGACTCCTAGCACATACTCAATAATATGTCGAGGTTCAGGCTGATGGTTTTCGTTACTGTTTCTTAATCCACTACTTGCCCTACCCATGATGGTTGGTATACTAAAGCAGGTGTTCAATGTATCAAAACGCAAGTTTATTATGATAGATGAGGTTTTAGTTATGTTTAGACCCATAATACTCCTTATCACTCCAAAAAGTATGCCATTTCTAATACATTAATTTATACGTTTAAAATCCTGAACACATAAAGTTTCCTAATCCAGGTCAGCAACAGACCATAAATCTAGTCAAGTAATAGCAATTTAGGCAACCTAAAGCATGCTATAAAACAGTTAGCACATAACAACAAATTAGACATCTTATCCTAAAATAAGCTAATGCTTGTGTAAAATAAGGTATACTACTTAAATTAAAATGGACACACACCTCACTATCATTTCTTAGCATTCTAAGTTTAAGTCTAGAAATCCTGAAATATTCCTAGTTCGTTTAAACTAATGCTCTGATACCAACTGTGACATCCCCATTTTCATGGTCAGAAAATACCTTTTTATTTATGCTTATTTAAAACAAAGTACTCTTTATATTGCAAAATTTTTTCCCATAAAAGTATTTCTGAAGAAATATTTTGCATTGATTATCAAATACTTGGGATGTCATAAATATACAAGAAACATAAGCATAAACATGGTTACTAAAGGCCTTACAACATCTTTTATGCTATGGTATATATTTCCTCGAATATCGCATTGGATCCAACATCATTGCCTTTATACTACTTTCTGTGATACAAAGAAACTTAGTAGGTCAGGTTGGGAAACCTGGTGAGTGCATAGGGTTTTCAACCCACAATATTATAATCTTTAATTATATATTTTTCAACAAGCAATTAACCCAGTTATCCATTCTCGTTATCCTCACTTCCTAATCCTTATATAATGATCTCGAGGGATCTCTCCTAAAGGAACTTTCATCAACAACGATCATCATCTATTCTTCCTTGTACATCTATGCACAACAGTGCGATAATACTTTGGGCGCAACACAATAGTACTTTAGGCTAACAAAACAATACTATAATACTTTGGGTAAGCACAACAATACAATACTTATTTGGTCACAATATAGTAGGTCATAACATATTATTTCACATAGCCTATTACTTACTAATATTTTCCTAGTTGACTAGGCACATTAGTACCATAGTACTTTGGATGAGCATAGTAGTACAACAGTACTTTGGAAAGCACTATAGTATAATAGTACATTGATCATAACACAGCAGATCACTGCTTATTATTTTGCATAGACCTTTACTAACCTATCACTTTAGGTGAAGTTGGTGAATAAAGTATGGCTGCTATGAGGAATGTTGATTTTACTATAAACTATGACGATTTCACTAATGATGATGTTGGTAGTGGTGATACATTCTTAAGATAATTAAGAAGAAATAAATAACAAAAATGATGACAATAATGATGATGTTGTCCATGTATATTGTTCTAGTGATGATTCTAATTGACAATATGTTACAGTTATTATATATATATATATATATATATATATATATATATATATATATATATATATATATATATATATATATATATATTCTAATTGCTTATAATATTTGTTAAATTTTCAAATATTGCTTATAAGTTTTGTTTAAATTACGTTTATTATATATTTGAGTTTTTATAATAATTGTTAAATATATTGCAACACATTCCATGATGGGACATAAAAGAGATGGCGGGGAAAGACCTCCATATGAGAGCGCACACATGATAACATTGGGTTGCGAATCTTGTAAGTTACATGAAATTATTAAGTATTGGATATATTTTTAAAGTTATAAATTTATAAATTTCCACTTTTATGTGTCAATTTAACAAACCTAAAGAACGAGCATGATAGAGGAAGAAACTTAAATCTTTATGAAGAGCATAGGAAAAACGATTAAAAGCCATTACCCGTGAAGATTGATACCATCGGGGAGACCTTCCAATTCATAGGGAAATACTTGAAATTGTTTGTTAGGTTGATTTCAACTCA
This sequence comes from Lactuca sativa, assembly GCF_002870075.4. Classification (NCBI taxonomy): domain Eukaryota; kingdom Viridiplantae; phylum Streptophyta; class Magnoliopsida; order Asterales; family Asteraceae; genus Lactuca; species Lactuca sativa. The sequence continues at coordinate 41,634,992 of NC_056631.2, read as the reverse complement.
TGTGGCATCAAGGGCACCACATCATTATCCATCTTGGAAGGATGACCCCGTCTATAACAAAGAAATTGTATATCATGAGTTAGATGTAAGTATACAATACTTTTTATATGTATTCAATTTTACACTTTTTGAATATTTCTTTTAGTAATCAATTATGTTTTTTACAAGCCCATTTTTATATTAATAGATTTCGGGGTACATATTTATGGGAAGCCGATCAATCGGGTATCTAAGTCGACTTCCAAAAGCATATAAAGAACAAAAGCATGATCTAAAATCTCATTTTTGATAATGTTGTTGGATATAGGAACGTGTAAAATGCAAGAAGTTATCCATCGCCTAGTTGGGAAGCCAAAAATTGGAATGAATTAATTGATGAATTGTTTTTAACACCGACTTATATGCATAAGTCAGTAACAAATAAAGGTTGTAGGTCACTACTTCATAATACAAATGGTCCTGGTTGTACTTCAAATGTTCAAAGACGCCATATGGAGGTAATAAAATTTATTTTTATTATACAATTTTTTTTGAACTCTTATATAAATATATTAATTGTATTTGGCTTATTATAGGAAGAAGAAGGATAGAAGCCACAACATATTTAGGGTTGGAGAAAAATGTGCTTCAAGGAAGGCTCGGGCTAGTGTACGCGTCAAGTTGAAAACTATTAGGTAAGTAATTAACAAAATTAATACATTGTTTAAATGTGTTATTATTATACTTTTTTGTTTAAGGTATATTATTATTATTATTTTAGTGTTTTAATTGAGTTATTTGTTATAATTAATGTATGTTTATTTTTTCCTTTATTTTAGCATAGGAGTATAGGAAAATGTAAGAAGAGGTGGCAGAGGACGAAGATGTAAATGAGGCTGAAGGTCTCATTCGTGCCTTTTGGAAGAGACACGAAGATACTCATGGTGTTGGAAGGAAACCACCAAACAATAATTTATTTGCAAATCAACCCGTTCCACCTCTCCTAATCCTAACCCCAAAATATGAGTGATTCTCAATTTATTGCATTAACCCAAAAAGGCCAAGAATACTTGCAACAAATGAATAAAGGATATAATGACTCATTGGCAGCCTCAATTCCTAACTACCGACCACCACCAATGCTAAAATTTCAATTTAACCCTGATATGTTTCTCAAACATACTCATGTACAAACCAACGAGACCGATGAAACTGAGAAGATGAAAGAAGGTGATGATGATTAATCTTTTGTGTCATTTTGAACAATTTTTGTTGAAGATTTGTTATTATTTTGTTATATCTCATTTTGGTATGTAATAGAATTTAGGGAAATGACATAAATTCCCTATAAAGTTTCTAGGGTTGGTCAATTTAGTCCTTAAAGTATTTTTGTTGCTTTATAGGGGCATAAGGTAGGAGACAACGTGCTTTTTTAGTCACCATAATTTATTTTAGCCACTTTAAATGTCAAGTCAGCTATTTTTTCCACATCATCCATTGGAAAGTCAACGTCACATTTTTACAATTTCTTTGTTACCGGATCCAAACACAAACCCATCATCCTCTCTTGTTTTATCATGAGAAAATCTTTCATTTCTTCTATCTACTTCACCATCAAATCGTCAACTCCCTCTTTAACTACGCGAATCCTTCCGTCCTCTTCCATTTCCAAATTCATTCTCCTTTCCGGAGATGAATTTCAATGAGTTTGCTTTACTATCCACGAGTTTTGTGCTTCAACATCTGTTCACATAGGTTTGTACCTCTGGATTGTAGTACTCGATTTCTTTGAGTCATCACCTCCTTTTTGCGTCATTACATCTTCACTTACCTTCACACTTCCTGAAATGATCCCATGTGTTACCGTTGCGAATCCACGACTGTCAAGATCATCAAAAACATAATCAGGTACTTAATCTCCATATCAGATCTCAACAAGAAATAATATAATCAGTTAAATATATGTAACACAAAACTATTCTTTGATTTTTTTGTCTCTTTTTCACCACAAAAATCGCCTACTCCTTCTTGAACTACCTGAATCCTTCCCTCCTCTTCCATTTCCAAATCCATTCTCCTTTCTGAACTACCTGAATCCTTCATTCCTATTAGCAGACCGACTTCATAGCTATGTTTGGATGCCCTTGTTGAAAACTGTAACTGGGATTGACTTGTCAAATTAGGGAGCCCTAAATTCCTAGATGAAGAGGACGATTGATACTTTGGCTTGTAAGGAAATACCTGAGTGAATACCTCATGAATCTCTTAAAGAGATACATATATGTTGTAAAACCAAAAAGGTTCAACCACTGCTACATCCATCAATGGACAAATCACATAGAAATCACTGCATACATCCTCAGCACCATGCCAAGAGTTTGTGGTGATCAGTGACTTTGGTAGTTTGTCAAGGATGAGGAACGAGAGGGAAGGAAAAACTAGGAAAATGTAGTGGTAGATTTGTGTAAGATCCAATTTCTTGGTAATTGAAGAATGAAGGGAAGATGATTTATCACATACCTGGGTCAAGGGAAATAGGGTCGTAAGAAATGCTTATGTGGCAAGGGGTAAATGATATACCCCTTCAATTCTTCCTAAAGGACCTAATAGACTCGACAAGAACTAGTTTATGCCCTCATAAAGCAATGAAAATACTTTAGGGACTAAATGGACCAACCCTAGATACTTCGTATGACATTTATGTTATTTTCCATTGAATTTATGTCTTGAATTTGAACTATATGGGTTTGTTATGTTTATTTAGTAGTCTGTTATGAAATTATGCTTTATATTGTATGGGTTTGTTTAAAAAGACAAGTGTAGTAATTAGAGAATCTGTGAAAAATATTAAAAGAAAAGGCTCGACCGATGACAAGTCGTCAATATAGGTCTTAACTATGAAAACGGTTTTGACCCATATTGACGACATGTCATCGATATAGTTCAAACAATAAAAACAGTTATAACTTTTTTCAGATGAAAATGTCGTTGCTATAGGGTTGACATGTTGTCGGTATAGAGTTGACCTATACCGATGACATGTTGTCGGTACAAGTAATAAAACTTTATTTTTTTCGATAATCAATCCCGACAGACCATGTGCCGATGACGTGTTGTAGTTATACGGAGTACATATCTCGACGACTTTTTTGACTTCCAACAACGAGGGTATGCCGGTGACTTTTTACTGACGACTTGTCGTTGGTATAGGTGTTAGATTAGGGTGTCTAAGCCAATAACTAAATTGGTATATTTTTGAATTATGAGCAAAGTCCTTTTTGAGTTGCCTCATAACTAGTAACTGAATAGAATGATTTTTGGAGATAAATGATGATTTTATTAATTTATTATATGATTAATAAATTAATTATAAATCAAAATAAATAATTTATTAATATATTATATGATATATATATATATATATATATATATATATATATATATATATATATATATATATATATAAATTAAAAATTATGTTTATTAATTAAGAATTAATCAAAAATTAATTTTCATTAATTTTGTGATTAATTAGAGTAATTGAATAAATATAGGGACTGAAGGTGAAAACTTTTAAAAGTTGAGCATTGAAGGACTACAGAACCTTCCCATGTAGGGGGGACGGTTTTAGAGGCTTCATTTAGTTTCTAGGAGCCTTAGGGAGTAAGAAATGGGATAAGGGTAATCTAAGGATACTTGCCTTATTTAAGCTTCCTTACTCACCTATATAAACCCTTTCAGGGTTCCTTGATTTCTTCCATCCCATTACACACACAAGTGCCAAAAAATTTCTCTCTTCTCCCTTCTAGAAAAGTCTTCTACTTTCTAGGGTTTTGGGTACAAGTCATTAGAGGCATCCAAGCTTTTGGTGCTAGATTAGGGTGTCTACGCCAATAATATACCTATAGAGAAAAGGACTTTGCTCATAATTGGGTTGCCTCAAAAGGTATATTAGGGTGTCCAAGCTTTTGGTGCTAGATTAGGGTACAAGTCCCTGATTAATTGTTATATTAATCAAAAGGTATGTAACCCTAAACTCTTTGTGAATTTCGATTATACTAGGGTTTCTTGATATTCATAGTTGCTATCTATAGAGAAAACATAGATCTTTTCTAGGTTCCTTGTGAACTTAAGGGTTTAAGAGTTTTTCCCCTATATGAATGTTTTTAATAACCTAGAACACCTATCAGTGGTATCAGAACCTTAGTTTTTTATTTGATTGTGCATTAAAATAAATTGATCAAAATTAGGGTTTATGGAAATTAAACCCTAAAGACTTCAAATTTTGATAATGGATAGGGTCTTGAAACCCTAGCCTCCACCTTGGTATTTAAAAATAGGGAGGATCCTTTAGGGTTTCTAGTTTCCTTAATTACAATTTTAAATGCCTTCAAATTTGGATAATTAAAAGTTGGTAACCCTAATCCTTTTTTTCAAAATCTAGAAGGCAAGGGATTTGGATTAAATTTGAATTATTTAATTAATTGTTTAATAGGTAAATAATTGTCTAATCCATATGTTTTGATTAATTGTTTAATTGGTAAATAATATGATTTAAATTTATTTAATTAATTTTTTAATTAACATAAAAGATTAAATCATAATTTAGTTTAAAATTAATTAGTTTTTAATGGTTTAATTTGAAAATTAATTTTAAACCCTAGTATTTTGAAGAGTTTTAAAATACACCTTATACTATATATGATTAAAAGTTTAACATATTATATGTATAAGACAAGTCAGTCAAATCACTAGTACGCATCAGTCACGAAGCCATACTCTAAGAGGGGATATAAGGAAACCGCCTATAAAATGACCATTGAATGAGTGTCCACTCTCATCCACCGCTCCCTTGTATGGTGGAGTGTCATTAGCCGAATAGAATTGATAGGCAATAACCTCTTAAAAGTATGATGCTATTAAAGTAAAGAAACCTTTTGAATAAATCCCAACTCTAGTTACTTTAGGACAAAAATGTGAAGTGTATGCTAAATCATGAAAACGCACATCACTCTTTATATGTCGTTAGTGGAGCGTGCGAGGTTAACCAACACACTAATCTCTGACTATAAAGTTGAGTAACAGACAAATCTAAGATTATCATTGTTAATGGAGCGTGTGTGGTTTAGCAGCACATTAATTCGAGATGATAAATGACATCGAGGTTGTCAAGCGGGTTTGCATGGTTATTCACATCTTATTTGTGATTCTTAGCACCCCAATCATGAATTTGAAGAGCACAATCTGAGATTAAACATGCTATTGATAAGTTTCAATGAATCTCAAATGATCTAGGTATTTCATGTTAGATTGAAATTGGTAAATTTTTATTACCTAGCTTAATAAATTCGCAATTAGATTACGCCATCCCTCTTCTTTGTTGTGAATTGTATTTTGGATCCTAGCCTTGAATATTTATTTTGGGTTCAAATACTAAGGATCTATATCACTAACTAAAAACTATGTCTCTTTATATACATGTCTGGAAATGATGATTTCACTACTACTCAATCTACCCCTTCTAACTTAAACTTCTCACTACTCTTGATTCTATCAAAACATAAGCTCACTAGTCCCAACTACATGGACTGGATGAGGAATTTGAAGATGAGTCTTCGATACAAGGGAAAAGAATATGTTCTAAAAAAATCCCCTTGTTGAAATTGATAATTCCACCGCTGCTCCTGAGGAAATTACCTCGTACAACAAACATTCTGATGATGCAACCAAGGTTGCAAGAATCATGGTAGCGACTATGGCACCTGAGCTGACCAAGTTATATGAGGACTACTGACCATATGAGATGGCTCTCAACCTTGCTAGAAAGTTCCACAAGATGGCAAGAGAATAGTGCTTCGAAGTGTTCAAATCTTTTACGGCATGCAATCTCAAAGAAGGAGAATCTATTTGCCTATACGTACGAAAGATGAAAAGGTACGCGGAGTAACTACAAAGGCTCAATGCGTCGTTTGACGAGGAGTTGGCCATTGACATGGTCCTCAACTCCTTACCTCCTAGTTATAATCAGTTAATTATGACTTATCATTGGAACAAACCGGAGACAACATTCACCCAACTCCATAACTTGTTGCAAACAAATGAGTTGGGGATGAAGAAAAATAATGGCAATTCTGCAATAAGTTCTCTTGTCCTAGCCATTGGATCCGGAAAAAGGAAAAAATGAAGGCTCCTTCCTAATCTAGCAGGAAAATGAAGGCCCATGCTGGAGGGTTTAGCAGTGGATCTAAGTCGAAGCCTAATTTTAATGTCCCTACGATCAATGATCCAAAAGAGGTCACTTGCTTCCATTGTGGCCAAAGGGTCATTAGAGAAGAAGTTACATGAAATACTTGCATGACTTGAAGGATGGTAAAATCAAGGTGTCCTCTTCAGGTATTTACACTATTCAAGTAAGTAACACACAACCTTATAATTCTTGGGTCCTTAATACAATATGTGATTTCCATATTTGTCTTGATTTGTAGGGACTAAGAGACAGTGAGGAAGTGGATCATGGAAGGTTTAACCTTATCATTGGAACTATGCGGTGTTCACATGTTACCGAGATTAGAACTTACGAACTTGTGCGATAGTGATGTTAGGGTTAATTTGATTCATTGTTGTTATTCGACGGATATGATGTGAAACATTATTTCATTTCATGCATTGTTTAGAGAAGGTTTTAAATATTCATTTAATAATGATATTGGATCTATTTCTATTGTTCATAATGGTGTTTTTATGTTTAAAGCTTTACCTTGTAATCGTGTGTATGAAACTGTGACTTGTGTGCATAAACTAGGAAATAGTGTGTTTCATATTGATTCGTCAAATGGTGTGGACAAGACATGTTTATGGCATTGTCATATTCAGCACATAAATAAGAAACGCATTGCCCAAATCCAAAATGATGGAGTGTTGAAATCATTTGATCTTAGGAAATATGATGAATACGAATCTTGTCTCTTGGTAAATATAACAAAATCAACTTTCTCTGGATCATGTGAAACAGGTGAAGGATTATTGTACCTAATCCATACGGATCTATTTGGCCCATTTAGATCCACTACAAAGGATGCTAATCAATATTACGTGACATTTACGGATGACTATAGCATATATTTGAAGGGTTTTGAGCATACTAACACTCCTAAGGTGTACATGCAACCCTAGAAACCTTGGATCTATGTTTTTCTAAGATACATGCAAATTTGATTTTCCAAGGTTCGTAACCTAACTAGCATGGCATGGGGAACATGAACCATAAAAGCTAGTAGAAGAACATACCTTTCTTGTTGCTTGGATTCCTTGAGAACCTTGTGAGCCTAGCACCTTAAGTGTGATGCCTCAAATGTTTCACACAACACCACAACTCTTGGAATAAGTTTGAGAGAAGTACACTATCACTCATAATTGGCTAGCCCTTTCTTTCTACACATAGTAGTGCCGATTTTTCTAGCCATGGGGTCCTTTTATAGTTGTGTCACAAGTAGGGTTACACCATGTAAACTCTAATTGGCATGGCTTTTCATATTCCATGATCCATGGGTTTATAACCTCCATGGACTATCCATGGAGCACATTATGGGTTTTAGCCCAATTCAATAAACGATGGATCATTAAAGAATGGATGATTTGCACAATTAACCCCATATATTTAATTAGTCTCCTTTTGATCACCAAATTAATTCTAAATTAATTCTTGATCAAAACTAATTAAATAATATTATTAATATATTAGAACTTATAATATATTAATAAACCGTAAGTGTCCTTTCTCTTATTTAGTCTATCCAAGTGTTGCAACGCCATGCAACCCAAAATGGACCATGCTAACCGGGTCAAGTACATTCTAGAAATAGTTATGAAGTTAGACACCTAATGTAACATCCCCCTCTGGCACGTATCACAATATTGTCCGCTTTGGGCCATTCGGTACGAGGACTTCCCAGGGGTTCACCCATCCTGGTACTACTCCCGCCCGAGCACGCTTAACTGCAGAGTTCTTATGGGATCTGCTGCCCTCACGGCTTTAAAACGCGTTGTTACAAGGAAGGTATCCACACCCCTTTATAAGGAAATGTTTCGTTCTCCTTCCAAGCCGATGTGGGATCAGATCTAACCCACTTTCACCCCCCATTATAGGGTTCGACGTCCCCGGCGAACACATTGACCCGTGCCCTGGCTCTGATACCATTTGTAACATCCCCCTCTGGCACGTATCACAATATTGTCCTCTTTGGGCCATTCGGCACGAGGACTTCCCAGGGGGTCACCCATCCTGGTACTACTCCCGCCCGAGCACGCTTAACTACAGATTTCTTATGGGATCTGCTGCCCTCACGACTTTAAAACGTGTTGTTACAAGGAAGGTATCCACACCCCTTTATAAGGAAATGTTTCGTTCTCCTTCGAAGCCGATGTGGGATCAGATCTAACCCACTTATTGATGGAAGATTATCTAGAAGGATTAATCTTAACCAAGTTGTAGTATATGTCACAAGGTTTCCGTGCATATAAAGAACGCCAAAATCCGAGTTATAACGAAGAAGTTACGACATGTCGAAGTTTCACGACAGAACCGGCACGACCCAGCGCGACCCAGCGCGACGTAGATAGTGAATTTAAGGTAGATAGATATATATCCTTAGTGATATAAATGAGAATTGAAGATCTCATCGATAGTAGTGCAACGACGGAAAGACGGACGGAATCGGAGTTCAGATGAAGGAGTTATGAATTTCGAACGGAGTTTTCCTGTCCCGGCCTACTAAAGATAATATATAAGTAATATACTAATAATATATTAAAAATAAAGTCAAAATTAGCCAATGGAGTCTAAACGAGAGTTGTAGAGCATAATCTCACCTTCGCGGCGATATAAAGAACATCGAAAACGGAGTTCGTATGGGAAAGTTATGAATTTCTGAAGTTCGGGGCGCGAAACCCCAAAACTGTCAGAGACCACGACGTGGCAAGCAGTGCCACGACGTGGCAAGTGTCCTGAAACCTCCGGAAGGCCCCCAGATGCAACTTGGGATGACGCATGCAGTGACGACCAAGCCCACGACGTGGAACAAGGTTGCCACGACGTGGCAAGGGGCCAAATTTGCCCTATAAATAGATTTGAAGGGCCAGCCGTTTAGGGTTGCTATTTTCTCTCTTCTCTCTCCCGTTTTGCATCGATTTGCGTGCCAGAAATACCTTGAAGCCCCGGTATTGTTCTCGATCCCCGAGGCAAGTCCCGAGATCCCGAAGATCCCGAGAAGTGCGGTTCCCGAGCCGAAGCTCTGCCCGCGAGAAGTTCGATTTTTGTGGAGATCTTCCAGATCTGCTGAGGATTACTACTTCTGCAAGTCGTAGTGCTGTCCGATCATCTTCTGATCAAGTGAGTGTATAGTCACTTTCATCTTACACATAGATATGAAGTATTTTATAAAATACGTGCTATGTGTATATATATTGTTGTTTATATGTGTCAGTGTGTGGTTACTTTCTTCTAACACATAAATATAAAGTATTAGCTATGAAATACGTGCTATGTGTTATATATTATTTGTCTATTTGAAATGGGCATGGAATTGAAGTTTTATACAAGTGTTAAATGATTTAAACTGTGTAAGTATTTATATCTACGAAAATGTTGGGTAGAACATGGGTAGATGGGATAGTTGGTGACTATGGAGTTAGCGCCTATTGTATAAACCTTGGTGACTATGGAGTTAGCGCCTATTGTTAGATAAACCTTGGTGACTATGGAGTTAGCGCCTACTGTTAGATAAACCTTGGTGACTATGGAGTTAGCACCTATCGTATAAATCTTGGTGACTATGGAGTTAGCGCCTATCGTATAAATCTTGGTGACTATGGACTTAGCGCCTATCGTATAAATCTTGGTGACTATGGAGTTAGCGCCTATCGTATAAACCTTGGTGACTATGGAGTTAGCGCCTATTGTATAAACCTTGGTGACTATGGAGTTAGCGCCTATTGAGTAAACCTTGGTGACGATGTGACTTCGTGCCTGTTAAGTGAACCTTGGTGACTATGGAGTTAGCGTCGCTTGAGTAAACCCCGGCGACTATGGAGTTAGCGCCTGATAACTATGGATTTAGTACCTGATAGATAAACTTTGGCAACAATGGACTTCGTGCCAATTCCTTAGGTAAACCCTTAGGAATGAATGAATGAAGGATAGTGGATTCTTAGGGTAAACCCTTGAGAAAATAAAGTAGATATGGGGATGGGTATTTGGGTTGGTTGTTTGATAATTGAATATAATAATTGTATTATTGTGGGTTGAAAACCCTATATGCTCACCAGGCTCCCAAGCCCGACCCACTCAGTTTTCGTTGCATTACAGGTAATGACACAAGAGTATAAGTTGGTGGACTTGACGAGAGGTTTTGGATTATAGATCAGTAGTTATAAATAACTGTTGTAAGGTCTATTTTATATTGTTTATGCTTTTGGTCTGTATCGGAACATGACATCCCGAGGTTTTATTATTTAATGAAAATACATTCTCCTTGAGAAATGTTTTGATAAGTTTTTATCATATCTTATTTTGGGAACAAATTCCGCAACCGTTTTCTTTAAACGATCACTCTGATTTATAAAACAAAGCATAAACAAATCGGTCTTTTCTGGCCGTGAAATTCGGGATGTCACAGTTGGTATCAGAGCATTAGTTTAAGCGAACTAGGAATTTATAGGAAATTTCTAGACTTAAACTTAGAATGCTAAGCGATGATTGTGAGATGAGTGTCTACCGTATTTTAGACACGAGCACTAGTATATTTTAGGAAGCTGCCTAAAATGCTTTTATGTGCTAAATGTTATATGTTTGCCATATATGATGTTATTTGTTCGGATTTATGGTCTGTTGCCGACCAGATCTGGAAACCTTATGTGTTTAGGATTCTAAGCGTACGACTACGATATTAGGACTAGCATGTAAACGTTTCGGAGTGATAAGGAGATTTATACATCTATCGTAAATAAAGCTTTTTTATCTTAAATTCTCGTCTGATACACCGAACGTCTGCTTGGGTGTACAAAACGTTTTGGTAAAGACTCGTAGAGAATTGAGTAAATGGAGGAAAAGGCTTATGATAGTGAATGACACCTATCGGAAGATATCGTAAGAGTGGTATCTTGCCTTTAGTTTATGTTTGATAAAATAACGGAACGTTTAGAGGAGTACGGTACGTCTGAAGTACACTTTCGATTGGCAGGATGATGGAACGATTGATGAAATTCTTGAAGTTGTTTTATCATCTGCTATTTCCATCACCAATCGAGTTGAAGTAGAGTTAATGATTGAATATTGAGCAATGAAGAAGTCCTAGTAGAGTCTAGGGAAATTGTTTATGATTATTTGGACACATTCGTACGTGTTAAATTGTTTTGTGATTTTCTTGTTTGGTGACTTGGTCGACTGCGGGACAATACTTGGGACGAGTATGAGTAGGTGTGAAAGGTAGTAGATGCATATACTACCGGAAGCACAGGACTCACAATTGGATCAGGGAAAGTCACAAGGTTACCAAGAAGCTAGTAATTGATTTCGTTTTGTTCAAGTGTGTCATTACCGTTGTTTCGGTAGTGACTAGTAAGATGATTGATATCCTGACCCTAGTGGTCATATCAAATTGAGTCCGACTACGAGGAGTATGTTACGTGGTTTAGAGGACCAAGTTAGATGTAACATCTGACTTAAGTCAGAAGGTTGAAGTTAATGCGATTGACAGTGTCGTGCTTGTTGTTAAAAGAGGTTTGCAGGTAGAAGTGCCACATGCTGAAATGTGATTATATCACATTAGAATATGAAGGAAGGTATATTCCATTCTGGAATTTGACTCTAAGAGACTTGAGTCTAAGCATATCATCATACGATGAGAGCTCTTTAGAACACGACTCATCAGTCTGTTACAATGGATAAAGGAATGTATTTATCCTAAGAAGAAGAAGGAGTTCGCAATAAGGACTTATTTTGTAACTCGAAGGTTATGATTGAAAGTCCAAGATAGTACGAAGAGCAGATGCAGGATTGAGCATCAAGGTTATTACTTAGGATGGAGAGATAACGTATGGAGTTATTATACGAATCCTGTTTCGTTGATGATTCCGGGACGTAATCATCCTAAGGGGGAGATAATTGTAACGCCCGTAGATCAGGGCTAGTCAATTTAGAGACGTTAAGCATCAAAAATGAATTTTTGATGGAAGATTATCTAGAATGATTAATCTTAACCAAGTTGTAGTATATGTCACAAGGTTTCCGTGCATATAAAGAACGCCAAAATCCGAGTTATAACGAAGAAGTTACGACATGTCGAAGTTTCACGACAGAACCGGCACGACCCAGCGCGACCCAGCGCGACGTAGATAGTGAATTTAAGGTAGATAGATATATATCCTTAGTGATATAAATGAGAATTGAAGATCTCATCGATAGTAGTGCAACGACGGAAAGACGGACGGAATCGGAGTTCAGATGAAGGAGTTATGAATTTCGAACGGAGTTTTCCTGTCCCGGCCTACTAAAGATAATATATAAGTAATATACTAATAATATATTAAAAATAAAGTCAAAATTAGCCAATGGAGTCTAAACGAGAGTTGTAGAGCATAATCTCACCTTCGCGGCGATATAAAGAACATCGAAAACGGAGTTCGTATGCGAAAGTTATGAATTTCTGAAGTTCGGGGCGCGAAACCCCAAAACTGTCAGAGACCACGACGTGGCAAGTGTCCTGACACCTCCGAAAGGCCCCCAGATGCAACTTGGGATGACGCATGCAGTGACGACCAAGCCCACAACGTGGAACAAGGTTGCCACGACATGGCAAGGGGCCAAATTTGCCCTATAAATAGATTTGAAGGGCCAGCCGTTTAGGGTTGCTATTTTCTCTCTTCTCTCTCGCGTTTTGCATCGATTTGCATGCCAGAAATACCCCGAAGCCCCGGTATTGTTCTCGAGCCCCGAGGCAAGTCCCGAGATCCTGAAGATCCCGAGAAGTGCGGTTCCCGAGCCGAAGCTCTGCCCGCGAGAAGTTCGATTTTTGTGGAGATCTTCCAGATCTGCTGAGGATTACTACTTCTGCAAGTCGTAGTGTTGTCCGATCATCTTCTGATCAAGTGCGTGTATAGTCACTTTCATCTTACACATAGATATGAAGTATTTTATAAAATATGTGCTATGTGTATATATATATATATATATATATATATATATATATATATATATATATATATATATATATATATATTGTTGTTTATATGTGTCAGTGTGTGGTTACTTTCTTCTAACACATAAATATAAAGTATTAGCTATGAAATACGTGCTATGTGTTATATATTATTTGTCTATTTGAAATGGGCATGGAATTGAAGTTTTATACAAGTGTTAAATGATTTAAACTGTGTAAGTATTTATATCTACGAAAATGTTGGGTAGAACATGGGTAGATGGGATAGTTGGTGACTATGGAGTTAGCGCCTATTGTATAAACCTTGGTGACTATGGAGTTAGCACCTATTGTTAGATAAACCTTGGTGACTATGGAGTTAGCGCCTACTGTTAGATAAACCTTGGTGACTATGGAGTTAGCGCCTATCGTATATATCTTGGTGACTATGGAGTTAGCGCCTATCGTATAAATCTTGGTGACTATGGAGTTAGCGCCTATCGTATAAATCTTGGTGACTATGGAGTTAGTGCCTATCGTATAAACCTTGGTGACTATGGAGTTAGCGCCTATTGTATAAACCTTGGTGACTATGGAGTTAGCGCCTATTGAGTAAACCTTGGTGACGATGTGACTTCGTGCCTGTTAAGTGAACCTTGGTGACTATGGAGTTAGCATCGCTTGAGTAAACCCCGGCGACTATGGAGTTAGCGCCTGATAACTATGGATTTAGTACCTGATAGATAAACTTTGGCAGCAATGGACTTCATGCCAATTCCTTAGGTAAATCCTTAGGAATGAATGAATGAAGGATAGTGGATTCTTAGGGTAAACCCTTGAGAAAATAAAGTAGATATGGGGATGGGTATTTGGGTTGGATGTTTGATAATTGAATATAATAATTGTATTATTGTGGGTTGAAAACCCTATATGCTCACCAGGCTCCCAAGCCCGACCCACTCAGTTTTCTTTGCATTACAGGTAATGACACTAGAGTATAAGTTGGTGGACTCGACGAGAGGTTTTGGATTATAGATCAGTAGTTATAAATAACTGTTGTAAGGTCTATGTTATATTGTTTATGCTTTTGGTCTGTATCGGAACATGACATCCCGAGGTTTTATTATTTAATGAAAATACATTCTCCTTGAGAAATGTTTTGATAAGTTTTTATCATATCTTATTTTGGGAACAAATTCCGCAACCGTTTTCTTTAAACGATCACTCTGATTTATAAAACAAAGCATAAACAAATCGGTCTTTTCTGGCCGTGAAATTCGGGATGTCACAGTTTGTGGGTTAGATCTGATCCCACATCGGCTTGGAAGGAGAACAAAACATTTCCTTATAAAGGGGTGTGGATACCTTCCTTGTCACAACGCGTTTTAAAGCCGTGAGGACAGCAGATCCCATAAGAACTCTGCAGTTAAGCGTGCTCGGGCGGGGGTAGTACCAGGATGGGTGACCCCTGGGAAGTCCTCGTGCCGAGTGGCCCAAAGCGGACAATATTGTGATACGTGCCCGAGGGGGATGTTACAAATGGTATCAGAGCTAGGGCACGGGTCGATGTGTTCGACGGGGACGTCGAACCCTATAATGGGGGGTGAAAGTGGGTTAGATCTGATCCCACATCGGCTTGGAAGGAGAACGAAACATTTCCTTTTAAAGGGGTGTGGATACCTTCCTTGTCACAACGTGTTTTAAAGCCGTGAGGGCAGCATATCCCATAAGAACTCTGCAGTTAAGCGTGCTTGGGCGGGGGTAGTACCAGGATGGGTGACCCCCTGGGAAGTCCTCGTGCCGAGTGGCCCAAAGCGGACAATATTCTGATACGTGCCCGAGGGGGATGTTACACCTAATCCAACAGTCTCCCACTTGGATAAGTCTAATAACTATAACTATAAGAATGACTTCAGGAACCGATCAGTAATCGTAGCTCTTTCAAGGTCTCGTGGAACTGAGATGATGATGATACATCATTTAAGATAAGTGATCATATAATCCTTTGTTCTAGATATCAGCCGGACAAATACATGGAACAATGTCTTACTTATTGTCTAGCAGTTTGTTTCCTGATTTTCGATTTGTTTGACATAGAGCTTAATCGAACATATCAATTTAGTTCTGACCGGTCCCGGTACGTATGTCAACACAAAATCATCGAGGGGACCAGATATCGCCTCTAATCCAAGAAGGAACAGATAAACTTCGACTCAAATGCTTGTTCTACTACTTGTTGAATCATACACAAAGGCATGTTTTATAACATCGAGTTACCAATGCATTTTCGTACAATCAATGTATAACCAACTCATAGTCAACAACTCATATCTCTAGGTTTGAAGACTTATATGATATTACCATCTCACGATCACTCAAGATAAATTCCATGAAGTGATACAAGTGAGCATGGGTTGAATCCAATACTCAGAACGTATGAGCACTCATGAGTGTTGTAGAAACTCTAGCTATGTCCAACACCTTAGACATCTACAAGAAAACTTCATCACAGTCTTGATTCATATCTACTTCGAACATATGACCGACTGTGGAGAATTTGAATAATATGATATACCAAAACATAATTATTCTGGAAGTCAAAACATGCAAAATGAAATGATAGTAAACGATTGACAGAAAATAGCAACACTTTACTTATAAATAAACAACAACTTTTATTTATCATCAAATGTCAATTACACTTTACACATTTCAAAGCTATCTAATTTCTAAAACTAATATCATCCTTTAGCCCTATGCACCTTGCATGCTGAAGATGCTTAACCCTACCCAGTCCCTTCATGAGGGGATCTGCTGGGTTATCATCCAATGATACCCACTTTGCCACGAGGAAACTTCTTCTATTCGATTCCTGATGAAATCGTATTTTCTGTCGATGTTTCTGGATCTTCCGTGATCCCTTGGTTCCTTGGCTAAGGCAACTGCACTTTCACTATCACAGAAAATCTCCATAGGCTCCTTTATAGCTGGTACAACTCCAAGGTCTCCAATGAAGTTCTTTATCCATATATCCTCCTTTGCCGCCTCGCTTGCTGCTATATACTCTGATTCGCAAGTTGAATCAACCACTGTCTCCTGCTTGGAACTTTTCCAAGTAATTGCTCCTCCGTTTAAGGTAAATACCCAGCCTGGCTGAGTCCGGAAATTATCCCTATCAGTCTGGAAGCTAGCATCACTATACCCTACTAATCTTAACTCATCACTTCCACCGAGGGTAAGGACCCAGTCCTTAGTCCTCCGCAGGTACTTGAGAATGTTATTTACCTCATTCCAGTGAGCCTTGCTAGGATTCCCCTGATATCTGCTGACCATGCTCAACGCAAAGGCCACATTATCACGAGTACAAGTCATAACATACATGATCGAGCCTAAAATGGAAGCATACGATACTCGACTCATCTCTAGAATCTCAGCCTCTATACTCGGGCTCTGAGTCTTACTCAATCCGACGTTACTCAGCATCGGTAATTCTCCTTTCTTGGAATTCTGCATGGTGAACCTATTGAGCACCTTATCCAAGTAGGTACCTTGACTAAGTCCAATTAGTCTCTTACTCGTGTCTCTCAAAATCCTTATCCCTAGGATATAAACACCTTCTCTAAGGTCCTTTATAGCGAAACACTTCCCAAGCCAGGACTTCACTTCCTGCAGAGTTGGGATGTCATTTCCTATGAGTAGTATGCCATCCACATACAATACCAAAAAGCTAACTATACTCCCACAAGCCTTGACATATACACAAGATTCATCTTCGCTCCTCGGAAAGCCAAACTCATTGACTTTCTCATTGAAACAAAGATTCCATATGTGAGGTGCTTGTTTCATTCCATAGATGGATTTCTCAAGCTTACACACTCTATTAGGTTACTCTGTACTGACAAAAACCTCTAGCTGACTCATGTAAACATCCTCAACCAACGTTCCATTAAGGAAAGCGGGTTTGACATCCATTTTCCATATTTCATAGTTATGAAATGCAGCAATTGCTAACATAACCCTAATAGACTTGATATTTGCTACTGGTGAAAAGGTCTCATCATAATCAACTCCCAGAGTTTGAGAAAAGCCGTTTGCAACCAGTCGCGCCTTATAAGTGTGTACATTACCATGCATGTTGGTCTTCTTCTTGAATATCCATTTGCACCTGACTGTCTTACGACCTGGTACATTGTAAACCAAGTTCCAAACTTGATTGTCATACATGGATTGTATCTTGTTGTCCATAGCCTCTTTCCATTTAGAAGCCTCAGGACCTGCCATGGCTTCGGAGTAGCTGTTAGGTTCATCCAGACTTACTAGTGTATTGTCACGGATAAGTGTATCACCTTCTGCAGTAATATGGAAACCATAGTAATGCTCAGGTGCATTCCTAACTCTCGTGGAATGCCTTATAGGTACAGCCACGTCTATCGGATCAACAGGAGTTTCCTCCTCAGGTTGATTGCTAGGGTTTGAGGTTCCTTCACCACTTGACTCTTGAATTTCTTCAAGGTCAATTTGCCTCCTATTGTTTCCTTGGCTTATGAACTCTCTCTCACAAAAGACTCCTCTCCTTGATAAAAAGACCACATTATCACTAGGTCTATATAAGAGGTAACCAAAGGATTTTTGCGGGTAGCTGATGAAAATACACCTCTTACTTCGAGGTTCAAGCTTATCGTGAGTCTCGCGCCTTAAAAAAGCCTCGCAACCCCAAATCTTGATGTGGTCCAGATTGGGAGCTTTTCCAATTCACATCTTGTGAGGTGTTTTGGCAACCTTTTTGGTAGGGACTGGATTAAGAATATGGGCGGCAGCCTCTAAGGCATACCCCTAAAATGAGATTGGTAGCGAAGCTCGACTCATCATGGAACGAGCCATATCCAACAAGGTTCGATTACGCCTCTCAACCACACAATTAAGTTGTGGTGTCTTGGGAGGTGTCAATTGTGAGACAATCCCACATTCCTTAAGATAGTCAAGGAACTCTGTACTAAGATACTAACCACCTCTATCGAATCGAAGCATCTTAATGTTCCTGCCCAACTGATTCTCCACTTCCTGTTTAAACTCCTTGAACTTTTCAAAGGTTTCTAACTTATGCTTGATTAAGTAGACGTATCCATATCTACTATAATCATCAGTAAAAGTCATATAGAAGCGGTTAGCATCCTTTGTGGTGGTTTTTAAGGGTCCACACACATCAGTATGTATGAGGTCCAACAAACCCTCGCCCCTAGCACAAGAACCAGTGAAGGGTGATTTTTTCATTTTTCCAAGTAAACCAGATTCACAACTATCACACGACTTTAGGTCAAATGACTCCAAGAATCCATCCTTTTGGAGTTGGCCTATACATTTCTTGCTCACATGTCCAAGACGACAATGCCATAACGATGATTTATCCAAGCTAGTGGAAGAATCAATACACAACACATAATATTTAGGTTATCAACAACCGACACAGTTTCATACACACCATCACAAGGTAATGCTTTAAAATAAAGAACATTATTAAAGAAAGCATTAATACCACCACATTTATTATCAAACGAAAAGGTAAACCCTTGTTTGTACAAACCATGAAAGGAAATAATATTTCTCGCCATTTCAGACGAGTAACAACATCTATTCAAATCTAATGTTAACCCACTACTTAGCAATAAAGAATAAACTTCAATCTTGGTGACAGGTGAAGCTTTCCTATTCCCCATGATTAAGTTTATTTTCCCATGCTCCACATTCCCACTTCTTCTTAGTCCCTGCAAATCAGAACATATGTGAATACGACAACCAGTATCAAGGAACCAAGAATTAGAATGGTGTGAATTATTAGACAATATAGTGTAAGTACATGCATGGTTGGGTTTCACTTTCCCATCCTTAACATCTTGCAGGTACTTTGGGCATTTTCGCTTCCAATGCGACTTTTCATGGCAATAGAAGCATTCAGCCTATTTAGGGTTGGCAGAAGGAGTGACAGAACCTCTTTTGGTTCCACTTGAAGATGAGCCATCAAGGGACTTTCCCTTGGTACCCTTCGAAGGGCTCTTCCTCTTCTTCCCTTTACCTTTCCCGATTGCCAAGACAGGGGTTGCGGTAGGAGTAGGAGTGGTAACAATCGATTTACTTTTAAAACCACTTTCAGCGGTCTTCAAAAGTCCTTGAAGTTTGCTGAGTGTAACTCCTCCTTGTTCATGTGATATGTCATTCGGAATTGATCATAACACGAAGGTAAGGAGTACAAAATGATGTCAATTTCCAACTCCTCAGGGAAGTTCACATTCAATTTCATCAAACTATCCACATACCTTTGCATTTTCTGCATGTGGCCCGTGATGGGTTCACCATCCTTCATCCGGGTTGTTATCATGGAGGAGATAATTTCATACCTCTCTTGACGTGTACTCTGATGGTATATGTCCATTAATTCCTAGTGCATTTCAAAAGGATAGAAGTCCTCATAGGACTTTTGGAGCTCGGCTATCATTGTGGCCAACATGATACATGCCACCTTAGTGACATCTCTCTCATGTGCCTGGAATTCAACAATCTCCTCAAGAGTAGCAGACGACTCATCAATTTCCTTAAGCTCCTTGTCGAGGACATATTCCATGTCCTCATAACGAGTGAACATCCTGATGTTCCGGATCCAATCCATAAATTTGGAACCATCGAAGATGACTCTCCCACAAAGGTTCATGAGAGAGAAGGAACCGGTAGGGTTTGAGCCAGAAACAACATTGTTAGAAGACATCTGAAAAGGAAGAAGGACAAGTTTAGATTAGATATAAAGATAGTCCATAATAAGATACCCAAATGTAATATTAAGGCTAGGACCCAACACAATATTTTATAACTTAGAAGAGGGTGCCGTAATCCAAGCTATAAACTATTTAAAGGTAGGTGAATGACGATTCACCAATTTCCACCATAAAAACGAAATGTATAATTAGGTTTTAATTGGTTTTGAAACTCCTAGATTCTTTTGAGTTTCATTGAAATTTTCAATGGCATGTTTCAATCTCGAATGTGCCCTTCAAATTTTGTGACTGGGATGACAAGGATCACAGAACAAGGTGTGAATTAACCATGCAAATTACTTGGTACTCTTAATGTTTATCACCTAACCGATGTGCCAGTTAACCATATACGCTCCACCGATCCATGATAAACCTTAAGCCACCCTTTTCCTACCTTGTTAAATCCAGGTTAGTGTGCCGGTTAACCACACATGCTCCACTAATGACTTAAGCAAAGTGCAAAGTGTAATTTCATGGGTTAGCACCATATTCACATCTTCCTAAAGTAACTAATATTTGGAATTTATAAGAACATTTAGTTACTTTATAACCAACATACTTTTAATGAGGATTAAATTCATTGTCCTACCCGTTCGGCTAACGACTCTCCACCATTCAAGGAGGTGGTGGGTGAGAGTGGACACCTATTAAGCTTCCATTTTATAGGCAGCAACCTTATACCCCCCTTATAGACCGGCTTTATGAATGAGTCCTACTAACGGTAAAACGACTTGTTCTTATACATATATATATATATATATATATATATATATATATATATATATTATTAACTTATAATATTATAAAGTATAAGTGTTGAATTTTAACTTTTAATATTCTAGGGGTTGGAACTAAAGTATTTTAAAGTGACTTTACATGTTCCAAAACTTGAGGGCAAGTTTTGTTACTTTCAAAACTTTTCAACTTCATAACTTATGAGTTAATGGTTTATTAAAATTAAAGACACTTCATTTTATTTAACCTATGTGTTCATTAATGGACTTTAAAATGAAGACTTTTGGTAATCCATAACTTGAGGACAAACTATGGATTCCATTAAAACATATCAAGATCAAGAATTAAACTAACAAGCTATTTGCAAGTAATTCCTATGATCTTCTAAACTCATAAGTGTATGAACATCCATATCAAAAATTTCAAGAATCATAAATAACACCTACAAAACTTGAAATCTTGATAATAGCCATTGTAAATGGATTAACATAACCATTACACCATCTAAAACAAGTTTTATAAGACCAAAACAGTTTAGGGTAATGTTTCTAGTCCATTTCTAGCAGCAAAACTCGAAAAACTACAAACTGGAAGAAAAACGACTCATCGAGTTCTATAAGAAACTCGTCGAGTTCATGCATAAACTCCTGAACTCGTCGAGCTCTTGGCAAGAACTCGTCGAGTTTTCCAGTCTGGACAGATTCTTGTTTTTGAAGAACAAGTTTGCATCAAGTATCAAGAAAACAAGCCTAGGCTCTAATACCACTGAAGGGTTTTGAGCATACTAACACTCCTAAGGTGTACATGCAACCCTAGAAACCTTGGATCTATTTTTTACTAACATACATGCAAATTTGATTTCCAAGGTTCTTAACCGAACTAGCATGGCATGGGGAACCTGAACCATAAAAGCTAGTAGAAGAACATACCTTTCTTGCTGCTTGGATTCCTTGAGAACCTTGTGAGCCTAGCACCTCAAGTGTGATGCCTCAAATGTTTCACAAAATACCACAACTCTTGGAATAACTTTAAGAGAAGTACACTATCACTCAAAATCGGCTAGCCCTCTTGTTCTACACATAATAGTGTCGATTTTGCTAGCCATGGGGTCCTTTTTTAGTTGTGTCACAAGTAGGGTTACACCATGTAAACCCTAATTGACATGGCTTTTCATATTCCATGATCCATGGGTTTATAACCTCCATGGACTATCCATGGAGCACCTTATGGGTTCAGCCCAATTCAATAAACCATGGATCATTAGCCCACTATAAAAGAATTGATGATTTGCACAATCAACCTCATATATTTAATTAATCTCCTTTTGATCACCAAATTAATTATAAATTAATTGTTGATCAAAACTGATTAAATAATATTATTAATATATTAGAACTTATAATATATTAATAAACCATAAGTGTCCTTTCTCTCATTTAGTCTATCCAAGTGTTGCAATGTCATGCAACCCAAAATGGACCATGCTAACCGGGTCAAGTACATTCCAGAAATAGTTATGAACTTAGACACCTAATACAACAATATTCTTATATCTACTTAATTAAACATAAATCAGAAACCTTTGAAAAGTTCAAAGAGTTTAAGCACGAAGTCGAGATTGAATTAGGTAGGAAGATAAAGATGCTAAAATCTAATTGAGGTGGTAAGTATCTAAGTATTTTCCATGACTATATCAAGGAATGTGGAATCGTGTCATAACTGACTTCGCAAGAACACCACAACTTAATGGTGTAGATGAGAGGCGTAATCGAACCTTACTAGATATGCTTCGTTCCATGATGATTCGATATTCTATTCCTATTCATTTAGGGGAGTATACCTTAGAGATAGCCACCATATTGTGAATCTTGTTCCAACAAAGAAGGTTGCCAAAACACCTCATGAAATATGGATAGGGAAGGCTCCCTGGCTCGCACGTATCAAGTTTTGAGGTTTTGAAGCACTCGTGAGACGAGAGACGCATGAAAAACTTGAACCCAAATCCGAGAAGTGTTATTTCATTGGCTACCCACAAAATTCATTTAGATACTTCTTTTACAGACCTAGTGAGAACATGGTCTTCGTAGCTCGAAGATGAGTCTTTCGCGAGAGAGAGCTCATATTCAAAGAGGAAAGTGGGAGTGCTATTGATCTTGAAGAAATTCAGGATTCATACAATGAAGGAACCTCAAACAACACTAGCACTCAACATGAGAAAAAAGTTCCAATTGAGCTAGTTGACAACTCATTACCTCTTTTTCGTTCCAGTCGGGCTAGCATGGCACCTACATTCAATGGTTTGCATATTATGTCAGATGGTGATACATTTATTAGTGATAGAACACTAGTAAATTTGGATGAAACTACTAACTACAAGGAAGCTATGATAGGCCCTGAGACTGCTAAATGGAAGGAGGTAATGGATAGTGAGATTTAGTCCATGTTTGATAACCAAGTATGAAACTTGGTTAATCATGTACCTGGTCGAAAGAAAGTAGGGTGCAAATGGATCTTCAATAAAAAGACTGACATGGATGGGAAAGTATACACCTATAAATGTAGGTTCATTGCGAAGGGATTTACTCAAACCAAATGAATTGACTAAGAAGAGACCTTCTCTCCAGTAGCTAAGATAAAGTTTATCAGGATTATGCTTCTGATAGCTGCATTCCATGATTATGAAATTTGGCAGATGGATGTTAAAACCACTTTTATTAATGGAAAGTTATCTGAGGACGTCTACATGAGTCGGCCAGAGGGTTTTGTACCTGCCAGGTTTCCTGATCGAGTCCGTAAGCTTGAGAAATCCATTTATGGATTGAAACAAACATCTCGTAGTTGGAATCTTTGCTTCCATGAGAAATTCAAAGAGCTTGGGTTCTCTAGAAGTGAAGATGAATCATGTGTATATATCAATGCTAGTGGGAGTATATAGTGACTTTCCTAGTTTTATATGTTGATGACATATTCCTTATACGAAAACAACATTCCAACTTAGCAAGAAGTTAAGTCTTGGCTTGGAAAATGTTTCTCTATGAAGGATCTAAGGGAAGCGTCCTATACTATAGGAATAAGGATTCATCAAGATAGAAAGAATTGTATTGTTGGTCTTAGCTAGAGTACATATTTGGATAAAATACTGAAGCATCTAAGTATAAAAAATTTAAAGAAAGGGGACTTGCATATTCATAGTACTATCAAGTTGAGAAAGACTCAAAGTCTGAGTACTGATGAAGAGATAGCTGACATAATTCAAGTCTCATATGCTTAGCTTGTAGCTAGGAGAGATCATGTATGCAATGACCTGTACTTTCCTTGATGTTTCCTATTCTTTGAGCATGGTTAGTCGATTTTAGGGAATTCATGGCAGAGCCCATTGGATTGTGGTGAAGAATATTTTTAAGTATCTAGGAAGAACGAAAGACATGTTCCTAGTTCTTGGCGGCAGTGATATGTTAAGAATGACTGGTTACAGTGACACTAGTTTTCAAACAAACCGAGAGAACTTTTTTCTAGTCTTTTTGAGTATTATTATTCAATAGAGGATCGGTTACATGGAAGAGTTCCAAGCAAGAAACGATGGCTAATTCTACCAATGAGTCGAAGTACATTGCGGCGAGTGAAGCATCTAAGTAAGCGACTTGGCTAAAGAACTTTATTGGAGGATCTCAAAGTCGTTCCAACTATTCAAAACCAATGGAACTTTTCTGTGATAATGAAGGTGGGTTGCTTTGACAAAAGAACCAACGGATCGTGGTAGATCCAAGCATATCGACAGAAATTACCATTATATTCGACATTGGGTGGAAGAAGGACACCTTCTAGTGAAGTAAGTATCATCAGAAGATAATGTTGTAGATCCTTTCACAAAGGCTCTGAACATAATCAAACACTACCAACATGCTAGGAGCTTAGACTTAAGAGACGATATTAGTTTTAGTAGTTAGGTGATATTTTGAATCTTGTAACAAAATAAATGTAATTAATTTAGTGAATGAATAATAGATAATTATGTATATGTGTCGTATTTCCTTATCCAATTATTTATTCTTGTGTTTCTTTTTGCATGTTTACACTTCCTGAGTAATTTGAATTATTCAACTTCCACAATCGTTCATACTTCCGGAAGTAAGTAGTTAATTAAAATTGTCATGAATGAATTGTAGATCGTCGATTGAGGTTACGACATTTCAATTTGAATTGCTACAATATTCATGAGTACTTTAAAAATATAGATTTTAAGTATTGGATAAACCCACACTTAGAGATTACTTCATGGATCTTGTCATGAGTAATTCTAAGACGATAATATCTACTATTCTTAAAGCGGAGATATGTAGTTCATGGTTTATAGATCAGTTATGCATTGGTTGAATCAAACACATCTTGTACTAGATGTTATAAATTGTTATAATAGGAAAAGCGATATCATTGGACCCCTCGATGATTTGATGTTGACTATATATAGTGTTAGGCCCAGACAGGACTAATTAGTGTGTTCAATTTGAAGTCCAATAAAGTCTTTACAAATCGAGAAATCAAGAAACATAATCTTGGACAATGAGATTGAATCTAACCCATGTATCATATCCATACAATATCTTGTAGATCGAAGCAGTAGATGATCACTTATCTAAGGGCCAATAGTTTATTTAAATTTGAGTTTGGTAGTGACTTTGGAAAGCACTCTTTGGTGGTTACTTCAAGGTCTATACTTGCAATTGAAGTTACAGACATATCCAAGTGGGAGACTTTTGGATTAGGATTTCTAAGCAAATAACTAAATTGGTATATTCTTAAATTAAGAGTAAAGTCAGTTTTGGGTTGTCCTCATAACTAGTAACTAAATAGAATGACTTTAGAGACAGAGGATGATTTATTAGTTTATTTTTTGATTAATAAATTAATTAGAATTCAAAATAAGTAATTTATTAATATATTATATGATTAATATATTAATTAGAAGTTATATTTGTTAATTATCACTACTAGAAAAACAGTCTGTTACGACGCTCATTGCGCGTCATAAAAGGCTCAGACGACGCGTAAATATGTGTCAAAGAAGGCCCTGTCATAAAGAGAGATGATGTGCTTTTGCACGTCATCTGTAGACAACGCGCATTTACGACGCTCATTTACGTCACGCAATTACGACGCGCGTTTACGACACGCAATGCATATCAAGGAAGGCCCTGTCATAAAGGAAGATGACACGCACTCGCGTGTTGTAACCTTACGACGCGCGTGTTAATGACACGCAATGCGTAAACAGTATGAAGATGACACACATTTTTGCGTATCCGAAATTTAAATGTTTAAAAAAAATTATATATTTATTAATTTTTAAATTAAATTTGCATTTAATTTCTCGTAATAGAAATAAAATACCATATACAAAAAATATAATCCATTGCATAATATAAAATAAAATTTCATACTCAAAAAATAAAATAAATTGCACAAATTATAATGTCATACAAAGAATCATTCAAATGTTAAACAAAAATAATACATTGCTAATATGGGTTATACATTTCTATAAAACTAACAAATAATCATACAACTTTGTTTCTTACTGGAAACGTTTCATGTTATTTGTTTCTGCCAACGCCTTGTGTGCGTACCACCTGCTTAATGTGTACTGGAAAGGAATGCCAAACATGATTACAAGTCTCCCTTAATCTTGATTACTCACCTGCTTAAGTAGAATGTTGTTGTTGAGAAGGTTACCTAGCAACAGAGAAAAACACAACACCTCTCCCACAATCACAACATCATTTACAGAAAAAGGGTTGTCAATTACTTTCATTAAGACTTTCATTCAATCACAAAAAATATTAAAAAAAGGGTGAAAAAAATTACTTACTTTTGATAAGTTGATCTCCCTTAGAGCAAACACAGCTAAAGCATTGAACAAGACCCTAGGGCCTTCTTATAATGGTTATTATATATTGTATTAAAGAATGTACATCTAGTCAAGAGGAAGTACCTGATCTGGATCCATGGCAGCAAAAAGATTTGATGCCACTGCTATATCTGATAGAGAAAGAGCAGCATGTACTTCATCGATAAAAGAAAAAGAAGGAAACCATTTTTGACTATTCCACCGGTAGCTCATTTTTTACTATTCCACCAGGTCAGATTTGAAGAGAGTCAAACCTGACCAAACACCATGAAGACCAAAACCCGAGGGAGCATATATAGAAAAGAAAAGCAGACGATAAAATCCCAACAAGCATCTACGGTGAAAAACATATTAATCGAAGGGCAAATACGTAATTTTATATTCATGTCTAAAAAAAGCATACCATGGAATAAGCAGCATACGGGAAGTCTGAAACGCCATAATGCAAACCATCAGCATTAAAAGCCAAAGCATTCAAAGGCTGACTAGCACTCATAAACTTTTTTAACAAAAAAAAACACATCAGATATATATATATATATATATATATATATATATATATATATATATATATATAATAACAACAGTGGTATTATAGAGATTTTACCAAAACCTCGGTTCTAGCAATCACCAATACTCCAATGTCCTTAGTGAACAGTGTGACTATGGAACCAAATGAAACTCCAAATATTGCAGCCAAAGTAACACCAATCACAAAACCAATCTAAAGAAAATAATAAACATTAATTTTCATAAAATAAAAACATTTTTATATATTATATAAAGAAAATAATTATTAATTAACATTACAATCAACACGAAGTATGTGATATCCTTCACGAATCTATAATCCCCTTTTGAAACCGAACTAGCAATCAAAGCCTAAAACAAAAGAAAATAAAAAAATGGTTAAGAAGTCAACTAATTGACAAATAGTCAAACATTTTCCTTAAACTATATGTCAAGTCAAGTCAACGTCAACATTTGGTGAATTTATACCTGACCAGATGCAACCAATGCATCTGTAATAAGAGAAACAGTCAACCAAAGTTGTAGACATATCTGATGAAGTAGTAGAGTAGAGTACCTTGAGCAGTTCGTTTTATGCTGTCAGCAACTGGTATTCTTTATCCATTTAAGAACCAAAACCCTAAAAAACATTATATAGAATTATAAAAACTTCAATAAAATTCTAAGGGAATAATACCTCAAGAATATGTAGACGTGAATTCACAGGCAATTCAGCATTTAACATAGCAGATTTTATACCAAACTGTCAAAAAATATATAAAAAGTTTTATTAAAATCTATAATAGGTCCAAAAAAAAGATTAACTTAATGGGAAAAATAATACCTGCTCAAGGTAAAGTTTTAATCTAAAACTTGTGTCAATTGTATTTGTAAATATCAAGACTTTCTTTTGAACAAGATCCAACTTCAAAATTGCAAGAATGTAAAGAAGCTTATCTCAATAACTGCATTGTATCCATAAGCATATGTCCACTTTAGCACTCGTCTACACTCAACTATCTATAAAATTTCAAAAAAACAATATTTATAATCAGGATTATATTATTTAAAAAAAACATGTCACCAATTAATAAAAAATACGTACCTATAGCCAGGCCTCTGTGATGAACTTTAGCTGTTATTTAGGCAGGCACTGCTTGTCACTCAACTTGTCAAGCTACAAAAAAAAATTAAATGTATTTATTACAGATTTAATAAAAAAACTTGAAGACATATAAAATATAAAAAAAATGGCATACATGTGTGCTTTGCATTTGCTGAAGATCTGCTGGGGCCTTTTGTCTATACTGTAGAACATAAAACAATAATTATTCTCTTAAAACTTATAAATTATAAAACATCGTATAAAATTCAATATTCTTTTATATAAATAGAAACGATATTATAAGTTATAACAATAATAATGTAACCTTATGGATTGGTTTGTAACCCATCTTTCATAATAATGAGTGTATCTTTCTAAAGAGTTTTTGGCCATCTCTCTTCGTTTCTCTGTGTCATCATACTGCAGATTCTACAAAAGTAATGAATATTTATTTTGTTTTCAGATTCTACCAAGTTAGATCACAAAAAGTATAGGGGTAAATAAGTAAATATAACTAAATACCAATTCATGTTTTCAGATTCTACATAGTGTCAGTTGCAACCGGTCTGTGAGCCTCCTCAGTACACTGTTAATATGACTCAAAAGTAATGAATATTTATTTTGTTTTTCATTTAAAAAATAAAAATAATGAAGCTTACATTCCAACAAAAGCTATATGAGCAACCACAGGTAACATCAAATGTTCCACCACCAACAATGAAGTCCACAACATAGTCACAACCAGGAGCAGGACACCATTTTATCTAAAATAAAAAGAAAAAAGGATAATATATTAGTGAATAAGGGGATAATATGTGATAATTTTTAATTATAATAATTTATATTACCTTTCTATTGTCTTCCACAAAGGATCTAAGAAAATAACGTTGATATTTCTCTGCGTCATCATTTGAGACCATGGAAAAAAATCATGTCTTGACCAATAGCTGCACCACAAGATGGATTAGGACACCTCAAAGTCAAGCATCCAGGTTCATCATTGATGGAAGTACTTATGTATCCTGCATTCATTTCCCAAAAATATCACATGTCAAACAAGTACAGTAAGTTGATAGAGCCCAAAGGGTACTGTACTATTTACTTCCAAACGCTGATAATATTGGAACTTGAACCCAAGAATCTGTGAAGCATTAGACTGCAAGAAACACCCACAACAGAAGAGATTGGATAATGTACAATTGACTCCATTCATGAGTAATAGCAGCCAGGTCCTTCATAGTTGTTCCAACATACACAAGTGTAAAGGTAATTATCCGAAAACCACATAAGTATATAAGTAAGTAAGCACATGGTTATATAAATTAAATATAAGTGTTTGAGTGAAGTGATAATTATCATACCATCATTCCCAACCATTTCAAACCTTTTTTGACTTTTGTTAAATATTCAAACCATCTACCACAGGTAGCCTCTCATCATCTTCACAACAACAAACAAGTAGATTAGTCAGCCAAACATTACGCAGCTGCCCGACAGATTTAGCTTCTTCCTGTAAAGCATTTGTTAAGTTATTGGTCAAAATACACAGCTCACAAACCGGCATAAAAAGCACTTGTTAAGTTATTGGACAAATGCTATAAACACAAATAAAAGCATTCAAGTAACAATAATAGAAATCTAAACAATTAAATCTTACTTACAGCTTCTAAAGCAGCAACAAGGGTTTTTTTCTTTAAAATCTATTGATGTCAATCTTGATGTCTGTAAGTTTCAACCTCTTGAAGTTCATTTGTCCTCTTACCATGTCACGAGCATCAACAAGCGCCTATTAATCAAATAAAAATGGAGGTAGTTAAGACATCAACATCTATAGCAAATTACATGTTTCTTTGAATCCATATAACAAAAGCCACCAGTGACCAGACATGATCACATGGAACATCTCCAATTCCTAATCTTAGTATTTTGGTACAACCAAATTCAAGCATTTTGAATAGCTTTGATTTGAATTACACGGTGGTTTTCTCACAGAGGCAAATGATCGAACACCTGGTGTGCACAGGAAAATAACAGCAGATAGCCATAGCTATAACCAGAGCCATGGAAGCAAATATGAAGCTTAATGATCTGAACGGTTTTTTTTAAACTTCGGTATTGGAGCTGCTTATAGCCATAGAAGCAATCAAGACTCACAAAGCTAGTTATAGCCATGGAAGTAATCAAGACTCTCAAATGAACTAGAGTTGTTACCCGTATTGTGTAGATGCACAGATGGACCAGAATCCAACATGAGAGAATCTAGATTCACAGATTCACTGATTCACAGATGGACCAAACACACACACATCATATACCGTAAAGTTGAAGATGAAACAAAATTCATGAGTGAAGATGAAAAATGACAAATTAACAAAAAAAACATACAAATTAACCGACTTAACTCACAGTTTCAAAAACCAAACAAAATCACGTGTTCAGACCAATCACATTTGTTTCTTGCCTTCTCTCTCTTCTCGTCAACATAGTGAAATCGTTTATCTTATCGGGTGAGGTATAAATGTGTTGATGGAAAAAGGTCGATTGTAAGGACGTGGAGGGAAAGAGGAGATATTCCCAAGTTCGATTCGGTATTGCCGGTGTTGTTTCATCAGACATAACTATGTTGATGTCGATTTCATCATATGCACTCCGAACTCTTAGAGATGATAGGGTTCAATGCTCGTGGTGGTGGTTAGGGCTTCCAAAGGGAAGGGATAGAGAGTATAGAGGTAGAGGAAGACGGTTGGTTCAAAAGGAATGATAGCCTCACAGTTCTATTAGGTTTCATTGGTAGAGGATTGTAGAAGGAGAAGGAGACACGTACATGGCGGGGTGTTTAATTTTTTGGGATTTCATTTCCCCCCTGTAGGCTATTAAAAAAATGGAGAACGCGCGCCTTTCTAAAAAAATATAAAACGACAGCTTTAGAGGACAGGTTTTTTCATTAGGTGCCCTCCGTGTTTTTATTTTTTTTCTTGAAACACTAATTTAAGGGCATGCAAAAATGCGTGTCCTTTATCCTTCAGTTTTTGGAAATCTAACATTCTTTTGAAGGGCACACAAAAATGCGTATCGTAAATCTGCGAGTGTCATTGTTTGCGCGTCATTAAAGGGTATTTTTCTTGTAGTGTATGAACTAATCAAAAATTAATTAGAATTAATTTTGTGATTAATTAGATTAACTGAAAAATATAGGGACGGAAGGTGACAATGCTTAAAAGTTAATCATGGAAGGATTCCAAATGCTTCCCACATAGCGCAGGGGGTGGGGGTTTGGAGGCTTCCTAGAGTATTTAGGAGTCTGAGGGAACAAGAAAACGAATAAGGGTTATCTAAGGATACTTGCCTTATTTAAACTTCCTTACTCACCTATATAAAACCCTTAAGGGTTCCTTGATTTCGTCCATCCCACTACAAACACAAGAGCCAAAATTTACTCTCCTCTCCCTTCTCTTACAATCTTCTAGTTGCTAAGGTTTTTGGTACAAGCCATTAGAGGCATCCAAGCTTTTGGTGCTTGCTTTCCAAGAAATTCAAAGGAGATTTTACTTGATTAATTGTTATATTAATCAAAAGGTATGTACTCCTAAATTCTTAGTGAATTTCAATTATACTAGGGTTTCTTAGGGTTTCTTGATATTCATAGTTAGTTGTTATCAATAGAGAAAATATAGATCCTTTCTAGGTTGCATGTGAACTTAAGGGTTTAAGAGTTTTTCCGCCACATGATTTTTTTATAACCTAGAAAACCCATCAATGGGCTATCTCAACAACTTGTCGTCAGAATTGGGTTAAAAAAAGTCGTTGCCATAGGGGTCGATTCTTGTAGTGGATGTTAATTAAGCTAGAAAGATATACACAAGAGAAATATGTGAAACTATACTACTATTTGCAAAAGTTTCAATTACATCAAGGACTGATGTTGATAGCCAATGAGCTTGATTATGTTGAGTTCATTGATTTTGGGTATGTATGTGGATGTGTACTCCCCATGTATATATATACCACTTTGGTACAAATGTTTAGGACTAGTTGGATGAAGTGGTTAGTCCTAATGACAAAAACTTCTGTACTAATGCCCATGAAGAATTTGATTTAAATCACAATAAAACACAATTTTTCAACAACCATTCGGGTCCCTCTATTGACTAAGTTTTGACTTAAGTTAAATCTTAACCCAGAAAGACAAACTAAAGAGGAGCATGAAGATTATCATGGTAAGGATATCCCAACTAATGAGATGGGTGACATTGTTATAGAACCAAAAGTGCAAACTGCCTACAATGAACCTATACACCGGAAGAAGTATCTTGTTCTAAGTATGAGGTTTGAAATCCCTAAATATTTGAATCACATGCTTTGAAATTATGAAGTTGTCCATGATTATATTGCAAAGAATTGTAGTCTTCATGTTGTTGGAGAAATGTTATCCTGGACATTATACTTTTAGGATTTGGGCTTCACAGATGAGTGAGGAGCAGTCTGTCTAAAGAGTCTCTTTTATTGTGAGCATAATTGTTCTAGAAATTTCTAATTAGGGTCAATTGTAACTTTTGCATGGATTGGTAGCCATTAAACTACAAAATCCATAAACAAATACAAAATAAGTGTTAGGCAACTTATGGAATAAGTGAAAAAGAAGTTTGGCATAGAAGTGACCATGTGGCAGTGTATGAGATCCAAGAAACATACGTTGCTTCTTATTGAAAATACTATTATTGAACACTATGTTACGCTTTGATCTAATGTTGGGGAAATAAGAATAGCAAATCTAGGATCTACTGTTAAATTGTCTGTGAACTCAATGTTAGATGGTAAAAATTATTTCACCAGGATATATATTTGTTTTGATGGAGTGAAGAAAGATATGCATTTGTTTTGATGGAGTGAAGAGAGGTTGGAGGAAAGGTTTTAGAAGGATCATAAACCTTGGTGAATGTTTCTTAAACAGCTTTTGTAGTGAGGAATTACTATATGTTGCTGGTAGGAATGCCATAACTGTAAGTGGTTTCTGGAAAATCTTATAGAAGATCATGGGTTGGTGGATCGATTATAATATGTAAACTATTCATACTTAATGCACTTACATAAGAAATAACAACTTTTGTGTTTATGTGGGGTCTTCAGGCAGTAAATAAATTGTTACCAAATGTAGAACACCGACAATGTACAAGACATATATTTTCCAGCTTTAGATAGAAATTCTGTAGTGCACATTTTGACAATCTATTATGGAAGACTAACAAGTCATCCACTAAAATACACTTTAACAAAACAATGAAGGAAATACAAGTGATAAATGTTCACCTCAGGGATCCTAAGACTTGTTCCAAAGCTTTTTTTCCTAGTTGACATGTGTTGTGACTCTGTTGAGAATGATAATTCTAAAATCTTCAACATTGTTATAATGGATGCCAATAAGAAACCAATAATCACTATGTTGGGGGAATTCGTATGTATTTGATGGAAAGATTATTTAACATGAAATTTAAAGGTCAAAACTGGGGGGGGGGGGGGGGGGATAATGACTTAAAAGGGTAATATATTTTTCGATTTGTACACATTTGGTCACTGATTTTTTTTTATCCACATTTACCCCTTAACCTTTTCTAACGGTACACATTCAGTCCTTATGACCGGTTACTCCAGGTTAGTCGGGAAAAAAGATTTAATAGGGTAATATATTTCTCATTTTGTACACATTTAGTCCTTAATATTTTTTTGTTTCAAAATAAGTCATTTTTGTTTTTGTACACATTCAGTACTTATGAATGTTTTCTTTAGGTTTTTCTCACGACATCTTACGTGGGACAATCATTAATGAAGTGTGTGAGACTGTTAATGTTTATGTGTAATGTCTCATTTTCACAACCAAAAAATTTCATTTTTAAATAAGGCAAAACTTCATAATTATAAATTCATTATTAAGAAAAAACGTTTATTCCAAAATACATTTATCGAAAATCAGAGTAATATAAGAAATGCGTAATCCTCAATATTGTTGATAAGTGTGTACAGTCATGTATTCGCCTTCCTACGACTAACGATAGAACCTGAAAACATAAACAACTAGGTAAGCACAAAGTTTAGTGAGTTTCCCCCAAAATACCCAACACAACAAACGTATTATCATGCATAACAGACCCACACTCATCAGATTGGTATATCTGGCCTAATCAGTCATCAGACTGGAATACCAACATGCAACAGGTCCAATCAGTGAATACCCAGGGTTTGTTGGCATAACATATTAATCCAACCGCTCTTCTCGAGTCTTCGTGCCTACATCTTATAGCCGACCCACACCAGATATCTTGGCCTACAACATATAGGAGGACCACCTGAAACTATCCCACCACCATGTGGTTATCCCACATAAGATGTCGTGAGAAAAACCTAAAGAAATCATTCATAAGTACTGAATGAATACAAAAACAAAAATGAATTATTTTGCAACAAAAAAAAATATGAATGACTAAATGTGTACAAAAATATTAAGGACTAAATGTGTACAAAGTGATAAATATATTACCCTATTTAGTCATTTTTATCGGCTAACCTGGAGTAGTCGGTCATAAGGACTAAATGTGTACAGCTTAACAAGTTGAAGGGGTAAATGTGGACGGAAAAAAACTTAGTGACTAAATGTGTACAAATCAAAAAATATATTACCCTTTTAAGTCATTATCCCAAATTGGGGTAACAAAAGTTTTCCAGCTATTAGACATGCATCAGATGAGTTGCAATATTAATAGAGGTAAGTATTGACAATATCTTTTAGTTATGTTTATGTATTTTCAACAAGACTTGAAATAATGCTATTTTTAAGGTATGGGTATCGACAACTGTTACCACTGGGCTGAATCAATTAGAAACCATGGAGAGTTTTATGCAATGGATTTGAACAAGAAAAAGATGCACTTGAATGGGTATGGATGTGTATACTCAATGGCTACAATCTCATACTTGAATAGAAATGTGAAGTAGTATGAGGAACCTTGTGTACATGAATAGAAATCGGGAGTATTATGTGACAATTCATAAGGGCCCCTTCATTTTGTCAAACAAAAACCCTTGGATAAATTTACAAAATTTTAGATTGTGATAGTACTATAAATTATGGTGGGGATGATGATTTTAACAATATTAAGAATTCTTTAAGTATATATACGTTTTTATTTTATGGTAATAATGCTACGGACTTTATTTATAAAAAAACTGTTACAATATACTAGCTTTCGGGCTCAAAATTGTAGTCGCTATGATACAATTTATAAATGACTTCTAGGGGTGATGTAATTGTTAGATAATACATTTGGAAATGAAATTGAAATACTTCCATATTTTAGAGACACAAATTAAGATTCTGGTAAAATATTTCCCGTTTTTCAAGTAATCTTTCTCGTATGCCGACCTTCAGACAACTCAGTGCATTAAGCATTAAGCAAGGGAAGTAAGAGTGTACATTGGATCTAGTGAGAAGCTTTTTGTTATATAACCATCACTCAAAGTTTTAAAAGCATCATTTGAAAAAAAAATTAATATGTTTATAAATTTTGTCATTAAAAGTTAGTGTAAGTGCAAAAGTTGTTATAAAGCCGTCGTGGCATTTGTTCGCAAATGAAAAAAAGCTAATCTTTTTTACTAAATGGCTGTAGGATTCTATACAGAAAAATCATATTATTTTGATATATTTTTTAATAAAATCCTATTTTTTTTTAATAAAAAAGTTATGATGATTAAATTTTTTTAGTAAAAAACTTATGAAATTGACTAATTTATTCACTTTAACCATTTTTGACATGTTTAACAGCTCATTAAAATAAATCGTTAATTTTTATAATATATATATATATATATATATATATATATATATATATATATATATATATATATATATATATATATCAACTATAATAAATTAAGATTCATTTTGCTACATGTCAATCTCTCATTAGTTTTGATACTTGTCATTTTATGATATTTTTGAAATTAAATTATATCCACATGTCAATTTCTAGGTTTTTCTAATTTTTAAAATTAAAAAGTCATATAATACTTATATATACAAAGTATTAAATGTAATAAATATGACAGTAATTGTAATTAATATGTTTTTCTTTCCTTATTTCAAAATTTTATTTAAAAAAATACTAAATGTTTACATTTTAATATTTAATTTTTTTAATCAATCCATGTAATACACAGGTTTTACACCTAGTTATTCTAATAAATTAATATGTTTTTTTCATATTGACAAGTGTCATATTATTAGAACTTTTCATTAATATTATTTGACACATATCATGTAACTTGTCAATCAATTAATTATCAATTTTAAATTTTAAATTTCTCACTCTAATTACATTAAGTTAATAATTGATTCTCCATTTTAAATTTTAAACTTTAAAATTTTTCATTCTAATTATATTAAATTAATAACATTAGATAAAAAAATTAATACAAAATATAAGGTGATATATTATTTCATGTATTGATTCAAATCAACGATTATAATTTTATATAACTAAAAAATATATCTTAACTAATATTTTATTTAAAACAATTAATTGATAATTTTAATTTTTTAATATAAAAGTTTAATTAATTTTATAACTGTGGTTCTCTTTTAAGTAAAATATTAGTTAAGATATATTTTTTAGTTATATAAAATTATAATCGTTGATTTGAATAAATATGTGAAATAATATATCACCTTATATTTTGTATTAATTTTTTTTATCTAATGTTATTAATTTAATATAATTAGAATGAAAAATTTTCAAATTTAAAATTTAAAATGGAGAATCTATTATTAACTTAATATAATTAGAGTGAGAAATTTAAAATCTAAAATTGATAATTAATTGATTGACAAGTTACATGATATGTGTCAAATACTATTAACGAAAAGTTCTAATAAAATGACACTTGTCAATATGAAAAAAAAAAACATATTCATTTATTACAATAAGGATATATATATATATATATATATATATATATATATATATATATATATATATATATATATATATATAGACACACACATACTGTTTACTTGATATTCAAAATAAATAAATAAATAAAGATCTTGAGATTCAACCTTAGCCACATATTTCTCATTTTCGCTCTAACGCTCCAACGTATCGGTAACAGTAGGGTATGCTTAATCATAAATGATTATATAGTAGAGAAGTATAATCATATATGAACATTGCCCTTTTCACGAATCACAGAAGTACCTAAAAACATTTTATTTAACTGGGTAAACACGAGGATTAGAAAGTTCTCCAAAATACCATATATCATAGTGATATACATGCATACATATAATGGTTCACGATCTGCCAATAATACGTATACTTACGACCTATGCATCATTTCGTTAAAGCAGGTCTAGGTGTATTTACGACCTATGCGTCATTTCGTTAAGACGGGTCTATATGTACTTACGGCCTACACGTCATTTCGTTAACTCGGGGCTATGTGTACTTACAACCTACATACTGTTTCGTCCACATGCGAGCCTATAGTCTCCCGACCTCTTTAACCGTTTCACCAAAGACAACGTCATGTCAACATCCCCGACCAAGTGTGCGACGTGCACTTGTCAATGTGCACGACACACATCTTGAATTTCCCTATAAAATGTTGTGAATTCTCGTCACTTCTTCACACCCTTCTTCTAGATTCTCTATGAAACACTTTCCACCCTTAAGTCCTTTTACTCTCTAGTTTGCAACTATTTTAGTGAGGTCCTACGACATCAGAGAGATGGAAAAATAGCATAACAACTACACACATAGAGAATTCACTTTAGACGCTATTACTACAGGTACATTTATACTTTTTGCTCTACCAGTTCACCCTTAAGCATATGGAGATTACACTACCAACTCTATTCTACTAGTTCTCTATCCTAAGATACATGGGTGTATATTGTAATACATGGTATAGTTAGATAACTCACCTGGACAGTTACTCAGACGATTGACATATATCCCTCCGGCATAAAGGGTAATGTGTTTAACAGGTATTAACCTTGAATATTATAGCTTATCAATTCTTATGAAAATATAGTAATGAAACCTAGATCTTTCACTAATTCCAACGAACATCGAGAGTTCTATCAAATAAGGATCAGTCATGTAGGAAAGTTGGGAGGCAAGATCATTTTGACATATAGCTTTTCTGAAATCCAACAACCAAACCAACATGACCATTCTAGACACCTCTTATGTAAGTAGATCAATCAATATTATAACTGGAATTACTGATAAATGCTATTTATATATTCATAACAAATACTATAAATATAAATATAAGCTACACTTAAAGCATAGCAAGCTTAACTTACAGGGAGTTTCTAGCGAAACCGAAAGATTGCACTGGTAGAACTCCGACCCTAGAGATTCTATTTTTCCATCTCTGTGATGTCGCAGGGCCTCACTAAAATAGCTAAAAACTAGAGAGTAAAAGGACTTAAGGGTGGAAAGTGTTTCAGAGAGAATCCAAAAGAAGGGTGTGAAGAAGTAAAGAGAATTCACAACATTTTATAGGGAAATTCAGGATGTGTGTTGTGCACATGGACGAGTGCGCGTCGCACACTTGGTCGGGCTTGTTGACATGACGTCGTCTGTTTGGTGACACGTGTCACGATCTTATGGTATGTTAGATGCGTGCCGCACACCTACGCGTAGGATTTTTCTGATTTTTCAAAAAATCATATCTTCTTCATAGGATCCATTTTCGATGTTCGTTATATCCAAACATAACTATCGACGAGATCTAAAGTTTTTGCATAGAATCTATCGGCTAAATCTCACTTCATTTTTAACAATTTATTTTAATAGGTTTAGACTGTTAAAGTCTGTATAAAAATCATAGCTTCCTTATATAAATTTTGTTCTTGAATGTATTTATATCGACTTAATCATACAGATGAGACCTTCAACTCTCATTTTGATTGTTTTTTCCTAACAATCAAATCATCTCTATTTCGGTTTCTGTGTTGCACGCTATGATGCTGAAACTTCTAAAAATCATAAAATCCAAATACGAAGTCAGATTTAGGCGTTATTTATATGTACGCTCTCGCTTTTACGACTACTAAGACTTTTGTCAAGATTATCCATCCAAAATAGTCATCTATCAAAATGTCTATGTTAAGTAATCAGTCGTTTATATTTCTAGGCGAAATAGGGTGTTACAACTCTCCACCACTTATAGAGATTTCATCCCTAAAATCTTTTGTATATGTACTCTCTAACTCCTTGCGAAATCTTTTAGATCTGGGAACTTGTCGGTTTGGACTTTTTATAATATATACTCTACCACGAATGATCGTCTTTAGACGTAAAATGTCAATTTGTTCCTTTGATCAGAAACATTGTCGACTCCATATACGATGATTCATTAAGGAAATTATTTACAAGATCCTAACGAAACTCTCTTTCCGGATAATGCCTTTAAAAGGCTTTCAACATATCTTAAAACACACACAAATCTTGATTACAAATGATGTTCCACCCTATTTCAGGTGCTTAACACCCTGAATTTTAACTAAAACTAGTATAACAGGTTTACTGGCTTGAAAACATTGGAACCAATACTCTAATATTGGTGACTAACACATTATAAGGCATGCTTATCTTCCATCCTACTAGATTATAATGAACACTAGGTTACCAATAACATTCTTGCAAGTCTCTAACTACTTTTCCTATATCGAGGTATAACTATTGTTCGTGCAATATGTTCTTATGCTTTCTCACAATATGTTGTAATACTAGCCAACTATTGGGTTTTTGATGCTTGATCGCTCTTGTCATCATCCTTCCTTGATTATAATGGTTCGCTGCATCCTCTAAGTCGATAAGGTATCTTGACAGCTGAATCTTGATTCTCTCTATTGGCGAGCTACTCAACTTATTGAATTCCTTGTTACGCAGCTAGTGGTGAGCAAAAAAACCGCAAAACCGAAAAACCGAACCGATCCGGTCAATCCGAAACCGAAAAAACCGTAACCGAAATAGAAAAAACCAAAACCGAAAAAATCGACTATCTACGGATCGGTTTCTGTTTGGATACTTAGGTATCCGCGGATACCCGAACCGAACCGTCATATATATATATATATATATATATATATATATATATATATATATATATATATATATATATATATATATATATATATATATATATATATAATTCAAATATTGTTCATGAAGCATTATTTCTGATACGGAAAGTGAAAGATTGGCACACAATAAACAAATAAATAATGATAAATATTAATAATATAGAAATGAAAATATTATAGATCCTACTTGTATGATTGTAATCTTTTTGAATCCACTGTATGCAATCTTTTTTCATGACTATGGTAGTTGACAAATTTCTTTTAACAAGAAACATCATACGGTCCAATGTCCATGGCCAATATCTAGTTTGCATTTCTACATTCGATCATGTTTTCTTGTTATTTTCATTACTATGGTTATTAAACAGATTATAATTAATTTATAAATAATGTTACTTTAACGTCATCATGTTTTTTTTTGAGTCTCTAGCTTACTTATTTTTATAAAGGAATAATTGAAATAGAGTTTGTAGTTTTGATTATATTTGAAGTTTATGTTTAGTGGGTACCCGTAAACCGAATCGTGGTTACCCGTCTTCATACGGTTCGGTTCAGTTTTTTTGCCAATTCGGTTCAGTTTCGGGTAGTGCACATGAGGTACCCGCCCCGCAATCACGATTCATAATTTTATTACTAACCGAGCCTAACCACCCCGCGAACACCCTACTAGCAGCTCCTATGATGCCAAGATAAATCCCATATGCTTGAAGGTACGAACCTATCAGGTTCTCTTGGCTATCTGATTCGTACTTGGAAATTCGGTTAATTCCTAAATCCTATCAGATGCTTGGGAGGAAGACCAACGTTTCCTTCTGAAGTAAGAAACTCATATCATATGGGTAATCTTAGTAGAAGACTTCATTCTCCTTTTATCTCGAATAACTAACCTAAACATATAACTTCTATCTACTAGTGTTTCACTCTACTGATTCTTAACATAGAAACTGAAATTTGAAATTCTCTTCCTACTTCTGTCTTGTGGGTTGGTTCTCCCCTATTTGGGTTCAACCCATTTCATAAGCATGTATTCCACCCTCCCCCCACCCCCCGCCACAAAACCTTTAAAATAGTGAAAATAGGAACCGTGTACTCACTCTAGTAGCGTATTCTGAAGCATCCAAGCCATTGCATCCAAATCTTTGTGCCATTGAGAGGATATTCGAAATGGATTTAGAGGTGTAGAGAGAGGGTTTGGAAGATTGATTGGGTGAGAAAACCATAAGTGAGTACCTCTATTTATAGTTGATGTGCGAGTGACACACTTCATGTTTGGCGTGCACTTGCTTCGTGGCTCCGTCCAGATCCTTCCAAATGTCACACTTTTGATGGTCCACGTCTCCTTAATCTTCGATGAATCTTGGTGTCAGGTGTGCGCGTCGGCCATGACGCGCACCCCTAATTCTTTTAACAAAATTCATATCTTCCTCATATGAATCTTGTTTTTTAAACTCTTTATATATTTGTGTAGCTCTCTACTAGTACTAAAACTTTCCTTAAGGTTGCGTTGTCAAATTTTGACTTTGCTTTTAACTTGTTTTTTATATATTTCTGAAAATCGTATCTCCTTTATATGAACTCCATTTTTGACCTTCTTCCTTTCAAATTGCTTATGTCACGGGTCACTACGATTTTCCTTTTAGTGGCATTAATCGAAACTCAAGCGATCCCAACACGTTATTTTAATGCTAATAGCGTTATTAACGTGGTTGGTTCTTATTTTTACAAAAATCATAACTCCTCCTATGGGAGTCAGATTTTTGCAACACTTATATCCTCAGAATCACTTTGTTGTGTACTTTTCCGAATACACTAACCATCATTTAACTTTTTGGTCTCTCATTTCTGACTCTATTATTATTATTATTTAACTAATCATATCTTCCTTCAATATGAAAAGTTATATCATTATCATTAGTTGGTGCTAATCTTTAGTGATAATTGGTGATGGAAAATTCCCAATTGTTACATTCTCCCCCTATTTTTGGAATTGCCTCTTTGAAATTCGGACCTTATGGTAATCTTAAGTGGGAGACCAGTTTCTTAATTAGGAACTCGATTCGTTTTTCCTACTTATTGGGATAAACAAATTTCCTTTTTAGTTTCCTACTTCTATTTCTTCAACTTTATCATTAGCATATAATATTTGTCTTTTTAAATCATATTTGCTCTTTATCCTTATTTTATACCAATAGGAGACCTAAATCTCTTATCTTAATATTGGTGTGGATTCCTGGAAGGATTTCTATTTTTATTTATCTATCACAATCATGTACTCAAAATAGACCTTTATATTTATATAATAATGTCGAGTATAATTTTAAGGGTTTTTAATCCCCTTGTTCGATCGTTACATGATTATTCCTAAGAGTCAGATTCCTAAACCTCTTTATTCTAACTATTAATACTCCTTTCTACTGGATTGGTTCACTCTTGCAAACGTTGTCGATGTGTCTTGGCCTTTCGCAGTTGTTACACTTAAGATTCTAACAACTACCCAGATGATGAATTCCACAATTACCGCACAAGGGAAATATTCCCAAGTATCCCCTTGGTGAAGTGGGTAATCTATCATGAGGCTTTCTTTCCTCTTTTTCCTTGAATAGGGTTGACTAAACTTTGCCTTGACGATTCCTCCCCACTTGTTCTTAAGCTCTTTGGACTTCTTCTTCTTACACCCTCTTGTGTTCTGGGGCATAGGATCCTTGAGACTCAAGGCTAAATATTTAGCTTGCTCATAAGTAATGGGCTGCTGCAACTGCACTTTGACTCTGATATGGGGAGCGAACCCTTGGAGATACGCATTGCAATCTATTTTTTTGCATGCTCAAGTACCTGTTTGAGTTGAAGTTCAGTCATGTTGAAGGAAAAAAGGTTATGATAATCACTACTTAAGCATATTAAGTCACTAATATGAAAGAGCTAAAGTTTTTCTTTTTTTAAAAAAAGAAAATTACCAAGTATTTATTATTACCTGATCATCAATTGTGTATCATTGTGGAATTGGAAACTGAAGGACCCTATTCTGAATCACAAGAAGTAAAAGCTTTAGAAATGCTTATT
The DNA here is from genome assembly GCF_002870075.4 of Lactuca sativa. NCBI lineage: Eukaryota > Viridiplantae > Streptophyta > Magnoliopsida > Asterales > Asteraceae > Lactuca > Lactuca sativa. Next base: position 41,591,554 of record NC_056631.2, on the reverse strand, counting down.
AAAAAATAGGGGAAATATATAACAAATAACTAAGAAATAAAAATAACAAAGATATACCTGATGTATTATTACTATTATTATTATTATTATTATTATTATTATTATTATTATTATTATTATTATTATTTACAGTTGATGCCATTAACTGAGAAGTAAATTGTGCTCCAACAACATTTGCAAACATTGTAGCAGATTCTCTATGATCCTCTGTGATTTCAACATATAACATATCATCCAACCTTTTCTGCAACAAATCAACATTAAAAAGATAAACTTTTAGTTTTAGATTAGAAGGGTATTTTAGTAATTTACCTTTGCAACTTCAAGCACATATTTCCCAAGAATCTCATGTGTTATTACACATTGGCCAAGTTCATGTGCCTCACGAATATTAGAATTATTTGTCAAACATGCAACCTTTTTACAAAAAAACATTTAGCCACAACAACAAATAAGACAAAAATGTCAACTTGTTTGTAAAATTTTATACCTGGAATGTAGCACCATTGTGAACAATATCCATAGCTACAGGGTGATTAATGTATTCATGTAATGGCATAACAATTTCCTCCATATCATATGAATCACTCCCATATGTATAATGTGGGCCCCTTCTCTTTTTTTCATCTCTCTGTTCATTACATAACAAATTAACTCAATATCTTATTGTCTAATCTGCTTTACTGTTTAAAAAGACATAAATACCCGAGTGAAAAGATCCTCTCTCATCCAAGGAACAAGATTCTTCCATGGCCAAATCTCAAGAGTGCTTATGCCACCATTTTTGGAACGTATTCTTGAAGACATTTTCAATATCGAGGTCAAATTTGGATGCACTAAAAACCTAGGAGCTACTTCTATTGAAAATTCATAAGCACTGAAAACTCGCTCAATAGGGTTCCTTAAGATTATTACTACTGAAGTTTTCTCTGTTGGAAGTTTGGACATCATGCTATAATCATCATGAGTTACCAATAGTCTGCAACCTGGTTTGCTTCACAAGAACACAAAAAGGTTTAAAATTTAGTGATTTAGAAAAGAAAATTATAATAAGCAAATATAAGTGTAGCAATTGTGAAACTTACTGGGGATTAAATCGTAATTTTTTCGTAAGATTGAGGGCATTCTAGAGCACTAGAATAGAGTTTCTTTAAGAAGCTGTTGAGATGAAGTAAATACAGAAAAGATTATGTAATGTTCATACTTCATAGTCTTTAGAAAAACGGAATGCTTGAAGAAAGGGAAAGAAGTTACCAATGGAAATAAGTTCGGCCTCCAGTTCTTGGGACATGAAGGAAAAAGAGCAAGTCCTTAACAATATGACCATCGTTGGTGTCTGAATGAAGTGAAGAAGATGCCCATTGCTTCACTAAATTTTTGCAATGCTCGAAGTCATATGAGCTGGAAGATGGATGAACTATGGGCGAATCAGATAACCATTGGAATAATTATGAATCAAAATGAAGAATTCTTCATTCATGGAAGACTATGTTCTATGAGTAATTGAGTATCCTTCTTCATAGAAGAATCCATAAAAGTATGAGGAGATTAAGTATAACAGCATACCTATGGCAAGAAGAATCAGCATCAAAGCAAGTCTTAGAGCATGGCCCATTCTCCATTCACAGAACTCCAAATCGACAATTTCAACCAGTCAACAAGAGCACTAACTAAAAGCTAAAACAAATTATATCCTTTTCCATAAAAAACGCATTAACAAATGAAAAGTACTAAAAGAGTAAGAAAACAAAAAACAACAATTAACATTTACTTTATTCGACTTAAAAGGCTAAAACCTCAAACTTCAATTCTCCCTATTATATGTTTGCAGTAATTTGATATCTGAAAACAATACATTACCTAATCAACGAACCCTAATAAGGAAGGATACATGGAGGGGCCATGGACTGAGGGTTTGTTGGAATGTATTGGAAAGTGATAATTGGGGGAGAAAATCAGGGTTACATTAAACTAAGCGACTTGTCTTCCTCTTTTAACTTGCAGACCTTGATTTTGTTTTTGAGTACCTCCTACTGTATAATGAAAAGAAGTTTTGATAATCACTACAAATTCCTTAAAGGATGTAAAGTTCTAAACCAATGGTTGTATGTTGAAATGGTAAAATCAAGACGTTTTTAGACATGAGAAGTAGATGTTGGAAAAATCAAAGGCATAAAGGAGAAATCAAAAATACCAGATGAATCACAGATGCGGGAAAAAATCATACACGTTTTTGCTTGATTGAGAAGATGAAGTCAAGAGATGAATCAGAAATTTCATTCCCCCTTATTTGTTGAACGACTGGACAAATAGGGCAAGGCATAAACGTCATTTCCAACAATAGTCGATTTTGTGGCTCTATATAGAATTTTAGGCATAAGACTCCTCGATTTCTGTCGACTGGTATGGGAGAAAGGAGAAGCACATCGTGGTTTGTTTTTTGGATATTTGACTGAGCGAATTAGAGCGGGGGCAGAGAATGGGTGGAGACATCGGTCGGAGATCAGAGATTTGGTGATGGTGTGATGTTGTTATGGGAGAAAAGAGCAGTGACGGTGAGAGAGACATCGTGGCTTTCGGATTGAAGATTTTTTTTTTGGTATTTTATTGAGAGAGAGAGAGAGAGAAGAACGATTGAAAGAAGGTAGAGGAACATGGCGGCTTTTCAAACTTTTGGAATTTCATTTCCCCCGCGAGCTTCTAAAACACGTGTTTATAGAAAAAAATATAAAGCGACGTGTGCACACGACACACATTTTATCATATGCGCCATCCGTGTTTTTTTTGGACACTAATTTTAGCGCACGCAAAAAAGTGTGTCCTCTATCCTTCAAATTTTATAAGAGATGACGTTATTTTTAGGACGCACGCTTTTGCGTATCGTAAATCTCTGCGTGTCATTCATTAAAGGCTGTTTTTCTAGTAGTGTGATTTCGAAATCAACTCTAGTGCCAATTAAGCCTAAGTTCAACAATCCATCATTTTAACAAACTTCCAAGTTATCTATAGCTAAAAATGTGAAAGAAGCAAACGTTGGGTTTGCGGTTGTTAAGGCCTTCATAGGGAGTCTTGTTGAGGCGTTTGCAAATGATGCTTCTATTTTAAAAAAAGCATGCAGTTTCCACTGCTTTCACCCAGAAGTAAAGAAAGGTTGGCAAAATTTAGCATTGATCTAGCTGCTTCGACCAATCTTCGATTCCTTTGCTCTACTACTTCGTTTTGTTGTGGTGTATAGGGTGTCGAGAAGTTGGGATTGATGCCCTTGGAAACTAAGATGTTATTTAACAGTTGGTTTGTAAATTCCGTGTCATTGTCACTTCTTATCCATATGATAGGTAATTTGATCTAGAGATCTATTTCTTTTATGAAGTTGATTATGACCTGCGGTGTGTCTAATTTGTGTCTCAAGAAGAAGACCCAAGTGAATCGAGTAAATTCATCAAATATAACAAGAATATATTTCTTGTGATGAAGACTGGCTACGGTAAATGGACCACAGAGATCAATTTGAAGTAGCTGTAAGGTTTCTATGATTGAAGAATCTACTATTAGAGGATGGCTACCCTTTGTTTGTTTTCTACGTTCACAAGCAAGACATAATGTATCATTGTTGTACTTCAGGATTGGTAGACCACGAACTAACTCTTCAGTTACTAGGTTGTGGATGTATTTGAAGTTGAGGTGAGCTATTTTGTGGTGCCATAACCAACTTACTTCAGATACTGTTTTGGACAGAAAACACAACTGCGGTTTGCCAATGATCAAAGAGACGTCCAATGGGTACATTGTCCCTTCATCTTTGGACTTGATCAATCATGTGCTCTTATCACTCGTCATGATGTAGCAGTATTTATTGTCGAACTCAACTTGATGACCAACTTTTCATAACTGACCCACACTGATAAGATTTATGCTTTAGACCCTCTACGTAAGCAACTCTTTGAATAGAGAATCTCCCCCGTAGTTAATACTCCATAACCCCTGATAATTCCATTTGCGTTATTTCCGAAGGTGATGTGACCACTGTTAAACGACCACATTATTGTGTTCTATTTTATATTGTATTTACTTATTGTATTGGCCCATTGTATTCGTGGCCCATGATACTCTTGTATATATTATATTTTGATAATGCAAATAGGCAAGGAGATTGTGACATAATATGGTCTCAGAGACATAACCCACAACCCTAGCCGATTCTTACATCTTCTTCTCTTCTTCTTCGTGTTCAGTCTTCTTCTTCTCCTTCTTCTTGCTTCATCTTCGTGACAGGCGACAACAGTTCTAGTACTAAACCTCCACATAAAGCCTATGGTATCACCAATATTAAAACCTACGTACCTCTCATTCTCGATCTCACAGCCCGTAACTATGAACCATTGAGCAATCTCTTTCATGCTCACTGTATTGTGTATGGTGTTGCTGACCACATCGACTCCACCTATGACCCTCCAAACTCCCCCCCCCTCCGACCACAGAATGGGAAGAACTCGATCAGATCGTAAAACTATGGCTTTTCGGATCTGTATCTCAAAAACTCATTACTTCTGCCTACTCCATTAAAGCATCAGCTCGCAAAATATGGCTGAACTTACATGCCCTATTCTATGATGATGTCGAATCCACAACCATGAATCTAGAGAATGAGTTGAGAAACATCACACTGGGGGACTCAACTATTCATGAGTACTTTGAGAAAATCAAGAAGACAACAGATTTACTGGAGGGACTTGGCGAAAAGATGAAATACCGCACTGTTGTTCTTCATGCTCTAAACGGCCTCCCGACCAAATATGACACTGTTGCAGGTGTTATTCGGTTCTCCAAACCCATACCCACTCTCTCTGAGATGAGATCCATGTTACTAGTTGAAGGAACGAGAATCAATAATTCTCGTCTCACTGTTCAGTCTCACAAAAACCACAGCTCTGCTCCCTCACTTCTCCAAGCTGCCACTTCATCTCCGTTGCCAACTCATGGGGGTGGGGGCAGTTCATACTGTGGGAATTCCACCCTTCGTGTAGGAGGTCATGACAACTATCGCCGCCATCAACAGGGTCCTCCCTTCTCTATAGGTCCACCACCTCAGACCAACCAATATGGGTGGGTATATATTCCATCGCCCGCTTCTGATCATCACTCATGGACAATGTATGGTCAAAACCAACACCCGTGGGCCAACTCCCACTCCTTTTTATAGCCGGCTCCTCAAAGCAACCCATTCTAAGGAAAAACCAACTCTACTAGCCCAGGTCTTCTTGGAAGCAGGCCCTCTACGCCATCAGCAAGTACCCCGCAGGTAGGGGTGTCAATTTATGACACGACACGACAAAAATACACAAAACAAAACGAAATCAGGACGAAATCAAAATTCGAATTCGTGTTCGCGTCGTTTTCGTGTCAAGATTAAAAAACACGACGTCGTGTCGTGTCATGTTCATGTTCATAAATCGACACAAAATTGACACGATTAAGGATGTCGTTGTCATGTTTTTCGTGTTTGTCATTTTTGTCATGTTATATATCTTTAAGTATGAACAAAATACACTAATAGTTTTGTAATATTATATTTTTCGTGTCGTGTCGTGTTGTCATGTTTTAATTGGTTCGTTTTCGTGTTAATAAAAAAAAACACGACATCGTGTTATGTCGTGTTCGTGTTATACAAAACATTGTCGTGTCGTGTCGTGTCAAACAAAAACACAATACGACTGCCCGATTTGACAGCCCTACCCGTAGGCCCATATGCAGTCTTCTGGTCCAAATCAGCCTCTTGGGCCTGGTTAGGCAGTGATCAGCCCACATCACTTCCACATTTGTTCAATACCATGACATTAAATGACCCGGGAAATAGCGGATGGGTCATGGATACTAGCACAACTGACCATGTTCACACAAATAGAGGTATACTAAATATGTATCTAATAATCATTGTTCTCCTTGCGCTATTTATGTCGGTAATGGTTCTGCAATACTTGTTGTGACATCGGGACATTCCATTTTTCCTGTCCCAAATATTTATCGCACCCTTCACCTACAAAATGTCCTCATTATACTAAATATTATAAAAAAATCCTCATTTATGTTCGCAAGTTTACTACACATAATAACTGTTCCATTGATTTTGATCCTTACGGTTTTACCATCTTGATTATCAGACTCGTCGTCCTCTTATCCGTTGTGACAGCCCCGGGCCTCTCTATCCTGTCACCAGCTCCACAAGTCATGCATTCACCACCACCTCATCAAACACTTGGCATCAACGACTAGGTCATCCCGACGATCAAGTCTTGAAGCATTTACTTTCAACTAGTTCTATTTCTTGTCGTTTATCAAAAAATAATGTTACTTGTCATGCTTGCCAGCTTGGAAAACATATTAGGCTTCCATTTCATTTGTCTAATTCTACTGTTTTTGAACCTTTTGAGATTATTCATTCTGATGTATGGACATCTCCTATTTCTAGTAATGGTGGTTTGCAATATTATGTTTTGTTTCTTGATCATTATACCCACTATCTTTGGGTATATTCGATACAACACAAATCTGAAGTTTTTCAAAAATTTCTACACTTCTCTAATATTATCAAAACTCAATTTGGGGGTACCATCAAACAACTCCAATGTGATAATGGGGGGGTGGGGGGGGGGGGAGAATACAACAACAAAAAATTTCAAGACCATCTTGCCTCCTATGGCATTCTTTTTTGTTTCTCCTGTCCTCACACCTCTCAACAAAATGGAAGATCTGAACGCATGATTCACACCATCAATAACATGATGCGAACTCTTATGTTTCATTCTCACTTGCCTCCATCTTTTTGGCCCGAGGCACTTCACATGGCTATCCACCTACTTAATCTCCTTCCCTCTACTTCTATCTCTAATGAAAATCCTCATTACCGCCTCTTTTGCCGCCATCCCACATATGACCACTTGCGTGTATTTGGTTGTCTCTGCTTTCCACAACTTCACACCACTCACAAACTTCAACCCCGTTCCACACCATGAATTTTTCTTGGATATCCCACTCATCATCGGGGTTTCCGTTGCTTTGATCTCTCATCTCGAAAGATCATTATATCTCGTCATGTTACCTTTTATGAGTCTATCTTCCCGTATGGTTTAGTCACCCCCACCGAACTTCCCTCTTATGATTTTCTGTCTGATTCAGATCCTTCCCCTAATCTCCATCACATATTACGCCCCATAACTCCCACACCCGACTCCCCTACTACTCCCCATACACATGACACCGAACCAACCCCACCCCATTCACCTCCATATCCTCCTCACGAGGATCCACCTCCATCTCCACCCCCATCCTCCTCCAAATCATCACATGCACACTCGCTCTCAAAGTGGCATCGTAAAACCCATTGATCGCTTAAACCTCCACTCCACCTCCATTTACCCTGTCCTGAGGTTACACATACAGGCTTTGCAAGATCCAAATTGGCATAAATCCATGAATAAGGAATATAATGCTCTTATTACTAACAGTACTTGGGTTCTTGTGCCACGTCCACCTGGAGCCAATATGGTGCATTCTATGTGGTTATTTAAACAAAAATTTAATGCTGATGGTTCCTTATCTCGCTATAGAGCGCGCCTTGTGGCGAATGGTCGTAGTCAGCAATAGGGGATCGATTGTGATGAAACATTTAGTCTGGTGGTCAAACCAACAACTATTTGTATTGTTCTCAGCCTGGCTGTTTCCCGGCACTGGCCCATTCATCAGCTTGATGTGAAGAATGCTTTCCTTCACGGTCATCTTCAGGAGACAGTGTACATGTACCAACCCCTAGGATTTCGAGACCTGCAACATCCAGATTATGTTTGTCATCTACAGCGGTCCCTCTATGGTTTGAAACAAGACCTTAGGGCTTGGTATCAGTAGTTTGCTCAACATGCTCTTCACCTGGGTTTTGAGCACAGCCTCACTGATTCTTCACTCTTTACATATCATCACGGCTTGGATATTGCATATCTCTTTCTATATGTTGATGACATTATTCTGACTGCCTCCTATCCAACTCTCCTTAACTCCATTATGGCTCAACTCAGCAGTGAGTTTTCTATGACTGATCTTGGGGCTCTTAATTACTTTTTGGGAATATCCGCCACCCGCTCGTCTCACGATCTCTTTCTCTTTTAGAAAAAAAATATGCAACGGAGATACTTCAGTGGGCCAATATGCTCCAGTGCAATCCAGCTCGTACTCCCGCCAGACTACTCATAAGTTGGATGCCAATGGACCTCCTGTAGCAGATCCATCTCTATATCGTAGTCTTGTCGGTGCTCTTCAGTACCTTAGTTTCACTAGACCGGACATCGCCTTTGCGGTGTAGCATATTTGTCTCTTTATGCATGACCCACGAGAGCCACACCTTCATGCACTTAAGCGCATCTTGCGATACGTTCGTGGCACACTTGACCATGGATTGCAGCTTCACGTTTCTCCCAGGACTGATCTTTGTGCTTACTTTAATGTTGACTGGGTGGATGCCCCATCTCTCGCCTCTCCACTTCTGGTTACTGTTTTTTCCTCGGAGATAATTTGATATCATGGTCGTCTAAATGACAATGCATTATTTCTCGGTCCAGTGCTGAGGCTGAGTATCGTGGCGTCGCAAATGTCGGTGCCCGCCCTCCAAAGCTACGATCATTTATTGTGATAATATCAGCTCTATCAACATGACATCAAACCCAGTTCAGCACTAGCACACGAAGCACGTTGAGATTGATATACATTTTATTCGTGATCTGGTTTCCCGTGGTACTGTTCGTGTTTTGCATGTGCCGTCTTCCGCTCAGTATGCCGACATCTTCACCAAAGGTCTTCCGACGCAGCTCTTTAATGATTTCAAATCCAGTTTGAATGTCCGGAATTCTCCTCCCGATCAAACTATGAGGGGATGTTAGCCGACCACATTATTGTATTCTATTTTATATTGTATTTACTTATTGTATTGGCCCATTGTATTCGTGGCCCATGATTCTCTTGTATATATTATATTTTGAGAATGCAAATAGGCAAGGAGATTGTGACTTAAAAACCACCATTACAGAATGGCCTGAAACCGCGAAGGTATTCCAACCTTCTAGTCATGTGCAAGGAGCAGACACTATCGATTAACCATTCTTCTGCTTGTTCCTCCTTGCACAGTGCCTACAAAATCATAGGGTTAGTTTGGGCACCCAAACAAGTTTGGAGCCTTGGGTAATGTGTGACACTTTCCTAACAAATATATGCACATCATATTTATGAACCTTTTTCTTTTCTTTCTTCATTCCAAGTCTAGGACGTTTTACTCTTTTTGTAAAGTCACAGGTTGGGATATGACGTAACTCTTGAAGTGGATAAAAACCAAACGTAAGATTCTTCTCATTTAACCAAAAACCATATTTTGTCAAAGGTCTGGAAGGTGAAGTTTCTTTCTTGTTTCAGGTCTTTGAATGGTGTTTTGCTGGAGTATTCTTGCATGCTCCATCAGTTGCAATGGTTTTTGATAAAAAAAAATTCAGTGATGGGTTTTTCAAAGTTTTTTTTGTTTGAAGTTTTGATCGTATTTTTGAAAATTTTGTTCTTGTAATCAGCTTCCAGCTTTTCACGTCGGTATATAATCTCCATTAGTAAAGCCAATTTTGCTTGAACTTGTGGTGTTAGGTCAAAATATGGTTTATACTTTACTTTTCTGGGAAATTGTATTTCTCTGTAATATTTATGAATTTATGGCCTAGTTTACGGCTGAGTTTATGGCCGTAAACACCTTACGGCCGTAAACTCATTTACGACCCATTTGTTTCCGGCCCATGTTCTACAAGTATAAATAGAGGTGTTAGGGTGAGGAGTAGTGATGGATGAACAGAAGAAAGTTTACGGCCAGAGAGAAGTTTTGTGTGTGTGAATCTTTTGTATCTGGAGCTCTAATTCATATCAATACATACAGAGATTCATAATATTCTTCTTCTCCTTCTCTTCTATTTGATCTGACATCATCCGTTTGATTGGGATTCCGCACCATCAAACGGATTTGACTGATACACGGACAAATTAGGGACTTACAATTGATATCAGAGCCAAGTTGTATCAGTCAATTTTGTCAGATGTGGGGCATTATTTGATCTTATTTTCGAAATATTTTTGCGTTTTTGGAAAAATCTCGCAAAAATAAGGGGGGTTTGTTCTTCGCGTTTTTCATAAAAACGGGTTTTTGATCGAGTTTTCGAGCAAAAAAGGGTAAAAAACGGTGTTTTTAGTCGTAAACAGCGAAGGGTGGCGGCCGGCGGCTAGGGTTTCGGAGTTCACGGCCCGAGGTTTACGGTCCGAGGCCTCGGAGTTTACTGCTCGCGTTTACGGTGTCGCATCTCGCAACAGGTCTCCGCTTCGCATAGCATCGGCTCGCATCGCTTCGCTTCGGCTCGTCATCGCAGCAGCAGCCTCGCATCAGCGACTTCATAGAAAATAGAAGCGACTTTGGGGGTTGCCGGGGATCGAACCCGGGACCTCCAATTCACAGTCAGTGCCCCTTGCCAACTAGACCAACCGAACCCTTATTCCTTCCCTCCCATATTTTAAACTTAAACACTACTGTCGCTCCCTAATTTCAAAATTTGACACTTTTAACCCCAAAAATCAATTTCTTTCCTTTTTAAAATATCTTTTCAACCAAAATTTTTAATTTTTGACATTTATTTTTGACTTTTTACTTAAAATTTTGATTTTGACTTTTAAAGTTTGACCTTTGACTTTAAACTTTGACTTTCTCGTTTAACTTTTAAATTTTCAAATTTATTTTTTTTGTTTGACTTTTAAGTTTGTCTTTTCAAGTTTGACTTTTGAGTTTAACTTTTTAAATTTGACTTTTTCAAGGTTGACTTTTTCATGTTTGATTTAAAAAAAAAATTGACTTTTAAATTTTATTTTAGCTTCTAGTTGTGTATTTAATCGATTTTAAGGTCTACGAGGGAATTTGAAAACATGAAAAAGAGTCATCAGGATATGTTAAGAGAAAATTTCAACATTTTCGATTATGTCCCTGGAGAAACGCTCGAAACTCAGTTGCAGCGGTTTACTACACTCACTACTGAGATGAATATTGTCGGGATCTTCTTGACTAAGTTCGAGATAAACAAAAAGCTATTGAATTCACTTCCAAAATCGTGGGATATGAATGTAGCTGTCATCAAGAAGACAAAAGATCTCAATCGTCTTAGTATTGCTGAAGTAATTGAAGAGCTTGACGCTTTAAAGAGTTCTGTAAACCTTCCGGTCAATGAAGTGTCATGTTCTCATTCATGTGAAGTTTCATGTTCTCAATCATGTGAAGATACGATTAAGTTTCTTCGAGAACAAATTGAGTTATTTAAAAGAGAAGTTGAGAACCTGAGATATGAAGGATATCAACTCAGGAAAGGACAGAAACCCCTAAAGGCTGAGTTGGAAGCAAAAACCAAGGACTTTCGGAAACTTCAGGAAGACTACAGTAACAAATGTGAAAACTATGATTATGTAGCCAAACAAAATGTTGAGCTAGTGGCTGAAGTTGAATCTTTGAAAGGAAAGTTTGAAACCGCCAAACTTGATATTAGAAAATATGATTTCTCAAGTGAGGTGGTTGCAAATATGATAGACCAAAGCATGCAGTTTAAAAGGAATCAAAACAAGGGTCTAGGGTATGATAGTGTACCTCCTCCTTATAATCATAACTACATATCCATCCCCATGACAAAGAAAGAAATTGACAGGGAGGCACATCTTCAATATGGAAAACCAGCGGGATTTGTGTCAGGAGGAGTTATTAATATTGAAGATACTAATGTTGCTACTTCTTGTGCAGGCAAAGTAACAGAAGATGAGAACAAGGAGAAAACCATTGAACAATCCAACATCTCCTTGAACTCAGAATCTGTTGCTTCGAATTCTGTTACTCCTAACAAACCTGCCGTTAAGAAATATAGGCCTCCAATTCCAGCGCAAAAGAGTGCCTATTGCAAGTGTGCATGTGGGAACAACAAGAAACGAGGCAAGGATACGCCACCAGGGGCAGGAAGAAATAACTTCACAGTGAAGAAAAAGACTTGTTTTCACTGTGGAACACCTGGTCACATTGCCCGAATTGTCCAAATCACGCATACGTTCCTTACTATGTGCAAGGCTGGCAGAACACGCCAAGAGGGAGATACTCCAAAAAAAAACCCTCAAGGTCACGTTCAGACATTGACTACTGGAATGCCAAGAAGGCCAAGAATGTAACTCCTAAGGCCAAGAATCAAAATCCAAAGGACAAGCATCCAAATCCCAAGGGCAAGAAGGATATGTCAGCCAACAAGCTCGGTTCAAGAGATGCTCTTGTGAAGCCAAGACCGGTTAGGTCAAAGTCATCTAGGCAGACGGCTTCAAGTTGCAAAGCAAGTGCTGAGCCACCCATCAGATCAAAAAAGAAATGGGTTAAACCTAACTACAAATGGGTTCCAAAGGCTCACTCTCCCAAATCAACTATTGACTCTAATATTTCTTCATCTTCTGTCTGTGATAAACAGGATATGTCATGGGAGAGAGTACCGTGCAAGGATGAAAAAGGTCGACCCAGTTTCAAAATGGATTGGGTTCCCAAGACCAACTGATCCCACTCTGTGTCGGAGCAGCTATGGAGGCATATCATCAGACTTCAGTTTGTTGGTAGTGGCTGTTCCAGGCACATGATAGGAGACATCTCTCCACTGTACAACACTCAAAACATTGTTTAGGAAAATGTGTCCTTTGCGGGAAGGGAAGAAAAGAAGTGATCACTCACGGGGTTAGTGCTTAATGATATGAAGAATTTTTGGATCTGTTCTGAGATTATGCGTGCTGTTCTCAGACCTTCTGGATGTAGATTCAATCGGTGACTTACGGTTTGCGTTTTCTTCTCTAATACTCCTAAGTTTTTTCTTAACCTGATTCGCTTTAAAGACTAATTTTTGTTTTAGGATAGTTTAAATTTGCGCATTTACTTTCGTTTCTCTCCTATGCACAAATTTAGGGGGAGAAATAAAAACAAAACAAAAATTAGAAAATTAAAAAAAATTAAAAAATACAAAAACATTAGAATATAAAAAAAATCAATAAAAAAATATGTTGGTTATGATATGTTCTTGAGGGAGATGTTCTGGGAAGTGATATTATCAAGTGATAACAGGAAACCTGAGTCTGCGTAACGTACCCAAAGTTGAAGGGCCTATGCTCTGGTTTGATGCATCGGTAGGCACGAAAATTTTTAAATGGACTTGACTAGGGAGATTTGAACTTAGGAAATTTATAGACTTGACAAATTTTGACCTAGTTAGATACGTTCAGCCTGACAATACGACGCTCGGATAGGTTGAGCAGGGAGATATATATGGGAATCTACTCGTCACATTAAATGAACCCGTACTTGGAACCGTGGTTTAACTTTTCCTCAATGTGCGGATTCTGTCCTTAATTCCGGTTGGATGGGGTGACTGGTAAATTCCGATAAATTAGGTCTGTAGAATATCATTTTCTTTCTTTCCGTCTGTTAGTCATATGTTGTCTCCTTTGCGTGACTTCCAATCCGACCTGGTACACAATATATATGCAACTCTATTTCTCTGCAGGCTATATATATATATATATATATATATATATATATATATATATATATATATATATGTGTGTGTGTGTGTGTGTGTATGTGTGTGTGTGTGAAATACTTCTTATCTGTTAGCCATATGTTGTCTCCTTTGCGTGACTTCTAATCCGACCTGGTACACAGCATATGCAACCTTCTTCTTCTCAACCCCTCTGAAGTAGTTAGCAATAGAATTCTGAATCTCTTCTCTCTCTGAATGGTTGTCTGCTCACCCGGTGTAAGGAGTACTCTGGAAGTTCTTGATGGCTGGGGCATATCAGGAAGCGGGAAACACGTTCCAGTACACTTAAAATTGAACTCATACAGATTGTCTATAGATCTCGCTGCTCGATTTAGGTGGACAACAATATCCTTGGTCGTCGTCAGATGAATGGTCCTTAAGATATAGTATCTAAGGAATTAGGATCAGATATAATATCTAGGAACTTAAGTTCACCTTGTCTTGTAACAAATAGTATGTCCTAAATTTGTCACAATTTTTCGTGTTTAAGTGGACAACAATACTGACGATCGACCAGACAAAGATGTGAATATGAAAGGTACCGACAAGTGGATAAAGGTTGTCTAAAAACTTTGATCCCAAATCTCTCTTAAAGTTAGATATCATTTTATTTTTGTTAAATTTATCATAGTTTCTTCTAATTTAAATATTAGGGGAGAATTAAAAATTAAAAACAATAAAAAAATCAGAAAAATTCAAAAATCAAAGAAAAATTAAAAAAAAATTAAAAATCCAAAAATACTGTTATTTTTGTTTTATTTCTTGTTCAGAAAAATCAAAAAAATCCAAAAAAAAAAATTTCTGTTTTAATTTGTGTGCTAAGTTTTCTTTTAGTTTTGTTTTGTCTTGAAAAGTGATTTCTGGTATAGATAAGACTCATGGAGTTTGTGTTGCAGATTTCTGAGCCAAAGGCTTCGTCCGTGAGAATCGAAGAATTCTCATTCGAATGAGCAAGAAATGAAGATTATTCTTTCAACATTCAATCCTTCAACCCCAGAAGCAAGGTGAAGCAGAAATTGAAGATTTTGTGACGGATTGCATTGAAGCCTCCTCAATCGGTCTATTGCTATCTATGAACCTGCTGAAGTGATCCAGAAGATTTGTTCTCTCTGATGTTCTCTCTGAAGATTCTCAAGCTAAAAGCACTATCTTTCAAGAATCAGTACGTAACACCTCCTCACCCAACGTGCACTCAATGCCAAATTCTGAAGAAAACCTCAAGTGCTCAAGATGAAGTCATTCATTGAAGATTCATATGTTCATCCTGATGCTGTGACGAAATCGAAGGTTAAAGCTGAAGCCAAGCTCCCATTGAAGATTGACAAGAAGAGCCAGCTACTTTTTAGGGGGAGCTTATTGGGTCATTAAGAAAAGAAAGCTATAAACCAAGGGGGAGATTGTTAGGTCAAAATATGGTTTATACTTTACTTTTCTGGGAAATTGTATTTCTCTGTAATATTTATGAATTTATGGCCTAGTTTACGGCTGAGTTTATGGCCGTAAACACCTTACGGCCGTAAACTCATTTACGGCCCATTTGTTTCCGACCCATGTTCTACAAGTATAAATAGAGGTGTTAGGGTGAGGAGTAGTGATGGATGAACAGAAGAAAGTTTACGGCCAGAGAGAAGTTTTGTGTGTGTGAATCTTTTGTATCTGGAGCTTTAATTCATATCAATACATACAGAGATTCATAATATTCTTCTTCTCCCTCTCTTCTATTTGAACTGACATCATCTGTTTGATTGGGATTCCGCACCATCAAACGGATTTGACTGATACACGGGCAAATTAGGGACTTACATGTGGTGAGAACACATCAGTGACATTCAACTAAGGTTTATTGGAAGTTTGAGGTAAAATTCGAGGACTTGACTCATCAAAAATGGAAATTTCATGACTTTGAGAACATTTTCCAAATTCAAAATTAATGATTGGTAATTCATGCAAGATAGGCTGAAGAGTGGTTGTGCAATGGACTGGGGTCTACGGTAGGGAAGATTGAACTACTTCAGAGTAAGTCAAGAGTGACTTTTCATTGGGACATGTTTTGGTAGACAAGGATGGACTATTTTCAACTACTTTAGGTCCTTCTAAAACAATTTCTTCATCCACATCAGAACATGATTGAGAGCCAGAACAAATTGTGCCAAAAATGGGTATGGCTTCATCTTAAATACCCAAGGATTTAGGAAGAATTTCCTCTACGACACAATTTTTACTAAGTTCATGAAATCTACCAAAGTGACACTCGATGTCTTCGGGATATGTCTTATTGTTGACTGGAAATTTAAAAGGTCTATCATGTGGTACATATGGATGATCACCATTGAATCGGGGAGAGGATGGCTCATTGGATGAGTACCCATTGGACCATCCCCAATTATAAGTGTTGTTTACGGTCCCATTGTTAACAAGATTCTCAATAGCTTCACTTTCATTAAAGATTATTTCAATTAAAAGATTTAAATGTACAATCTCTTTTCGGGCTAGATCTCATTGATTTAAAGCTATATCTAACTGAGTTTCACTTAACATCCTAGCATCTTTTTCTAACAATAAGTCCTTTTCTATCATGGCAACCTTAAGCCTTTTTTCTTCTAGTCTTCCTCTCACATGGTACATCTCTTGGGGATCTATGTTCCTTTCATCTAAGGCTTTGTTATAGTCTGAAAGGACGGCAACACAAGTGTCATTAAGTCTTTCTATGTACGATTCACAATCATGAATGTTGTAATTATTAGACTGAAACATAATTTTTACCTATTCAACTATGCTTTTTGCCATGTAGCAGTAGTTCTTTTGGAGGTTTGATGACCCGTCTTCCTCTATAGTTTCCACCATGCAAATTTTCCCTTTCTTCTTGTTCTTGTTTATTTCTTCATCTTCATCACCTGAAGACCAAACTTGATGATCCCTTTTGACTTGAGCAACATAAGATCTTGATTTTTCTTTTTCCTCCATTTCTTGAGACATTCGGAGATAAAAGGCCTTGTCTTTCACCATATTTGCTTTGCAGTCTTTGGCAAAGTGGTTTTCCTTGTGACATCTATGGCAAATAATGACTCCAGGTTTGTCTTTAGTAGTCGTAACGAAGTCTAAAGGTTTGTTGTTTTGCGGTGGCTCCTTTTGAGAAGTGTTCTGCGGTTGTGAAGGATGATGAGGGTTTCTGGGATATCGTGGATGGTTATTCTGCGTGCTGAAGTTGCGCTTGAAAGGTGGTTTGGTGAACTGTTAGTTTTTACGAAAGGATGTTGGTGGAAGTCTATTGAACTATTGACTGGCCAAGGTAATGGCAATTTAAAAATGTTCTTCATCATCTAGTTCTACATCAGCTTCATATGATTGTGGTGGCTTGTCATATGAATGTTGGTATGATGACTCTGCGATATATGGGTACTGAGGAGCTTTGAACTGCGGGGTTTGAGCCATCAAAGCAACTGGTCCTCCTAGATCTGCACAATCCTTTAACACGGTTGATTCTTGTGCTTGGAGTTCACCATAAAGTTTAAACAATGAGAAAGTGTGGATCTTTCTATCTCCTTGGACTATCATGTTTGTTATGGTCCAATGTCTACCCAACCATTCAGGAGTTGTAGATTTGTCTCATGATTTCTTCGAACTATACAAACATTTAATAGCTCTGTGATGATGAGGTTAAACCTTTTAAACGGATATTCAAGAGTTTCACTGGGAAGAGCTTTAAAGTTGTTGAACTCATTGAGTGCAGTGTTGAGTTTCTTGTCTTGAGCTTGTTCAGGCCCTTGATAAAGATTTTTAAGCACATCCCATATCTCCTTGGCAGATTTGCAGTTGAGGATGATGTCGAAGTGGTATGGAGCAACACCACAAGAGATTTCATATAAGGATATGTTATCTTTCTCCATTTTCTCAAGATCATCAATTGTTGGTCGATTCATGGCTGCCTGAGCTCCACCAAGTCGTGCCTGAGCACCATCTGCTTGAACGGGAGTGAGAGCAGGGAAATGGGGTACTTCTTCCACATATCTCCATGCATCTCTTCTGAGCCTCTTAAGATACCTTTCCATTCTTTGAGACAAACAGTGGTATTCACTTGCAACAGTATCGAAGCTCTGTTAGAGCCTCCAACATTGTTGGACACGTTCAATGATAAAGCTTGCGCCATATTTCCTTGTTTTGTTTTTTTAGAATGAGCTTCAGTGCTATAGAAGGCTTCCCAAAATCAGAGTTTTTTAGAAAGCAACCACTATGGATCTGATACCAATTTTTGAGAGAAAAACTTTGAAGAACACTTGAACAAACGTTAGTACAAGATAATAAGTTGCAGAATAAGTTAATCTCAATGATCTTGTTAGCTCAATAATAATAAGTTAGAAATGTTAGATTGCAGAAATATAAAGGAAATATAAATTACAACAAGTTATATGAAGTAGACACCAAGTTGATTCATAACAAGGATTTCAAGCAAACACAAGTTAACAAATGCGATCAACTTAAAGTGAAGATGAACTCGTATTATCAGTTAAGATAGAATATAGATGAATGATCTTTGTATTTCGATTATAGTTCTGGAAGAGATAATATTGGTAAAGATACATGAAGGGGGAGTCTCTATTTATAGAGTCCCGAAAAGTTACATTACAAATAAAAAAAATACTATTCTGCTGAATTCAGTGACCATGCAAGGTTCACTGTACAAAACAAAGCAAACATGCTATGTCAGTAAAGTAACATGAAAGTCTTCATTCATCATTCATCTTCGCGGTAGCTGTTGCGGTTCACAAAAGATCTTCTCCAATTTCGGTAGTCAACTACTTCTACGGTAGCAACAGCAATCCAGAATGCAGTTCCTTAGCTAAAGAGGGTCACTTTTTGTATCAACACAGTAGATGTTCCTAATCCCATAAATGTTTCAGATGGTCCTCTTCCGATGTTCACAAGCGAAGAAACTCTGAAACCTCCCTCCGACGAAGAACATTCTGATGATGTAATGTTTGATGATGACAGCACATATGTTGGTGCTCTGCCAATCCTCACATCTTTCAGTTCATTACAGAAGCCCTCCTCCTCCAAACCAATATATGATTTCATCCTTCTCTCATCCTCCTCAGATTAAGAAGAAGAAGAAGTAAATGTGGATTCCAACACTCAAGGCAATCAAGGCAACGAAACCGAAACCAATCCAGCTGATAATCCCAAGCCTTTTGCACCACAAGATGATAAAAATAGTGACGTCAATGATAAAAAGTCTAAGATTTCTAACTTGGACATAGGATCTTCGGATGAAAACATTACAAATACTTTAGCCTTTTTAGAACTCCGAGACAACGTTGATGCTACTATTTCCAAGGTTAACTCACTCGATACGACTGTTGCTCAACTTGACTCCAAGATCGATCAGACGGTTACCAACCTCAAATCCAAGCTAGGACTCATTCTCAAATATCACTATGATATCAAAGACGTTGGCTCCTTCGAACTCGATTGAGCAAATCAACATGACTAGGTCATTTCCCTCTGATTCAAGCACAATCTGGAAGAAGTTGAACATAAATATAACGATAGTCTTGATCATCATATCTCCATCACCACCAATATGCTCAAGATTCTTGAAAACATGATTACTGCCACCAATGAACTGATCAAACAAACTCATGTTCATCAAGAAAAACAAATCCATAGGTTTGAGAAGGAGATTCAAAAAAGGACAAACTGAATCTGATTAAGCAACAAGTCCTCCTCAAGCTGATCCGAACATGTTGGAATATTTTTGATGTTCCAAACAACAATTTTGATGAAATGCTCTCAATTTTGGGTTCATTTTTCGACCATCTTAAGAGTCAAGCACCCACGGCTAACGCATATGATGCTCTCACCAAAAAACTCAACACCATCTTCCAGAAGGTCTTTGAATGACATGAGGATATTAGAGCAAATCATGTACTTGCATCGGATGTTGGGCCTTCCAATGCAAGAGGGGGATAAGGAGTTATTCAGAGTGAAAGAAGAATTAAAAGGAAGTCTATAACGGAATTACACTCCGAGATGAGTTATCCGAAGAAGATTTAATCAAGGTTGAACCTATTGAACCTCTTAAGTCTGGTGATGAAGAAGAAGAAGATCTTATTGAAAATGGTGTTTTAGGACCTCAAGCTATTAAGGAAAAACATGTGAAGGTCCTTTCAGATGTAGAAAAGCTCAAGTGGTCCTCGGTTACCTGGCCATCATCATTAGCCAAAACATTCAGAAGAAACTGATACATGGATAAAATCAAAACAAAGCAAACCATCAACGCATTTCGAGGTACACAATCTATGCTTCCACTAATCCCTACTCTGAGGGTCGTTTAGATTGATGAAGGTTCTCAAACCCTTAAACCTAATGATCTACCTGAAGAGCCTCTGGTTCCTCCTCTACCAGAATTCATCATCTCTGAAACCTTTCAACAAATCATCTCTGACCTAAACGAGCCTCTTCAAGACAAAGGAAAGAAGATTGCTACTGAACCAAACAACCCAATGAAGACGTTCAAAACTTATGAGGGCCGGTCTCAAGAACAAATAGATCAGGCTTTGGAAGAAAGCATCAAGATTGAAACACTAAAATACAACCTGAATCCGATGTTGGCCATATCACCTCTTTTCCGAGAAGGAGTTTTTCACGATATTCATTTTGTCCCCTTCATGTACTATGATCTTCCAACTCAGGAGGTTGGCCAACTTGATCTTCCAATCTCTCCTCATGGTAAATTCTACATCAAGTACGCGCATGTTCATCCAAATGATGATCCTCAAACAATCATCAAGACATAGCATGAGAGATTGAGAACCTTCTATTCCATTAACACACGTCCTAAAAAAGAAGTGTGGTCTCGGAAGCGGATTACCAAAATCGTTGGATGCGATAACAAGGTTTAGAGCAAGTTCAATATCAACTGTATGCTACATAGATACTATGTCTCTCGGAATAAAGAAGAAAGAATCACTTTCACGGATGTTGATTTTCCCTCAATCAACCCCATTGACATTCTCACCATTACTACTCATCTACGAGAACGCCAAAAAAATCACTCAAGAATCGGCGCATACAGTGCTGCAATCAATTTCTTGAAGGACTACGTTGTGGAATTTTGCAAGTCCGACATTGAATTTTCTCACTTGTCCGGAGCTGAGAATATTTTGGTGAAAATCACTTATGAACTGCCTGAAGCTCATATTTCGGCAGAAAGACCCATTGAAGAGCGGAATTTGGATACTCTATCTCAAAAAGAAGACCAACCGAAAAGAATTCTTTAGAGTTCTTGAAAAACATCTAGTTCCATCAAAGATCCTTGAGAAGTTCATCTCCAAAGCTGGGTACAAAGTGCCTATCTCTTTGTGTCTGATGAATCCCATTAAGTTAATTGATTTTTCAGTTCACTTAAGGGGAGATTGTTGATGCATAAAAGTGAACCTCTAGAAATTCGAGCCAAACCGGATCTGAAGTCAATGTTATCCGAGATGTGAAGCGTTACGAAGTCAGTCTTCTTCCGAGATGAAGACATTTGAAAGACATTCCGAAGTTAGTCTTTCGATGTGATAGATTTTGTACAAGCATTAAACATTCCTTGTCGCTTTTAGTGAGTGGACAGTTTATAGGACAAGATCAAGTAAATATTATGTGTTAGATTTGGTTAGTTCACTGTTTTATCTAATCCATAGAATGTTCACAGTTTGTACTATGTCTCTCCTTTACTATTAAAGGAGATGATGTTTCATGGATTGTAAGCAAGAAGTAGCAATATTCTCTTCATATCAATTACAAATTCTCTTTCAAGTCAAATTTCTTTCATCGTCATTCTTCTTCTTCTTAGATCGTCTTTACTTTGCTCATAATCATTTTACCCTAGTTAATTATTTTGTTGAACACTTTGTTGATTTTCATACTCCAAGACAAGACTGGTTTACTAGAGATGACTGGACCAATATATTAGTGGCAGACATTGATCTTAAGTTAATTCAAGGTTTGAGATCTCAAACCTTGTCCGTACAGGTTTGGGCCCATGATCGGAGGACTTACGTCTCCAGGACGGCCAAGGAGAGCGCCTTCCGTTCTCCTATCTATCGATTCATTCACCAATTGGTCACTTCTACCATTTTTCATAGACATGAGTGTGACAAGGTTCCCTCGGGTGACCATTTCTTTTTGTGGTGCCTCACTCAGACGGAGGTTTGCCTTCATCTTCCTTTTGCTCTTACTCTTTACTTATCTAGCATGGATATAGGGTATACACCTTTGAGCAGGATCTAAGGGGGTCATTGGGTTACTAGTTTGGCCTTATCATATAGGATTGATACAAGTGTGATGGTCCCTATGCCTATCCGGGAGCTAAGTACTATCACTCTCGGGAAAATGAAGGTGTTTGTTTGGGAGGTGGGGGCAACCGTGGAGGATACCAGAGGATGACATCGTGGGGCCAAATTGAAAGGTGGAGGCGGTCAAGATCCCTGCACCTGCCTTCATGAGGCATCAGAGGCCTAGGCATGATGAGCTTAGTCATTCGAAGCTATTTTTGCATGACGTGATGTAGCATCTACTTGTTGCGCAGGAAGAGCGTCGTTGGATCATGGCTTTGGTCTCGGCGATGGTACCACAACTGTGGATGGACCATCCACCTTTTCCTAGGGCAAATCCTTCTGCTACACCCCCTTTTCAGCCACGAGGCACGAGTTATGATAGTGTCGGTCCTTCAGGCACACACCATAGGGATGTCGATGATGATGACGACGAGAATACCAAGGACGAGGAGGTTAAGTATGCGAGCAACAAGATGTAGGTTGAGTTTTTTGGGTTTGATACTTTGTATTTCATACTTAAGATTTATTTTGATACACTTTATTTATATTGGTTGTATTTGGTTATTCATGATTTCTGTTTTGTCGTTTATCTATCCCCAATTCAGTCGATGTATCAGTTCAGTCAAGTCTAAACATAATTGATCAGGCTATGCTTAGGAGTGATTCAACTTCTACATGCTGAATTATCCTGGATATTTGTCTTATGTATGCTTTTTATATGTTATTCAAGATTGGTGGTTATTATTGTTTTATACTTCTAGACTATGTATGGTTCAACTAGGTAGGAAAAGTCCATGGGAAGGACCATTTTGGCGTATAGTTCTTCTGAAGTCCAGCAACCCAAGAAGACAGTTCCAACCTAGACACCTCTCTAATACATTGTCTATTAGTTGAGTAATCAATAGTAATACTTTTATTTATAGGTTTGAGGACAAACCTAATCGAACTATATGTCCTAAGCTTGAGTCGTAATTCTTAAAGAAATACTAATTCCCTATAGCAATTAGCTCTGATACCAATCTGTCACACCATCCCCGGCCGATGGCGGAAAATTCCGAGTGGTGACAGTATAAAGTTTCCCAAATCACAGAGTGCCAGTCATTTACCTTTTCTAAACGAAAGCTACAATTCTTCATGTCGAAAATCCTTCCTTGACTGAATCTCTTTCTCTTTCCTGGGAACACATGCGATATTTGGAAAAGTCAACATAATTTTGGTGAGTGCAAAGGTTTTCATAGTTTTTGACTTTCATTGGGTTGTATCATTTTAAGAATCCTTTTTCTTTTAGAAAAACCTTTCCTAAAGTATCTTATCAACCCTATCTTACTATCTTTTAGGATATTTAACGAATCCTATATTTTTAGGATATATCTATTTATACTAATGTACTATCTTTATGGGATATCAAACGATCCTAACGTATTTTATCTGCGATATCTAATGATCCTTTCTTATTATATATAGGATAACTAACGATCCTTTTTCATTACCTCTATGATATCTATTGATCCTATCTTAGTATTTTATTTGGATTTTTATCTAATCCTAACGTATTTTATCTATCATTCCAAGGCATGCCTAATAGTAGTCATACCCTAAGGTGATCTAATGTATTACCATGAACCCCCATAATCGACGTTGTTTGACTACAA
Source organism: Lactuca sativa (assembly GCF_002870075.4). NCBI lineage: Eukaryota > Viridiplantae > Streptophyta > Magnoliopsida > Asterales > Asteraceae > Lactuca > Lactuca sativa. The sequence goes on along the minus strand of NC_056631.2, from coordinate 41,567,926 downwards.
ATTATGCCCCAAAACGACACTTCATTGGAGGTCGAAGAGTGAATAATAAGAAAGTTATCCGGTTGGGATTGTAGCTTGCAATGGAAGGTGGGGTTGTCAGACCCCGTATAGATCTATACATATCTTTGTAGCTCTCGCAAGATTAACGATTACAAGTATCTGGGGAATTCCGAATTTAATCAAGGCCTTTGGATGAATTAATAGCTCACTAGCGCATTGACATTAGGTATTTATCTTTTATCTTTTATCTAAATCCTTCCTAGGGATTTCCTATAATTATCGCAACATAAGTATTTTATCTTATATTTGATAGTTATAATCTTTTATCTTAATCCTACTTAGGGATTTCCTATAACTATCACAATATAAATCTTTATCGGATATTTGCTAATTATAATCTTTGATCTCATAATTATTTTATATACATATATATATATATATATATATATATATATATATATATATATATACACCCAAATTAACCCAAATTATGGTTATTTGAAAATAGGATATTTGGGCATACTAACAACTAAGTACATTGCATATCCTTTATATTTTACCAGCATAAGTTCTAAGTACTACGTTATCCTACGAACTTGGCCATCATAATATCTAGGTATTATCTCTTCCTAGACTATTGGACATCATATCTCTTAGGCATAATATCATAGCTTAACACTAGGTATAGTATCTATAGCTACATTATCCAAAGGCTTTAAGCTTTACAAAATGATTTGTTTAAGCTTTAAATAGTGAAAATAGGGGTTGTGTACTCACTCTAGAACCGTATTTTAAAAGATCCAAGCCATTGCATCTGAAGCTTCGCGCCATCGAGAGGATATTCGAAATGGATTTATAAGTATATAGAGAGGGTTTGGAAGATTGATTGGGTGAGAAAACCATAAATGAGCACCTTTATTTATAGTGGATGTGTGTGTGGCACACATCATGTGTGGCGTGAACTTGCTTTGTGGCTCCTTGCAGAGCCTTCCACATGTCACACTTTTGATGGTTCACATCTCCATAATCTTCGACGAATCTGGGTCTCAGGTGTGCACGCTGACCATGATGCGCAAATGGCGTGAACCCCTAATTCTTTTATAAAAATTCATATATTCCTCATGTGAATCTTGTTTCCTACCATCGTTATATATTTGTGCACCTCTCTGCTAGTACTACAACCTTCTTTAAGGTCGCGTTGTCAAATTTTGACTTTCATTTTTAACGCGTATTTTATATTTTTCTAAAAATTGTATCTCTTTCATGCGAATATGTTTTTGACCTTTTTCCTTTCAAAGTCCTTATCGCACGGGCTACTACGATTTTCCTTTTAGTGGCATTAACCGAAACTCAACCGACCTCTATACGTTATTTTGACACTAATAGCATTATTAACATGGTCGGTTCTTATTTTTACAAAAATCATAACTCCTCCAGTCGGAGTCAGATTTTTGCAATGTTTATATCCTTGGAATCACTTTGTTGTGTACTTTTCCAAATACACTAACCATCATATAAATTCTTGGTCACTCATTTCTGACCCTATTATTATTACTTAACTAATTATATCTTCCTTCAATATGAAAAGTTCTATCATTATCATCGGTTCGTGCAAATCTTTTGTGACAATTGGTGAGGAGAAATTCGCCATTGTTACGGAAAATAAGTAAAGGTTAGGCAGAGCTTTGTTAAAGAAAGTAATATTTTACTATGAGACGATTCCATAGATATAAAGTTCGTTAAAATCAGAGTGTATATGAGAAAGTTATGGTCATTCGAAGTTGAGATAAAAGTACATTGTTATTCTGACATTGAAATGGCACAATCCTCATAGCGAAACAGAAATGAAATGAGTTACCAAGACATGTGGTGATCGTACGTGACAAGTAGCAACATATAAGACATGAAAAAAATCCTTAGAGTAACATGTCACTACGCTGCAACAACATACTTACTGGAAACAATGACCAGGTAGTGTAAATATTTCAATTTTGTGTCATTAGGAGAGTTGAGGGGCTCTAGAGGCATTTCTTGAAGCTTACTACAATAGAGTTGTGATAGTGTAAGGGGATACAAGGGGCAAGCTACTAGATGAGTCGAAGAACTTTTATCTTGTTATTTCATGATTATGTTTACGAAATACTTTTTAGTGGGTTGTTAGACATAGAGCGTTACAGAATTTCATAATATGGTATTATTACAAACCTAGTGATTAGTTAAATGTTAATCTAGTCAATAAAACGTAACATCCGGATCCCCGAGGTATTATTTCTTATTAATTTATATTACTCTTGCTTTTTTTGATGGGTTTTGGTCATAAGACATCCTATGTGCTCATACAAACCCTAATGCTTGGATCTAGGTTTCTCTATTGTACATACTTTGAATCCAAGACTATAAACCCTAATTCTAGCATATGGAAATCAATATTAACATATAATTAGGTTTAAGAACATACCTTGATTGTTATATAGCAATAACAATCCAATTCCTCCTTGAATTGACCTTGGAAAGCTGAGAGTCACAAGTGTCACTCCTCTAATGGCTTACAAACACCATAAGCAAGTGGAGAAGGTATAAAGAGAGAGAAGGGAGGTTAGAATTCGTCCTTAGGACCTCTTGGGAAGGGTTAGACGAATTCCTAAGCCCTAGGGGGTTTATATAGGTGTAAAGATTAAGGTTTTAGTCCTTATCCTTATCTTAGTCGAATTCTAAGGGATTTACACCTCAAATTCGTTCACCATATATATAAGATAATCCTTACCTTATTTTGTAACTATCACATAATTACAATTCAGCCCCTCTAGTTTAATTAATTACACTTGATCACAAAATTAATTCTTAATTAATTATTGACCAATATTAATTAAACAAATATGATTTCTCCTTTAATATATTATTCTTATAACATATTAATAAATCATAATAACCTCTCTCTCTTTATTTATTTCTCCAATCAAGTTGCTTTGGTGAAGGCAACCCAAAAGGACCATGCACCATTAGGTCAAGTACATACCAAAATAGTTATGGACTTAGACACTAATCCAACAGTCTCCCACTTGGATAAGTCTAATAACTATTCTGCGTATGACTTCGAATCCCGATCTGCAATCGTAGCTTTCCAAAGCCGCTGTCAACTCTGATCATATCAAATACGCGTGTCCTTAGATAAGGGATCATATATTCCTCCATTCTAGATATCATATGAGATATGATTTCAAATCATTCTCTTTGTACTATATCTCGATTCCCGATTTATGACGACTGACTAATTGAACAAATCAAATTAGCCCTAGCTATCCTACTTTATCTTAAACCATCGAGGGGCCCAAAGATATCATATGAGATATTTACGTTTGTCATCACTAAATCATCGAGGGGCCCAAAGATATCGCCTTTATCCTACTTTGAATAAAAAGAATGGATAAACTTTGATACAATGCTCGCTTGCACTCACGCACCGAATCACACACAACAATATGTTTTATAACACCAAGTTACTAGTGCGTTTACATATTATCAATGTGCAACCGATTCGCAAGATACAACTCACACATCTCGGTTTCAAGAATATAAGATGTTATCGTCTCACCAATCACTCGTGATACAATTCATGGAGTGATCCAAGTGAGCGTGGGTTTAATCCAATGCTCAAATTCATATTCATAAGCACTCATGAACGTTGCAGCAAACATTTGCTTATGTCTAATACTCTTTTAGACAATCCACACACCAATTCACGACAGTCTTCATTCATATCTACTTCCAACATATGAACGACTGTGGCCTGTTCGAATAATTCGATTATTCTTAATAAACTCAATTATTCTGGAAGTCAAAACATGCAAATGTGAAACACAAGAATAATACTAATCCCATATGGCCTCAAACCTTTGAGTATAAATAAAACGCCTTTTATTTATCACCATATTGATTACTCATTATTTGTCCTTCCGGGTAATCAACTTCTTACTTGAATTACAACACTTGTCCCATGCTCCTAGCATGCACACAATGTTTACCTATGGTTCTTACTTTGTGAAATAGATCATATTGAACACATTTCCAATCATTCTCATTTCTCAACTCCAAATCCTTTTTCCATAAGTTAAAGAATATCAAATTCTTGCTACTTATAGAATATGCTAGATTCTAACATTCTATGCAACTTATCCTTTCGTAATGTCACTGCACCAAAGTCACAAAGACTATTGCCAATGATATTACAAAGTCCTCTATCAGAGATTGTTACAAGACAATTCCATAGACGTGATGTCTCTCACTCAAAGTACATTCTTTGAACATCCTTTTGCATAGAAGTTTCTAATCTAATCATAGATTTCTCAATATTCAATTCCCAATATGGACACACTTCCATATGTTCCATATGACAACTCATTCTTAATAGAATCTTATCTATTCGTAATGATGTCGATACGGTCCATCCAATATGGAAACATTTCCATATTTTCCAATACTATACTTCCAACTACTCACAAGCGACCAATCCTCGTCGAACTTTGGGTTGTCCTTTGATAGTTGTTTAATTATTTTAGTCAAAACCAATTCTAGTCCCTTTTACCTCTAAATGCGCTCGACATTTGGAAAATTTTAGAATGGTCAAACATTAAAGCATTCGCAATCGATCCTATACCGGAAGCGTATGGGACACGACGCATAATGTTTTATTTTCTATGTTCTCAAAATTCGAATTGTGAAGAGGGATGCCGTAATCATAATCGAAATTTTAAAAACACACTTTGTACCTTTGACTAAATTTTATTAACATTTCTCAACCTAAACCTTTAAATTTGAAATGAAGCATAATATTCTCTCCCTTAATTATAGCAAAACAATTCTTCAACTATTGCGACTTTGCAAAGTATGAGTCTTGTTTTCTATAATTAATATTGCTAACCTTGCAATACTTTCCTTAATAATCATACAATCATAACTTTTATGCTCCCACTATCTTGATGATTATTATAAAACATAACACTTATGCTCCCACTAGCTTCGACATGTATTCTTAAACATCTTAATTTCCAGAAAGACAATACCTATTGAATTTCTTAAGTCCATGTTTCTAATACATAGTGCTTTGATAATCTTTTATCAAGGCTTCTTGAACTAATACACCTTTGCCTTCGATAGTTCATATGTGTGTCTAAACAATTAAGACTAATTGCCAAACCTCACAATTCAAATTATGGAAAGGGATACCGTAACCATAATCGAATTCGAGAATGCAATTTTACAATCACTATCTTCTTAAATCTTTCTTAGTGAAAGCATTTCTTCACAATCATTTTCATGAAGGAGGAAATCTTATGACACTTAGATTTGAGCGGTGTATTTGTTCCTATCCATGTGAATTTATTAAAACCAAAGTTTACAACAAATTCAAACTCATATGGACCGAACTTTCTCAATCTTGATTTCTTGCCTTAATGGTAGCATGGCTACCCACCATGTCTTCCAAGTAGTTAAGCAGCTCACCCTTTCCTATCAATGTACCTTTCATTGATTAAGGTGCTTTGCCTTTTATGCATTCAAAATGAGAACTCATAGAACTCACATGCATAATTAACTCGATTGGATTGGCACAGAATCAAAATAATGTCAACATGATAGGTTGTAAACCTCAACTCGTGTGCTAGTGATGATCGATAAGGTTTATTTGATTTGTTCTTGAAACCTTTCAAGACCATTAAGACTCCCACTGACTCCTTGACATGTAAGATTCTCTTTTCAATAAACATTTCTTGACAAACAAAAATTCAAGAGTTAGTGTAGTTTTTATCAAAACACTTCATAAATTGGTCCTAGTTGGTCTTTGTCTTATCCAAGACATCACAACTTTCCACATTTAATGAAAGTTACAAACCTTCTTAATACCTTTCACTCAATGTCACAATCTTAACTTTAAGATTTGTTATTGGAACGAAGTATGATTGACTTATTGATTTAACCATTTCTTCAATTCTTGATTCCTCTTTTTAGACATACAATTGTACTAAGACTCACTTAGAGGATCAATTGAGATATGGTTCTTAATCATTAAGACCTATCATAAAGCATAAAAGGTACTCTCCCTTCATCTTAGAATGGAGTAACTTTTATCTTTCTGTCTACTTGATTCTTCTTATTCGTTCTGCTATTGATTTAAACCCTTTAATTAATTCAGAATTACACCTAATCATGTAAGTATAATCATATTTACTAAACCTTTAGTAAATCACGATGAATATCATTTATTCTCTTATGGTGGACTTGATCAACACGCAACATTGTGTGCTCGATCTCTTAGTCCTTCACTTGACACCTTGTCAACGAATTAGTCTAATTTCCATATATGAAATTTCTCATTCATCGTGCAACCAAGTTGCATGATTCCAAATTTCTGTCCAATTGAAACTTGGGCGATGAGAAAACTCTCCCTATTTGGTAAATTCTCGACTTTTCCATAAACACCAGAAATAAGAATCATATCCATTTGTTGTAGAAATATGCAAACACCAATTTTCATAACGATTTCATTGCAAGGAAATAAACAAATAAATAAATAAGTCAAACGAAAATTTATTTTATTTATAAAAGCAGCGGAAAACATATGTCCTTACAATGCAAAATCCATTGAAAACTATGTATTTCAAAAAAAAAAATCTAACAACTCTATCATAACTATCAAAGATCAAAATCTAATCTTCAAGTCCATGCGATCAAGATCCATTCCTTGTGATTAGATTTATCTTGCTCTTTCACCAAGCTTCCTTTCTTTTCACCGATCCTGTAAAACATTCAAATGCAATCTTATTACATTATGTATTAAGAATTAATGAATAGGAACTTAATGGAGTTAGATAGTGGATTTTACCTGAAGCGCAGCCATACTCTTTGGCTCTCCCATCTTCTGGATTCTTCAGGCTCTTTGGGCAGACTTGTATCCAACGCCCTTTCTTTTGGCAGCAAACGCAGGTCGGTTCTCCTAGAACGTCCTCGGAAGTATGGTCGGTTGACTCTCCCAACAAATACGCTCCATTGCTTCGCCAAATCATTTCTGATTCAGCAGCAATGAGCATGTAAGTTAGGTCAATGAGGTTGTCGTCATGATCCATCATATAATACTTTCTTTTGAACTCATTATATGATTCTGGAAGTGACTGCAAAACCCAATTCACTGCCAACTCATTCGGGAATGACACACCCAACATTATCAACCTATCAATGTGTGATTTCATTCCTAAAACGTGGGCACACACGGGTTTACCATCTTCATGTTTCATTTCCAATAGGGCTTTAGTGATATTGAACCTTTCAATTCTTCGATCTTGTGGGTTGGGGAGAGCAATAGGAGGAGGAGGAGGAAGTGAAGCATGATTTCTCGTTCCTCGATTGAATCGTGGAATACCATCTTCATGTGGAATGCTTGTTCCACGGGATTTGGGAAGACCATAGTTGTCGAACTTTGACATCTACAAAACGGGAGAAAAAACAAATTCAAGTTAGTTGATTGATTGAGTCCTTAGTAAATCACCCAAATGAAATACTAAGGCTAGGACCCAACACAATATTCTACAACTCGGGAGAGGGATGCCGTAACCCAAATTGCAGAACATTTGAAGGTAAGTGAATGACGATTCACTAATTTCCACCATGAAAAACGAAAAGAAATTTAAGTTTTAAATCTATGAAAACTCCTAGATCCTTTGAGATTCATTGAACTTTCAATGGCATGTTTAAATCTCGATATGCCCCTCTAGTTTGTGACTAGGATGCCGAGGATCACAAAGCGGGTGTGAATAACCATGCAAACTTACATGGTGCCCTCACATGTTACAGTCACCTATTCGATGTGCCGGTAAACCACACACGCTCCACCGAACTATGACAAACATTGAGTCACCCTTTGCTACCATTGCTTAGAACCATTTAGTTTGCCGGTAAACCACACACGCTCCACTAACGTCTTTGCAAGGGCACAAAGTGTAATTTCATGGAATTGCATCAATTCACTTTTTCCTAAGTAACTAAGATTGGGAATTTTATGAAACATTTAGTTACTTTAATAATTCATTATACTTATAATGGAAGGTTTCGTCCTATCCTACCCATTCGGCTAACGACCCTCCACTAGTCAAGAGTGCGGTGGGTAAGAGTGGATACCCATTCAATCGTCATTTTATAGGCAATTTCCTTAAACACCCCTTATAGACCAGCTTCGAGAATGAGGCCTACTAACGGTAAGACTGACTTTTACTCATACATATATATAATGTTAGACTTTAAATGTTATATATAGTATAGGGTGTATTTTATACTTTCAAAATACTAGGTGGTCTAATTTAACAATTATATTTTTAATTCAATTAAATTGTAAACCTAAACTTTTATGGATTTACTAAACCTCTTTTAATTATACACCTTAATTAATTAATAAAACCATAAGGGTGTGATGTGAACTTTTTTCAAAACAATACTAGAGTTTTAGAATTTAACATTCCTAATTAAACTTTTAATCAACTTTTAAATTCCAAAACTTGAGGGCAAGTTTTGAAACATTTCAACACATTAGGGTTTAGAATTTAAATATGCATCAAAATTAAACTATTTAATCAAAATTTAAATTCCAAAACTTGAGGGCAAGTTTTGAAACCTTTTTCAAAACATTAGGGTTTAGAATTTAAATATACATCAAAATTAAACTATTTAATCAAAATTTAAATTCCAAAACTTGAGGGCAAGTTTTGAAACCTTTTTCAAAACATTAGGGTTTCAACTATTTAAATTTCAAAAAAAACAAAACTTTTGGGGTTCAAATTTAAACTATAAAACATAAAGGGCCAAATATGAAATTTTTCACAGCAACAAGGATCAAATAACAAATAATTCAAATTAACATTTAATCACATAATCATCCATATTTGATGATTTCTTGCAAAATAATTTATCAATTTACTTAAAATAATTAATCAATTATCTTATAAGGAAACAATTATCTTATTAATTGATAAATATCTTCAATTAGATTAAAATATAGTCAAATATATCATATAATCGGATTAATATTAATCTAACTAGATTAGGTAATTATCCCAATGAAAAAACAGCAAGAAATCCCGAGATAAACACTATCTGACGCACCGACTCGCCGAGTCACCCTCTGGAACTCGCCGAGTAGGGCTGACTCACCGAGTCAGGTCGAACAGTGAGGCCAAAACTCGATTTTCAGTTACATCAAGCATCAATACAATAGAAACCAATCATGGCTCTGATACCACTGATGGGTTTTGGTTATAAGACATCCTATGTGCTCATACAAACCCTAATGCTTGGATCTAGGTTTCTCTATTGTACATACTTTGAATCCAAGACTATAAACCCTAATTCTAGCATATGGAAATCAATATTAACATATAATTAGGTTTAAGAACATACCTTGATTGTTATATAGCAATAACAATCCAATTCCTCCTTGAATTGACCTTGGAAAGCTGAGAGTCACAAGTGTCACTCCTCTAATGGCTTACAAACACCATAAGCAAGTGGAGAAGGTATAAAAAGAGAGAAGGGAGGTTAGAATTCGTCCTTAGGACCTCTTGGGAAGGGTTAGATGAATTCCTAAGCCCTAGGGGGTTTATATAGGTGTAAAGATTAAGGTTTTAGTCCTTATCCTTATCTTAGTCGAATTCTAAGGGATTTACACCTCAAATTCGTTCACCATATATACAAGATAATCCTTACCTTATTTTGTAACTATCACATAATTACAATTCAGCCCCTCTAGTTTAATTAATTACACTTGATCACAAAATTAATTCTTAATTCATTATTGACCAATATTAATTAAACAAATATGATTTCTCCTTTAATATATTATTCTTATAACATATTAATAAATCATAATAACCTCTCTCTCTTTATTTATTTCTCCAATCAAGTTGCTTTGGTGAAGGCAACCCAAAAGGACCATGCACCATCAGGTCAAGTACATACCAAAATAGTTATGGACTTAGACACTAATCCAACAGTTTTGGGAACCCACGACATGGTGGAAGGACCACCACGACGTGATAGTTTATGAGTTGGACGCGGGTTTCATTTAAGCCACCACCACGTGGCATTCTTTGGGCCACGACGTGGCAGCCGCCTGGTGACTAAAACCCTTGTTTTTTCTAGTATTTAATGGAAAGTATGCACTAGGGTTCTTTACCCTCAGCCTCCATCATTCTCAAACAACAGAAACCTTAACCCTAACGCCTCTTGGTGATTATTGAGCTCATCGTGGTGCTTGTTGTTGCTTGTGAAGGAACAAGAAGACGTTATCTGGGCAAGCTTTAGGACTTCACTTGAGGATTCTCTAGACCTTTGGTATGTGCCAAGATACAAACTTTATGCTTCTATATTTCTTCGTTATTGAACTTGTTGGAGTGGAAGGATTCCGTAATGTCAACAACTTTATCGATCCATGAGGTCTTTTTAGGTCATATGTTGTAGATATGGGGTTCTTGGAAGTTCTTGGTTCCATGAAAATTTAATCCCTTTTTCTCCCATTTTTTGACCTAAAAATGGAAGAGACATGCATTGGACATGCATGTCCATAAAGCACCAACTTTTTCTCCCATACCACTGTTCATGCATTGGACATGCATATCCATAAAGCACCAACTTTTTCTCCCATACCACTGTTCAGTATCACCTCATGGTACTGATAAACTAATTTTTCTGGTATTTAAAGGAAAGTATGGGATAGGGTTGTTTAACCTCAACATCAATCACTCTCAAATAGTAGACACCCTAACCCTAACACCTCTTGGTGATTATTGAGATCATCTTAGTGCTTGTTGATGCTTTTAAAGGAAGAAGAAGACTTTAGAGGTCTTGTTAGCATCTTGGAAAGATTTGGGACTTTGCTTGAGGATTCTCCAGACCTTGGGTATATGCTAAGATCCAAACTTTATGCTTCTATATTGCTAGATCTAAGGCTTTGTCCCATTTTTTCTTTATTGATCTTGTTGGAGTGGAAATATTCCACAAAGCCAACAACTTTATGGATCATTGAGGTCCCTTTTAGTTCATATGTTGTAGATCTAGGGTTCTTGTAAGTTTTTGGTCCCATGAAAATTAAAGCCCTTTTTCTCCCATGTCACTTTATGTTCCTTTTGGTGTAAGAAAGCTTCCTAGAAAACATGGGTAAGTGACCTTGATGATTAAGAGCTTATTGGTTAAGTCATGTTTCTTGGTGTCTTTAAGGACCTAGGGTTAGAGTTGTGGTATTAATGGAGTATCTTAATAAATAAAGTTGGACAATTTATCCATCAAGACCTTGGGAAGGATTAGATTTTAACTTTGGATCCCGTAGGTTACAAGAAAACAACTTAACCCGATTAAGTAGTTTATACTAGTTCCCACAACGTGGCACGTCCTTTAAAAGAAAAAGTATTTAGAAATGATAAAATAGTTAATTCAAAACCGTTTGTTCATAAACCATAATCCAAAATCAAAGTTTTAAAGAAAAGCATTGTGAAATCTCATATCATAAAACTGTTGAAGTACTTGAAAAGTATTTAATCCACAACTTTACGCACAAAGCTTAATGAGTTCCCAAAAAAACCAAAAACATCTCAATACATGCAAGTATATAAATTTTAACCTTCAACACAAAAATATTCTATTACCTTTACCTTCATCCAAAAGTTGGTCTGTAATCTTGCCTTCAACATAATGCTGGTCTACACCTAGGCTTTAGCATGATGTTGGTCCGCCCGAGTATCTTAGCCTTTAGCATAGAATTAGACCACCTCAACTCAACACAAGATATGTTGACATATGCATAACGTAGCTAACAAACAATGCAACATCACAGGTAACTACCAAACGAGTCTACCTACCTAACAACATACTAGAGCATAACTTTATCCTAAAACACAAGGATACATACTACAGTCTATGAATAGAGTGAGAAAACTCACCTTGAAAAGAAGTCGGTCTTCCAAACCACCTGAACGTTAAATAAAGGGTTATCTCAATCCAAGACACAAAACCCTTATATTTGAACCAAGGTGAAATTTAGCCAAAAGTCAAAAAGTCAACACTTGGTCAACCAGGTGCATTGCGGCCTCTTCCAGGTGCGCCGCATTTGATACATGACAAAATAGTTGTGTATTTCTCACTAAACAGACGCATATTTGAAACCTCCGAAACCATGTTGCATTCCTATAAGACGTGTCGTATCTACCCTGTTCCATCAACTCCAACATGACTTAAACCATAAGTCCAAGCTTCTAATCTTTGGATCTAGGTCCAAATGATGTATTAATGAATAAAGTTGTCAAATTTATTCATTTAAATATCTCAAACTAACTATATCTAAAATCATAGTTTCCTAAAAGTATAAGATCTCATTTTTCATTATGCATGGAGTAAAGAGAGCTCATGAAGGCTCTCTAAACTAAAAAAAAAAGGTCATATATGCGGTCCAATATGATTCTAAGATCATGTAGTTGTCCAAATACCAAATATCAGACCATTAAAGAGGCTAAAACACCAATATATAGACGAAAACACCATTATCTCATCAATCCAAAGATGAAATACAATAAAGCAAGGATCTTTGTAACTTGCAAAGGTCCAAAAGGTAGATGAAGGTTGAAATCTTTTGTTTCAAAGCTCCAACACTGAATCTTGCTAGAATGTACCACTCTAAAACCACCAAAAGGCACAAAATGGATGAGATGAGAGATGGAGGGTTCAAACGTAAGAAAGAGATGCTTGGGTTTCTCAAGAATCGTTCTAAGCGAGTTGGAGTCTAAGAATGAACAAAACCTAGGGGCTAATGGTAGTTAATTAACCTTAAAAACCTAATAAAGATGATTAGCCCATGGGCCTAGACACGACATGGACAAGAAGTAGCCACGCCAGGAACACAAGATAATCCTCAGATTTCAGTTTTTCAGCAATTACGATTAATGACTTCCTACTTCGCCCCATCCCTCTACATTGTTTTGGGCTAGAAAATCCCATAATTAAATCATGGGAACTTGGATATCACATGACATCTGAAGTGCTTGGTCGTGCCTTGACTAAACAGATTTGTTCGATTTAGAAGTCAGATAATTGGGAAAAAAATGTTGAACATTGAGATTGACCCGTATTCATGTCTCATGTTTAGCATAGTTTGGAAGTTCCATTGGATGACTACTGTATATTGATTGTTAGTGAGATACTAAGTGGTCGAAAGTTTAATGACTGGTCCAAGTGGGAGACTTTTGGAAATAGTGTCCAACGTCATTAACTATTTTGTAGTATTTCTAATAATAATAATATGGGTTGGCCTCATGACATAAATACCATTAAGAAAATTCAGAAAAATAAGTTGTTAATTTATTAAGTAGTTATGTAACACCCGCTTCTCAAGTATTTTTCATTCTTGGCTTAATCCATAAAATTCTTGCAAAATTGGCCCTTATTTTGGGCATACATGAATTGTACCCTGGGAGTAAGTCATTAAAGTTGAACGCGGACTTTATCCAGTACACTGGACGTACATGATGTGTATGCATGGCTTACTCAAGCTAATCCCCAAACCCTAAATTTTAGGGTTGAGACCCTATTTATCCACCTTCATTCCCTTGAGGCCTCTATATGTACAGCATCCACTGTAACACTCGCAGATTACGGGTTAGTTAATTTATAGATAATAAGCATAAAAATAACTTTTTGATAGAAGATTATTAGGATAAATAACCTCAACTTAAGTTATTATGTATCTGAAAAGGGTTCCGTACATATAAAGAACGTTGAAATCCGACTTCGTATGAAGAAGTTATGCTTCTTCGAAGTTTCACGATTAAACCGGCATGACTTTGCATATCATAAAAAGTGAATTTTTGAAAAATTTCTTTTTATCCTAAGAGGTATAAAAGAAAGCATAGTAATTGTTAAATCAAGAGCATGCATGTAAAGAACATCCAAATCTGACTTCGTAAGAGGAAGTTACGATTTTTCTATGTTTCAGCACAATAGTATACGACTCAGAAACCGAAGTAGAGGTCGGTTGATTGTTAGGAAATATAATCTAAACGAGAGTTGAAGATCTCAACCATATGGTTACATCGATATAAATATAGTCGAGACGGTTATCATATGAGAAAGTTATGAATTTTTAACGGACTTTAACGGTCTAAGCCTGTTAAAAATATATCTTTAAAAATAAATTCAACATTAACTGACGGATTCTAAATTAAAGTTGTAGATCTCGTCGTTAGCAACGTGCGCATATAAAGAACGTCAAAAACGGAACTCGTGTGAAGAAGATATGCTTTATTGAAAAACCAGAAATTCACAAGCATGCGTGTTAGGGGTACGGCGTGTAATAGGCTGCAGACATAGGGATGCGGACAAATCTGGACATGACACGTGACGCGAAATGTGAGGATCGGTGTGGCTGGAGTATGTGGAGCTCACATCATGCATAGCGTGCATATGGGCTATAAATAGATGTGCTTAGCCCCATTCTCCTTCACACCACCCACACTTTCTCTCTCCATTTCCTTCAATTTTAGCCCATTTCCCTTTGTTTCTCACCTGCAGCAAAGCCCTACAACACCCTTGAGTACTCATCTAAGTAATGTCCTTCGAGTAGGGATCCCGAGTCAGTATAATGTCCGCTTAGATTTCAGTTCTCATCAAGAACCTATGTAAGTTAAGCTACACTTAGTTCATGTGAAGTGCAACTTTTAATTATAGTCATAGTTGTTATTCTGAATCTATAAATAAGGTTTATCACTAACTCCAAGTCATTATACTGATTGATCTACTTATGGGAGTGATGTCTAGGATGGATTTAGCGAGGTGTTTAAAGTGGGATTTCCAAACATTATACTATGTATACCAAACAAACGTTACCTTCAATATGATCCTACCTGGTTATTCCTTATTTAGATCTTGAAGAAGACTTTGGGACAATTGAGGAATCCAAATCCTTATGATAATAGTTCCATGAAGTATGAAATTAGACTAAGCCTTAGCGTTATGTACATCCAGGTCTATCAAAAAAAGGTGTAAGTTGAAGCTCTGCCCAATTCACCAATCACCAGAATCTTTGTCAAGAGAGTTTATAGTCCCTTTAATGAACATGATTTAATATAAGTATTAATTAAATATTAAATGTTTGTTAGAAGTCATTTGTGAATTATATGTTAATTGCCTAGATTATATTTCAGGATATATATATATATATATATATATATATATATATATATATATATATATATATACACACACACACACACACACACATAACGTGTTGTATGTGAACTAGATATGGTTCTACTTTTTGTTACGATAAACAGATAATATTATATAACAATATTCAAGTTAAAAATTGTTGAGAAGATAAATGATTATCAATACCTAATACTCTTATGGAATATATATACACTAAGATAGGTTAATGTCTCCTAAGAATTGAGTCGTATTAAAAAGTTGGTTTCAAGAATTGTAATCTAGCCTAGGGATAAACTTAGACTTATGAAGATACATAGTACAATTATGTTTGATATTATGTAGTCTTATTAGGAGAATGTGTAGAATCTAGGAATGGAGATTAAAGTTCTATTCCATGACACTTTCAGGTGTTAATGTATAGTAGCTTCATACGGGATGACCAGAAATGGCGTGTCCCGATCAGGCAATTGTAAGAAGTATGTCTGCTCACTCCTAGAGTAGGTGACAACACTTAATCATTCTAGACGATCTTGTGAATTACTTTGCTAGTGAGAGCTTATTACTCACAAACGTAGATGAAATGGGATACCATATTCGTCAAATACCTTGATGATCTATGTGCCATTGTGACTTACACCGGCCAACGAAGCCCCTAGCTTTGTATTTAATCTTAACGATTCATCAGGGGAGATGATTTCTGCCTGGTAATCACGGTTTGTGATCTGTGAGGGTCAATAGAAATGGATAGTCTAGGATCTGTGAGAAGCAGTAGAAATTGATAGTCTAGGATCTATGAGGATCGGTAGGAATGTATACGTAGGAATGCAAGCCTATATGGATCGTAACGGTTGGTTTTCCAAGTCTGATAATTAAGGAATATTACATATCCATATTGTGGGATTGAAATCCCTGTGTATCTCACCAGGTTTCCCAAACCTGGCCTACTCAACTTATATGCATCATAGGTATCAAGGCTTAATTCAGTGGAACTTGATTAGGATGCTAAGTGATTAAGAGACAACCTACAATAGTATTTAGGACCATCAGGTCTTTACACTATAACTTATGTATTTGTATTGAGTATGACATCCTTAGGGTTTTAACATTTTGGAAACAAACAATTGTAATCAAAATGATATTTTGTACTGGGTTTTTCGCAAATATAAATCAATGATTTTAAAGTGTAAAGAAAAGTTTTAATTGGCCTGAAAACTAGAGGATGTCACATTCACTCTCCCCAAAGCAGTCATTTCTAAACCCTAGCTACTTTGTGAAGATCTTGAGCATTTTGAGTGAGTTTGTTTTTTGTTTTGTGAAGAAGGAATCTACTAAAGAAGCATTGATAAGCTTGTAGCTTAGAGATCCAAAACTTCCATCCTATTTGCAAGAATCAAAAGGTACAAAGCTTGAACCTTTAGGATTCCTTGGTTTAGTTCTAGGTTAGCTTAGAGTTTTTTCATGATTTTGATCCCATGGGGTTAGTGCTTACGAGTAAAAGCTACAATAGTATTTAGGACCATCAGGTCTTTACACTATAACTTATGTATTTGTATTGAGTATGACATCCTTAGGGTTTTAACATTTTGGAAACAAACAATTGTAATCAAAATGATATTTTGTACTGGGTTTTTCGCAAATATAAATCAATGATTTTAAAGTGTAAAGAAAAGTTTTAATTGGCCTGAAAACTAGAGGATGTCACATTCACTCTCCCCAAAGCAGTCATTTCTAAACCCTAGCTACTTTGTGAAGATCTTGAGCATTTTGAGTGAGTTTGTTTTTTGTTTTGTGAAGAAGGAATCTACTAAAGAAGCATTGATAAGCTTGTAGCTTAGAGATCCAAAACTTCCATCCTATTTGCAAGAATAAAAAGGTACAAAGCTTGAACCTTTAGGATTCCTTGGTTTAGTTCTAGGTTAGCTTAGAGTTTTTTCATGATTTTGATCCCATGGGGTTAGTTCTTACGAGTAAAAGCTACTCTAGAGCTTGTGATTGTCATATCTTGTAATTTCTGAGGATTTTAATTCATCAAAATCGGATCTTGATGGTTGCTTTTCACCCATGAAAGGGTTTGGATTCATCAGAGGATGTTAAGGATCTAGGGTTTTTGTTTGGACCGCATTAAGCCATGCAAGGTTATAAAGCCATGAACTTTATGACATTAGACGTCCATTAGATTCATATCTGAGTGTCGTATGTCTGGTCATAAGCTATTCAGAGCATAATGAAGAGTTTGGAAAATTCCTCAGTTACGGGGGAAGTAAGCCCTAAGTACGCAGTGCATAACGAGGCTTTGACCCATTTTATGTGGAAACTCGATACGCATGGCATTGTGAATGGCATACTCCCATAGGTAAAAGTGATTCATTTTGGGGCTTTGGTCCAAATTGGGTGGGTCTAGCCTTGGAAAGGTAAAATGGTCATTTACCCTAGTGAGAGAGAATATGAAATGGAAATTTTATTATGACTTATTACCCTAATTAGTAATTACGGTTGGTTTTAATATGTTCAGTGTGAAGAGCCTTTGTAGCAGCAGCGTATATGTGATTGTTATCTTTAAGTTCAGGTCAGTCTTCTCACTATACTGTAGGACACTAGGTGTTGTACGTGCTTGCTATCTTTGTGACTCTTGTATGCCTATATGACTGAATGTTATATGTATATGGGGTGAAATAGAACCGGGGTGAAATAGACCTGTTTTGTTGAAAAACACCAATTAAGCCGGGAGGGACTCTAGGGTGAAATAGACCCGAGGGTGAAATTGACCCGCTCTGTTGAAAAATATTGATTGAGTCGGAAGGGACTTTGGGGTGAAATATACCCGTTATATCCTTGTGTTAATATCCATATATGGTATGCAGTATTTTGGAGAGCTCACTATGCTTTTTTCTTGCGGTTTAATGTTTAATGGTTTCAGGTACTTCCTGTACGAAAAGGAAGGGCATGGTGTGACTGCACAAACATGCCCCAATGTTTTTTGTATTTGCTATTCATGATTTTTACTCTAGTGTTTAAATGATATAACCACTTTGATTTGTTTTGGAACAACCCATTTGTATGGCTTAAGTGCTTTTAAAATGAAAATTTTACTATGAATTTTTAGGATATTACAAGTTGGTATCAGAGCCTTAGTTTGAGGGATTCAGGCACACTCTCGGGTGTAACTGAACTCAAACTGGGGAATTGGTAATCTTTTGAAAGGAAACAAGTTTCTAAAAACACTTTTATAATGTGTGCAATAAACCAAGCTCAAGTAAGCATTTCCCAAAGTACCCGTACATGGTTATTTGTTTTAGTATGTGTATATATGTATAATATTTTGGATTAGGGCTAAGGATCTGCTAAGAATTGTATGATGGAATTCTAGGAGAGATGCTTTTGTATGCCTACTGTATGAGCCTCAAGAACTGCATGCTAGTACATATTTCAGATGACAGGATATATTGGCCTAATTAGGTGATGCCCTATTTTAGATTTCTCGATGCTAGAGCTTGGTTTAGATTGATTGATTTGTCCCTATTATGCAGCTCTGATCCGAGTCTAACCATTGTTGGGTTGAGTATTTTAGTTGGAGGATTATCAAAGATTTATTGCATGTGATTATAATCATCAAGTAGCTAGCTGACATTAGTGAGAGTTCTTCAGTGGATGATGGCAGCGTGAGGAGCCTAGGAGAGCCTAAGATGTGTTTTAGTGGGTTTGGATATGTTGTTAAGCGAGTACATGGAGTACTAGTTTGAGAAGGTGACTTAGAGGATTTGGGATAATTCTTGAGAAAAGTATGGATGTATGTGGAAGGTAGTATTAGGCCCATACTAATGAAAGCACATGCTCCATACTCGAATCAAGCATGTTACGAAGATTCTAGAAATAATGTAGGTTGAGGATTATTTGGGTAAGTTCTTATAATTTTTGTTGTTTCTTTTCAGTATGGTGATGAGCACTCATGGATGAGGTTATGGTTCAGGTTCAGGCTCTGGTGCTAAGTCGATTATTGATGGGGTACACGAGTTTGTTATGTCGTACATCACTCACGATATTTTGGATGCAACTCCTGTGATGCTTGGTACCATCAAGGAAAGGATAATGGAACTCTTGCATGAGCATCTCCGGGTTTTCGGGGCGAGATTGCAGTAGACTATTAGGGGCACAAGCTCTCTCTCATCAGGAGTTCAAGGCTTGTGAAGCCCCATAGTTCTTTAGGGAGGAGGATGCTATTGCTAGTTCTTGCTCTGAAGGATCAAAGGTGGGATATGCATCATGCTTTCAGGGGAATCGATTACGTGATTGGATTGTCGCTGAGGTTTCATGGACCTTACAAGAGTAATTGCCTAGAATTATTGGTCATATGACTGACAGGGTCGTCGCCAAGTTCGAGGATCGGAGTTCAACTGTTTGGGTAACTGTTGGGATTGTCAAGGTAACTCGGAAGCAGGAGCTTGGTTTAGAGATGCAACGAGGAAAGAGGAATCAGAATCATGATCCAACTCTACTAAAAATAAGCAGTTTCATGTTGCCATGCCTAATACTAGAGGATAGAGGGGGCACAACATATTTGCTAAGGGTGGAGGTACCCACAAGCCTGTGCACTGCAAGTTCAAATGTGGCAGGTACAGATGAAAGGGCCATGTTAGCCAAGATTGCACCCTGGAGGTAGAATTGTGTCATCGTTTTCATCATCCTGGTCATATTAGGGCAAGTTGACCATGTTTTCTGATTGGGGCGACTCAAACCCCATCACCCGTGGTCTTTCAGGAAGCAGATCCATGATTTCAAGACCCCGCGAGTATGTATTCCTTCATGCATTCTAATTGCTTTGTTTATGTGATTGGGTGTTTGAGACATTATGTTCGGTGTAGTTAAGTCCCCGCCTAAGGAACGTATTTCTTTGTGATTTCCTGGTTATTATTATCAGAAGATCGTCATATGTTATTTTTCATACCAAGGTCCATGATTGGAATGCATCTGGTTAAGATGTTTTAGGAAATCAGCTATAGTTAGTGTGAGCATAGACGGAAGAAATCTGATTGTCCTATTCGGAGGACCAACAGCTGGAGCGATGTGTTAGATCCAACATGATGGGTCGGAAGGAGTTGAAGTGTAATTTCATTGGATCAGTGAAATTCAAGATGGTTGGGATCTTTCATGGTTGAGAGGTGTAACGAATTGATAAGAACTTGAGTGCAGGGCAAGATGCCACCTGATCCATGTTTTCAGTGATGTATGTTTGGTCCTCGCATTGTAAGTTTTCATAAAAAAGATCTCATGGTAGCTTTTTGGAGTTGATAGCTACCTTTAGTGGGGTAAGAGTAGTTGTGACCAATCATTCCTAGGAGTGGGTGATGCATTGTTCGCATGTGCTTGATCAGCCGCCTAGATTTTCAAAAGGATTAGAACCTTAACTTTTTACAATGTTCTTAGTGCATCGATTTTTCAGAAAATGGGTTGTTGGATTGGTGATCCTCCCATTCCGGTCTAGTGTTTATTCGTCCTTTGTCATCAGTTGAAGTTATGCAAGGATTCAGAATTATAGAAGGGAAGGTGCTTTGTGTGTAGCGATGTGTTCCTATAAGAGTAGCGAAGTGACTAGTCCGATTCGAGAGTGGATACCCTAGGTAGTTTGATTTTGGAATCTTAGTTCTTGTAAGCTCAGGAAGATAGCAGTGGCGTAGTAAGGCTGCGAGATGGTTTAGAAATCCATCGATTATGAGGCTAGCAGAGCACAGTTGAATCCACGTGGGGGAGAATCATTTGGAATAATGGTAATAATTTTAAACATGCAACAAGGAGGATTTTTATATCCTAGGCAAGTAGAGAGCTAGTCCTAGTTGCGGTATGGATTAAGGTTTGCACCAGGAATGAGGGTTTAAGTTATCTTGCCCGAATAAGTGAAGCATCAGTAGCGGCGCATGACATATATGTGATTAGGTTTAGGTTGAGGATTGTGTTAGAGCCTCTCTGCATTTTCTTGTCTGATAAAGGCTTTAGGGTTTTAAGCACGACCCGAACACTTGATTAGGGTTTAGCAGGATGGGGGTTCGACTCGTGTTAAGTTTGGTTTGGTATTATGGTCGGTTGGCAAGACCATGGGTTGGGTCCATGGCTATTTTGGAAATGTTGTAAGTCTATGATACGAGTCGTAGCATTCACTCGAATGAGTTAGACTATCGCAGGTGTGGTTGTTGGATTGTAGGAGGATCACAACGCATACATAGGTCAAGTCGGGTCGTATTATTAGTTAACCACTCCTTTTTGGGAATGAGGATTGTTGGAGTTGTGATGGTGTTTTAGGCTTGTATAGCTCTCAGTTAGGCGAGACACATGGGCGAGGCTAGTTCAATTATGTAAATTGGGTGATACCCGTGGGTGAGGTTTGATTGGTTTGGTTATCTTAAGTGAGCAGACCATTCATACATTCGAGGATATGCATAGGGCAGGTAGTGATAGTCGTCAGCCCCCATACTAGTAATGGGATGGTGGCGAGATCAAGGTGATCTACGAGCTTGAGTGTCCTATCGAATTAGATAGTATCGTAGTGGATCGTGAAGCAGTAAGTGCGTGACTCTTGAGGGTGGGACCCAATAGTAATTGGCTTAGCTATGGTGTCAGATCACATTTAGAGTAAGGAGACTCTGTGAGAAACACATTCAATCCATGTGATATTTAGGTTAGGGTAGCCTTTATTAGTTAGACTCTTAGTGGAAGTCTCGTTGTTCGACCATGCGTAAGACTATCAGTCTCAGTGGTCGGTTATAAATTTTGCATCCCAGTTTAGTAGAAGGTTAACATGGATGCAGGAGATCTCGGATACGTCGGATATGCAGAACCTTGATTATCAAGATGTGAGTAATGTTTGGAATTGACGTCTATTGGCGAGACTCACGTTGGACGTCACCTTATTTTCAAATTAAATGTTTTAGCCATGATGGGGTGAGATGGTTCTATATGTTGGTAAGTTAGGCATTATTTATGGTTTTCAACTTTCGGGTAAAGTAGTTAGCATCCTCCTCAGTTGGTCAAGGGCAGAGGATTAAGGTTTGAATTTCCATTGGGATATGTGATCTCTGCTAAGATTGAGAATTTTATATCATTAACAACAGACGATCCTCTACTCAATAAGACTTCTCAATCCTTATTTGTATCCAGGAAATTCTGGCAGAGTTGTCGGGTGTGGCAGAGTAAGTTGTAAGGAATGATTTGGAGGAAAAAAATCTAAATTAAGTAGGGGACAGTTGTAACACTCAGTTCTCAATTATTTTTCATTCATGGATTAATAATTCAAATTCTTGCAAACTTGGTCCTTACGTAGGGCATACATGAAGTGTACGTCGGTCGTAAGTCAATAAAGTGGAATGCAGAATTCATGCAATATGTTGGGCGTACATGATGTGTACGCAGGGCATACTCGAGCGGATCCAAATACCCTAAATTTTAAGGTTGAGACTTTATTTAATCACCTTAAGTCTCTTGAGGCCTCTTCATGTTCAGCCTCCACTCTCCCAAAAACAGTCATTTTGAAGCTCTAGCTACTTTGTGAAGATCTTGAGCATTTTAAGTGAGTTTTTTGCGTTTTGTGAAGAAGGAATCCACTAAAGAAGCATTGGTGAGCTTGGAGCTTGGAGATCCAAAACTTCCATCCGATTTGCAAGCCTATGAACGTATAAAGTTTGAACCCTTAGGATTCCTTGGTTTTGATCTAGGTTAGCTTAGAGTTTTTCATGCTTTTGGGCCCATGGTTTTAATTCTTGTGAGTAAAATCTACTATGGAGCTTGTGATTGTTATATCTTATCATTTCTAAGGATTTTAAGTAAAAAAAAACTAGGATCTTCATGGTTGCTTTTCACCCATGCAAGGGTTTGGAGTCATTAGAGGATGATAAGGTTCTAGGTTTTGGTTTAGGACTCCATTAATCCATGCAAACTCAAGAAGTCAATAACTTTATGACTTTAGACTTCCATTAGAGTCAGATATGAGTGTTGTACGTCTAGTCTAAAGCTATTAAGAGCTTAATGAAGAGTTTGGAAAATTGCTTGTTTACGCGGGGCGTAACCCCTGAGTACACAACGCTTAACAAGTCTTTGCCTCATTCTCTATGGAAACTTGGTATGCATGGCTTAGTGAAGGAGTGTCCATGGCGTACTCCTAGAAGTAGAAATGAGTGCTTTGGGCAAAGTTGGGTGGGTCTAGCCGTGGAAGGGTAAAATGGTATTTTACCTTAGTGAGAGAGAGAGAGAGAATATGAAATAGACCTTTGATTATAGATATTAGCCTAATTATTAATTAGGGTTCGTTTTGATAGGTTCAGTGTGAGGAGCCTTAATAATAGTAGTGTGTGTGTGATTTGGTTATCTTGAGATTCTGGTGAGTCTTCTCACTATATTGTAGGACACTAGGTGTCGTATGTGCTTGCAGTTTTTGTGACTATCGTTTTATGTATGTATGTTTGAATGCAATATGTATGTGGGATGAAATAGACCCGTTTGGTTGAAAAACACCAATTGATTTGGAAGGGGCTCTAGGGTGAAATAGACCTAGGGTTAAATAGACTCGTTCAGTTGAAAAATATCGATTGATTCGGAAGGGGCTCTGGGGTGAAATAGACCTGTTATAGCCTTGTGCTAATGGTATTTTGGGGAAATCATTAAGTTTTGTGTTTACGGTTTAATATTTATTGGTTTCAAGGACTTTTGGTATGAAAAGAATGGTCTGATGTGACTGCACATCGTCCCCCAAAGTTTTTCGCATTGGTTATTCATGATTTTTACTCTGAAGTTTAAATGATATAATCATTTTTATTTGTTTTGAAACAACTCTTATGTATGGTGTAATTTCTTTTAAAGTGAAAATTTTAGTATGAATTTTTGGGACATTACAAATTAATAACTTAATTGGAAAATATTTTGGAATTAATTAAACTATTTTAATTACTTAAAGAGTTTGAATATTAATTAATCCTAGAGATTAACTGAAATATTCCATAATCTCCCAAAGATTGTATAAGGGACAATTTTGATATCACTAGGATAAGGATAAGTGAGTTTTTGAATCAGATAAGGATTAACCTAAAGAGTTTGATTCCATTAAATATTAACATGTAGCCTATAAATAGACAGCTAGGGGTCAAACCCTAGTTGTTGATTCGTCTCTAAAATTCATCCAAGCTCTCTCTCTCTCTCTCTCTCTCTCTCTCTTTCTCTCTCTCTCTCTCTCTCTCTCTCTTTATATATATATATATATATATATATATATATATATATAGGCTTAGGTTATTTTGTTTTTACTAAGTATTGTGCGCCAGAATGCACAGATCTGGACCAACGGATGAAATTAATCAATGGACATGATTTGAGAGTGTATGATATTACAATGGGATAACATGTACCATATAATCACACAATTTTTAGCAAAAGGGTATTTTGGACAAATAACTACATTTATAAAAGGAAATTTTCAGATTTTTAGGGATGATTAATTCTCCTAATTTTAAAAAAAAAAAATCTGAATTTTTTAATTAATTCAATTTAAATTTTACCGATTTTATTCTACCAGAATATTTTTTGTTAGAATGATACTCTTTCATAATTTTATTCTAATAGAATATGATTGATGAAAAATAACAAACATTCTAATATATTCTTATACATCTGAACTTAAATACAAATTCATACATATTCTTACAGACTAAAAGTCTTATATATTTTAATATATTATAAATATTCTAAAAGAATATCAACAAAAATGAATAACATTCTTAAAAAATAACAACATTCTGCTAGAATACTCTCGTTCTCCATGTTTTCTTCATTTTCCACATCAATGGCAGCCCCTTCAAAGCCTAAATCCAAAAAAAAAACATAATCAAATTTAAAATAGTATAACTTTCAGTATATTCTAACAAAATAAAACTATAATTCTAACAGAATGTGTTAGGCATTAAAGACTTTTAATTTAATAGAATGTACTCGATTCACTTGATCAAGTATTCCCCGAGTCATCTGATCCAAATTATCGACTTAATCTAATTACAATGACTACATTGTAGCTAACAAAGAGGACAATACTTTGGAAAAAGGTCAACTTATTACAAGTTAGAATGCGGTAAATATGACAGTTCAAAGATCACAAATGTTTCTGAACAAAGAGTGCTAAAAATACAGTTGTAACATTGCATGTTCGAAGGACTATAACTAAACCAATATTAATCAAATTTAAATGACTTATGAACCTAACTTGGAGCTAACACAAAGGAGAATATGCATAAACAAATTTCATATCATTCCAAGCTAGTATGAGAGAGATATGATAGCTCAAATATTAAAAAAAATTGGCTGAAATATTTGATTCAAGCATTTTAACAAACATTTGGCGGGCAACTCAGATGCACAAATCTTTATTTAAATCATCGTAGTCATAACTCATATCAAGAATCAATTAGTTGTAACTTGTACGAATTCTGAGTAGTTAACAACCATTACCAAACGCTCGTTCATGTGCTTCGTAGATTCAACTTCATAAAAAGCCCAAAAGCTTAAAAAAAATAAAAAGAAGGAAGATTGATTACATATGATTACCATTACAGACTGTTATTGCCTGAAAAGATGGGGAATTAAGCATCAAAAGCGATGATGAAGGGAGAACAGTTCTTCCATGACTTCTGGGACGATCAACTGAAGATGACGATGGAGAACTTGAAGATGAAGGGAACCAATTTGAAAAGCTCCTTAGTTTCATTTTAATTTCTGTTTCTGGGGCGATCAACCGAAGACCACGACTTTAAACCCTAGAAAAATCAATTGCGTTGCTGCTACTAGTCCAGAGAGTCCGGCGGTGTAGACGATGATTTTTAGAGAATAGGGGGAATCGGTGGTCTAATTTAAGGGATTTGATCAATCAATCAAGGGATTTAATTTTGGTTATTATTTACTTTATATGCAAAATTACATATCTAGCCTTATTTTGATTATTTAACAATTAATTTTTTCCTGAATTCCTATTGGTGCATTTATGCACACAATAGTTGTCAAAAACATTTGAACCTATCTCTATCTCTCTCTCTCTCTCTCTCTCTATATATATATATATATATATATATATATATATATATATATATATATATATACTAGTCGTTTACCTGCGCTAAATAACGAGTGCGAATAATTTCTTTCAGAAATTAATTTCTAGAGGTAATTAGTTTTTTACACTTATAGATTTCTACATCTAAAAAATTATCAATAAGAGTAATTCTAGCAAATATGAAATCAATAAGAATAAAAAATGAAGAGTTATGATTGTTTACAAGTGTGTACGAACATAGGATTAATTGTAGATTATTAGTCATGCAACATTTATGTATAGACCGCACACTGTATCATTAAATATCATCTACCAATTAAATATATCTATATTATACGTTGTTATTTTGCATAAAAAAAATAGTATTTTGTTGGGTATAGTAAAATAAAATAAAACTATATTGTTGGTTTTTCTTAAAAAGCAAGCTTTGTTTTTTTTTTTTGAATTCAAAATAAATTATGTTGATGTTTTACATTTAGCATGCTCTCTATATTTGGTGATGAATCTGGAAAAAAAAGTGGTCAGTTAGTGGTTAAGATGGTTTAGGTAAATGTTACATTAAGTTGCTTTACTAGGTTAAAAATACAAGTATAGGTGATTTTTTTGTTTAAAAATGTCAGTATGTTTCTTATTTAGGGAAAATGGAAAGTATGTCGTAGTTTTCGGTAAAAAAATAAAAACATGTTGATTTGAGGTTAAAAATATAAATAGATCTATTAGTTTAAAAAGATAAGTATGTTATTATTTTTTATTAAAAATAAATATACTTTGCTGGTTTGGGTTAAAAATACAAGTACATCGTTGTCTAGGTTTGTCTTTAATAAGAAAACACCAAAAATGACACATTTTATGAATGTCAGGTACCTTGGATACACATCACTAATGAACTTTTTAGTCAACTAACAACATACTTTTCTACAATTATCAAATACTCAAAGTACACAATTTTATCAGTTATTTATTATCTTTTCAAAATGATACTCTCAAATTGATGAAACTGTAGACTTACCGATTATTTCTCAGAGCTTAATGTAATATGTTTTGTGCAATTTTTAGTTGAAAACTTAATTTTTTTTAAAGCTAACAATTTTTAATAGAATAGTAAGTATTGTTAAAGGATGTTAACGGGATGTTCTCTTTGATGTTTGTCGGCGTGCTGGTATTTCTGTGAAGAAAGAAACGCCAGTGAATTTCTTGACGGACCTGCAGGATGAAAGGTCCACACTTAGATCGGCTGACATTTTGGTCTTTGGATGGATAGGAGGGAAGCATGCGTGTGTGGATCTTACTGGGGTTTCTCCTCTTGTTGGTTTGGGGAGCGGGAGTTTCGCAGCAGGGCATGTCACTTTGAAAGCCGCTGCGTACAAAGTGGTAAAGCACGATAATGCATGTATAGAAAATCAACATGTGTTTGTACCTTTTGCATTCGATACATTTGGGTTTCTTGCACCAGAGGCGGTGGAACTCCTCAATAGAGTCCAACGGGTCATGCATTCTAATGTCATATCTCCTAGATCCACAAACGTTGTTTTCAAAAGAATTGGTTTTGCCATCCAGAAAGGGCTAACGGCGCAGCTTGTTGCCCGTTTGCCTTCAATGGATATGTATTGAACTAAAATTGCTTTAAACTAAGAATTACATAAGTAAAAAAAAGTTTAAAAACAAAGATAATGAAATTTAAAACAAAAATCATGTATGGAGAAAAATGAGAATCTCTTTGTGTTTTACTATGGGCCACAGTAAAACATTCAAGACTAAATTATGAAACTTCTAAAATGTAAAAAAATAATAATAATTCAAAAAAAATATCAAAATACACCACTATTTTGTATTAACCAAACAATAAGAATTTAAAAACTATAAGTAACATAGGTATTGAATCAAAAACATAAATCAAAACCAATACCTCAGTATCTTTTAGCAAAAGGTTTAATCAAAGAAAACGGAACGTAAAGACAAATTTTTGTATCGTATAGCAAACGGATGATAAATCGTAAAACTGGAAAAAAAAAAGAAAATGAAATTTCCAACAAGGGAGGGAGGAGCACTTCTGGGGAGTCCACCGATAACTCTATTATGCCATGTTGATGCCGCTAGGGGTAAGTATCATAGAACTCTACATCTAATATCAGCTTCCCCTAATCAAATAAAGATCATCATTATTGGAATTAAAATGCATAATGTCTTTTTCTTACATATTATCAAAAAAGACCATAATGCCCTTTTCTTATCCCACACTCCATCTCTTGTCAACATATAGTAAAACCACAACAAACCAAATTAGTCAAACCATTAGTTATTATACCTAAAAATAATAAGACAAAAATACACGTTCTCTTTATTGAACTTTTGACAGCACATCCTTCCATGGTAAAGCCCTAACAACATTTTCCAACTGTTCAACCTCCTATAAAAGGAACTGAGACTAAGGTAAAATAATAGACAAAAATGAAAAAAAAATGTATAATTTAATAAAATGAATGATGTACGATGTTGTGATAGAGAAAAATGAAAAACATTTAATTTTTCCCACTCAAAAAGACCAATTAGAAATTTAAATAAGATAAAATCCAACATTGAATAATAGTAACTCTTTATATATCTATGTTTCCAAAGGCACTCATGTAAACTCAGTTTATTTGCCATAAACACATCCAACTACATCTTTATGACATTGAAAACCCTACACTAATCTAGTGTCATTTACATTGATTTAAGGGGAAAAAGCTAAAAGATATTTTACCAACAAAGAATTCCCAAATGATGACTACATTGTGGCAAAATAATAAGAAAACTAAGTTGTTAGTTATTGCATACATGTTTACAAAAAGGAATGAAAACCATGCATGTTTTAGCTTTATTACAGCTACATTAAACATTGATGGTTGATATATTTCCAGATACTATTCTCTTCAAATCTATGCCTTAAAACCTTCATTGATGAGTTTTCAAAAACAATTAATAGGAAAATTTAAATACCATGATTTGAAGATGAACAAATCTGTAACAATGAAGCTAAAATGAATCAGATACAAAATATGAAAAATGAACATATTCCGAATAACTGAAATCGAAGTTGTTGTCGAATCAGAGATCTTACCTAGATCTGGGCACGAGATTGTAAAAATAGGAGCCTAAGAAATGAAAAAAAAAATAAAACATGTGAAATCACATGTAAGAACAAAAAAGAAACACATGTAATAGCAAAAAAATAAGCACTAAAATGAAGGAAAAAAATACATAATCAAATGTTGGTTTAGGGTTTGATCAAACTTTTTTGAATCAATACTTTTTCCTCCTAAATCATCATGAATGAATGATCGTGTCCCCCTTTTTCTCCGGTGTCCCCCATTTTCTCCACTCGATACACTTTTCCAATCGATAATCTTTTACATACCTACACGATGGGGAGAAAGTGACAAAGACGAAGTGGTGGTAGTGGTGGTGGTGGTGTAGTAGTTGTTCGGCTTTTAGATCTAAGGTACTGAAATGGATATGCAGAGTAGGAAGATGATTGTAAGGAAGAAGATAAATGGGAAAAAGAAACAAACTTGACTTACTAGTAGTGTAGCGGTGGCGAAGGTGAAATCATCTTGGGTTTATCGTGAATTAGTAGGGCACCTGGTAGCGGAGAAGGTGAAGTCATCTAGGGTTTATCGTGATTTTTTTACAGAATATGAGGGATGGTAGCGTGGTGATGGACTTTAGGGTTTTTTAGAGAGAGATGGTGATGGTGAGAGGTTAAAGGCAACACCATCTACCAAAGGGCTTCTAGCCCAGCGGTATCAGGTGTTGCCCTCCCTCTTTGAGGTTGAGGGTTCAAGTTTTGTCTGAGACATAGGTGTATTTAGGAGTAGTTTAGGAATATATTGTATTCTCCGTTAAAAAAAAGGCAACACCATCTTAACCAAACTGAGAGAGGAGATGCATTATAGATTACATCGCTTGTTGACCGATTCAATTGGCAGATTGTGAGGAAATACCATTTCAATTTTACTGATTCACGATTTAGAAGAGTAAAGATGACCCGCATATAGCCATTGACTTTTTGACTTTACTGGCCAAATATGATTGGAATGCATAAATTAATTGTACAAATAGCATTATGCCTTGTACCTCCTAAAACTCAGCATTTGACCAAATATATATTAAGGTGTGTGTGTCTATATATATATATATATATATATATATATATATATATATATATATATATATATATATATATATATATATATATATATATATATATCCTAGTGGACGAAGTTTATAAACCCTAGACTAGGGCTCTTCCTTTTTATTGTTGGATTTTGTAAGTTTGACTACATTAGATAGATTCTACTTTGGATCCTTCATCATTTGCAATCATTAGCATTCACAATATCTCAAGAAAAGAACCAAGAGGTTAGTAATCTTTCCTTTATTATTATTACTTGTTATTATTTTTTAAGTTTGGTGTTCTATCTAGTAAAACCTAGATCTTAGGGTGCATGTACACTTATGTAAATTTTAATTGTTTCTGCTACCTTTAGATAGTGTATTGACGCTAATAAAACCCAAAAGTTTCGCTCAACATGTGGGTAGAGAAAAAAGTAAGTACACCAAAAAACTCATAATAAGGGTTAATCAGGTAAGTGACATTATAGCATTTCGAACACAAATATCTAATATTTAGGTGAAGTACGGATCCAATTGATCATATAGACAGAGGTTAGGGGTTCTTCTTCCCAAAATGTATTAGGAACCTCAAAGGAGAATTCAGTTTCAACAATATGCTTATGTTTTCTTTCCACAACACCATGCTTTTGTGGGATATATGTACAATAAGATTGGTATGTGGTGTCATTAGATGCAAGTAAATACATGAAATCATTGGAGAGTATACTCTCCTCTTAAATCATATTGAAAGTATTTTATAATAATCGAGTGATATGTATTGACATAGAGCTTTATAGTTCTTGAATATTGTCAAAGAATCATACATGTGTTTCATGAGATAAACCTACGTATAATGAGTGTAATCATTTATAAAATAGACATAGTAGGTAGAGCCTCCCTTTGAACATACTGGGAAGGAACCCATACATTAGAATCCACAATTCATAAGGAGAAAATAAATAAGAGACACTTTTTGTAAACAGTAAAAACATAAAACTTGGCCAATTTATAACTACTACAGTCATAAGTATCACAATTATTCAAATGAATCAACACACTTGTAGAGACTAAAACCTGTAAATGGGATATTAACACATGTGCCAAACAAGAATGTCAAAGATAAACATACAAGACGAATGACTTAAACGAAAAGAAGTCAAATCAACACTATAAGTAGCAACATCCAAAACTTTAAGCTGATCAACAAAAAAGATTTCCGCTATCCTACGATCAATCCTAATCACACTTTGAGATTGTAAATCATGTACATAGGATATGAAATCTGAAAAATAAACCTAATATCTAGATATACACAACCGAATGATCGAAACAAGCTTCAAAGAAAAATTAAGAATATAATATACATCTGTGAGAAAAATATGAGGGTTAACTACATAACCCACACCTATACTAGAATTGATTTAGCACTAGCAAACATAATAGAAATCACTGAACTGTAAGATAAAGAAACAACAGATGAAAAACACAGTGACATATGTTGAGGTGCAACGTAACACCCAAAAATTCAAGCCAAATTTAAACTTTTCAAAAACACTTAAACCATTTAATATTACATATTGTTTTCAAATTACTAATTATCAGAGTATCCAAGTATCAAATCATAAAAATCATAACAACAAGAGGAGCGGTACGATCATGCCTTCGCCTTTCCGTGATCACCAGAGGTACTTGAAACAACAACTGAAATTGTAAGCCCAAAAGCTTAGTGAGCTACCCAAAATACAAACCCCGTGACCATATCATGCAATCATATAAGCAAACAACATGCATAATGAGCCTTCAGCCTGACTGGACCGCCTCGCAGGCCTTCGAAACGTCCGGACCGCCTCGTAGGGCCTACAACCAATCCAGACTGCTCATCGGGCCTTTGGTCTGACCAGCATACCCTCCTGGGTCTATAGTATATCTGGACCGCCCTGGGTATGTTGGCCTTCAGCACAAAGCAAGACCGCCTTAACCCAACCCCCAATCAAACAAACATGTGCACATACATATCATATGTTATCATAATAATAGTCAAACCGATCTAGTAGATCAAATAGCATAGCAACATCTTATAACCAGGACACCGACCTATCCAGGTCACCAACATAGCATAATCTTATAACCAGGATAGCGACCAACCAGGTCACTAAGCATAAGCATGATATCATCCTAACTACCAGGATGCAAAACAGTAAACATATCATGTATTAAACCAGATACAATCCATAAATGGTCGGCCTTGGTGCCTTAGACCCTGTTGATATAGTAAGGATAACTCACCTCATAATGTCACACTGAAAATGATAGGCTCAAAGTCTCGAATCACCAACACGAACTCCACCACCTATAGTTATCATAAAACCATTTTTCCATAAATCTCCAAATTACCAAAATACCCTCAGAAGTCAACTGGTCAACTCTTGGTCAAAGTCAAAGTCAAAGTCCACAGTCAAAGTCAACAGTCCATGTTGACTCGACTTGTCGAGTTTAGTTCACCGACTCGTCGAGTCCTTCCTGAACTCGAGAAGTCGTGAAATCCATGATTGGCTCGTTGAGTTCCCTTTTAATTCGCCGAGTTCATACGTGTCCAAGAATTAGGAGAACTACTAGCCGACTCGCCGAGTCTTCGAACGACTCGTCGAGTTCTAGGCAGTCTTCAACGGACTCGCCGAGTTTGTTCATCAACTCGACAAGCTCATGACCATCTTCATATGACTCCCCCAGTTGGCTATGAAACTCGCCGAGTCCTTGCTGACCTTCATCCATGCAAACACTTTTTAAGCCATTCCAAGGTTCCAGATTGCAAATCCAAGATTCTAAGGCATGTTTCTCACGTAAAGTTGCAAACTTTACACGCATGCAAGGCCCTAAAGGCTCTAAATGACCAATCTAAGCTTCTAATGGAACTTTACACCTTAGGAGAGTCTCATCCTTGCAAGAGCTAGAAACTTTAAGAACTTAGGACTCAAAAGAGGTTCAGATCTGAAGTTTCAACTTCAGATCTAGCTCCCATACCAAAATCCCTTTATGAATAACCAAAGGAAGCCCTAGTTTTCACATATGAATGATTATAGAAGAAAAAAGGTTAAGGTAACAGCTTATTACCTTCAAGATGTGCCCCAAATTGAAGTAGATTCTGGATCCACACAAAATCCGTGTTGCTAGTCTCTTGATCTACAAGTTTCCTTCACAAAATTCAGTTCTCAAAGATCCAAAACACTCTCCAAGCTCACTCACGGAAATTAGGGTTTCTGGCTCTCAAGGGGTGATAGAGGATAGTGGGAGGCGCTATTGGTCCAATATATAGGGTGCAAAAACCCTGAAACTTAGGGTTTCCACTGCCAGCTCCTACTCGTCGATTCCCCCATGCCGACTCGACGAGTCATTTATTTATTGACGTGTCCTGGCCCGCTGCTACTCGACGAGTCATAGCGTCAACTCGTCAAGTAGTCCTTAAACATGAAATTTAAATGGAAAATTAATGATACCTGACGGTTGGAATGTTACACTTCTCCCCCACTTGACTTAGACTCTGTCCTCGAAGTCTGCTGTAGCAAACAATTCCGGGTAATGCTCCCACATCTCAGCCTCCGGCTCCCATGTCCACTCGGATCCCCTACGATGTTCCCATTGTATCTTCACCAACTGGACCTCCTTGTTGCGTAGGATTTTCACTTTCTTTTCCAAGACGGTAATCGGCCTCTCAACATAATTCAGGCGCTCTTCAACATGAATGTCATCCAGTGGCACCACTGCCTCCGTGTCCATAATGCACTTTCGCAATTGCGAAACGTGAAAGGTGTTGTGAATCCGGATGAGCTCATCAGGTAGTTCCAGCCAGTATGCCACTTTACTAATCTTGGCGATGACCCTGAACGGCCCAATATAGCGAGGACCCAATTTTCCCCTCTTCCTGAAGTGGATCACGTCCTTTTAGGGCGAGACCTTCAGGAGTACCATGTCACCGACCTGAAACTCTAACTCGGATCGGCGCCATTCGGCGTAACTCTTCTACCGAATCTGAGCGGTCTGCAGCCACTGCCTAATCTGCTGAATATTCTCGATAGTCTGCAAGACAACCTCCGTCCGACCCATCACCCTGTGACCCACCTCACCCCAACAAACCGGGGTGCGACATCTCCGCCCGTACAATAGCTCTAATGGCGGGGCGCCAATGCTGGAATGATAGCTGTTGTTGTAGGCGAACTCTGCAAGTGGTAGGTGGGAATCCCAGCTCCCACCTAAATCAATGACACGTGCCCTCAACATATCCTCGAGGGTCTGAATGGTCCTCTCACTCTGACCATCAGTCTGCGGATGGAATGTTGTGCTGAAGTGCAACTGCATGCCCAGCTCCTCGTGAAACTTCTGCAAGAAGCGGGAGGTAAACCTGACATCCCGATCAGAGACATTGGAAACAGGAACCCCATGGTGAGACACGATCTCGTGAACGTATACATCGGCCAATTTCTCGGCCGACGAGCTCTCCCGAATGGCCAAGAAATGGGCACTCTTGGTCAATCGATCCACGATGACCTATATAACATCAAACCCCTTCGCCGTCCTCAGCAACTTAGTAATAAAATCCATCGTGACATGTTCCCATTTCCACATGCGGACCTCCAGGGGCTGCAGCTTGCCATGAGGCCTCTGATGCTCGACCTTGACCATCCTACAGGTCAAGCACCTCTCGACGTACCAAGCGACTTCTCGCTTCATTCACGGCCACCAATAACTCGAACTCAAATCCCGGTGCATCTTGGTGGGCCCCGGGTGAATAGAGAAACGAGACTTATGAGCCTCCTCCATAACCGTCTGCCTAACCCCGCCAGACATTGGAACCTAAACCCGACTGCATCGGGTCAATAATCCCCGACTATTCTGCTCAAACTGGGCATTCTCACCCTTGATCCTCTCCAGTTTCCAATTCTCCGGTCGCATGCCCTCAACCTGGGCATCTCTGATCAAACTCACAAGCGGAGAGTCTACTGCTATCCTCATACATACCGCTGGGGTGGAAGGCCCAGCTGACTTGTGGCTCAGAGCATCCTCAACCACATTTGCTTTACCAGGGTGGTAAAGGATCTCGCAGTCGTAGTCCTTGACTACATCCACCCACCTGCGCTGCCTCATATTCAGGTTTGGCTGATCCATGATATGTCTCAGGCTCTTGTCATCCGTGTAAATGGTACAATGGACTCCATATAGGTAGTGTCTCCATAACTTGAGAGCGAACACCACCGCTCCTAGCTATAAATCATGCGTAGGGTATCTCGCCTCATGCGGCATCAACTGCCACGATGCATAAGCTATCACTATTCCCCTATGCATGAGGACTGCTCCTAGTCCCGAGATGGACGCGTCACAGAACACCACAAAACCCTCAACTCCCTCCGGAAGAGTAAAGACTGGAGCCTTGCATAGACGTTATCTGAGGGTCTGAAATGCCCTTTGATGCTCAAGGCCCCACCTTAAATCCACCCCCTTCCTCTTCAGAAGAGTTAGGGGTACTGTAATCTTGGAGAAATCCTGCATGAATCTCCGGTAGTACCCTGCCAATGCCAGAAAGCTCCTAATGTCCGAGGGAGATTTCAGAACCTCCCACTGCATGACTGCCTCAATCTTGGCCAGGTCAACCAAAATCCCATCTTGGTTAATGAGGTGCCCGAGGAATTGGACCTCTCGTAACCAAAACTCGCACTTCGAGAACTTGGCGTATAGTCGTTCTGGTCTCATAACTCCCAACAACTCCCTGAGATGCTCTTCGTGCTGCTCTCGAGTCTTGGAATACACCAAGATATCATCTATAAATACGATGACCGAACGATCCAACATCGGTCTACAGAACCGATTCATCAGGTCCATGAACACCGTTGGCGTGTTGGTGAGCCAAACGACATCACCACGAACTCATAATGGCCATAACGAGTCTGAAACGCGGTCTTCTCCATGTCCTCCTCTCTGACCCGGACCTGATGATACCCCGACCTGAAATCTATCTTGGAGAACCAAGATGCCCCCTGCAACTGATCAAAGATATCATCTATCCTCGGGAGTGGATAATGGTTCTTCACCGTCAACTTGTTTAACTCCCTATAATCAATGCACATCCGGTGCGAGCCGTCCTTCTTCCTGAAGAAGAGGATCGGTGCTCCCCGTGGGGAACTGCTAGGCCGAATGAACTGCTTGCCTAGCAGTTCATGTAGCTGTGACGACAGCTCCTGCATCTCTGGTGGTGCCAAACGGTACGGTGCCTTGGCGATACGAGCCGCACCTGGCACTAGGTCAATCCTGAACTCAACCTGCCTCTCTGGAGATACTCTGGGTAAATCCTCCGGGAGCACATCAGCAAATTCCCTGACCACCGGAACATCTGACACTGAAGCCTGCTCCCTGGCCCACGTATCTACCACGTACACTAGATAACCTTCACATTCGTATTGAAGGTGCTGCCGAGCCCAAGCAGCTGAATAAAAACCGAATCCTAACCTGGTGCCCTCGCCATAAACAATTAATTCTCCCTCACTTGGAGTTCGAACTACCACTCATTGGCCCTCACAGTCAATCATAGCACCAAACCGACTGAGCCAGTATATGCCTACAATCACACATACCTACCCCATGGGGATCAGAATCAAATATATCGGAAAGGACACCCCAAAGATATCCAAATCACACCCTCGATAAACCAAAGAAGTAGAAACCCCGTGTTCGTTGGCGATAGAGACTCGCAACGGACACTCTAACTCGCCTACTATCACTCTGAACTCTCTACTAAATGTCTGAGACACAAAAGACCGACTCTCCCCCGAATTGTATAAAACCAATACAGGCAAGAAGTTCATTAGAAACGTACCTAATCACAGGTACAACAAATAAGCGTAAGACAGATATAATAAATGAGATAAAGGATAGAATCCTACCAGCAACCACATTTGGTGATGCCCTGGCCTCCTCGACTGTAAGCTAGAAAGCACGACCCTGGGGCTTCGGAGGCTCTGCTCTAACTGGCCTCCCATCGGTAATCCTCAACGTAGCCGGCGCTGGAACCTGCGCCGGCGTGACTGCAAGCTGCGGTCAGTTGGTCTTCATGTGACCAACCTGATGACAATGATTGCATATCCTCATATTTGATGCAGGGGCGGACTGGCGGCAATCCCTCGCATAGTGCCCCTCTCTGCCACACTTGTGGCACCCACTACTCGCTCGACAGGCTCCCGAATGACGCTTGCTTCACTTTCCACAAGTGCAGCCCTGCTGGCCTCCAACCCTAGAATCAACGGTCTTAGACCGCTTTGGTGTCGGCTGCGACTATGTCGGGGCCCGACCCTACTCCCTCAGATGTAACTCAATCTCAAGCTCCCGCTGCCTGGCGGCCTCCTGTAGCTCCAAAAGCGTATCACAATGCTGAGTTGCCACAAACAGTCGAATATTCGTCTTGAGCATGCTCAGATAACGAGTCATCTGAGCTTGCTCAGAAGCAACCTTCGGGCAAAACATCGCCCTCTCAGTGAACATACGAGTGATCTCCTTCACCGACTCCCGATCATGTCTCAACTCCAAAAACTCCTGAGCTAACCGTTCCCGCTCGACTCGAGGAATGTAGCGAGCGCGGAACATGTCCCTGAACTGCTCCCAAGTAACAACAGCCCTCTGCTCGTCCGAATATGACCCAGCCATCAACCTCCACCAGTCCTTTGCCCCGGACCTCAGCAAGTTCAGGGCACATCTGACCTTCTGGTCAAAAGGACATAAGCATGTGAAGAAACACCCCTCCATGTCAGATA
Organism: Lactuca sativa; assembly: GCF_002870075.4. Taxonomy (NCBI): domain Eukaryota; kingdom Viridiplantae; phylum Streptophyta; class Magnoliopsida; order Asterales; family Asteraceae; genus Lactuca; species Lactuca sativa. The sequence goes on along the minus strand of NC_056631.2, from coordinate 41,529,676 downwards.
GCCACCTCATGGCTTTGATGGGGTCCTGAGTCCCATCAAAAGTAGGGGTCTTCGTGTTTTTGAATTCCCGATACTGAAAAACCCAACCAGCTCCTAACCCTGCTGCTGATATAGCTGCTGAAGCTGTTGTGGCAGCCGCCTCAATGAGGGCTGCATAACGATCATCAAAATACTCCACCATAGCGGTCTTAATAGACCCGAACATCTCCGGCAACTCGGCCTGAAACAAAGCAGCAACCTCATCATACATGATCTCCTGGATCCTATCATCCATCTCGCCTAGCCCCATCTGGCCGATGGTCTCGGGCGTTGTCGGCGCCCCCTGTTTGCCCGCTCCCTCTCCCGATCCTGATCCCGAACCGGATCCAATCACCAAACGTCTGGTCATCACCATTCTGAAACATAACACCAAGTATCAGATAATCCGTATGAAGGACTGGGAGCCAACTCCCAATTAGCCCTAGGGGTTATGACTTCCTTACTACGCCTATGGGTCTTGTGCTTTCAGTAATACGGGCCCATACTACCTTCCACACCTACCCATATTTATCTCAAGTGTCATCACAACACCCTAACAATATACATAACATATCGAGCGCTCAATCCTCACTCCTAGAGGAATGCTAAATATCTCATAACTGGCCTCCCGGCCTCACACAATCCACCTATCCATGAAACTTCCACCAACCCTGTAGTACTAGTATATGCTAGCCATACATAACGCTGGACCCTATAGACTTTCGAATATCCAATCCTACCCTAAGCTCCCAATCAAACAAGAACAGAACATAAGGCCAAATCAAACATTCTCACGCTATAAGATCTTGGTTATGTATAACGGTGATGCATACACTAAGCAACTACAGTAATGATGTCAATTTCATATAATGGAAACCCTAGGCTAGCAGGCATCATGTAATTAGGCAATTCTATCATGCAATTCCTGAAGATCTCTAGCCTAGTACTAACATGTTGTTCTAACATATCTCATAATCAAATAACTTGTATGGTATTTTGGGGTCTACTTACTGGCTCCGGCTGATCGTACACCCTGCATCATCCTTTACTTATTTTGAAAACCTTTTGAAAAATCATTTTGAAAATCCTTTCCTTGATTTGAGACTGGAGTTACACGCATGTTCCTCCAATTCACTCAAACCAAGGCTCTGATACGAACTTGTAACACCCAAAAATTCAAGCCAAATTTAAACTTTTCCAAAACACTTAAACCATTTAATATTACATAGTTTGTTTTCAAATTACTAATTATCAGAGTATCCCAGTATCAAATCATAAAAATCATAACAATAGGAGGAGCAGTACGATCATGCCTTCGCCTTTCCGCGATCACCAGAGGTACCTGAAATAACAACTAAAACTGTAAGCCCGAAAGCTTAGTGAGCTACCCCAAAATACCAACCCCATAACCATATCATGCAATCATATAAGCAAACAACATGCATAATGAGCCTTCAACCTGACTGGACCGCCTCGCAGGCCTTCAGTCTATCTGGACCGCTCTCCGTGCCTTTAGCACGTCTGGACCGCCTCACAGGGCCTACAGCCTATCCGGACCATTCGACGGGCCTTTGGTATGACTAGCATACCCTCCTGGGTCTGTAGTATATCCAGACCGCCCTGGGTATGTTGTCCTTCAGCACAAAGAAGGACTGCCTCAACCCAACCTCCAATCAAACAAACATATGCACATACATATCATATGTTATCATAATAACAATCAAACCGATCTAGCAGATTAAATAGCATAGCAACATCCTATAACCAGGACACCGACCTATCCAGGTCACTAACATAGCATAATCCTATAACCAGGATACCGACCAACCAGGTCACTAAGCATAAGCATGACATCATCCTAATCACCAGGATGCAAAACAGTAAACATATCATGTATTAAACCGGATACAATCCATAAAGGGTTGGCCTTGGTGCCTTAAACCCTGTTGATATAGTGAGGATAACTCACCTCATAATGTCGCACTGAAAATCATAGGCTCAAACTCTCGAATCACCAGTAAGAACTCCACTACCTATAGTTATCTTATCATAAAACCCTTTTTCCATAAATCTCCAAATTACCAAAATACCCTCAGAAGTCAACTGGTCAACTCTTGGTCAAAGTCAAAGTCCACAGTCAAAGTCAACAGTCCATGTTGACTCGACTCGTCGATTTTAGTTCACTGACTCGTCGAGTCCTTCCTGAACTCGAGAAGTCGTGAAATCCGTGATTGGCTCGTTGAGTTCCCTTTTAACTCGCCGAGTTCATACGTGTCCAAGAATTAGGAGAAACCCTAGCCGACTCGCCAAGTCTTCGAATGACTCATCGAGTTCCAGGCAGTCTTCAACGGACTCGTTGAGTATGTTCATCAACTCGACGAGTTCATGACCATCTTTATATGACTCGTCGAGTTGGCTATGCAACTCGTCGAGTCCTTGCAGACCTTCATCCATGCAGACACTTTTTAAGCCATGCCAAGGATCTAGATTACAGATCTAAGCTTCTAATGCATGTTTCTCATGTAAAGTTGCAAACTTTACACGCATGCAAGGCCCTAAAGGCTCTAAATGACCAATCTAAGCTTCTAATGGAACTTTACACCTTAGGAGAGTCTCATCCTTGCAAGAGCTGGAAACCTTAAGGACTTAGGACTCAAAAGAGGTTCAGATCTGAAGTTTCAACTTCAGATCTAGCTCCCATACCAAAATCCCTTTATGAATAACTAAAGGAAGCCCTAGTTTTCACATATGAATGATTATAGAAGAAAAGAGGTTAAGGTAACAGCTTATTACCTTCAAGACGTGCCCCAAGCTGAAGTAGACTCTGGATCCACACAAAATCCTTGATGCTAGCCTCTTGATCTACAAGTTTCCTTCACAAAAGTCACTTCTCAAAGCTCCAAAACACTCTCCAAGCTCACTCACGGAAATTAGGGTTTCTGGCTCTCAAGGGGTGATAGAGGACAGTGGGAGGCGCTAATGGTCCAATATATAGGGTGCAAAAACCCTGAAACTTAGAGTTTCCACTGCCAGCTCCTACTCGTCGAGTCCCCCAGGTCGACTCGACAAGTCATTCATTTATTGACGTGTCCTGGCCCGCTGCTACTCGACGAGTCATAGCGTCAACTCGTCGAGTAGACCTTAAACATGAAATCTAAATGGAAAATTAATGATACCTGACGGTTGGGATGTTACATGCACCAAAATCAAAAATCCATAAGGATGAAGGAATACTTGAACTATTCGGTGAAGACATACCCGAATGAGACATGCATGTTGACATGATAGTTAGATTAGAGGTATGATACTATCTAAACTATTAAAAAACTTAGGGATCCAACACCGAATACGTACAAGTACCGATAATAGTTAAACAAATAAATTCCAACAATAACCAAAACAATCAAACATCTATAAAAAAAAAATGACAAAATACTATAATACCGATGCACAGTACCAAAAACAAATCAACCCGTGATATTGGTGTCTGCTACACCCTCTTCCATATATAACCTTGCAAAACTAGTGTCTGCTACACCATCTACCATAATTAACCCATAAAACAAGTGTATGGTACACCTTCCATAATTAACAAATCAACGAGGATCGAAAAAAGCTCCATGTAAACTAATAAACAGATATAAACAAGTGGCCATGGTTTATTAGTAAAAGGAAAAGTTAATTATAAAAATATAGAACTGTAAATAGAAAAATTGTTTCGTTTTAACATAGCTAAAAGGCTAAATAAAGCCCAAAATACTAACAAAAATATGATAATTTTAATGATTAACTGAAATTAAAATATGATTGTTTTATTTATGAATTTAAAAAATGATGAAAAAAACTAGTAAGTATAGAAAAAAAAATCATTACTAAATACTATAGTACACCATTTAAATAAATAAATAAATAATAAAAGAGAATCAAGTTGTGAACTTTTACATAATGATGTTGACGAAAACTAATACTTTCTCTTGGTATATAAAGAGCGGCTCGTTACTAAAAAAATAAAAGGTTTACCCTGACAGACATTGTCTGTTGTCTGTCATACATACATTGTCATTGAAAGTCATATCATAAAGGAAAGTGACAGACATTTGGCTTGTCATAAAATTTACGACATATCCTTATGACCAACAACTAAGACATATATACGTTTTCGACATACATTTACGGCTGACTTTTACATGTCATAATTTGTAACATTTTTGTAATTATGACAAACATTTATGACTTCAAATTACGACATATGTTCTATATAACATGATTTTTGACATAGTTTTACGACATACTATGTAAGTCATGGTTTCACTTTATATATATTAAAGTTGTACAAAATCTTTAATAATAATCGTAATCAAACTGAATTACACATTTAATGTCTAAACATTCGAAATAAAAAATCATACATACATAAAAATAAAAAATAAAAAAGCAATCCATTACAAAACTATAGTTTCAAATTAAAAAATATGTGCAAAATTCATCAAAAAGTAATCATCAAATACATATACTAATAAATGAAGTTTGTGATATAAATACCCTATTCTTCATGCCCCTTATCATGCTCGGCGTTCATATATTCATTCTTCCCCCAAAACTAAGACAAATTAATATATTAGTAAAAAACAATTAAACAATTATATATGTTAAAACTCTACAGAAAAATGGAAGAAATATATTAAAGGAAATAATATAATGTTTCAATAATTTATATTAGTTACACTTTAATAATATGTATCAACATTTAGGGCCTTAGAATGAAGGTAATAAAGGTTGTTTTTTGCATGTCTAGTACTCTAGCACCAACGGCCATTGTTAACCCAAAAAAACAAATAAAATTTATGACAAATAATTCGAAAAGAATCTTAAATACAAGAAATAGCAAAGTACATTGCAATTTCATGCACATAGAGACATAAAGGGACTTGTGCAGTATAAAGAGTAAATTATGTTTTCTTTTCAAGTCAAATTACTTAAAAGTATGTTTCTGTTTCTTGAATTTTAACCAAAAAAATTCCTAAATGCTTGAAATAACAATTTACATCTACTTATTTGTGTTAAAGGAAGCTTAAATGCAAGAAATAGCAAAGTACATTGCTATTTCTTACACTTGGGACAAAAAGATTTGGGTGATAAAAAGAGTATATGATGTATTTTTTTTCTAAATCGAATCAAGTAAAGTATGTTACTATTTCTTGCATTATAACCAAAAAAATGCTTAAATGCAAGAAATGACAGCTTACTTTCTACTTATTTATGGTAAAGGAAGCTAAATGAAGGAAATTGTAAAGTATGTTGCTATTTCCTGCACTTGGGACAGAAAAGGGTTTGTGTAAGGATCTATAAAAACTAGTCCAAGTCAAACATTGTACAGCATGTCCTGTCCTATCTAAGGATCTTTAAAAACCATTGCACACTACCTTCAAAAATAGAAAAAGGGTCGCGAATAAAACTTTAGTGAGGATATATGGCTAATTCTTGAATCTCTTTGCTTGCTTTCATTACTGATTCCATCAAAGATATTCCATGCTTCTAATCCTCAAGCTATTTTTGCTCCTATGAATGATAAAATAAACCAAATAAACATTCATCCATGTGACACCAATAATGTATATCAGTATATGTGTACATACATTCGAGAATTAAAGTTTGTTAGCATGAAGATATGTAAGAAATACAATGATGTTGCAACTACTTCTCATATGCATATGGAGTTTTTGCTCTGGTCAAAGTTTGTCTTCCTCTTTGTTCGTTTTCAGAGATTATTTGAGCAAGCTTTAACTTCAAGATCTTTCTTGGCTTCTTCAACTTCTTTTGTATTGGCATATACCATGTCCACTTTGGTAATAAATAAAAACGAAAAATAACGAGGACAAACTATTCTTTAGTAAACCCCTATCGCATTCCTCCGTAGCTAAAGAGATACAAGTTAGATGCTTTTTATGGTTTAATTCATATAAGGGCTTCACTTAGGTAGATTTCGTGGACCTCCATTAGATTGGAGAGTTTATCAACTCTATCAAAACATAAGAAATGAGTACAAGGAATCAAATTTTTATTTTAAAATTTTGGTGGAAAGGGAGGGCAACTAGAGGAGGGAAGAGTGGTTGTTGTCGTCAGACTAGGTGTATAAGGAGCGGCAGTTTAGGTGTCAGGAACAGTGAAAGAAACAAGATTTGGTATCTGTTGAGTTGGTATCAACACAAGACATGCACATGTAATCACACTAAACTGACCTCAAATTTCACTTCCTAAAAAGCCTCAACATCATTTTTTTTATAGATAATTTAATAAAAGTATATAGTTACATATAAATAATTAATATTCAAACACTAAATTTTGTCGCCGATCATATCTAATTGTACACGAATATATTGTAACAACTTACAATATTTTAATAAATTATCATGTTTCTTTAATGAAAAAGCTAAAATAATATTTTATTGAGAAAAAATATTTCATTGAAAAAATCATAAACTTCGAGCAAGAGCCAAACGAGGAGCACACTCCAGTGCAATTAAGGTTCTTGTTTAACGGTGGTATCACTTCTTATGTACGCTGTGCAATGGTCGATGATTACTAAACCCTTTATTAAACTAACAAGTGCGCCTAATGTTATATAAAACAAATAATTTAACATGTACTTTAATACTTCTATAATTGCAGTAATGACATTTCTATCGTACAAAATGGTTAGACAAAAGTGCATTTTTGGTCCCTGTGGTTATCCAAAAATTATGGATAAGGTCCAAAATGTTGTCAAGTTGCATGGTTGGTCCAAAACATGAAACTTCTTGTGTTTTGATCCCTGGACTTAATTCCCGTCTATTTCCTTCTGTTTAGTGTAGCACGTGCCCTCCATGTGAGCGTAATTTTGTATTTTCATCTATTGGTCCCTGTGGTTTGAAAACTCCTTTAAGACCCAACCCACAACGTCTCTCTTCTCTTTCATCTTCATTCAGACATCATATCTTTCTCTCTTACTCTTTCTCGGTTGATTGATTTCTTTGTTCACTCACAATGGTGCAACAACTGTGTTTTTGTGGAAGAGATGATATTGTGCGAACCTCCTAGACAGATTTAAGCCATGGTCGTCGTTTCTTTGCATGCCCTAAACAGGTAACAATGTGCAAAATTAGGTCAACGATTTTGATTTAATAATCCATCCACTTTTCTGTATAATTGTAGGATTCAAAATGTGGATTTATTGGGTGGGTTGAACCCCCCCCCCCCCCCCTGTGTCCAAGATCGACAACTATAATTGAGAACAATCAATAGACATGAGTTGGATTTGGGGAATATGCAACGTGAATCAACAAAACTCAAGATGTATTTGGTTATAAGTTGGGTTCTGCTTCTTTTGGTTATCTACTTTAGAAATTAGGGCTTACATGTTAGGGTGTAGTTTTTGGAAGATTGTTGTAATGTAATGTTGTGTTTTGGTGTTGGTTTTTGTAAGCTGAAAGTGTTAGTTTTTGGTTATCAATGGTAACTTGTTTTAATGAAAGTGTTAGTTTTTTATATAAATTGTCTCAGTAGTTTTTGTTATAAATTGTCTTAGTTGAAATGGTTATGATAATAGTGGATGGTGTAATGGTGAAAATGTTAAATATTGACTATGATGTTAACCATAATAGAATACCATAAAGTACATTACCAAAAGCTTCTCTAACAAAACAAAAACCAAACATTACCATAAGTAGTACTAAAATTACATAGCTATTGCATAACCATGTTCAAAATTGCATAACTATTACATAACCAGGTTCAAAAGGGCATAAATATCACTTAATAACTAGAGTTTTAAAACATTACCAACTATTACAACCACAAATAAAACACAAAATCTGGTAGCCTACCCCTGCAACACTTCAAACTTCATTTGCTTGACTGGTACCTCCATTTCCCCACTTACCCTTGCATGTCCTGGCATTATGACCCTTGTTCTTACACTTACTACATGTCACACTCACAAATTTCCTAATTAGCTTCTAACTTTCACATTGACTTTGTTGTAGGCTCTCTTTCTGACTTTGGCTTACACTCTTCTCATCAGCAGTCTACGTCCTTTTTCTTTTTTAGTCTTCCTAGCTGCTTGTGGTGTGGTGGAGGGGTAAGGGTTGTTGGACAATCACTCTTATGCCACATGCTCCTTCCTTTAATAGGGTCGACTACGAAAGAGTACATGCTTTTCGATGTTTCTATCCAATACACCTTATGCACATAGGTACACAATTCTCCTACTTTCTCACCACTGTCTGCCATTTCATTGATCGATGCAATTCCATGCTTGTAGGGCATGCCTGTCAACTCCCATTTCCTGCAGCTGCAAGTCATTTGTGCCATGTCCATAACATGTTGATCATGCCATGACCCTTTAACCTGGTACTTACTCACTCCATTGCATCTTGCAGTGTATTGTGAAGCACTTGATATGTTTTCCTGTAACAGCCTTTCACCAGTAGGTGTGAGAGGACCTGTGCACTTTTTTATCACCTTCATCACATTACATACTCTTTTCATAAGATATTCCCTTATGAACTCCAAACAGGTTATTATTGGTTTATCCCTCCTATTTACGAGCTTACTGTTGAAAACTTCACACAAATTATTCAACAACATATCTGACATTGCCCTACCTTTTATTATATAGTACACGTTGGTCAATAAATCAATGGGAAATAATGTAAATATATAAAATTATACAAATAAGTAATTACCTAAGAAATGGCTTCTAGCCCAATGATAGGGAAGTATTTTATAAGCCATTCATATGTTTCCACGTCATAGGATCTGAACTCTCTCATCAGTGTTTCAAAGTCTGGGATGGTTGTGGCTTTAACACAATTCCACAAATGTTCCTTGTACTCCGTAGTCCTCCATACTTCTCTCATATTCTCATAGATATGCCTTAGACAATATCTATGTTCAACACAAGGAAATATGTATGCAATAGCAGGTATGAGACCCTGTTTACATGAAGTAAATAGCTAAATTAGTATGTAAGTATAAGTTAGTTGTCTAGTAAAATATGTTAACTACAAAAGTACCTTCTGTCTGACACTGATAAATGTGAAGATTGAGTTAGCATGCATGTCCAAGTCATCACCAAGACATTCCAAAAACCATTTCCAGCTATTAGTGTTCTCAGTCTCCACAATTGCATATGCCAGGGGATATATTCCGTTGTTGGAATCAACCCCAACAACTCTAAGAATCTGACCTGGGAATGGTCCTTTCATGAAGACACCATCCAAACCCAGAAAATCTCTCATCCCAATCTTAAACCCTTTCTTTAAAGCTCCTAAGCACACATATATCCTTTTGAATTTCCTGGTTGAGTTGTACAGTTAGGCTCGAACTCCACTTGAATTTTTGGGTGTTTTCTATGATATTTTGATGAAGCAAAAAGATAAAGGAAGTTCTTTTTGTTCCAAGGGATGATGCTTTAAGCTTGGATCCATCAAAGGCACAACATTTATGGACTATTGTAAGTATAAAGTTGCAATCTTTCTCTTTATTTCTTTAGATCTATTCATATGTGGTTTTTGTACTTTTGATCCATTATTGTGAGTGATCGTGGAGTTAAGTGGACTCCAACACCTTTTGATCAGTTTGGAGTATTTCTTGGACCTCATAGACTATGAAAGTTATGATCCTTTGCCTTCCCTTTTAGCTATACAAGTTATTTTGGTCCTTTAGGTCATTTTGGTGTAATAAAGTTTACATCTTGAAGGAATGTAGCATTATTATGGAAAAAGTTGGAAACTTTATCCATCTATACATCTTGTTGATACAGATTTGAAAGATGGAAACTTGGACTTAATGGATTAAGTTGATAAAGATACATTTTTGGGCCCTTTTAAGACTTAAATTCTAGATCATGGTAGTTTGTACCATATTAATTTATAAAGTTGGAAACTTTATCCATTATGAAGCCATTAGGAATCAGATCTAATGATTTTAGCCTTGTTCATTATAGATTAAGACTTTAGTTATGATAAGCCTTTCATACTGAAGACCATGGCATGGTGGCGGGACTTATCATGCCAATTTTTTTCGGGCATGGCCACGTCGTGGTGGCATGTCTGCCACGGTGTGGTAGTAGATTTTAATAGAGAATGGATTGAATGGCCACGGTGTGGCCATGAGTTGGCCACGACGTGGCATCAGCTATAGTTGACTTATTGACCAACTTTGACTTTTAGTCAAACTTTGGTAGAACATAGTATTTGACTAAAGGATTGGTATCGGTGTGGTTCTAAGAAGTGTGGGTTAGCTGTGTTGTGGCTGAGGTAGCGGCTGGGCTTCTGTCAAGTGGTTTAGGTGAGTTTTCTTCACTGTACTTATGGGTCGAAGGCACCAATACCAGCCCACTAGGTTATGTATCTTGGTATTTAGTATGGTGTTATGCAAGTTATATGATAGGTCAGTAGATCTGTATGATTGCATGTGTTTGTTGGATATGTGTTTATGTTATTTGTTGCATATGTCGACATATTGCGATTGGGTTGAGACGGTCCTCCTTTATGTTAAAGGACAAGATACCTGGGGTGGTCCGGTTAGGCTGTAGGCCCTGCGAGGCAGTCTAGTCAGGTCGAAGTCCCATAGAACTGTCCATATAGGCTGTAGGCCCTGCGAGGTGGTCCATTCAGGCTGAAGGCTCATATTTGCATGCTATTGTTTGTTATGTTGTGTGGTGGTACTTTGAGGGAACTCACTAAGCTTTGACTTATAGTTTTAGTTTATTGTTTTAGGTACATCAGATGACCGTGGAAAGGCGAAGACGTGATCGTATACATCCTCCGGTGACATGTTGTTGAAGATTTTATGATTCACATATCTTGGGAATATTTTTATTAAAACTTGCTTTGATATGGTTTTGATTTGAAAACAATGGTTTCTTTTAAATTAAAAATGAAAATTTTTATTGAGATTTTTGGGATCTTATAAGAGGATGCCACTTCTAAAAAATCTAACAAATTTGGTTAAAAATCGGATAATAAGAGACCCATATCATATGAGCCAATAGGATACTCTAAGACTAAACCCATTAGTTTATTTAGTCAAGAAGAATTTGTAACTCTCAAAGCTTCTGTCTCTGGATCAAAGGACTTAGGCCATAAATATTCCAAGAAACAACAAATTGGAAAATCTCCAATTCAAATAAACAAAAATGAAACCTTGAAGAATATGACTAACAAGAAAAATGTTGTTCAAATACTCAAGAGAACTTTCATTCCTATAAAAATCACTTCACCTAGTCCCAAACAAAAAGAGACAACTATAAAGTCAAGTATTGTCTCTAAAGAAAAGGGAAAAAAGAAAATTGAGCTCCCTAAAGAAGAAGGTCCGAACACTATCCTGTAACGTCCCAAAATTAAGACCAAAAAGTTTCTTTTTTAAATTAATATAACCATTATCCAAAAATATCAACATAAACCGATGGTGGAACAAACTGTATCAATTACATCATAAAACATCAAAGTAATCATAAAATACAGAAAGCGGTGTTGTGTGCACTGTAATTATCCTGGGCTCTTCCCTTTTGAACTAGAAGTACCTAAAACATAAACTGAAAACCGTGAGGACAAAGCTTAGTGAGTTCCTCAAAATACCACATACCATACATAATAAACACATAATGGGCCCGCCCGACATCGAGCCCCGCTCGGTATGCTAATCTGCCAGCCATCGCTCCCCTCCCGGTATACATATAATCATAACAAATAAACACATAACACATGCAATAATCAAAAAGATAAATAGCATACATAATAGTCATGGGGCCCCGCCCGGCTTCGAACGTTGTCCGGTAAGCATACAAGAACATAACACATGCATGATTCATGCAGGCATCTAGCATCCTAACATAACAAACCATGGGTCGACATTGGTGCCTTCGACCCGCTAAACACAGTGAAGAAACTCACCTCGAGCTGTTGAATCACTCAAAAGAATCTCTGTCTGCTAGTCCGGAAAATCCCCACGCTATCACCATCAAAATAACATCCAATTATTAATTGGATCTCGAACCATAATTGGATCTTGAACCATAACCAGAGTCCAAGCTAGTTAGCCCACAACTAGGGTAAAAGACCATTTTACCCTTTATCTAACTTGGCTCAAAGCCAAGGCCCAATCCAATTACTCAAAAGGCCCAAAACATAAATTGCAACCCAAAGCCCACTTATGGCTCAATCTTTCAAATTTGGCCAAAAACCCATCATGTCCCTAAATCCAAGGAAGTCCAACATACTAGACCCAAATCCATAACATAAGTCTGATGGCCCAATAAAGCCCAACTATGAAAATCCTAACTATAGCCCAATATTGAGAATGGCTAAGCTCAAACATTCATATGTTGAGTACGCGAGGCGTACTCAACTAGTACGCCCAATGTACTCCCCTGTCGACAAGTCCTCTTCATTAACCACTTAAATAGTTAAGCCCTTCTCCAAACTCTCAGATCTGGTTCTTAAGGATGACTTATCACGTAAAGTTGGCAACTTTACATTCATGCATGGCTTATTGGGACTCAAAGCTCAAAAAAAGCTTAATAAAGATCTTAATACATGCATGGACCAAAATACTCTATAAAGTTGAGATTTTTATGAACATGGCCACTAAATGGAGCTAAGATCTAGCATCCATTGCTTCTGGAGTTGATCAAACGCTCGCCTTTAACTCAAAATACTCAAAAGTGCACAAATTACACCATAAACTAGATCTAACACAAAGACCATCAAGGTGAGAGCTTTTTACCTCAAAATGATTGCAAATGGGAAGGTAGCTTTGAATCTAACAGAGTGTGTATTTGGGGCACAAATACACACTCGGTTTGATTTAGGGCCCAAAAACGAAAGTTCCTTGGTCATGTCATAACCACGAAGAGAATAGAAGCAATCTAGATAAGGTGGATGCATTGCTAAAAGTAGATACAACCAAGACAATCAAAGACATCCAAAGTTTGAATGGATAGCTAGTGGCTCTGGGAATATTTTTGCCAAAGTCATCCGAACATACCTTGCCATTCTTCTAGTCAAAGATACACAAAGGGAAAAACAACACCATATAGTCGAGTGAGGCAGAGGATGTTTTCCAAAAGTTAAAATAGCACCTTCGATGTCTTCTAACACTAGCAAGCTGTAACGCCTGTGTTTCTGGGCTTGCCATTTTTAGCAATGTAATAGTCTAGGTTAACCTTTGTAACCCCAATTTGAAATAATAAAAATGTATTATTTGTGAATTATGTGAATTATGTGTGTATTTTCTTAATTATTATAATTTAATGAATTAAGAATAAAATGAGCATCAAAATTTAAGTGTAAAATAAACTCGATATCTTTGCATAAAGTTGTAGTGGCCGAAACGAGGTTTCCGAATATATATAGAACGCCCAAATCTGACTTCGTATGAGGAAGTTATGATTTTCTGAAGTTTCGACTGGGCAGTATGCAGCCCGAATACTTGATTTGAGATCGAGCGGTTTTTAGTCGAAACAATCTAAACGAGAATCAAAGATCTCGTTGTTAGTAGCGAAACGTTGAAAAGTTAGGCGAGAACGGACGTCAGACGAAGAAGTTATGAATTTATAACGAAGTTTTTCTGTCCCGGCCTTCTAAAAATAAATAATAAAAATAAAGTCCAAATTAGCCGACGAAGTCTAAACGAAAGTTGTAGAGCGTAGTCTCACCTTCGCGTGGATATAAAGAACGTCGAAAACGGAGTTCGTATGAAGGAGATATGAATTTTTGAAGTTTATTAAATATTTAATATTTATTTTTAATTAAACCTCCGATATTATCCGAAGGAGAGTCAGCCGACCTATCCGAAGTACGCCCCGCGTACTGCTGTACGCCCAGCGTACATCGGAGGATGACGAAACCAGCACTCGAGTACCTCCGATGATGCAAGTGCTTACGATCCGAGGCGTACGCCCCGCATAGCCTCGTACGCCCCGCGTACGTGCGAGGGTCCAGCTCCTATAAAAGGGGATCCGAAGGCAGCCGGGTTTCTTTCGCAAATTCCATCCTTCTCTCTAGTCTTTTGCATCGTTTTGTGTGCCGTTTGTACCCCGAAGCCCCGGTAATATTTCCGAGCCCCGAAGCAAGTTCCGAAGTCCCGAGGATCCCGAGAAGTGAGATTTCCGAGCCGAAGCCCTGCCCGCGAGGAGCCCGGTTTTTGTGAAGATCTTCCAGATCTATGGAGAGACACTACTTCTGCAAGCCATAGTGCTGCCTGATCATCTTCTGATCAAGTGAGTGTGTAGTCGTTTTCATTCCAACGCAATATTATGAAGTATTTAATATAAAATACGTGCTACGTGTATATATTTTGTGGTTATATGTGTGAATGTATATTCACTCTCTTCTATCTCATAGATCTGATATATTCTCTATGAAATACGTGTTATGTGTGTATGCCTCATCTGTTATGTGGAATATGTATTGATTAAAGCATGCTATACAGGTTTTCAAACAATGTATAAAAATGTATATTTTTATCTACTAATATGTTGGGTAGAACATGGGTAGATAATTGGTGTGTAATAAACAGATGAGAGGCCTCGGTGTTATTGGTGTTATTCTAGTCATTCAGCAGAGTATGGATGACGACCATGGACTATTCTAGACTGTCCTGTGGAACACTAGCAGGCTCATTACATGTAGGTGTTGTGAACGACGTGTTCACCAGTGTACTCTATCCCCCACATGGTTGCCTTTAGGACACTTATTGTTGAGGAAGCCCCTCTGCAGTAATGTCCGTCCCGATGAAAATCCTGAATTAGGTTCCTTATAATAGATGTTATTTTAGGGACGTAAAGTGAGGATAACGGGAATGGGTAATCGGGTTTATTGTGGATTATGGAAATTAAATATAATTATTGTGGGTTGAAAACCCTATATGCTCACCAGGCTCCCAAGCCTGACCCACTCAGTTTATTTGCATTACAGGAAGTGGCGCAAGAGCTTAATATGGGCGAATCATCAAGTTGTTTTGTTTACAAATCTGTATATGTATATATTTGTTGAATGACTTGTAATGTTATCGTTTATGCTTTATGATCTGTATCGGAACATGACATCCCGACTTTTGATTATGAAATGAAATCATATTTCTTTATGAAATGTTTTGATAAATATCTATTTTATCATGTTTTGTTTTTGGGTATAAATTCCGCATCTCTTTTAAAATTAAAAGGATTTACTCTGAAAATGTTTAAAAAGCATAAATGAAATCAGTCTTTTCTGGTCGAGATTTTGGGGATGTCACAGTTGGTATTAGAGCGTTAGTTTAAGCGAACTAGGAATTTGTAGGATTTCTAGACTTAAACTTAGGATGCTAAGTGGAGATTGTGAGATGTGTGTCTGATAAATTTTAGACACAAGCACTAGTTTATTTTAGGAAAGTTGCCTAAAATGCTTTTATGTGCTAAATGTTATATGTTGCCATATATGATATTATTTGTTCGGATCTACGGTTTGTTGCCAACCGGATCTGAAGGTTTATGTGTTTAGGATTCTAAGTGTATGTATACGATATTAGAACTAGCATGTAATCGTTTGGAGTAATAAGGTGAAATTATTCGGTGTATAGATCAAAAATGGTGAGAACAAGAAGCAGAGTTGGAAATGCTGATGAAAACAGGAATCAACCGCCTATAAATCAACAAGTACCTGTCGTAGCTGCTGCACCTGAGCCGATAACAATGGCTGGTGTACAAATGATGATTCAAACGATGTTGGATCGTCAGATGGAAGAAACAAGACGTATGCTTAGACAGAATCGTGAAGAACCGTCAATTCAAGCGGAAGAGCCCGAGGAGAATGGAGGGTAGTCTGAAGGAGAAAACTTTAGTGGGATCATTGGTCAAGACGAACAACCAGTGGTTAGACGCAATAACTAGTATGGAGGAAATGATGGTCGTGGGTGCAAGTATAAGGATTTCATGGCATCCAAACCACCATGCCTATTCGGAAGCCCGACGCCGGTGCAAGTTATGGACTGGATCTCCGAAATGGAGACTATGTTTGAAAGTTGTGAATGCAGCAACATGCAGAAGACCGCTCTTGCGATCCCTCTGCTAAAATCTGGCGTGTTGAGTTGGTGGAAGCTGTTAGCTGACTCTATGCCCAAGGGAGAAGCAAGCAAAATGTCTTGGGAAGACTTTGTGAAACAACTAAAACTGCAATACTGCTCCGAGCAGGACCTTCTGGAAATCAGTAATGAGTTTCAGAATTTGAAGAAAGGGAAGTTGAGCGTTACTGAATACGTTGCAAGTTTCACAGAAAAGATGAAGTTTATCCCATATTTGGTGCCTACAAAACTCTCTAAGGTCAACAAGTTTGCCCTTGGACTACCAGTGGACTATGGTCCAATGGTTAAGCAAGCAACCACATTGAAAGCCGCCATCTGGGCTGCTAGAAATGTTGAGAGCCAGATCAGGGAAAAAGGTCTGGAAAGGTCAGAGGTTGGTGAGAAGAGGAAAATCGATGGATTTTCAGGGTCCAGCAAGAAAAGTAAATTCTCGAAGTCTAGTTCGAGAGGAAGTGGAGGAAAGGTAGAGGCAAAATGGTGCGACAAGTGCAAGAAGAAGCATCATGGGAAGTGTGGCGGGGAAACCACATGCTTCAAATGTGGAAAGCCAGGGCATTATGCCAACAACTGCACCTTCACCAAGAATGTTTGTTATGGTTGTGGTGAGGAGGGGCACATCTCAAGGGATTGTCCGAAAAAAAAGGAAGCGGCAAGACCCAACATTCCGCCAAAGCCAAAGGCGAGAGCATTCCAGATGACACTGGAAGCTGCTAAAGATGAAGCTGATGTCGCTTCAGGTACCTTTCTCGTTAAGAAATTGTCTGCCCAAATTTTGTTTGATTCTGGAGCCAACTACTCCTTTTATCGCATGAATTTGGTAGAAAACTAGCTTTGCCTGTTGATAGACTAGATAATGCTTTATTAGTCGAAGTTGCTAGTGGCAAGTTTGTACCTGTTAGCCATCGTATGAAAAACATTTTAATTGACTTGAATGGGAATAAGTTCCACGAGGAATTATTGCCTATCGAACTTAACAGTTTCGACATCGTTTCGGGAATGGATTGGCTTAGTGCCAATGATGCCGAAATTTTATGCAAGAAGAAAATAGTGAAAGTGAATCCACCTGGGAAGGAATCGTTTATGGTGTACGGAGATAAACGCAGAGTAAATTCTGGAATCATTTCTCTAATGAAAGCCAGAAAATGTTTGACCAAGGGGTGTACATCATACTTAGCATTCGTAATCGATGCTAAGAAGGAAAAGAAGGTGATGCAGAATATTCCCGTTGTGTGTGATTATCCGGAAGTATTTCCCGAAGATCTTCCTGGATTACCACCCGATCGGCAAGTAGAATTTCGTATCGACTTGTTGCCCGGAACAACGTCAATTGCAAAAGCACCTTATCGATTAGCACCGACGGAGATGAAGGAGCTGATGATGCAACTTCAGGAGTTATTGGACAAAGGTTTCATAAGACCTAGTTCATCACCCTGGGGAGCTCCGGTGTTATTCGTAAAGAAGAAAGATGGAAGCATGAGGATGTGCATTGATTACCGAGAGCTGAATAAGGCAACAATAAAGAATAGATATTCGTTGCCAAGGATTTATGACCTATTCGATCAACTACAAGGTTCAAGTTATTTCTCAAAGATCGACTTGAGGTCAGGATATCATCAGCTGAAAGTAAGAGAGCAGGATATAGAGAAGACTGCATTCAGAACACGATATGGACACTATAAGTTCTTGGTTATGTCGTTTGGACTAACCAATGCTCCAGCAACATTCATGGATTTAATGAACAGAGTTTGTAATCCGTTCCTTGATAAATCTGTGATAGTGTTCATAGATGACATTCTGATTTATTCAAAAAGCCAAAAAGAGCATGGCAGACACGTGCGAGAAGTGTTGGAAGTCTTGAAGAAGGAGAAGCTGTATGCGAAGTTCTCCAAATGTGATTTTTGAATTCGTGAAGTCCAATTCTTGGGTCACGTGGTCAACCAAGAAGGGTTAATGGTTGATCCAGCGAAGATCGAAGCTGTGATGAAGTGGGAACAACCGAAAAGTCCCACAGAGATCCGAAGCTTTTTAGGATTAGCCAGATATTACCGAAGATTTATCCAAGGCTTTTCTTCGATCGCTAGTCCATTAACAACTTTGACCCACAAAGGAGCTACTTATGCTTGGAGTGATAAGCATAAAGAAGCATTCGAGAAGCTAAAGAAGAAACTATGCAAGGCACCGATACTTTCTCTACCCAATGGAGTTGAAGACTTCGCTGTTTATAGCGCTGCGTCTGGGGTTGGATTGGGTTGTGTTTTGACCCAAAGAGAAAAGGTGATAGCATATGCATCTCGACAGCTGAAGGAGCATGAAAAGAACTACCTGACTCATGATTTAGAGTTGGCAGCGGTAGTTTTCACTCTGAAGATATGGAGGCATTACCTCTATGGCACAAAGTGCAAACTTTTTACTGATCATAAGAGTCTCCAATATCTCTTTATTCAGAAAGAATTGAATATGAGGCAATGACGCTGGCTGGAATTACTTAAAGACTACGACTATGAGATACTTTACCACCCCGGTAAAGCCAATGTTGTTGCTGATGCTCTCAGTCGGAAAGTCAATCTTGAAAGGAAAAGGCCAAGAGCGTTGAGAATTGAAGTTGTCTCGACTATTTTGGAAAGTATAAAGAAAGCTCAAAGTGAAGCTTCTGAGAAGAATGACCGAAAGGAGGAACGTTTGGGCAAAACGTTGGTGTTCAGTATAAATAGTCATGGACTGAAGGTGTTCCAAGATCGGATTTGGATACCTAAGACAGGAGGAGTCAGAGATCTTTTGATGGAAGAAGCTCACAAAACCATGTACTCGATTCATCCCGGTAGCACAAAAATGTATAGGGACCTGAAACCCTATTATTGGTGGCCGACGATGAAGCTCGACATTGCGAAGTATGAGGCGGAGTGTGTGACCTGTGCAAGAGTCAAGGCACAACATCAGAAACCATACAGGAGTTTAGAACCATTACCTGTGCCTATAGGTAAGTGGGAAGACATTGCTATGGATTTTGTTACTAAACTGCCCAGAAGAAAAAGTGGTCACGACATGATTTGGGTGGTCGTTGATAGATTCACTAAGAGTGCGCATTTCATAGCAGCCAACGAGAAATGGTCTATGGAAAAGCTTGAAAATTCTTATGTAAAGGAAATTGTGAGTCATCACGGTGCTCCATTAACAATTGTGTCAGATCGTGATAGCCGTTTCACCTCACGATTTTGGAAAAGTCTACTAGAGGAATTGGGTACCAAGTTGTGTTTAAGTACAGCTTACCATCCGCAGACTGATGGTCAGAGCAAACGGGCGATACAAACACTTGAAGATATGCTGAGAGCGTGTACCTTGGAATTCCTAGGTAATTGGGATGAACATTTACCATTGGTAGAATTTTCCTATAATAATAGTTTCCACTCGAGCATTAAGATGGCACCTTATCAAGCATTGTATGGACAGAAGTTTCGTACGCCGCCTTGTTGCTTGAGGCTGGGAAAAAGCAGTTTATGGGGCCAGAGATAGTCCATCAAACTGCTGAAAAGTTGAAAATAATTAGGGAGAGAATGTTAGCAGCTCAGGACCGTCAAAAGAGCTACGCTGACAAAAAGCAAAGACCGATGACTTTTGAAGTTGGAGATTCGGTTTTGCTTAAAGTCTCGCCGTGGAAGGGACTTATAAGATTTGGTAAAAGGGGAAAGTTAAGTCCAAGGTTTATTGGACCGTTTAAAGTTCTTCAGAGGATTGGGAACCAAGCTTACAAGCTCGAACTACCAGAAGAACTGAATGGAATTCATAACACTTTCCATGTGTGTTATTTGAGGAAGTTCACGGGAGAAGTTCCCGACATAATTCCACTTTCAGAGTTGAGGATCGATGAGAACAAGAGGTTGATTGAAGAACCAGAGGCAATCGTTGACCGAAAGACTAAGAAATTGCAACGTAAGATGGTTGAGTTAGTGCTTGTCCGATGGAAACACACGAATGGGCCAAATCTCACCTGGGAGACGGAGAGTGACATGATGAGTCGTTATCCGCATTTGTTTGCTGATGTGTGATTCCGGGGACGGAATCATTCTAAGGTGGGGAGAATTGTACCGCCCGTGTTTCTGGGCTTGCCATTTTTAGCAATGTAATAGTCTATGTTAACCTTTGTAACCCCAATTTGAAATAATAAAAATGTATTATTTGTGAATTATGTGAATTATGTGTGTATTTTCTTAATTATTATAATTTAATGAATTAAGAATAAAATGAGCGTCAAAATTTAAGTGTAAAATAAACTCGATATCTTTGCATAAAGTTGTAGTGGCCGAAACGAGGTTTCTGAATATATATATATATATATATATATATATATATATATATATATATATATATATATATATATATATATATATATATAGAACGCCCAAATCTGACTTCGTATGAGGCAGTTATGATTTTCTGAAGTTTCGACTGGGCAGTATGCAACCCGAATACTCGATTTGAGATCGAGCGGTTTTTAGCCGAAACAATCTAAACGAGAATCAAAGATCTCGTTGTTAGTAGCGAAACGATGAAAAGTTAGGCGAGAACGGACGTCAGACGAAGAAGTTATGAATTTATAACGAAGTTTTTCTGTCCCGGCCTTCTAAAAATAAATAATAAAAATAAAGTCCAAATTAGCCGACGAAGTCTAAACGAAAGTTGTAGAGCGTAGTCTCACCTTCGCGTGGATATAGAGAACGTCGAAAACGGAGTTCGTATGAAGGAGATATGAATTTTTGAAGTTTATTAAATATTTAATATTTATTTTTAATTAAACCTCCGATATTATCCGAAGGAGAGTCAGCCGACCTATCCGAAGTACGCCCCGCGTACTGCTGTATGCCCAGCGTACATCGAAGGATGACGAAACCAGCACTCGAGTACCTCCGATGATGCAAGTGCTTACGATCTGAGGCGTACGCCCCATGTACGTGCGAGGGTCCAGCTCCTATAAAAGGGGATCCGAAGGCAGCCGAGTTTCTTTTGCAAATTCCATCCTTCTCTCTAGTCTTTTGTCTCGTTTTGTGTGCCGTTTGTACCCCGAAGCCCCGGTAATATTTCCGAGCCCCAAAGCAAGTTCCGAAGTCCCGAGGATCCCGAGAAGTGAGATTTTCGAGCCGAAGCCCTGCCCGCGAGGAGCCCGATTTTTGTGAAGATCTTCCAGATCTACGGAGAGACACTACTTCTGCAAGCCGTAGTGCTGCCTGATCATCTTCTGATCAAGTGAGTGTGTAGTCATTTTCATTCCAACGCAATATTATGAAGTATTTAATATAAAATATGTGCTACGTGTATATATTTTGTGGTTATATGTGTGAATGTATATTCACTCTCTTCTATCTCATAGATCTGATATATTCTCTATGAAATACGTGTTATGTGTGTATGCCTCATCTGTTATGTGGAATATGTATTGATTAAAGCATGCTATACAGATTTTTAAACAATGTATAAAAATGTATATTTTTATCTATTAATATGTTGGGTAGAACATGGGTAGATAATTGGTGTGTAATAAACAGATGAGAGGCCTCGGTGTTATTGGTGTTATTCTAGTCATTCAGCAGAGTATGGATGACGACCATGGACTATTCTAGACTGTCCTGTGGAACACTAGCAGGCTCATTACATGTAGGTGTTGTGAACGACGTGTTCACCAGTGTACTCTATCCCCCACATGGTTGCCTTTAGGACACTTATTGTTGAGGAAGCCCCTCTGCAGTAATGTCCGTCCCGATGAAAATCCTGAATTAGGTTCCTTATAATAGATGTTATTTTAGGGACGTAAAGTGAGGATAACGGGAATGGGTAATCGGGTTTATTGTGGATTATGGAAATTAAATATAATTATTGTGGGTTGAAAACCCTATATGCTCACCAGGCTCCCAAGCCTGACCCACTCAGTTTATTTGCATTACAGGAAGTGGCGCAAGAGCTTAATATGGGCGAATCATCAAGTTGTTTTGTTTACAAATCTGTATATGTATATATTTGTTGAATGACTTGTAATGTTATCGTTTATGCTTTATGATCTGTATCGGAACATGACATCCCCACTTTTGATTATGAAATGAAATCATATTTCTTTATGAAATGTTTTGATAAATATCTATTTTATCATGTTTTGTTTTTGGGTATAAATTCCGCATCTCTTTTAAAATTAAAAGGATTTACTCTGAAAATGTTTAAAAAACATAAATGAAATCAGTCTTTTCTGGTCGAGATTTTGGGGATGTCACACAAGCCCAGTCACAAGTGAATCGCTTACAATGTATTTGTAATCAAGTCAAGAAGTGATTGGTACAGTATTGGTAGCCAAAGGAGACAAGTAAAATTATGCATTGAGATTTGAATTCTCATGTTCAAACAGCAAGGAAGAATACGAAGCTTTGCTCGCCAGTCTACAACTAGAACGAAGCATAAACTTCTCAAAGATAAAAGTATTCTGCGATTCAATGTTAGTTTTCAACTAAATTAAATGAGATAATGAGTCAAAGGAGGCACACATCCTGAAATACTTGACCCATACGAAAGAACGGGTAAAAAATTTCAAAAGTTTGAAATCACCCAAATAACTCGATCAAAGAATAAAGAAGCATACGCTTTAAGTAAGTTGGCATCGGTAGTGTTTAGTCATCTCTCAAAGAAAGTATTACTGGAAAAGTTAGCAAGGAAGAGCATTGAAGATCCCATCATAGAAGATTGGAGATAATCGAAGAAGAGGAATCATGGATGCTATCGTACATCCTCTTCCTTATGAAAGGGATATTACCTACAGATGACAAAGAAGCCCTAAAGATCCGGATCAACACAACATGTTATACCCTGTATGAAGATCGGTTGTATCGGAAGGGGTATTCCACATCTTGGTTAAAATGTATCACAAAAAAAGTGGAACTTGTCATCAGTGAAATACATTCAGCCATATGTGGTGTACATGCAGGATCAAGGGCAATCACTCAGAAAATACTCAGAATAGGCTATTTATGTCCATCGATGACTAACAATACAAACACTTACATCCAAAAATGCCACGATTTCCATTTACACTCAAATATTCCTACCCTCCTGTCTACAGAGTTAACAAGCATCACCAGCCCATGGCCTTTCTTTGAATGGGGTATCGACATTGTGAGACCTTTTCCTGAAGCACCAGGAAGATTAAAATTTTTTATAGTAGTTGTAGATTATTTCACCAAATGGTTCGAGGCAGAAGCATTACTAGTAATCTCAGGAATAAATGTGGCAAAGTTCGTTTGGAAACAGATAGTTTTCCACTTTGGCCTCCCACACACGATCATCAGTGATAATGGAAAGCAATTTACAGAGAACCCTTTCAAAAAAATGGTGTCAATAGTAAGGAATCAAATAGAACTTCACTTCGGTGGCACACCCACAAGCAAATGGACATGTAGAGGTTACACATAGAACTCTAGTGAAGGGGGTCAAGAAAAGGTTGGGACAAGCTAACGAAAATTGGGTTGATGAATTATAAAGCGTACCATGGGATTATCGAACAACGGCACACGCACCAACTAAAGAAACACAATTTAGCATGGTATGTGGGATAGAAGCAGCTATCCCCATAGAAGTAACAGTGCGCAACACCCGTAATAAGAACCCTCAGGAAGTCACGAATAACATAGACCTGCGAGAAAACCTAGATCTTGTGGAAGAAAGACGAAGTGACGCACTTATATGAAAAGCAGCTTACTAGGAAATGAAGGAAATATATTATAATGCAAGAGTCAAAGGTATAGCATGCAAGGTGTGATATTTGGTTCTTCACATAAACGAAGCAAGTTGGCAAGAACATATCGGAAAGCTAAGTCCAAACTAGGAATGACCATATCGAGTTATAGAAGCTAGAGGAAATGGTTCATACATCCTACAGAACATGGAAGGAGTTCGATTGCCAAGAACATGGAATATGCGAAACCCTCGCAAATTCCATGCCTAGGGTGGCAGTAGTCATGAATCAACCTAGATTTTATCAAGAAATGTATTAATAGCATTAGGAAAAAATCACATTTCGTACGTCGTTTGATTATGACATTGAATGAAATCTTTAGCTTTTTATCGATAAAAATGTGAACTTGTTTTCATTAAGCATGAACCATAGGTCTTTGTAGCTTATGGTTCGGTCACCATGATCCATTGAATCATAGTGTAACGCCCGTGTTTCTAGGCTAAGCATTAATGACGATGTAATAGTCCAGGTCAACCATTGTAACCCATTTTAAAATAATAAAGATAAATTACTTGAATATTATGTGAATTATGTGCTTTTGTGTGCTTATTACTTGTTTATAATAATATAATAAATAAAAGATAAAAATAAGCATCAAAATAAAATGTTAGATAAGCCCATATCGATAAAGAAGGTTGTAGTGGTGATGACAAGGATTCCGGAGACATAAAGAGCATGCATAAAAATAATGCCCAAATCTGACTTCGTATGAGGAAGTTATGATTTTTCTAAGTTTCGGATCGGCAATGCACAGCCTGAAGTTCGAATAGTAGATCGGTTGAATTTTGGCCGACACAACCTAAACGAGAATCGAAGATCTCGTTAATAGTAGCGTGACGGTAAAAAGACAGACGAAAACGGACGTCAGACGAAGAAGTTATGAATTTTTAACGGACTATTCTTGTCTCGGCCTGTTAAAATAGAACTTTAAAAATAAATTCAAAATTAGCTGACGAAGTCTAACCGAAAGTTGTAGAGTACAGTCCAACCTACGCGAGGATATAAAGAACATCGGAAACGGAGCTCGTATACATTGTTGTGGATACTTATCTACGTTTTGTTAAAAATATAAATTACAGGTAAATATGTTTTACTATACTATGAGTAAATATGACATTTATAAAAAAAAAATATGTATAAAAGAAATAAATTAGGGCAACACGGCACCAATAACTATCTATCTAGTTATTATTAACTATGAATAACTAATTGTGTAAACGTCAATGATGAAACATATAAATTTTGTAGAGTAATTTATTGTGTTAAATAAAAATTGTGAAGGTACTAATGATTGAAATATATATATATATATATATATATATATATATATATATATATATATATATATATATATATATATATATATATATATATATATATATATATATATATATATTGAAAATGAAGAAACAACCAAAAATCCAGAAAATGAGGAAACTGGAGCCACATTTGCTGCTGGAAGAAGTAGGGTAC
The DNA here is from genome assembly GCF_002870075.4 of Lactuca sativa. Classification (NCBI taxonomy): domain Eukaryota; kingdom Viridiplantae; phylum Streptophyta; class Magnoliopsida; order Asterales; family Asteraceae; genus Lactuca; species Lactuca sativa. The sequence continues at coordinate 41,504,316 of NC_056631.2, read as the reverse complement.
TACTATCTTTTTTCTATTATAGGCTAATAGCATTATTATTTCTATTTAAAAGATTTAAAAAAACAATAAATTAAAAAAAAAACATCTTTGCAGCGTGCTGATACTGAACGAACACTAACTGATGCATAAAGAGATGAATTTGAAGATATGCTTCGTGCCCTAACATTAGAAAGAATTCAAAACAAATAAGCAATGGGTTTTGCATTAGATAATGCTGACGCTGCTGGAGAGGTAAATATGGGTAAAATGGTGATTTTTTTAAATAAAACTAATGTTTTAGTGTTACTGAATCAGTTGTATTGGTTGCAGATAGTTGAAGTTTTGACCGAGTCTTTGACTCTTAAAGAAACACCAATACCCACAATAGTAGTGCTCCTCTAAAGAATGCATCTACTTAATGTATCCTCTTAATACATGATATTGCAATGTTTACACTGTTATGAGGAGGAAGATTTATATGATGGAATACTTTAGGGTTAAAGATTTTATTAAACTGAATTTGTCTCTTTCCCTCTTATTCTTCCCTTTATGTTTGCATATTTTAGATTAGCACACATATTTCTATTAGTCACAATGTAAACTATTATGATTGTTTCCTTTTATAGATTTATCATCATATAGATAAACTTGAAGTTAAAAAAACATTGTTTTTAATGTTGGAAAATAAAATGAGACGAGATATTTTTGTCAAATATTTCAAAGGAATGAAACATAATTGAACTTTTATCATCGAAATTAACATGAGATAATGATAGGACTTTTTGGTAGTAGTTCTTCCATCCCTCGACTATATTTGTTAATTTGTTTAATATTATCAAATCTTTGGGTAAAACCTTGCATAAATAGACTTAATTAACCAACTAATTATAGTATAATAAAAATGATTTAAAAGAAAAAATAGGTTTCATTTTTAAACTTGAATACGAAATATTGCATTTTAGACAAAAGTAGTAACAATTAGACGCAACATACTTGATCCATTTCTATAAATAAACAAATCTTAGATAACTTCCATAGGTGCTTTAGTTCTTGGATTATCATATCTCTACTAATAAGTTTGAATGTGTGTGCTAATATCGAAAATTGTAAGCAACAATTTTCAACCCCCTTTCTTATCTACGACCCATTAGAAGCCAACTAAAATAAATTAATTTTGAAACCATTCGCCGCCCCTTCCAAAAACCTATTTCCTACTAAACTGTGTGAAATGACAATATACTCAACTTTATTTTATTACTTTTTATGGCCGTTAAAAACAAAATTCTACTAGAACACCATGTCCCTCATGTTGTACTGACTTATTTGTATTATTAACCAAAAAAACAATGTGCTTAAACCATAATCATTGAAACGGATGCATGCCCAACTTTATATGGCGTTGTCTAGGTGATATCACGTGTTAATACAAAAGTATTAGTGAAGTTTGGCGAGCAATTCAACGGAAGTGAAATTTATGCATCAAATGTAGTACATTTGTAAACAATCCCAACGTTTCCTTTTTAATTCTTATTGATTTGGTTTATGCTAGGATGACTCTAATTGATGATTGTTTACATATGGTAAACTATTTACGCAAAATAATCAATCACCTCGAGAAACTAATTTCTGAAAGAAATTATTCGTACCTGTCGCTTGATGCGGGTAAACGGCTAGTATATATATATTGAAAATTATTTAAAAATGAAAAGGTAACTAAATACGTGTAAGAAAAAAAAGTAAACATGACTCATGTTGGTATTCTTTACAAGTATAGGGACTAAATTTAAACTTTAGGTTAGGCGTGAAATTGGATTAAAGATTTACACAAAGATCCAACTCATTTTTAATATAGATAAAGTAAATACCTCTACGAAGATCTAACTCATCGCTCTTTGGTTCAAAAGAAAATTGGTGCACAAGAGGTACATTGTGTTGTGATTACCGATTAAAAAGGATGTGTTGCAATGACTGATCAAGTTGGAGGGATTTTTGGGATATATTGAACCGATTATGAATCTGTGATTTTAACAGGTAAAAATAATTAGGGTTTTATTTTTGGTGAATATGGAAATCCATTGGGGTTGAAGAGTTTCCAACGGTAATTTGTTAGTATTTAACGTATGATTGTAGTGCATAATTATATCCAAATTTCTCTCTATATCTTTAGAAAATTGCTAATTTATTTTCATTTTTGGATTTCAAGGTTACTGCTTGGTATGAGTTTTAGGCATAACAGGATGGAGCAAGGCATGAATCTTTTTGATTAACCCGTGATTTTTTCTTTTATTAACATATATATTATATAAATAGATCCTTTTATAATAATTATTTTTAAATTTCAAGAAATCATTCATAATGCTTATGTTTCTTCAAATTATGATTAGATTTTGTAGGTTGAGGGACATGGGATAGAAAGAGTAGAGAAGCTAACGATTGTTAATCACTTTTTGAAATTTATGCTAGATGATTAATTATTTTTGAAATTTATGCTAGAAGATTAATTAGTTTGTGATCACCAGCTTTTGTGCTTATGAATTTATATTGGAACTTATAGATTTATGTTTTAAACAATTTATTGTGAACCGTTTATGAATTTAATTATTTCATCTTTTTTGTTGGATGGTTCTTATTTACTTTTATTAATAAGTGGAATGATCTTGATAAAAGAGTAAAAATTTGGTGTTTTTTTAATGTAATTTAAAAGATTGTGATTTGAAAGTACAAAGAAAGTAGAATGTTATATTAAACATAACAAACAAAGGCTGTTGTTATATTGTGCATTCAAATTAAAAAAAAAAACTGTCAAAATATTGTTATATTGTGCATTCAAATTAAAAAAAAAATGTCAAAATAGCAAAAAGCTTCCCTATTTTTCTAATTTGTAGAAAATAATGTAATAAGATTTTGTTGTTTTTATATTGTTTTGTTGTTAATGTTACCTGGAATGGTGTTCAGATGGAGAGAGGAGAGAAAAGGGAAAATTCAAACTTTTTTTGGGGAAGGAGTTGTGCGCACTTGCTCTTGAAGTGGCTAAGGTTGAGGCAATTTGAGTGTATGCTGGTGAGTTATATTAAATATTAGAGGGTGTAATTATTGTAAATAGCAATTTACTTTACTCTCTTTATTAATATAGGTATTGTACTTTATCTTTTACCTATAATAGCAATGTGCTTACATTATTTACCCTCTATAGTGACTTCAATAATAATTACTATAAATAGCGATTTACTTTACTCATTATAGGCTTATAATGACTTCAATAATAATTACTAAATTAGTTTAATTCTTTTTAAAATAAATAACTTATAAAATGAAATAAGATGTTATACTAAACCATTAACTTTTTTATTGTTTATCTATGAAAGTAGGATGTTATATCATACATACAATTGAAATCGAAACAGTAGACTTTTCCTTCTAATGAGAAGCAGGTGATTGACTTTCAAAAGTGAACTGTCTGAAATACACACAAAGATACGCATACAGCTAACTGAAATAGCAATGTAATTTTAAATAGGGTGTCTTTCATGTATTTCAAGAAAAAGGTGGAAGAAATGTGGCAGCAAGTAAAATAAAGTGATTTAACCGCACAAACGGCAACAACATAACAAATTATGATTTATGAGTAATTTATATTATATTTCAAAAGCTAACTGAAATACAAAATTTGATACATATGCAAGATACACATACAGATAAAAAGCAATCAGATACACATACATCAAAGTACTAACCCGATGCCTTTTTTCCTTGATTTTCTTCGTGCTTCCAGTGGTGGACAATGTCAAGAAAACGAATGCCAGGTGAAAAAAATGGAGAAAGAGTCAAATAACAACAATAAGACTTCTTGATTATTGTGTGTTTGTTTCCAACAAAGTAAGAGTCCATATTGATTTGCATTTGTGTGTGTACGTGTGTGTTTTCAATACCAGGCGTGTGTATTTGTGTGTGTTAATCCTCTATGTTCTTAGTCTGGACAATAATATTAGGCAGACAATCGCAGAAAACTACATAGTAAAAGTATATTGCTATTAAATTAGGTTTACAAACATATGATTATTAGTGGTGATTGAAGAAGGACTAACCTCAATTTATATGATCTCTTTCTTGCAGAGGTCGTGGAAGAAAAAATATTTTGTCAATTAGAATGAAGGGTAAACTGTGTGATAGCAATAGGAATTTAAATGGAGAAGCAAATTTAAAGAAGGTAAGAGTAATATACTCCTGATTTTTTGGATTCATTAAAATCCTGAAAGATTTAAAACGTATTTGCATTGGTTGACAAATAGAATATCATTTTCAAATTAGGATAGGATTCCTTTTCAAATATTTGAATAGTAATGAAGGGGAAACAGTCAAATACTTACGGATAACTGGTAAAGTATATTGTTGCTATGAAGAACAGAAAGCAAACAATGCAGTATCCCTTACCATAAAGTATATTGTGATTTTGCCCCTGCAACTTCCAATTAGATAACATGACAAATAGTAATGTCAAGTTAGATATCATGAATTAGTAGTGGCAAATGCTTTTTTTTTTTTATTTATAATCCATTAATGAAATAATAAAATATTGATCGGTATAAAAATTTTTGTAAAAAAATATTGGCATTTTTGTAAAGTAATAAGTAAAAAAATATTGGCATTTCTTCAAATATAATGTTATCTGACCAAAAAAATACATGTATAGTTGTTAAAGTTGAAGAATTAAGTACATAAACATCAAAACTATGAAAAATATATGCAGCTATCGAATTTTTATAAATGCATGAATTCAGATTGCTAACCTTTTGTAGTTGTTCTTGTCTTGGAGGATGAATATGTAGCAAACGATCATAAAATGAAGAAATTATAACTGGTACAGAGAGGAAGGATTGAATAACGTTTGTAATGAGTTCAATGGTAAAGAAAATAGAAGCGTAAAGAATGAATAGTGGTATATATTTCGGTATGATTTTTTATTTTGTGCAGATTTTTTGAGATTTATTGACTGGATAATAATTAGCTTCCCATTATAATAAACAAACTTCCATATTTTATTGGATTGGATTGGATATGAAGGAATTTGAAATTTTAAATTACGATTTGTATATTATTTTGATTTATTGATGCAGATTTTTCGGATTTATTGTGAATGTATATGAATATGATCTGGACGTAAATGTAGATGATAAAAAGAAGCGGGAAAACACAATTTTGGGCTGCTAGGAGATTAACACTGACACGTGGACATATTCTACCTATTTTTATTAGGATAGGGGATTTTACCTCCTAATTTGGGTGGGAAGTTGTTCCAGGTAGCCCATGAATTACCACCATGGAACGACCACTTCTCTAATCATTTCTTTTGACAGGAAACTCCCCCAAACATAATGCTGATTGTGCGTGGTCTATATCCACATCGCTAACTCATCACCAAACTCTTTCATACTAACCATCGGACATGAACGAAACTCAAAAGAAAACATGGAAACATGACTTACGGGAATCCACAGTCGACCGCGACACCCTAACCGATTCCATTTTCTCTCATCCATCTCTCTCGTTCTTCTTAGTTTCCGGAAAGGCAGACCCGATACCAGACATCGATTGATTTCAGCCCCGTGACCCAACCTCTTGCTGGAAGGAAAATCAGGAAACTCCACACCTCTCTTTCTCCCCCGGTTATCTTCCTCTGCCTCTCACACAATCGTGTATGCAACAGCCTAACCGGAGAGGAGCAACCAGTTTTATGTTCTTTAGGATCGTAACCGTCGGCAAGAATCAAATGAATCAACAGACGTTTAAAGTGAATGTAATTATCAAGTTACACTAATGGTCCCTCAGCTTCTCTCCATTAAACCATAATCACCCATTTATATTTTATTCTAAAATTTCATATTTTCCAAAATTCATTCTACCCCCCTCAACTTTTATAACTTGTAAATAAATTATATATATCTTAAATGTTTCCACCTTTTAGTTAACTAACTAAATTATATATATATATATATATATATATATATATATATATATATATATATATATATATATATATATATATATATATATATGGGTAAAGTGAATATACCTAATAGCCTTATATAAGCTTAGGTACCTAACCACATCATACTACGTAATTTTTTATTATATTTGCATTGTAATCGCCAAAAGTTATTAAAATTCAACCTCGTAACTTTATTACTTCCAAAATCTTTGGACTTTCACCATTATCTTACTTCAAATGACGTCTTTCTATCGAATACCTCCTGGTGGGCTTCATATACTACCGCAACAATTCAAATGATGTAAGAGGAATAGAATGGTGAATGTCTGAAAATCTTGGAAGTAAATCAAGTTAAGGGTTGAAGTTTAAGAACCTTGGACGATTGCAATCAAAATATAATGTAAAACGACGTAGTATAATGTGGTTAGGTACCTAAGCTTATATAAGGTTGTTAGGTATATTCACTTTACCCTATATATATATATATATATATATATATATATATATATATATATATATTAACTCTTTAATATATTACTTAAAATCCTTTTATATTTATTTATTTTATTTCATAATAATAAAAAATGAATTCGTTTTACTAGAATAGATATTCGAGTAACGGAAAACTAACATTGTTAACAGACAAATTGTTGGTTCGTTACAAGTATGCGTCCTAAATCTTTGTAACTTACGGTTCTGTCACCATGATCCACCAAATCATGGTTCGACCTTATTTTCATTAAGTATGAACCATAAGTCTTTATAGCTTATCGTTCGGCCACCATAATCCACTAAATCATGGTTCGACCTTATTTTCATTAGGTATGCACTATAAGTCTTTGTAACTTATAGTTTGATCACCATGATCCACCAAATCATGGTTTGACCTTATTTTCAATAAGCATCAATCATAAGTCTTTGTAACTTATTGTTCGGTCACCATGATCCACCAAATCATGGTTTGACGTTATTTTCATTAATAATGAACCATAATTCTGTATAACTTAGGGTCATGTCACCATGATCCAACAAATCATGGTTCGGCCTTATTTTCATTAAGTATGAACCATAAGTTTTTGTAACTTATGGTTCGGTCACCATGATCCACCGAATCATGGTTCAACCTTATTTTCATTAAGCATGAACCGTAAGTCTGTGTCACTTAAGGTCCCGTCACCATGATCTACCAAATCATGGTTCAACCTTATTTTCATTCAGCATGAAACATAAGTCATTGTAAATTATGGTTCGGTCAATATGATCCACCAAATCATGGTTTGACCTTATTTTTAGTAAGAATGAACCATAAGTCATTGTAACTTATGGTTTGATCACTATGATCCACCAAATCATGGTTCGACCTTATTTTCATTAAGCATGAACTGTAAGTATGTGTAACTTAAGGTTCGATCACCATGATCCATCAAATCATGGTTCAACCTTATTTTCAACCATAAGTCTTTGTAACTCATGCTTCGGTCACCGTGATCCACCAAATCATGGTTCGACCTTATTTTCATTAAGCATGAACCATAAGTTTGTGTAGCTTATGGTTCGGTCAGCATGATCCATCGGATCATGTTCAACCCTATTTTCATTAAGTATACACCATAAGTCTTTGTAACTTATTGTTCGGTCACCATGATCCACAAAGTCATGGTCTGACCCTATTTTCATTAAGTATGAACCATAATTCTTTGTAGCTTATGGTGCGATCACCACGGTCCACCAAATCATGGTTCAAACCTATTTTCATTAAGTATGCACCATACAACTTTGTAACATATGTTTCGGTCATCATGATCCACCAAATCATGCTTCGACATTATTTTCATTAAGTATGAACCATAAGTATTTATAGCTTATGGTTCGGCCATAATGATCCACCAAATCATGGTTCGAGCCTATTTCCATTAAGTATAACTCTAAGTAATTTACCATATTTTTCTAAATCACGATTCAGTTATATCTTTGTTAATAAACATAAACTAAAAGTTAAGTTAAACTAACACCCAATACAATTTAGAAAGAAATTTCAAAATATGCACCATGATTACAAATATTTCAAGATTGCAAATTAGCAAATTTAACAAAATATTATCCAATAAACACTTCGGTTCAACCATAAAAACAAAAAGTCTCCAAACTAGGAGCCAACAAATACAAATCAAACACTGCTACTTGCACCATTACACTTGGAAAGGGGATCCAAAGATGCTAATTTCTCCTTTAGCACATTGATTTCCACTTTAACTCCCTCCAAGAGCTCAAACAATGACTACTTATAAGAAACCATGTCGGAGAAGCGATCCAGGATACGACATTGGGCGTCAGGATAGGAATAGATAACATTTTTCCCATCCAATACATCGGGGTACTTTTCCTTCATCTCAACACAAGCTTGATGTAGCCGCAATTGGATTAGTGCAGTCTGAAGCCCAACATTAATGTTGTGAAAATCGCATGAATTCAACAAGGAACAAACAAAAGAAGGGATACCTTCTTTCAAAAACCATTGCAAGTATGAGATGCTTCGCTCTGATATCATCATATATTGAAGCACATCTTGCTTAGTAGAGGTTTGAAGTTCGCCTAGAGATGCAATTTGGGCATCCTTCTTAGACACACCAGTTTTGACTTTTGACAACTCCTCCTCGAGCAATTTAATGCTTACATCCTTGCCTGAGCACATGATCTCCAGTTGTGAAACCTTTCTGGTATATTGAAGCTTCAAAGATTAAAATTGTTGTTTTTTCTCTTCCAACTCTTGGATCAACCCCAACCGATCCCAATTGTGTCATCAACTTTGATCTGAAGATCTTGTTTCAACTTCTTTAACTCCTCCTAGCAGCGAAGATTCTCACATAAGTCTTCACCAAACCACATGTTCCTCTCTGACAAACAATGCACCTATTCATGAAGATCCTTTCTACATCTATATTCTCATGAAGAACACGCATCCCCTTCAGTGCCTAAAAATCTTCCTCAAACCAGTTGTTTCCCAAAAAGTATGATGGCTTGCTGACGAGTACGACAAGAAACCTCGTTTAGTAGGTGGATCCCTTCCATCAAACAGGAACGAGCCCTATCAAGACTCTCTTCATTAGAAGCATCCACAAGTTTAACACCTTTAGGAATAGAGGTCATGGTAAAAGGGCACTGAAGTTCAGGAAATGAAGAGGAGAAAGCAACAAGCCTAGGCAATGGAGCCTCCTTACTAAAAGAGGGAATAACTGGAATGAGAACAGAAGAAGCAACTATATGTCAAGAAAAATATACACCAAAAGGGAAAAAAGAGTAAAGCATAATATCAAAAACATACAAGTTCGTTATGGATTCTTCTATAAGACATCAACAGATGGTTCAACCTGAGAGTCATCACCGAAAAAGGTGTCAGCATCAAGAATATCAAAAGGATGAACACTTAAACTAGTTGGAACACTTGAATCCAAAATTAGAGGTCTGGTATTCACAACCGAATACTAAGTCTTCGATGCTTCAAAGAGCCCAATTCCATCCCTAAAAAGTTTCTATTGAAAGACAGCAGCCGAAGATAAAGTGGTTGGAGTTTGACTTTTTTATGGTGGTTCGAGAGATTTAATAACAGGAGTCTCCCCCAAGGTAGAAGAAAGAGAAATATCAGGGATCGGAATTTCAGTATCGGAAGAAGCCAATGTTTCTTCAGTATTCTTCAATTTAGGATCAATAATTACTGGACACTCATGGAGAGTAGTTGTTGTAGATGGTTCCAAAGAAGGTTATGGATTCATGGATTTAGACGAAGGATGAATGATAAGAGATGACATACTATGAATTTTTGTTTCACTACATCGAGTAGTACTTATCTGTTTAGGAGAAGAGAGTTCAATCGGTTTGTCAGGACGGCTCATAACCCCTTCCAAAGAAAGAGTTTTCTTTGCTACATTTTTTCTTTTGCAGGAAGATCCCTTTAACACGAATTGGACTGAAGAATATGGGGTTTTCCGCTGTCAAACTCCGCTTTCACAATCCACTTAATAGGAGAAGGTACCACAGTCACAGTGGTATTCATACCAAAGGAATTGAAAGCAGAATCCAAACTATATTCTGATTAAGAGGGGGAATTAGTGATGGTCGCATCCTTTGTGACCAATGAAGAACTTGCCAAACGTTGCTTGTGTAACCAGTCTAATAGAGTAACCTCACAACCCGCTATGGTTTCCATAGGCTTTCCCCTAATTTTTTATAATAAGCTCTGATTCCCGCCATACCTAACATTATTTCCTCAAGATCAACCCACATGACAAAATTATTTGATAAACAACTCACAATACTTTGTTCTTCGTCAGACAATTTGGGAGAGGAATCATCAGATCTATCAATAGGATCACCATAAAACATCCATCCAGGGAAAGTAGAAGCATGAACAATGAAAATTATTCTTTGTAATACTTTATGAAGGTGGGAAAGGGCATCTCATATCTCTACCAAACCATGGAAAATGGAGAAGGACACCTAATCACCGTTAGACATAGTCACATAGAAGTGACATAATAGAGTAATGGAAGGCGCCACATTTAGAGCAGAGCATAAGATCACGAAATAAATGATCTTCGAAACCTGTTGGGGGTAACTTGAGCAATATGAAGATGATAATCATCCAATTCCATCATCAATAAATCAAATGCCGGCAATCGCAAACTTGACTGAATGTTTGTTCACCGCGACACGAAATCATGAAGAAGCTAGAATAACTCAGAAAGAGAGTGACGCCTAGCCGTTGAGAGTGTCTGTTGTCTTTGTAGAGGAACAATATGATCTTGGACTGGCCCCCTTCGCATGACCTAGAAATAAAAAGAAGTTTATGCTACTATAAGGCCTCTAAACTCCTCCCTCAGGACACTGTTATGTTGTCCATAGGGACGGGCTAGCCCTGACTTCCATAGGTCGATTGTCGATGCTCTAAAAGTAATAGCTTTATGTTATGGACACCCCCCGACTTACAGCCTTTACGCTACTACTACTGGATGTGAGCGGTTCAAATTGGTTTGATCTTTCCCGATCATCCTGGTTGGAACTTGTACGCAGCACTTGTATGGAGGTGAATGCATAAAGGTTTGGAACATTTTTATTATCTGAATCTTAAGAACTGGACCCTACCCTATTCTCGAACCCTATGCCAAGCTCCACCCTGCTTGCATTTCATTTGTTTCTTTTTTAAAGGGGCAAAAGAAATGTCTCCACCTGAGACCTTCTCAAGTTCTTGAATTCGAAGGAGGTTATGAGAATTCAAAAGTTCGAAGTCACTTTCTTTGTCCCTAGGAATCTAAGTTCCAAAAGCAGACGAAATCGCTATGGAACCGGACCTCCTCGCTATCGCTTAATTCATTACCAGGAAGAGGGAAAATCGTTTTTTTAGTAAGCCCTATTAGCTAGTAAGGGTGGTTTGAAAAGGTAAAGACTCCCGGTGAGTTGGACGAGAAGAAACATAGGGGGTTATCTATGAAGCATTTTAATTGCCCCTTTCTTTTGGAATAGTTGATAGTCCTCTTCTTGGGGGATTTTTTTTCTTATCAACATAGAATTGGAACTTAGCCGATGGACGAGATGGACCAGTGTGAAGCAGTTTCCTGCTGTTGCGGTCGGTGCTCGTTTGCACGCGCGTGAACCAACCCAACAAACAAGGAAAGGATGCCTCTTGGGGCATTTGAGAATGATTCGAGTTGTATGAAGGGAAACTCTCATGTACAGTTTTTTTTAGGGGGACTGACAGGGTCCCCACACTGACTTGGCCCGGGCCTAAGTGAAAGTGAAATGGTGGGCCTACCCATCCCAACTAGGGGTATGTTGGGATTCGCAAAGAGAAGCACGTTACCATGTTCATGACCAATCAGATCCTGACGTACCAGTAGGTACTAGAGGAGATCGCTATGATTGTTATTGTATTTGTATCGAAGAGATGCGACAAAGTGTTCAGATCATTGTGCAATGTCCTAATCAAATGCCTAGTGGAATGATCAAAGTCGATGATCATAAGCTATGTCCTCCATCACGATCTCGAATGAAACTATCCATGGAATCGTACGCCGTGTGAAACATAGGTCATCCACCGTTCTTAATGGTAACACCAAAAAAAAACCTTTTAGAGCATCAACAATGGCACTACTATCTTCATGCAACAGTGGGTTGAATTTAGGGGCAATGTGGTATTTCTTCATGATAGAAGAAAGGATTTTAGGGGTAAGTTTGGATTTCATGGTACGAATGCTCGAAATGTCTTTTCTAGCCATGGGAAGATAAAATGAAGGAGAAAGAGTGAAAAGCAATAGGAAGAAGAAAATTACAGGCAGTGAAGAAACATAACCACCCAAGGGGGTATTTATAGGGAACTAAGAAAAACCATACTTATGGAGAAGACAAAGTGGCAGTTACATACTATAGCCTCCTTAAATGGAAAAGAGTTGAAGAGAGAGTTATAGGCAATGATGAACCAAGTATATATTGAACTATGTGCAAGTATCGAACCACATCAAATAACGACTAAGATACAAATTAACGTCACAACAATGTTATAGTACATTAGGACTCTAAGAAAACAGCTTATATTGTAATATGTGACTGATAGATCCTTTGATCAATGATAAAAAACTGTCAATAACAAACAATTTTCAAACGGATAACGAGTACAAATAAGTGAACCTTCGGGCATACAACCATTAATACGACAAGATAGAAAACCTGATCGGTACAAGAATAGGTCATAGCCTCCTAAATATCGTTTATAATAAGCGGCGAAAATCAGTTTACAAGGTATGTAAACAAACACATTGTTCTATTAACCTTTACTCGACTATCATCATACTCTTAGAGTCTTTTTTTTAACGTTATCATCATAGTGTTTGTCTGGGATCTCCTCCCGGCCAATCAGCTTATGAGTTGTTTGTTGTCTTCAGGTTAACTTAATAGTGAAGAAGTCGCCAATTCTCATAGATAATGGAAGGTGAACCAGGAGGTGCATCAGTTATACACATAGATACTATATATATATATATATATATAAGTTTTAAACCAATTAAATTTAAGTGTTTATTAATTCAAATTAAACATGCAATGACACAATGTTAGTGTTTAATACAAATTAATACTCAAATTTATAATCAATATTATAAATAATATTTAAATAAAAGAGGTATATCCAAAATTTGAAAAATCTTCATGTTTGGTTTATTGAAAAACAAGTTAGGAAAATTATTGAGCAAGTTACGGTTTTAAATGATCCAAATCACCATAAGCGCGATGCGCCCAATTGATGCTCCAATTTTCCTTTTGATTTAGGTTTTAGGGTTATGCTCATTAAACCCTAGCTTAGGGCACAAGTTAATGGAAATGGCCATAAGAGAACAAAAATCATAATATCACACCGTAAACGGTAATTTCAAAAAACCCAAATAGCAAACAAGATTGAACTCAAATCAATTTGGATAAATTAGTAAAAATAACTATGAACTAAGGATTTGGCGGTACCATTGAAAGGTTTTGAACATACTATCTAAGAATATATATTAGTGGAAGCATAAAATATTTTTTGTGGATTAAGTGTCTTCCTACAGAAAACATTAACAAAAACCTAGAATTACTTGACCAAACATAAAAAATAAGCGATAAAGTTCCAAATATTTGACCAAAAAACTTAATATCAAACAATTAGAACATAAAAAACTTCTAAAATTATCAAAAAAAATTACCGATTCCATCATTCAGCTTTTTGGATCGTGACTTTTTATAGTAACTGGAGAGCAAAACTCTCACTCCCTTAAAAATTGTTGAAAATCTCAAATCATATCTAGTTATAATGTAGAAACAGAAAGAGGGAAAACCATGTATTAATAAAAGACACAAAATAAGAGAAAAAAAAATGAATGTGTCTACGCAGAGATCAGAATCAACGATAATGGATGTAGAGGTGGTCAGAATCAACAACAATGGGGGCATGGGCGGATGGAATCGACGATGATGGTGTTGGGGAAGGCTTAAGTCATTGTTCAGGGTGGTGTACTAAATGAAATTAGGTTAAGAATATAGCTATTTGGGAGGGAGGCATCGGGGTGGAATGAAAATGGCAAGCGAGAAATTACAATAACGACTAACATATGGTTTATTTTCGAGAAGAAATTAGCAAGGGGTTACTATAGTCACTAACTCCTTGCTAAACCATCATTAATATCTCTCTAAATTTTTTTTTATTATTTATCACTTAATATAGTTTTTGTCACTAATTTGTTGCTGATTTAGCTAGGGTTTTAATCCTTTGCTAAAAGTCCAGTTTCTAGCAATGATCCTGATAGATGAATTTTTCATACAAGCTTATGGTGTTTATATAGAAAATATTTATTTTGAATGAGATGAACCCTTAGAAATTCCCTCATGCGTTCTTTCATAATTATGTGATTAATAAACCAGTTTAACACCTTATATGAAAGTCAACACACATATTTAGTCTATCTAGTCATAAACTAATGTCATATCCATTACATCATATGCACTAACATCAAGGGACTAAAATGTTATTCTAGAAAATTATGGTACAATATATAACTGTACCTTACATATAATTAACATTACAAAATGATCATATGACCATACTAATGGGTTATTTTACAACTGGAGGATAAAGAAAGAGAGGACACACTCAAAAAATGCGGAGGTTTCTATATGGTAATTAATTTGGTTTTTCTTAAGAAGTTTAAGGAGATAATGCATAGAAGGATTCAATTGATGTATCACACAATAAAGGAGTTACTGATGGTCGTTAAGTAGACAACTTATCAAGTTCACTGCTTAGTTAATTAGCTAGTGAAGGTAGGTAATTAAGGGAGTTTAGCTGATGAAATCATTATATACTTATAAAGCTAGCATTTTTTCTTGAATCTCATGCATTTGAAACTCCCATTCATTTTTCCTTTAACCACATTCATTTGAAACTCCCATGACTTTTCAATTTCTTTCTAATAATGATTATAAGTTGGTTAATAAGCTTAAATAAATATAAAACCTAAAGTGTAATCATATATAAACTAAATTTCAATATTAAAAAAATATATTTTCTTCTACTTATAAAGTTACTTTTTTAACATTTAACATATTATACTTAATTTATTAGGTCTAATATGTTGTTGTATGTAAACCATTATCATTTTAAAGCTACAACTTTTGAACAATTTGTATAAAACACTTAAATTATTATTTTAAATATAGCCTTACAAGATCAACTTAAATATAAATTTTAGTTCAACTTAACCAACCTAAAGAATATTTTGTAAATAGTTAAAAGTGATAAATTATAGTGTCTTTCTAATAATGATTATAAGTTGGCTAATAAAGTTAAATAAGTATCAAACCTAAAGTGTAATCATAAATAAACTAAATTTCAATATTAAAATAATCTTTTTACTTCTACTTAGAAAGTTTTGTCTTTAACTTTTTAACATATTATACTTAATTTATTAGATTTAATATGTTGTTGTATGTAAATCATTCTCAATTTAAAGCTACAACTTTTGAACAGTTTGGACAAAATACTTAAATTGTTAATTTAAATATAACATTACAAAGTCAACTTCAATATAAATTTCAGTTCCACTTAAAAACTCAAAGAATATTTTGTGAATAGTAAAACATGAAAAATTGTAGTGCTAAATGCAAAAACTAAATTGTAGTATCAATTTAACTAAAATATTTTCTAAAGATATTCTTATAATCGTTAAAAGGTTTCAAATAAGTAGCTTAAAATAACTTACAATAATAATAGTTAAAAATAACTCTATATAAATGATTATATTGTTACATTTAAAAAAATTGTTTGATGTTTTAAATAATTACAATGATAGAAATTAAAACGTTAATCAAATAAATTTAAAAAAAATAATAATAATTAACAATAACAACAACTATAAATAACATTAAACCATATATTATATTTAATTTTATTCATGAATAATCCACGGGTAGAGGCTATTCAAAAGATTGAGATTACGCGGTTTTAATAAATGTATATATTATCATATAATTCAAATTAATCATATATCAATTTAGTATACAAATTATTATATCAAATTTAATAACCACATAATTGTTATATTTAAAAAAAACATATATTGGTAATATTTCAGCTATATAGATGTTTCTGCGCAACACGCGGGCATACGCCCAGTAAATAGTAATGGAAGTAAAAAAAAATAGTAATGGAAGTCAGAGCGGTTACCTATTTACAACTACATGTGCTATAATAAAATAGATGGATTGTAATTGCTAATGATCAAATACTTGTAATTTATACAATAGACAGGATCTAATTGTATTCTACTTGTTAAAAAAATTACCATTTGATCTCCCGCATATGATATGTTTTGTACACTTTTATACTAGCAACCACATTGTAGTCATTAGTATAAGTCGTATATACTTTGGCAATATATAAACTTTTACACTTCCAAAAAATTGTAAGTTAACATTCAAACAAGTGGAGGCTTGATGACAATCTTTGAGATTTTTTTATTGTCGAAATATATAAGCATAAAGAAGCTCATTCCACACATCAGGCACACCAGGAAGACACCAATGTATACAATCTGAATAGCTACTAGGGTTTGATAATTGTTCTTCACTAAGTGTCTCCCATTGTTTTCTATAAGTTGATGGGTGTCCTTCTTTCCTGTATTCTGAAAGTTGAGTTATGTTGATGATTTCAACTTTCAAACCTCTACTTTTCAATTCATCAATGGAATTTTCAACTATTTTCATCATTTTAGGATCTGTACCGCTACCTACATATCCTTCTTTTGTAATCAAATTTGTCTCGTTGTAACAATTTTGGTCATTGGATGCACCCCACTCCTCGGCCCTACAATCATGAAAAAGATTGAAGGGTTGCATTATGGTCACATAAATAAGGAATAATTGCTTTTTAAGATAACTCAATATCAAATTTCTCTCACTTCTAGATCATATTTTATTCACTACAAATAGGATGTAACCGATTTTGGAACCAAATCGAACAAGAACCAGATTCAGAATAATCGAAAACCAATTAAGAAGTGAACAAGAACCGAGAACCGAACTAAATACCACTAAACGATATCAACCGGTTCCGGTTCGTTTCTACTAAAGAGTGTGATATCTAAGAAGGTGTGTCGGAACCGGCTAGAACCGGACTAGCACCAAACGAATCAAAAACCAAAAATGATGGATTGATATGACCAGCAACCGGACAAAATACCACTAATCGGTTCCAACCGATTCAATTTTCCGACTAAAAGACACATTCATAACTACAACACATTATAAATATAAAATTATCATAGATGAAACTCTTATTGAGAGGAGATACATTAAACTTAAATAAAAACCTTGCTTTGAAATTGCAATTAATAGATCCCACTAGTCTATTTTTATACACATTTGGTGTTGTTTTTTTAATATATATATATATATATATATATATATATATATATATATATATATATATATATATATATATATATATAGGGTTAGGTTCATGTGAGACGGTCTAATTTTATGAGACCGTGAGACGCATTTTTTTTATGTTTTTTAGTTAATTCAAGTTCCGAAAATAATATTTTAAAAAAAATTTTGATTTTTAAATTTATTTTGCATTTTAAAATTATTTTTTAGAATATGTACAGTGTAATATTCTATTAGAATATTTCACGGATTAAAAAAAAAAAAAAAAAAAAAAAAAAAAAAAAAAAAAACTTGATTTTTTTTTTATATTTTTTTTAGTTAATTCAAGTTCCGAAAATAATATTTAAAAAAGAATTTTTAAATTTTTCCATTTATTTTGTATTTTAAAATTATTTTTTAAAATATGTACAGTATAATATTCTACGTATTTTTCAAAAAGAATCATCACCCACGATCCTCTCTCTCTTTATATATATATATATATATATATATATATATATATATATATATATATATATATATATATATATATATATATATATATATATTAGCAGTATTGACTATGAACAAATAGTTTTCAGCTATCGATTCCATCTCCTTACGTTTCTTTGGATTAAAATAGTTGGACCATAGGACCAGTCGCATAATATATGTATATGGCATATAATGATGATAAAGGTTGAACAAAATTGGATTATACCTTTCATGTGTAGGTGACATGCTAATAAAGAACAACTGAGTCTTGGCTCGATCAACTTGAATCTCCAACCAATCCGACCATGTCTTTAAAGCCATTTCATAGCTACGAAGCATTTCCACTTCCTTATATATCCCATTTTTATCTTCAAACGAACCCCACCTATTAAACATTAAATTTCAAATCCAGCCTTTACGTTACATATATATGTTAGCTACATCTAAATTAATTGTATGTAAATTAAAGGACAGCGCTTATTATTCTTTCTCCAACCTTGAAGACTTTATGTAAAGTAACTATTTAATAGACCTAGAATTAATTTCTAGATTGAATAATAACTTACAAGACTTTGATATGGGGTCTTCTCCACCAAAGATATGAATTGAATACCAGTATATCAGCATCAGTCCAAAACCTAGCATGTTTTTCAATAGATTGAGATCGAACAATCCTTTCTGGTAGCTTATGGTTCACTGGATCATCCGAGTTAGACTCGACTAACAATGGTGCCCAATAGAACTCGATCGATGCATTGTACCCCTTCATTTCATACAATATTCACACAAAATTAAGGAATATTGACAATTTTTAGAACTAATAATCTAATATACATGAGTAACTACACAAATTTTAATTAATGATGCCTTTCAAAAAAAAAAATAGCCTCCTGAAAATAAATGTTAATAGACATTAGGAATGTTAGCTTGATTTTCCAAACCTCTCACCCGAGGCATTCCTTTATCATCAATAAACACGAATAATATTGATTATGATTCAACATGCATGCAAAGCTTTGTTGGACGAGTGCAATATATAAATAGATTATGTTAAATTTCTTACGTACCACGGCTTTGAAGGAGATTAAATTAGAACCATTGTAGTTCATGAATTTGAGGTTTGGATCCTGGATGGATGAATCTAAAAGGCAAACCATTGAAACCCATTGACCTCTATTTAGAGAATCCCCTACAAACACCATCCTCTTATTCCTTAGCCTCTCCAACAATCTTGTTGCATTGAACCTTACATGAAAACATCAAAATCAACACGTTGCAGTTTCTAGAGCAAAAAAACAAAGTTAGAAAAATCATATCAAACCATTTTAGACCATACTTGAACTTGGAACATCTGATATACGCTCACTATTTACATTAATGTTCTATATATACTGTTTACTTGCCTGCTTGAACCATATCTTGTTTTATGAATTCAAAGTCTCAAACTGCGGTGACCATAATATCTACTTTGAAATAAATAATAATTTACAAATTAAAGAAAGAATTGATCTAACTTTGGTGTTAATTAACCTCACTTCTACAGTGAAAACAGGACACATTTGAAGGCTAATAAACTAAAGGTGAAAAGATTCTACCTTGTGTTTATCGATGAACCATTTTTATTAATCCGACAGCAAAAGAGTTCAACGCAACAACTTTAAATTTCAACTATTTGACCAGTTTCGAATTGAACTCCAGTGACAAAGTTAGTGAGGCTAACTACGAGGTGTTCCCCTTCCATCTTTTGTAGTAAATTAACAAAGATCTTTAAAAATTTAATATGAATTCAATGTAAAAATCTGTACCCGATTTACAAACTAGCCTCCTAGATTATTAGGAGAGAGAGAGAGAGAGAGAGAGAGAGAGAGAGAGAGAGAGAGAGAGAGAGGACCTTGGAAGGTCACAATGGTGAGGTTGCCATCTCCAGTTCTGATAGCTCAAATCCTCCCTTCCAAACTTGTTGCAGGCCAATTGATCCGACATAAATTTGCATTCTTTCTCTTTGTAAAGAGGGTAAGACGTGTTATCAAACACCCATTTCCCAGAAAATAAATTGCACTCTGACAATGAATCGCCTGAAAACATATCATCAACTGACGCCGGAATCATGTTAAATGTGACGTACTCTCCCGCCATATAAACTGCTCCGATGAAAAACACAGCAAAAAGAAGTGCAACAAAAACCTGAAGTATACTGAACTTTGTTGATGATCCCCACGTTATGGGAACCAAATGTTGGTTTCTCGCCACCATTGCAGTTATCGATCCTTGATTCCGTTTGGCAAATCTTTTTCTTTCCTATGCAATTTCCAGCTCCTATATATGTAGCGTTTTCTCCCATATTTAAGTTTCTAATAGTTGGTGGGATTTAATGGATTTCATATATTTTTTTTAATTTTTGTGAGCTTTTGATTGGTGTGTTAGGAGTAGTGGCCAAGTTGGAAACCTTTGTATCTCAAGTACCTCCTTGTCAAAGTAATTATAATAGTCTTATGGTAGGTTTGATATAGAATATTAAATTTCATTATATTTTTCAAAAAAAAATCAAGGTATAAACATTAATTAGTCACTAAAGCATTCTACTAAATTGGTTCAGATCAGCCATCAGAAAAATATATATATATATATATATATATATATATATATATATATATATATATATATATATATATATATATATATATATATATATATATATATATATATATATATATATATATAAAGTCCATTTACGGGATCGACTAACGTGTGAATGGTTAATTGTTTTGATTACTTGAACAAAAGCCAAAGGGTACATTTTTCGCTTATGGTTTTGTTATATAGGTATTAAAATAGAAATATAAGATGAGTATCGATAATTGGATATAATAAGTTTAGATCAAATAGTGAATGTTAGGATGGGTAAGTTATAACACGGGTGGTTGTTGACGTCGCCATTGTGTGTTTTGTATTAAATATGACAAACTTAGGTATTCTTTAATTTGGATGACTATTTAACTACCAAAATTTCAAACCTTAATCGATTCAATATGTTAACCAAAATATATGACTTCAATTTATACCTTTTCCCATAATTAATTAGTGAAAAAAAAACTGATTCCCGCTAGTACTTTTTAGTTTGTTGGTGTTGGAGGTGTGGGGTGGCAAAAAGAGACACTACTAATTGATGGTTAGGTTGTTGCCGTTTAGAGTTGTTGGTATGTCCAAGTAGTATTCGTTACCTTCAAGTCTCTCCTATATATATATATATATATATATATATATATATATATATATATATATATATATATATATATATATATATATATATATATATATATATATATATAGGATTAGATTATTTTGTTTTCACTATCTATTGTGTATATGTATGATTGATTCTGAACCAATCATTTAGTTATTTTAATAAAGTAATTAATGAATATTAAATGTTGAAGATATAATAGATATTAATTTCATCTTCAGCATTTAATATGCATTAATTACTTTCTTAAAATAACTAAAATGAATGGTCCAGAATTAATCATGCATGCACACAATAGATAGTGAAAATATTTGAACCTAACTCTCTCTCTCTCTCTCTCTCTCTCTCTATATATATATATATATATATATATATATATATATATATATATATATATATATATATATATATATATATATATATATATATAGGTTTAGGCTATTCTATTTAAAGTAATTATTGTGTTATTATATGCATAAATGTGGGCCAATTATTTTACTTAATTTAAGAAAGTGATTAATATATATTATTTAATTAAAGATAATTGAGAAATATCATCAAATTTCACTCAAAGGGTATTTTAGACAATTGAGATAAAATTAAAAAAAAAAAAAGGAAAATTCCATATTTTTTGGGATAATTTACTCTATTGATTTTAAAATTCTAATTTTTTTAATTACTTTAATTTTAATTATAACATAATTTTTATAATTAAACCCGATTTTATTCTGTTAGAATCATATTCTCTACGAATTTCAAGATACATATTTCTATTAGAATGATATTCTATGAAAATGTCAACACTGACAATTGAAGAATAAAAACAAAAATTACATTAATTCTTATAGAATACATGTCACAATTGCTAAGAATTACATTTATTGTTAAAAAATAAAACTAAAAAACTTTCAAATCGGGATAAAAAACATCAAAATCTGACAAATACACTAATAAATTTTAAAAGAATAAGGTAGCTAAGAAACACTTTCAATTTTGTTGTCCGTTCTTCAAGCATCAACTTCTTTAAGCATAAACTTTTTTAAGCATCAGCTCCTGTGAAAACAAATCTAATTGTAGTTTAGAATCCAATAACGCATTAGCAAATGATAAATAAAAAACTATATTCGTTTGGGAAAATATACGGACTTGCTAATTGCACCAAAACCAATAACCAAAAATTGTATAACATGTATAATCAATGAGAAAATAATCCATATTTCATTCAAACAGAATTAGAGCTCGTGTTTCCATTCCGATAGAATTTGAATTCGTGATTTCATTCCGATAGAATTAGAATTGTATAAAATACACAAACCACTAAGGGAAAAGTAGTTTCAATCAGTAAAGTAGTTTGAGATAGAATTTAAATTCGCGATTCCATTCCGATAGAAAGTAGTTTCATAACTACATTTATAAATGTTCTTCCAGTTTAAAGTCAATACCATATTCGATCAGTAAGAATTGACAACAAAGTTTGAAACCCAAACCATCTCTTCTTTTCCTGTTTCAACATCATTAGCATTGAGAATAGATCCAGCAAACCCAGAAACTAAAAGAACCACATCTGAAGCCGTTCATGATGGTTTTATCCATATTATTCCTAAAATAAAAAGAGAATCACGACAATCAATTTATATGTTAAATTACAAAAAAAAAAAAAAAAAAAAAAAAAAAAAAAAAAAAACTAGTTTGTCTAACAGGAAACAAAAAAGAAGAGTATAAATACAATTGGTCATGATGGTGATATTGTGCACGCCAAAAAGAAACGAGAAAGAGAAAAAGGGGGAAATTTCTTAGACATTTCGTCAAATGCTTCTTCTGCACCTTCGACTCCTTCGTTGTTTATGCACCGAAATTCCCGTCAAATCATCATTCCCATCAATGGGTTTCATCACATGAACCCATCTTCGTCGAGTTCGCCTTGGTCTTTATCTGGGTCTTTCCCCGATCATCATCATCACCGTGGTAGCCCTCGTCCAACTTCTTACGTTGCTGTGGTAAACGGTGGTGGTTCTTCTGCTTCGTCGTTTTACAACAATTTTAACGATCTCACCAAGGAGTATAGTACTAACAATGGACTGCAAAAAACTGTGATATTGAAATTAGGGTAAAAGGAAATTGGCATACCTATGGAGTGCTAGTAGTGGTCGCAAAAAACTGTGGTTGGAAGACTCACCTTCATCGGTGGTTGGGACAAATTCAGTGAATCAGACGCCGATTGAGGGTGGAATATGAGGGAAAAGGGGTTTGTTTTTTTGGCTGGTATGATCGTCATCAACACACGAATGTGGAGGAACGATTCATGAGATCAAAGTTTGTTGGGTCGATCGGGGGATAGGATTCCGTCTCCGCCATTAAAAGGAGGGAATTAGGTTAAAATCAAACGTAACTAGCAAAATTACAGGGATTATTTGTGGAAGTTATTTCTCAAATTACCTAGTTACCCTTATTGATTTATTTAATTATTGTTTTTCCTATTAATTTTTGATTGGTCCACAATCATGCATACAATAATACAATACTTAGTTATAATACCTAAACCCCCCCCCCCTTCTCTCTCTCTCTCTCTATCTATCTCTCTCTCTCTCTCTCTCTCTCTCTATATATATATATATATATATATATATATATATATATATATATAGGGTTAATTTATTTTGTTCTAACTAACCATTGTGTGTATGTAGGATTGATTCTAGACCAATCATTTTAGTTATTTTAAGAAAGTAATTAATGTATATTACATGTTGAAGATATAATGAGTATTAATTAAATCTGTAGCATTTAATATGAATTAATTACTTTCATAAAATAACAAAAATGATTGGTCCAGAATCAATCTTACATGCACACAATAGATAGTAGAAACATTTGAACCTAACTCTCTCTCTCTCTCTCTCTCTCTCTATATATATATATATATATATATATATATATATATATATATATATATATATATACACTTCAAGATATTTTCCAATTTCTGTTCTACTGCACGATATCTTCATCTATAGACTTTACGTTTTTGCTTCCTATTTATTCATTCTTTTGAACCTCCCGATGTTATGTATTCAGTTTCAAAATGTTCTCGCTTTTAGGCCCTAACATTCTACTAGATAATCAAAAACTATAATTAACTTGCCATGTTAAAACTAGTTATATATAATATAGCAAGCAAAACGAGCCTTTCAGGACACTCTTGAAATTTTGACACCTCTCTCCATGTATCAGTGGGAGGAAAAAAAGTGATCCCAAGATAAGCCAAACCTCTTGCCTGTGTCTATGAGTAAAATGGTCCAACATCTTCTTTTCTAATGGAAATGATGTTGATTTTTGTATTTTGGATATCTTCTGGGACTAGCTATAGTGAAGTTCATCAATCTGGTAATGCGGTAATGCCCTAAAAGTGTTCGACAAAATGCCTAAAAGAAAAATAGTTCATCACTATGGATACTTTTCACAGCTTTGTAGGGCCAATCATAAGTCTTGGATGGACCACATTCTCAACGGACTTGGATTGCACACACATATTTGGAGTTCAACGTTTAATAATGTAGCTGTTCACGATCAATGTATTGTAGTTTGATAAGTGGTGATACCCTACTAGAGGAAAAAGACCATTTTTCCCCTAATCGATTAACTGAAGTTTGTTCAGCTTGGATATGTATTGTTTTAGCTTTTAATTTTTTTTGGTAGAAGTCGACCTCGGTGCTATCAAAATCAAACATAAGTGCAGGGTCATGTACTTTTGCCACAGGGACCAAAAATGTAAATATTTTATGCCACATGATTGTTTCTGTAATATGTCTGCAATAAGGTCCATTTTGAAAAGATATTATGCCACAAGGACTCTTTCTATAATGTATTTCTGCCACACGTTAAAACATCAAAACTTGATATATCTTCAATCTTATTGGTCAATGTTCTTTATTAATGTTAGACTTGGTATTCATCATATTTGTATAGTGTTGTTTTTTTTCTTTATTTTCTTAACCAATGATGCTTCATATTAGCTATTGTATGATTACAAAATCCAATATGTGTCTCAAAGTGTGGAATGTGGCATGCTTTAGGAATTGTATAATTGGGTTGTGGCTATATCAAGGAGATATGGAAGAATTTGTTGTATATTTAACACATTTGACACCTTACATGTCTCCAAACACAATCAATATTCATACTCGAAATCAACATGTAACGAACATTATGTTCAACCATTAACACCATCATCATTATTTTATACATTTACATAATAAATCTATAAATAATAGCAAACTTATAATCTTTACCAGTTGCTTGTGTGTTGCTTGTGTGCAATCCAAGTCCGTTGAGAATATAATCCATCCAAGACTTATGATCAATCCTACAAAGCTGTGAAAAGTATCCACAATGATGGATTGTTTTCTCTTTGGCATTTTGTCGAACAGCTTTAGGGCATTACCAAATTGGTGAACTTCACTGTAGCTAGTCATCAAAGATATCCATATTATAGAAATCAACATCATTTCCATCTGAAAAGACGATGTTTGATCATTTTACTCATAGACACGACCAATAGGCTTAGCTTGGGGTCATTTTCTTCCACCCACACACATGGAGATAGGAGCCAAAATTTCATAAGTGTCCTAAAAGGTTTGATTTTGCTTGCTCTATAGAACAAGTTCCAACTTGGCAAGTTAATTGTCATCGGTAGGTTTAGAAGATGGAATGAATAGGAAGAAAAAGCTCAAGTCTTAAGTTGCGTTTGGTTGTGGAAAACTCTTTTCATTTTCTATGAAAATGTTTTTAAAAAATATGGTTGAGTTTTCATTTTCAATTATCAATGAAAATGCGTTTGGTTGGAACGGGTGGAGTTTTTATTTTCCATCTTAAGAAATTTGGAAAGCTTTGGAAAACTATAAAAATCACTTTTCTAATTTACATACAATTTGGAAAACTAAAAATTTTCATTTTCTTAGAAAATTTTGAAAAATTAAACGAACCAAACGCGTTTTCAAAATTTTCGTTTTTCTTGAAAAAGTTTCCAAGAAAACTGGAAAATTTTCCACATTGGTTGTAGAAAATTGTCTTCATTTTCTAAGAAATTTTTTTAGAAAATAGAATTGAGTTTTCGCTTTCAATTTTCAATGAAAATTTTAAAAAAATGCGTTTGGTTGAAACCGAGGGAGTTTTCATTTTCCATCTTAGAAATTTGGAAAACTTCGGAAAACTGTAAAAATCACTTTTCTAATTTACATACAATTTGGAAAACTGAAAATTTTCATTTTCTTGGAAATTTTTGGAAAACTGAACGAACCAAATGCGTTTTCAAAATTTCCGGTTTTATGGAAAATTTTCCTAGAAAACTGGAAAATTTTCCACAACCGAACGCATCCTAAATACCCTGACTTTATGATTCCTTGGTGGGACGTTGATATGGTATAATTATATTTTTATTGAATTTTTAGTTATTAGAATACTTCATTTATCTCAGTATTAATATTTTATCAACTTTGTGTAGGTTTCTATGTTGATTCATTGTTATCCAAATAACTGGTTGTTTGGTGAATTCCGATTGGAGCCAATGGAAGTCTATTTGTATGATAGTTTGGGTAGAAGTTCTTATAATATGTTTAAGTCAAATGGAATATTTACCCAGTTTGAGGCGCAAGTGGCAAAATTTTTAGAGAAAAGTAATTACTGGGAGAGGAGGAACATCCCAAGGACACCATTGAAAATGAAATTTACTCTCGAAGATAATGTTCCCCAACAAAGCAACGAGTTGGGAGATTGTGGTGTATTTGTTTGTATGTTTATGGAGCAACTAGTATCATGACAACCAATAAGTTTAATTACAGACACTAAAAAAGAAACTATGGAGTTTTGTCAAAGGATGGCAAAAATTTATTGGGGATTATGTGTTGGTCCTATGTAGTTGCATGTGATATGTATGTAACCGAATGTTTGATTTAAAATCTAACAATGATTACACAATGCTTATTGTCATTACAACATAAAACACAACCAATAGAGCTAAAGCTTACAACTTGTACACAATAATTGTTAAAAATAATACCTAACTACAAACTAAGACTATCTTCAACTTCCTATTTTCATATTCAAAGTGTTTACTCGACTTAGCTAACTTAGTTATTAACAAAGAAGATTGGTCCGTCACTTCATCAACCCAACAGATAAACCCGTATTGTTGTCCCTGTGAAATAAAGATAGATAAGAAGATAAATTTAGGTGAAAATAAAATATAAAAACACAAATATTAAGTACCTAAAAATAATGATACCATTTTGGGCAAGCGTAAAATAATCTTCCAAGGTTTTGGGGGTCCCCGATATCCTTATAATATGTTCACGTACAAAACTGTAGTTTGTCATTCGTCTTATTTATTCAATCAAATATCAATATCTTCACAAATAAAATAAAATGTTCAAGTATTACAATTTATACCAAATGTAAATGCAGACAAGTAAACTTTGTTTATGGTTTGACTATGAAATCATTAGGTTTAACTATGAATTCTTCATGTTGAACTATGAAGTGCAGACAAGTACAATGTTTTTTCTTGTCAATCAACAAACTTTTTTTATGGTTTGACTATGAAATCATCAGGTTTGACTATGAGTTATTTATGTTGAACTATGAAGTACAGATAAGTATAATTCCTTGTCTTGTCAATCAGTAAACTTTGTTTATGGTTTGACTATGAAATCATCATGTTTGACTATGAAGTGCAGACAAGTACAATGTCTTGTCTTGTCAATCAGTAAACCTTTTTATGGTTTGACTATGAAATCATCAGGTTTGACTATGAATTCTTTATGTTGAACTATAAAGTGCAGACAAGTACACTGCTTCTAAAATGTCTAGATAATGCATTTATAAACTCCGCACTGTTAGACGACATAAGATTGTATTGGTTGCCTCTAAAATGTGCCCTAGACCAAGTTTCAACATTTATACTTTGTAAGTATTCCCATTCTAATTTTTTGTCTTTCTCATTCTGTCCATGGTAGCATTAAAAGCATCAACTGTATAGGCTTTACAAGCCTCCCAAAAAACTGCTTTAACTGTCTTACTTCACCCGTATCTTGCTACTATGCTGAAATACAAATGGACACCACATATTCTGTGATGAGCATGAGGAAAAATGTTGGCAACAAATGTACCTATAAATGGAGGCCTATCAAATATAATTGTAAGAACTTCCATATTACCTACGCAATCATGTAGTTTTTAAAAAAACCATGCCCAAGAATATTTACACTCACTTTTGTATATACCATAGCAACCGATAATATTTGGTTTTGTTTGTCCTTAGTAACCGCAAGTAACATGGTACCTTTGAACTCACCCTTTAGGTGGGATCCATCTACTACAAGGGTCAGCTTACAACAATTGACAAAAGAGCATACCTACTATACATTGTATATCTATTCAAATATATTGATTACAGTTAACTACATCACAAAAAAATAATAAAAATATATATTATACTAACCGAGCAACCAAGTGTGACATACAAGAACGCAAACCAATCATAAACATTTGTTTGAATATGTGTTACCATGTCGGGATTATGTTTGACCAAATTGTGGAAATAAGTCGGAAGTTCGGTAAAAGAATCCACTTTGCTACCCCTTAACAACAACAGTGAATATTGCTTCACCCAAACTCAGATCTAGCCTCAAAACATTGACTTAAGTCATAATGTTTCCACCTTTATGAATTTCCATGGCTAAGGAAGGTCCAAAATCTAAAATCATAACTTATTAATCCATCAAGACATCACAACTCTTGCATTGAAGGGATAGAAGGACCAAGATCACAGTTTTATGGTTCCTAATAACTTCATAATGGATAAAGTTTCCAACTTTATCCATTAGAATGGTTCTAACAAACAAGATCTGTTCTTTGAGTCTCAAAAGGGATCAAAAGTGCATCTTTTTCAACATAATCGATTAAGTCTAAGTCTCCAACCTTCATATTTGAATCGGTATGATGTTTAGATGGATAAATTTCCAACTTTATCCATAACAAGGTCACAAAATTTCAAGATCTAAATTGTATGTACTTAAAGTGAGCAAAAGCTAATAACACCCAAAACTAGCTAGATCTAACAATTTCATCATCATGATTCAAACTTTATACCTCCATAAGAAAGATCAAGGTGAACAAGGTTTTGATTCGTAAGCTCCAATGCAATCAATGCTTCTTCAATGAGTTCCTTCTTCTCCAAGGTGCACCAAGAACACTCCAAATCACTTAAAAAACACCTTCTTTTTGCTCACAAGGCTCAAACTATGGTTAGGGTTTCAAGAGAGGATGTTGGAGAGGTGGAGGCTGAGAATGGAATGGGTTTGAGGAAGTTAAGGAGCTTAAATAGGGCTCAAACCACGAAAATAGGGTTAGAGCACTGATTGCATACGCCTAGTGTATTCTTGGTACATCCAATGTACTAGGGATGCCCTAGTATGCCCAACATACTCCCCGTACGCCCACCGTATGCAATGAACCCAAAAATCATCCTAATTTCATACAGTCGTAACTTCTTTATTCCAAATCTATTTTCAACGTTCTTTATATCCATGGAAAGGTGTTGAAGAAATCTACAATATTATCTAAATATCTTGGACTAAAAAATTCCCGAAAAAATCCATATTTCATGCAAGAAGTCTGAAACATCACTTTTCCCGTTTTGCCCCTTTGACTCCAACACAAACCAAGGGCTTGGATCGCATAACCAATATTATCAACATCCAATAGGGTCTAAACCCTATCACCTTGAATCTCAAGGCCTTTACTTGATCCATTTATTATCCATAATCGTGAAATAAGAAACTTCTCGAAACAGGATGTTACACTATCTTGAACACTCGACTACCGTTCCCAACTCAGGTTCCTCCACGGTACACCCTATCTCCCAATATGTTTCTTATTACAAGTTTTCAAAATCTCATTGTGCTTTCTTAGCTGCCATCACATATCGTGATGAGCCAAATAGTTATTCTCATGTTGTTACTAATCCCAATTGGTGTGAAGCATTGAGTAAGAAGATTCAAGCTCTTGAAGATAATGGGACTTGGATCTTAACTAAACTTCCACCAGGAAGGAAAGCCATAGATTCAAAGTGGGTGTACAAACTCAAGTAAAATCTTGACGGGCATACAGAGTGATACAAGGCACGTTTGGTGGCGAAAGGTTAAACTCAAATTGAAGGAATCAACTTTCACGAAACATTTACACCTATAGCTAAATGGTTACGGTTCGATGTGCTTTAGATGTTGCTTCCAAAAGACAATGGGAAGTTCACTAATTAGATGTGAACAAGGCTTTCTTGCATGGAGACTTAGAAGAAGAAGTGTACATGAAAGTTCCTCAAGGCTTTGCTAAAATAAATGAATATTGCGTATGCAGTTACAAAAATCAATTTATGGTCTAAAGTAGGCTTCTAGAAACTAGTATCAAAAGTTTACTAAAGCTCTAGTTGAAGATGGTTTCAAACAATCCATGTTTATATTTAAAAGAGGTCATATACATGCAGTTGCTCTCATATATGTTGATGACGTGTTGTTGATTGGGAATGATAACGAAAAGATCAAAGATGTAAAAAAGTCGTGTTTTAGCATTAAAGATTTGGGGCCATTGAAATATTTTATGGGCATAGAAGTTGCACGTTTAACGGAAGGATTTTTCATTAGCCAACGCATGTATATGTGTAACATTTTGTTTGAAATTGAGTAATTAAATAATAAACCTTGGAACCCAAGATGTAAATTTATATTTTATATTATTTATAGTAGCCTTAAAATCCATAATATTTAGTGGGGTGTTGGTTTCAGGGAGCCAAATGATACAATTTGGGTTTTTGGGGGTTAAAGTGTAATTATGGGATTTATTTTGTAAAGATTTTAAGAAGTCAAGGGCTGTTTGGTAAGATTGGGACTTAAGTTGAAAGAAGATTTTGTGGAGAGATTTCAAGATGGGGTAATTACTGCCAATAGATAGAACCTCAGGGACCTAAGCTACCAAATAATGAAACATGTATGTTTTCTTATTCGATCAGTGGTGCAGCTATCATGGTCGTAACAGGGGTGACGAGGCTTGGCTACTGGTGGTAACAGAGGGGGAGAAAGAAAGATACAATTGTGTTCTCCGGCAACAACAGTGAGGAAGAGGATATGCGGTGTTCGTTTTGTTCATGGGGTTGATGTCGTGAGTAAATGGACCCCGATGCGTTTCTTTTCCCGTGGCTGCTTCCCGTCTTAACGACGACACTGAAATATACGAACTCCGGAGAACCTTGTCTTTCCGGCGAGTACAGGTTGTTCTCCTACGCAGTAAAGATAATGATGTATACATTAAAGCACAAGCAGTCAGATTACATTAGAAACAATGAATAAGTAGAAGGCTCTGGTTGGTGTTCTATGATTGGATGAAATCGACATAGGTACATGATTTAGGGATATCGCTTGGTAGAGAGGCACGATTTCGGTATGGTGTTGTTGTGCGTGCCTTGGTATATCTCCGGCGAGCTGAACCTTTTCATCCTCATGGACAAGATGCGTTGTGGCTGTGGAGAAGAAGTGTCGTCGGCCAAAGAGGGTTGATGTACGACGCGAAAAGAAATCAGGTATGCTTGATCTTTTGGAGTTTCTCGACTAGTATTGGGTTTTAAAAATACAAATTAATGGGCCTTATGTCATGGTTTCATATTTTAAAATATGGGCTGATGTTAATAATCCAATTGATAAGGGAAATGTTCAAAGAAGCGTATAAATGGACTTGGAGATCATCTATGGACTAATTAAATAATGAATTAATTGATAGAAATGTTATAATCTTATCAAAGTTTGATGATAGGAATTAAATATCAAATATGTATTTACATAAAATAAAATCCATGGATTGGCTTTAATGGATCATAACTTGCATCTTATTAGTATATGGAAGAATAATCATTATGTTATAAATATGAGATATCATTTCATTGAACTTCGGTGTAACTAGTTCTAAATCAATATAGAGCTAAAAGTCAATGAATTATTTGGGGATTGAATATCTAATATTAAATATTTAAGATGTCAGGTGAGTTCACATGTTGACTAGAGTTGGGCCCAATTTAGAAAAGTAGGCCATATGTTGGGCACT
The DNA here is from genome assembly GCF_002870075.4 of Lactuca sativa. NCBI lineage: Eukaryota > Viridiplantae > Streptophyta > Magnoliopsida > Asterales > Asteraceae > Lactuca > Lactuca sativa. Next base: position 41,472,028 of record NC_056631.2, on the reverse strand, counting down.
GAGTTATTATTTGGCTTTTGGGCCTTCGGAATTTGAGTTTGCGTTTTGGTCTTGGACCAAGCTAGGTTAAGGGTAAAATGGTCTTTTTATCCCAAGTATGGACTTATGGTTACGTATTGGAACTCAATTGTTAATTGGGTTTTGTTTTGACGATTAACAGTTCAGGGATCTGTCAACCAGTAGCCAGGGATTTATTCGTAGAACTTCAGTAGTGCGAGGTGAGTCTCTTCACTGTTTGTGTGGGTCGAAGACACCAATGTCGGCCTATTTAGTTGATGCATGGTAGGAAGACTCGGGGGTTGGCCCTAAGCATTATGTATAAAAGACCAGGAGGCGGCTCCTGGCACACTGTATGTTATTGTGTATGGTAGGAAGACGTGGGGGTTAGCCCTAGGCATTATGTATGAAAGACCAGGAGGTGGCTCCTGGCACATTGTATGCTAATTGGCTAGGTTGAGTAATATGTATGCTAGTTGTCTTTGTGATGTTTGCATGGAAGACCAGGAGGTGGCTCTTGGCACTTATCTATAAGACCGAGGGGGTGGCCCCCGGCTTGGCAAAAAAGACCACGTGGCGGTCCGTGGCATAATGGAAAAACTATGTTCGGCATATATAGATATGGAAAAACATGACACGACACTAAAACCCGACACGAAATTAGCGGGTTAGGGTCAGAGATTTCGACACGTTTATGTAAACGGGTTGACACGACACGATGCGATAATTAAACGGGTAAGGTTAGGGTCAAGACTTTCAACTCGAAGATGACTCGAATATGACCCGTTTAATTATATATTATTTATTATAAATTTCATATTTCTATAAATATATTATATGTTATAGACTTATAGTGGACAAACTCGAGAATTAGAAGTAATATTCAAAATTTCAAAGTTACTTAATTATTTTTATAAATATATTATATGTTATGAATTTCATATTTTTATAAATATATTATATGTTATAGACTTTTAGTCATCCTCACCACGTATTCCTTTACTCTCCAACTTTAACTATTTTCATTTTTCCTTCTAACTTACTATAAATTTTGTCATTCCATCTCATAACTCCAGTGTCTCACTTTTTCCTTTTTGCTTCCACAAATCTTACTTTCTAACCTTTAAAATATTTCAACCCAAAAATATTTCAACCCGATATGACAAAACATATTTACAAGGTCTAAACCTTAACCCGAAACCCGACATGAAACCGACAGGAAAATAAACGGGTTGACACGACATGACACGATAATTAAACAGGTCAGGTTAGGGTCAAGCCCTTTCAACCCATTAATGTTTTGACCTGACACGACACGACACGTTTGTCAGGTCTAGGCATATAGCATTTTTATTGATTATGATATATATATCTATCGCTCATGGTTATGTATGACAGTATGTCATTTATGTGCTTATATGCTAGACAATATCCGGTTGAATGAGACCGAATGGGTAGACCAGCACCCAGATATGCTAGACAGTATGTTGATATGTATGGTATGTGGTATTTGGGGAACACACTAAGCTTCATTCTTACAGTTTTTGGTTTTGGTTTCAGGTACTTTTTTCTTCAAAAGGAAAGGAGTTGGCTTGATCGCAGCACATCACACTATGATTTTTTGCATTACAAGATCCTTGGGGATTATACTCTAATATTGTTACTATGACATGTTATGGTTTTGATTTTTGACACTTGGGTTTGAGTATGATTTGAATGATACTAATGATGTTTCCAGACTACTGTTTTTATCACTTACCTAATTAAAATTGAAATTTTTGGCTCTAAATTTTGGGATGTTTCAATATGTTTGACATCTTGGAAGATTATGGGATTCAAAGAGGGCGCCTTAGCATGTTTCCTATGGAACAAAATCTTTGCTTACACAAAGATGATGATAGTCATGAAGTTGATGTTTCACAATACAAAAGGTTAGTTGGAAGACTGTTATATCTCACTGTCACTCGTCCAAATATTTGTTTTTTTGTTAATCAACTCAACCAATTCTTAGGAAAACCTCGAAAGACACATTTAGAAGCTGCATTTCGATTTCTACGGTATCTTAAAGCTACAATAGGGCAAGGATTATTTTTACCTTCTACTAGGGATCTCAACCTTATGGCCTACTGTGATGTAGGGATGAGAATTTGGCACGAAAACCCGAACCGAATCGAAAATCGAACCAGACCGAATCGAATTAGACCCGAATAAGCAATTCGATTCGGTTTTCGGGTATCTATATAAGGCTTATTCAGTTTTCGGGTTATTCGGTTCGGGTTACCCGAATAAGGGCTTATTCGGTCTAAAAGGACCGAACCGAATATGGAAAGTCACATTTTTTTCCTAACATGATTGCTTATTCGATCTTCTTTTCTATCGATCGTTACCCAACAAAACCCACGTAATACACCAAAAAAATCAACGCAATCGAATTCGATCATCCGTATTACACCAAATCGACGAGTCGACGACATTACTCTTTGATCGATTGAGGTTTTTCTCATCCTTGCGACATTACTCTTTGATCGACAATTGCGGCTACTGCCCTTGCGACTTACGATAACCTGGACTCGTTGATCGATCATCACTGGTTCAAAGTTCAAACTTCAAAGTCCATTCACGATAAGAAAAAAAAAGTCGGCCCTTACGTCTAGAAAAAATAATCGTCTCATCATCGTTGTTTTCTAGTTTCTACTACGATCAAACTCCATTCAAGTCATACAAAATACAATATTTATAATCACATCGTAAATGTTATTTGTAAATGTTATTCGGTTTATTCGGGTTATTTGGCTCCTTAATCATCTTCTACATGTTATTTAGGTTATTCGGGTCGGAACCGAACCGAACCGAATAATACCCGAACCTAACCGAACCCGTATTGCTTATTTGGTTCGGTTTTCGGTTTATACAATTACCCTTATTCGGTTTTTGGTTTATTCGGGTTCAGGTCGGTTCGGTTCGGTTCCGACCCGAATAACATCCCTACTGTGATGTCAGTTGGTTTAGTTGTCCCTCCACAAGAAGGTCGTGCACAATCTATTTCATCAGTTTAGGTGATGCTCCAGTTTCTTGGCGTACTAAGAAACAAGGTGTTGTTGTTAGGTCATCGGCTGAAGCGGAGTATAGTTCATTGGCAAGCATAGTGTGTAAAGTTTTATGGCTGAGATGGCTTTTGCAAGTTTTGGGAGCTCATCAACAGGAAGCTACTTCCATGATGTGTGATAGTGAAGCGGCTCGTCATATAGTTGTCAATCCAGTCTATCGTGAAAGAACAAAACATGAAGAGATGGATTGTTACTTTGTTCGAGAAAGAATTGCTATTAAGGAAATGAAGTCGTGTCTTATTCATACAGAGTTCCAGCCAACTGACATTTTTACTAAAGCCTTAGAGGCTGATCGTTTCATGAAGCTACCGCAACAAGTTGAGTGGTCGCGCTCTACACACTCCAATTTGAGGAGGAATGTTAAGAATTGATCTTTTCCGGAAGCTTTCATTTTATCCGAGTGCTTGCTTATCAAGTTTATTCATCTCCTAAATTTATGGTTATCTAGATTAGTTCAAATCTCTTTTCTTTTTTTTTTTTCTTTTTTTATTTTTTTTTTATTTTTTTATTTTTTTTTTATCTAAAACTCTTGGTATTATAAATACCTCCTGATGTAAGTCCCGGATAGAGAGTTTTATTGTTCTAAATTTATTATTGGCTTGCAGATATCAAGTTGTTATCATTTTATGAATTACATATCTCAAAATATTTATGCATTTTAAACATTGTATATAGGGTCTTGATCACTTGTTCTTTCGTATCGGATGGATCGAAATATATAATCCCGATGGACCCGTTTGTACAATTTTAATCACAAAATTTTCAATCAAGATTCCTAACTTTGTCTTATTAAATATTAATGCAAGTTGAGAAAAGACGGTGCAAGTTGCAACTTACTTTTATTAAATTATATGAAGAAAGGATGAGAGAGAAAGCAACGTGGGAGAAAAAACAAAAGAAGATTTGCAAGTGGATGTTAAAAAATTGAAGTCTTAAAAAAGAGAGATTTGGTTGTTGGTAACTTGGTATTATCACAAGGCCAAGTTGCAAAGGCAGCTGTCGATTCGCTTATCTCTTGTAATACAAGAACCATATATAATTCCCTCCTTGCCTCCTACATCATTTTAAATTTTGCAAACAGCTACAAAGACTTATTTCATGGGAGACTTATTAAATTCTATAGTCGGCTATTACTTGACATTAACAATTTTTAATTGTTATCGTCTTGTTTTTAGAAAATTGTAACATTTCAAGAGTTTTCCTAAAATAGCAGGCATTTAATCCTTCGCTATATAGTTTTTATATCTATATTTTTTGTGTTTTAATAATCTATATCTTAATTAAACTCATATAACTTCTATTTATCATCCAAAAGTTTTAAAATTTTCTTTTATTAGATCAAATTATAAAACTCAATTAACAAAATCAAACATTTTTATTAGTTAATACACATTTCTATACATTTTGATCGCATATTTCAGTTGGTGAAAAAGAAATCGGGTGGAAAATATGTAAAATATTGGAGCAAGAATAAGAGGGAGCTAGCACACGTTCTTTCTTCATAGTATCTTAACAGATAATGTTCTTCATAGCCAAATCGAACAATAAAAACAACCTACAAAAAAGTCGCATGAATTCACAAAAATGATGATGAAAATGTACACCCACATAAAATATAAGAAGGATTTAATTGGTCGGCTGGCTCTGCATTTGTATTGCATCTCTATCTGTCTTCGATGGAAATGTCTTGATGTACGTGTTACTGAGATTGGTGTTCACAAATTTGTAATCTCGATTACAAGATCACTTTAGCTGGAGCTTGTTCTCAGCGATCTGAGCTAGTGACTGGAGGTTACATTTTACAATTGTATCAACGAAGACGCAGGTTTCGTCGTTTGTATTCCCCGGTGGTATATCAACGACGTATGATTCGACGACTACTGTTCCGTTTCCGTCGGGTGTAGGATGAAGAGTGGTGACGGAACGGTAGTTTGCAAGACGGTGATCGCCGCCAACGACACTAAAGCTGATGACGTGTTGTTCGTCATCTAGGATCTCCAGACGTTCGGTGGATCTAGCGGCGGGGAGGCCGGAGATGACATGGATTTCTCTGAGGGTTCCGACGTCGCCGTTTCCGACTAAGACATGGCAGCTCTTGACGAAATGTTTGTAGGCTTGTGGGTTGTCGAAGCGGCGGACGACGGACCACACGGTCGAGATTGGAGCGTTGATCTGTTGGATCACGGCGGAACAGCACTGGTTTGGGCCAACTGGGTGGGTATGGTACCTGGCAACGGATTCAGGAACCGGACTGGTGACGCATGGCTTTGACATGATAGCTCCACATCCTCCGGCGCCACCGCTCGTGGTGGTTGTGATGATTCTATCTAGTAAGATAGATGATGATTGTTGTCGAGTAGAAAGCATTTTTGATCTCTTGAATAAAGATCAAACGGCGATATTTCTTGCTTGAGGGTTAGAGAGAGAGAGAGGGTCTTATAAATCGTGGTTTTGGGGGTGGGGATAGGGGTGATGGTTCATGTGAAGGAAGTAAAATATGGCTAGTTGGCTAGTTGGTCGAACCTTAAATAATGGACATTACATTTTAATACTTGTGAAAATTAAATTTTAGAACTTATCAAAATGACATGTTGCTTTTACTATTTTTGTTTAATAGCAACATGAATTAAATAAAATATTATGTTGCTTTTACTATTAAACATTAATCAACTTGCCCTTGGTCATATAGTAATGCACTAGTAGTGCTATAAACCCCAAAAGAATATAGGATGATTCCATTTGATCCTTGAAGTTTACTTATTATCACCATGCAACAAAACAGCTATAATTATAATTGATATTTCATAAATGACAGACCCACACAACGTTTATATCTTTGTTTCAAGTAAGACTTGAATCATCAATCTAAAAACAAATATAATTGATATTTTATGAATGACAGACCCACATAACATTTATATCTTTGTCTCAAGTAAAACTTGAATCATCAATCTATTAGTTGATAAACATCCAACATGTGCAGCAAAGATACACAACTACTAATTTACTCTAAATCTATATATTTATGTTCAATGAGACTTGTACCTTCAACCTATTGGTTGATAAACACTTCTTTAACAACTCATGATACCGCCTAGTCATCAGCCCTTTGGTAGTTTTTAACTAGGGATTGGGCATAGCAATTTGAACGTATAGACAACAAATGTAATGACATAAGTTAGCATTAACAACCCATTTGAAAAAATGGTCCCAAATTTCTTTCCACGATTTCTACTAAAGCCTCATTATGACGTCTACATAATCTTCACATAACGATAAATTTTAACACATTTTGATGGAGATTAATACTCATAGTCATAACAAACATGTAATATTACTACAAATAACAGTGTCATTTTGGGTTATACGTAAGAGCAAAATAAAATAGAATTGAAAATATATTTATTTTAGGGACTTGATTTGTTAATTAATTAATTGTTTAATTAACTAATAAAAAATTAAAGAATATGAAATATTCTAGAATAATTTGATTCTTGGATAATTACCAAAAGCCTAGATAATTACAAATATATTTGGTATTTATTTCTAGGGTTTCAAATCATCTCCCTATATATAGAGGGGTCAAAAGCCGGTTTTGGGTACATGAGAAATTAGTCTTTCACCTCCAAAGTTCAAAAACCCTAAGAAAAACACTAGAAGAGTCGGAGCTCGTCACCACACCGTGGTTACTGCCACATTCGATAATCTCAAGTTGCTTTCAGATATGTTGGTCTATTACGTCTTGGGTCCGATCACAAGAGAGAAACTCTACGTTGGGTTCTCAAGTTCGATCAACTGGCGAGACCTAAGAAGTCGAAGAAAAACACTATGGTATGATATAGGTCCATATAGTTGCATAGATTGTTTGAGTTAGATCTGGTTATTACGAGTCAATAGATCAAAAAATATTGTTGTTTCCGTTGTACCAATTTGATCTTTGACTAGGGAGGTATCCCATCAGTGGTATCAGAGCTAGATTAGATCAAGTCTATTGCACTTAGACTATATCTGTGATTATATGTTAGGGTTTATATGTGTAGGATTTCTTATGTATAAATCGTTTTGAATAGTTTAGAAATTTTCCTTGTTAAAATTGTATATGTTAATGCTTGTTAATACGACTTTCGGGTCGTTTTGCCTCTTCGCCACGACGTGGTTGGTCCTCCACCACGTCGTGGTCCTGTTGATGTTGAATCTAGATCGTGACTGCCTCATCACCATGTCGTGGTCTCTACCTGTACATATCGTGGTGTGCTGCTGAGAACATAAAATAAATATTTAAATAAATTGTTACATTTTTTGTGTCTAAAGACATGGTTGCCTGTTACCCACGTCATGGAACCTGTGTTCCAAAATTATGAATTCGTTCTTGTTGTTTGCTTTTCTCTTTTTCGATTTTAAACACATACAAACTAGCCTTTATACTAAAAGATAAAAGTCGATTAATTAAAAGACAAAAGATTTGGACTTTAATAATTTAATTATTGACTTGCATTTGTGCTTAGTCAATACAATTAAAAAACATAAAATTTAAAATTTTTAAATCTCAAATGTTTGAATATATATATATATATATATATATATATATATATATATATATATATATATATATATATATATATATATATATAGTAAAATTGTATTTAAGTGTATCACACGATATAGTAAGATCGTATTTATGTGTATCACCTCCAAATTTTGGAGGAAATTTCATTGGGAGCTGGAACTCAGTTGCACTTCAGTACAACATACCACTCACAGACCGATGTCCATAGTGAGTGGACGATTCAGACACTCGAGGATATGCTTCGGGCGTGTGTGTTGGATTTCGGAGGGAGTTGAGATACTTACATTACTCTGGCCGAGTTCTCCCACAACAACAGTTACCATGCTAGTGTTGACCGACAACCATTTGAGTTGTACGGAAGAGGGTTTAGGACCCCAGTTTGTTGGGGTAAGGTTGGTCATCGGTTCATGGGAAGCACTGATGTGGTGCTTAAGACCATGAAGTTGGTTCAACAGGTGTGCGACAGGTTGCGGGTTGTGTAGAATCGACAGAAGAGTTATGATGACCAATGTTGTTCGGACCTTGAGTTTCAGGTGGGAGACTTTGTGTTGCTGAAGGTGTCACCTAGGAAAGGTATCATCCGGTTTCGGAAGCAGGGCAATTTAGGCCCCTGGTTTATTGGTCCCTTCAAGATTACTGCCCATGTGGGCAGGGTTGCATACCGGTTGGATCTTCCTGATAAGCTCAGTCAGATCCATAACACTTTTCACGTATCTCAGTTGCAGAATTATGTAGCCGATAATTCAACAATGATTTCGTTGGATGATATTCAAGTGGATGAGCGTCTGAATTATGTGGAGAATCCAGTTACGATTCTCGATAGGAAAACTAAGCCTTTACTTAATAAGATGGTGGCTCATGTAAAGGTACAATGGAAGCACCGAAAAGGCTCTGAGTGGACGTGGGAACCGGAAAAAGAGATGAGGGAGCACTACCCTGATTTGTTCGATACAGGAGACTTCAAGGGAAAAGTCTAGTTCAAGTGGGGAGAATTGTAACATCTACAATGATCAGGTTTGCTTTTGAACCCTGGAGTTTTATTTTTGTTGCAAAATGGGTACCCTAAATCTAAATCTTGAGTCTTGGTGTTAATCGTGTATGCGGGGCGTACGTCTTGGTACGCTCAGCGTAATAGGTCTCGTACGAGTACGCTACGCGTACTCCAACACACAGGGCGTATGTGGCTCAGACCAAAACCCTAAGAATTAGGGTTTGTGCACTATTGAAACCTCTTTATGGCCCAAGACCCTCCCCTACCTCAGCCTTCATTTCCTTTCTCGACCCTCCTAGCAAACCCTAGTATATTTGGTTCAATTTGGAGCTTTTAGAGTGATTGTTGTGTGTTTCTGGTTGCGAAGAAGGTTATTCAAGAAGGAAGCTTTGTACTAAAGACTTTGGATCCAACATCTCCTCTATATTTTTCACCACTAGGAGGTATAAAGCTCCAAAATTGGTTTGTATTTTATTAAGTTTTAGTTTGAGGCTAGTTTCTTCCTTCTTGTGCCTAATGTTTAGATCTTGGTGAGTATGAGCTACTCCTAAGCCTCCAAGTTGTATTTGCAGACGTTTCGGGACATTTTTAATCATAAAGGTGCAAGCTTGGACCTTGTTTAGTACCCACTAAAGAGTTAGAGTGTAGGAAGGGGTGAAATAAGCTAGGTTTTAGAGCTTGGGATCCTTGTATCCACCCAAAGGAATAAATTTTGCAACTTTATGGTCTTAATGGTCTTAATGGTTTCAAATCTGAGTTTTAGTCGCTTTGTCTTAAGGCTTTAAGATGTTTTTTGCATGGTTTGCATGGGGGTCGCGTACGCCGTGCATAAGTTCCTGTATGTCGTGCGTACTGCCTCCCTAGTCGCGACTTTATGCTTTGGCCATGTACGTTGCACGTACCATTGTGTATGTCGAGTGTACTGCCCAATTCAGCTCGAAGTGTGTTTTGGGGCCAAATCAATGGGCTTGTTTGTTTGGGTAGGCCTTGGACTTCCTTTTGTTGGGCAACTTCAGCTGATGGACTCATATTAGATCTTGGATGATCCTTGGGTTTGGGCCTATGATTTTATTGGGCTTGAAGTCTAGTTTAGCCCATCTCACTTTGGACATTAGGTAAATGCCGTAAGTCTTAGTTCGGATGTTGATCCAATTGTTTTAGGGTCTTTATTGTTTCATTAGCACGGGAATTTCTCCAGTCTAGCAGCCCGAGCGTTTGTCTGGGATTTTAGCAGTTGAGGTGAGTTTTCTCACCATATCCATGGGTTGAAGGCACCAATGTCGACCCATTTCTTGTTATGTGGAATGCTTGTTGCCTTTGTGATAACTGTATGAAAGACCATAGGGTAGCCCATGGCACTTGTGTGTAAGACCGGGATTTGGCCCTCGGCCTCATAAGAAAAGACCATGGGGGTAGCCCATGGCACTCATATGTAAGATTAGGATTTGGCCCTCGGCATTGCGTGAAAAGACCATGGGGGTAGCCTATGGCATTTGTATGTTTTATGTATGTGGTATTTTGGGAAACTCACTAAGCTTTTGCTTACAGTTTATATTTGTGGTTTCAGGTACTTTCGGTACAAAAGGGAAGGGCCCGGCTTGATGGCGCGCGACATTCACTCCTCACTATTTTTTCCACATTTTGATATTATACTATGATTATTTGACATTATTATTATGTGTTGGTTTTGGAACAATGTGATGATTGTAACTCTTGTGTTTTTAGAAAAAAAAAATGAAAATTTTTATTCTAGTTTTTAGGCTGTTACAATCCCATTTTTATAAAAATATGAATATTATGCTTCCCATTGAAACTACACCTTGTCGGATATTCTTTTTGGTGTTATATGTGTGTGGTTTACCAGCACGTCAAATAAGAATATGGTCGGATAAAGGTATATTTTGATCGTCATTCTCAAGCGTTACTTGAGCCGAATATCACTGTAACTTTTCCTGGTCGATTCTCCATTTGGATTCATGATCATCGGCTAATCCAATCATAAATGCTAAATGAGCATTAGAAGAGATTAACATGCTATTGCCATAAGTCAATAAATCTCACTTTCTAGGAATCTCACAGAGATAGAGATCGATATTTGGTTGTCTACCTAAATAACTTAATTGTGTAATTTTTGGCTAATCCACTTTACATCGTGAAGCAAAATATAGATCCTAGACTTTTAAATAATAATTTGATATTTTGTAATTATCTTAGAAGGATTTATTGTTCAAACTAATCGTGCTTTTTTTCCTTAATAGATGGCTCCTGGTTTGAATTCCAATCTCCCTTAAAACTACCTTGATTGAATTCGCAGTCTGAGGATCACTCTAAGGTATGAGAAAAAGGAGTATGTTTTGGTAGAGTATCTGGTTGAGGAACTTCCTAATGATGAATCTAAAAAAGAGGCCACTGAATATGAAAAGCATCGCCATCACTTAATCGAGGTTTCATGTCTGATGTTGGCGACCATGTCTCCAGAACTCCAAAAGAGTTTCAAGAAAATTGAGGCGTATGACATGAACAATTAGCTCAAATACATGTTTCAAGAGCAATCTCAAACTAAGAGATTCAAGGTCATGCAAGCAGTTCTAGGTTGCAAGCAATGGGAGAATAGTTATGTGAGTACCCATGTGCTCAAATTAATAGGGTACTTGGATAGACTTGAAAGCATTGGCTTCCCATTCACTCAAGAGTTGGCTATTGATGTCATTCTTAACTTGGATTAGTGCATACAAGTAGTTCACATGAACTACCATATGCAAGGCTTATACAAATAGTTCAATTAAGATTATTTATCCTAAACAATCTCTTATTTAAAATTCATCATTATGGCTTATAATAACTTTATTGCCTACCCCGAATTTATGAGTTTTACAATTATCTCCCCTTAGGATGATTACGTCACAAAATCATTAACAAAAAGGGGCTTGTATACTGACTCCGCGCGTTACCTTTCCATCCTAGGTGGTAATTGTAACTCATATGTCCTCAGATTCCGTAGACAGACGGGCAGAGCGAACGGACGATTCAGACGCTTGAGGACGTGCTGTGTGCATGTGTTATGGACTTCGGTGGACGTTGGGACACTTATTTTCCCTTGGCTGAGTTTTCTTACAACAACAGCCATCATTCGAGTATTGGTATGCCTCGGTTTGAGCTTCTTTGTGGGAGGAGGTGTTGGACTCCCATTTTTTGGGGAGAGGTAGGGCAGCAAGTGATGGGTGGCACTAAGATAGTACTGAAGATGACTGAGCAGATTCAGTCGGTCAAACAGAGGTAACTAACAGCCCAGAGTTGCCAGAAGAGATATGCAGACAGGCGACGATCCGAGCTGGAGTTCCAGGTCGGAGATTTTGTACTCTTGAAGGTATCCCCTTGGAAAGGGGTGATTTGATTCAGGATATGGGGCAAGTTGAGGCCCCGGTACATTGGTCCTTTCAGAGTGACCGCCAGAATGGATAAGGTAGCATACCAATTGGAGCTACCTGCAGAGTTGAGTCAGATTCATAACACCTTCCACGTGTCCTGGTTGAGAAAGTGGGTAGTCGATGAGACTGCAGTGGTACCCCTAGAGGACATTCAGATGGATGTGAGCCTGAATTACATTGAGAGGCCGATCGCGATTTTGGATCGAAAGGTGAAGGTTCTGAGGAACAAAGAGGTGACCCTAGTTTAGGTCCAGTGACAACATCAGAGGGGGCCCAAGTTGACTTGGGAGCCGGAATCCGAGATGCGAGAGTAGTACCCAGAGCTATTTCCAGAGCACGACTTCTAGGACAAAGTCTGATTCTAGTGGGGGAGAATTGTAACATTCGGACTCCCGTGTATATTGTTTAATTATTTATATTTGAGGGCTATTGAGCAACTCGACGAGTTGGTGCTACAACTCGTCGAGTAGAGTCACGATGTGCCACGTGGGATTAATGATCTACTCGACGAGTCAGAGAGTCGACTTGTCGAGTAGACATTGTGAAGTGAAACCCTACATCTCTGGATTTGGGGCCTATTTAAGGGCACTTATAGCCTCATTTGCGGCTCATCAACTGCTTACCTTCACTGAGAAAAACCCTAATCGCCCTTTGAGCTAATAGAGAGAGTGTTGAGATAATATAGAGAGTCTTGGTGCATCTTTGGAAGAGAAGAAGACGGATTTCAAGCAAGGAACGAGAAGAGGCTATTAGATTTGTTGCTATTCATCCAGGAGCTTCTGTAAAGGTATAAAGTTTATACCTTTCTCATTAGTTTGGGTAGATCTCACATTATTGGAGTTTAGGGCTTCTTTTCCATCTATTATTGGGACTTTGAGTGTGTTAAGCACATATAGAGATTTAGACATCAGATCTGGACCTTGTGATGTCCCTAGAGTCCAAGGATCCCTACTTTATTCAACCATAATAGAGCCTTTGAGTGAAAACCCCTTATTAGATCATCTTCTTGGCATTTCAAGCCCTAAGTGCCATGCATGAACGTAAAGCTCGTGGCTTTACGTGACAATCGAGCCTTGAGAGCTTAGATCAAGTGTGTGTAAGGGTTTTTGGACGTGAAGTCGTCTGAATGTGTGACATCCCCAAAATCTCGGCCAGAAAAGACCGGTTTCATTTATGCTTTTTAAACATTTTCATAGTAAATTCTTTTGATTTTAAAAGAGGTGCGGAATTTGTTCCCAAAAACAAAACATGATAAAATAGATTTTTTTTATCAAAACATCTCATAAAGAAATATAATTTCATTTCATAATCAAAAATCGGGATGTCATGTTCCGATACAGACCATAAAGCATAACGATAACATTACAAGTCATTCAGCAAATAAATACATATACAGACTTGTAAACAAAACAACTTGATGATTCATCCATCTTATGCCCTTGCGCCACTTCCTGTAATACAAATAAACTGAGTGGGTCAGGCATGGGAGCCTGGTGAGCATATAGGGTTTTCAACCCACAATAAATAATTATATTTAATTCAACAATCAACAATAACCCGATTACTCATTCCCATTATCCTCACTTTACGTCCCTAAAATAACATCTATCTCAAGGAACCTAACCTAAGATTTTCATTGGGACGGACATTACTGCAAAGGGGCTTCCTCAACAATAAATGTCTTAAAGGCAACCATGTGGGGGATAGAGTACACCGGTGAACACATCATTCACAACACCTACAGGTTATAAGCCTGCTAGCGTTCCACAGGACTGTCTAGAATAGTCTGTGGTCGTCATGCATACTCTGCTGAATGACTAGAATAACACCAACAACGAGGCCTCTCATCAATTTATTTCATTTCACACCAACTGTCTACCCATGTTCTACCCAACATATTAGTAGATACAAATATACATGTTTTATATATAATTAAAAAAAATTATAGCATGCTCTTTCAATACTCCATCCAAATAGCAAGTAATACGTAAACACATAACAAAAAATTTCAAGGAGAGTCATATAAGTCTATGTGTTAGAAGGTAATAATAATACCCTCACACAACCCGTATTCTTAAATACATTCAACGATTACTTGTATAATATTGTGTATTGAAAGGGACTATACACTCACATGATCAGAAGATGATCGGATAGCACTACGACTTGCACAAGTAGTATTCTTCGGTATATCTGGAAGACCTTCACAAAAATCGGGCTCCTAGTGGGCAGAGCTTCGGCTTGGGAATCTCACTTCTCGGGATCTTCGGGACTTGGGAACGGTACCGGGGCTTCGGGATATAATTGGCACGCAAATCGAGGCAAAAACTAGAGAGAAAGAAAGAAAATAAGCAAAGAAAATGGCTGATCTCGGTTTCTATTTGCAGGCTGCTGGGTCTAGGATTACGCTAGGCATAATTTCCAAGTACACCGGGCGTAATCTTGGTCACGCTGGGCGTACGCTTCGGATAAGCTTTGGTATGCATGCCACGATCTTCAAAAATTCATAACTTTTGCGTACGAGCTCCGTTTTCGACGTTCTTTATATCCACGTGTAGGTGAGACTATGTTCTACAACTTTCGTTTAGACTCCGTCGGCTAATTTTGAATTTATTTTTTATTATTTATTTTTAGTAGGCCGGGACAGGAAAACTCCGTTATAAATTCATAACTTCTTCATCCGACGTCCGTTTTCGTCTGTCTTTTTACCGTTGGACTACTATCGACGAGATCTTCTATTCTCGTTTATATTGTTTCGGCTAAAAACCGCTCGATCTCATACGAAGTCAGATTTGGACGATCTTTTTATGCACGCTCACAGTTTAACATTATCTACGTCTTTCGTGTTGATCACTAAGGCTAAATATCACTCCGTCGTAAATTCATTATTTACGTCACGCTGTGCCACACCGGTTTTGTCGCGAAACTTCGACATGTCATAACTTCTTCGTTATAACTCGGATTTCAGCATTCTTTATATATTCGGAAACCTCGTTTCAACTACTAAAACATCATCCATAGATATCAGCCTTATCTAACATTTCATTTTTACGCTTATTTTTATTCTTGATTAAATCAAATCACATAATTAAGTAGATAAGTATAAAACACATAGTAATTCGCAAATAATACATTCTTATTATTTCAAATGGGTTACAAAGGTTAACCTAGACTATTGCATTGCTAAAAATGGCAAGCCCGGAAACACAGGCGTTACAGAATACGACATGAGTCTGAATGGACTCGCCGAGTCTATGAGCCGACTCGCCGAGTCGGTTAGGGTTGTCCCGGTGAGTTGGACCATGCGGTAGCTCGGCGAGTTAGGGGTTAACTCGATGAGATAGACCTTCACGAGACTTCTAAGGAATGAGTGGACTTGACAAGTCACATGAGTTCACTCGGCGAGTCAGGTCAAACTTGGATATGTGAGTCGAGTTTGACTTCTATTAACTTTACGGTTTGGTCAACATGAGTCTTGGAGACCATGGAAGGGTAAAATGGTCCTTTACCCATTCCAAGAGTTAGAGAGAAAGAGATAACAACCTTTGGTGCATTTGAGTATGAGTAGACTATTAATTAGAGATAATTATCCTATGTGTTAGGCGGAGGCTAGTTCGAGATTTCTGAGTACGAGACTTTTACTTGCTAGCTTACGAGGTGAGTCTTCTCACTATACTTACCATGAGTGGTATCTTTGTGTGACCAATATGTTTATTGTTCTTACATGTGTATCTTAATACTCTGCATTATGTCTTTGTGATTTATGCTGAGTATTATTCCTATGAGCTTATTGAGTTGGAGCCGGAGGGTCCCACTAAGACACATTGAGCGAAGGGTCTTATTGAGTTATAGCCTAGAATGGCTAATGAGTTGTGTATGGTATTTTGGGGAACTCACTAAGCTTTGTGCTTACTGTGTTATGTGTTATGTGTTTTAGGTACTTCTCAAGATCACAGGAAGGCGCCAGCTTGATTGTACACACATCAGAGTTTGAGTTATGATTGAGAGGATCCTAGAGTTTTGATATATATAGTTTTTGGATATGAGATTTGATGATTGACATTGTGACATATTAGTGATTTTATTAATGAGATAAATGTGTTTTTAAATTGAAAATTTTGGTTTGAAATTTACGTTGTTACACAATGTGTCTCAGTGGGACTCTCCGGTCCCAAAACTCAGGTGGACCCTCCGATCCTAACTCAATAAGCTCATAACAATAATACTATGCATAAATCACAAAGACATAATCCAAGATATCACAATACACAAGTAAGCACATAAGACATCTCAGTCACACAAAGATACCACTCATGTTAAGTATAGAGAAGACTCACCTCGGACGATGAACATGAAGGGTTTTGAGCATTCTAACACTCCTATGGTGTACATGCAACCCTAGAAACCTTGGATCTATGTTTTACTAAGATACATGCAAATTTGATTTTCCAAGGTTCTTACCCTAACTAGCATGGCATGGGGAAATTTGAAACATAAAAGCTAGAGAACATACCTTTCTTGTTGCTTGGATTCCTTAAGAACCTTGTGAGCCTAGCACCTCAAATGTGATGCCTCAAATGTTTCAAACAACACCACAACTCTTGGAATAACTTTAAGAGAAGTACACTATCACTCAAAATCGGCTAGCCCTCTTGTTCTCCACTTAGTGCCGATTTTCCTAGCCATGGGGTCCTTTTATAGTTGTGTCACAAGTAGGGTTATAACATGTAAACCTTAATTGACATGGCTTTTCATATTCCATGATCCATGGGTTTATAACCTCCATGGACTATCCATAGAGCACCTTATGGGTTTTAGCCCAATCAATAAACCATGGATCATTATCCCACTATAAAAGAACGGATGATTTGCACAATCAACCCCATATATTTAATTAGTCTCATTTTGATCACCTAATTAATTCTAAATTAATTCTTGATCAAAACTAATTAAATAATATTATTAATATATTAGAAATTATAATATATTAATAAACCATTAGTGTCGTTTCTCTCATTTAGTCTATCCAAGTGTTGCAATGCCATGCAACCCAAAATGGACCATGCTCACCGGGTCAAGTACATTCCAGAAATAGTTATGAACTTAGACACCAAATCCAACAGTCTCCCTCTTGAATAAGTCTAATAACTATAACTGCAAGAATGACTTCAAGAACCGATCAACAATTGTAGTTGTTTCAAAGTCTTGTGGAACTGAGATGATGATGATACGCCATTTAAGATAAGTGATCATATAATCCTATGTTCTAGATATTAGCCAGACAAGTACATGGAACAATGTCTGACTTATTGTCTAGCAGTTTGTTTCCCGATTTTCGATTTGTTTGACATAGAACTTAATCAAACACATCAATTTAGTTCTGATCGGGCCCGGTACATAGGTCAACACAAAATCATAGAGGGGCCCAAATATCGCTTCTAATCCAAGAAGGAATAGATAAACTTCGACTCATATGCTTGTTCTACTACTTGTTGAATCATACACAAAGGCGTGTTTTATAACAACGAGTTACCAATGTGTTTTCGTACAATCAATGTATAACCAACTCATAGTCAACAACTCATATCTCTAGGTTTGAAGACTTATATGATATTGCCATTTCACGATCACTCGAGATAAATTCCATGAAGTGATACAAGTGAGTGTGGATTGAATCTAATACTAAGAACTTATGAGCACTCATGAGTGTTGTAGAAACTCTTGCTATGTCCAACACCTTAGACATCTATAAGACAACTTCATGAAAGTCTTGATTCATATCTACTTCCAACATATGACCGACTGTGGAGAATTTGAATAATATGATATACCATAACATAATTATTCTGGAAGTCAAAACATGCAAACTGAAATGATAGTAAACGATTGACAGAAGATAGCAACACTTTACTTATAAATAAACAACAACTTTTATTTATCATCAAATGTCAATTACACTTTACAAATTTTAAATCTATCTAATTTCTAAAACTAATATCATCATTTAGCCCTATGCGCCTCGCATGATGAAGATGCTTAACTCTACCCAGTCCCTTCGTGAGGGGATCTATTGGGTTCTTATCTGATGATACCTTCTTTTCCACGAGGAGTCCTTCTTCTATCCAATGTCTGATGAAATGGTATGTTTTGTCGATGTGTCTAGATCTTCCGTGGTCCCTTGGTTCCTTGGCTAAGGCAACTGCACTTTCACTATCATAGAAAATCTCCATAGGATGCTTTATAGCTGGTACAACTCCAAGGTCTCCAATGAAGTTCTTTAGCCATATAGCCTCCTTTGCTGCCTCGCTTGCAGCTATATACTCTGATTCGCAAGTTGAATAAGCCACTGTCTCCTACTTGGAACTTTTCCAAGTAATTGCTCCTCCATTTAAGGTAAAGACCCAACCTGACTGAGAGCGGAAATTATCCCTATCAGTCTGGAAGCTAGCATCACTATACCTTACTACTCTCAAGTCATCACTCCCACCGAGGGTAAGGACCCAGTCCTTAGTCCTTCGCAGGTACTTGAGAATGTTCTTTACCACAGTCTAGTGAGCCTTGCTAGGATTCCCCTAATATATGTTGACCATGCTCAACGCAAAGGCCACATCAAGGCGAGTATAATTTATAGCAAACATGATCGAGCTTATCGCGGAAGCATACGATACTCGACTCATCGCTGCTATCTCAACCTCTATACTCAAGCTTTGAGTCTTACTCAATCTGGCGTTACTCAGGATCGGTAATTCTCCTTTGTTCGAATTCTACATGCTGAACCTATTCAGCACCTTATCCAAGTAGGTACTCTGACTAAGTCCAATAAGTCTCTTACTCCTGTCTCTCAAAATCCTTATCCCTAAGATATAGGCAGCTTCACCAAGGTCCTTCATAGCGAAACACTTCCCAAGCCAAGACTTCACTTCCTATAGAGTTGGGATGTCAATTCCTATGAGTAATATGTCATCCACATATAATACCAAAAAGCTAACTATACTCCCACTAGCCTTAACATACACACAAGATTCGTCTTCGCTCCTCGAACAACCAAACTCTTTAACTTTCTCAACGACACAAAGATTCCATCTGCGAGGTTCTTGTTTCAATCCATAGATGGATTTATCAAGCTTACACACTCTATTAGGGTACTCTGTATTGACAAAACCCTTTGGCTGACTCATGTAAACATCCTCAACCAACCTTCCATTAAGGAAAGCGGTTTTGACATCCATTTGCCATATTTCATAATCATAAAATGCAGCAATGGCTAACATAACCCTAATAGACTTAATCTTTGCTACTGGTGAAAAGGTCTCATCATAATCAACTCCCGAAGTTTGAGAAAAGCCCTTTGCAACCAGTTGTGCCTTATAAGTGTGTACATTACCATCCATGTCAGTCTTCTTCTTGAAGATCCATTTGCACCCAACTGTCTTACGACCTCGTACATTGTCAACCAAGTTCGAAACTTGATTGTCACACATGGACTGTATCTCGTTGTCCATAGCCTCTTTCCATTTAGCAGCCTCAGGGCCTGCCATGGCTTCCGAGTAGCTGTTAGGCTCATCCAGACTTACTAGTGTGCTATCACTGATAAGTGTATCACCTTCTGTAGTAATATGGAAACCATAATAATGTTCAGGTGCATTCCTAACTCTCGTGGAACGCCTCAAAGGTACAGACTCGTCTGTCGAATCAACAGAAGTTTTCTCCTCTGGTTGATTGCTAGGGTTTGAGGTTCCTTCACCACTTGAATCTTGAATTTCTTCAAGGTCAATTTGCCTCCCATTGTTTCCTTGGCTTATGAACTCTCTCTCTCTTACAAAGACCATATTATCACTGGCTCTTAGAAGAGGTAAC
The DNA here is from genome assembly GCF_002870075.4 of Lactuca sativa. Taxonomy (NCBI): domain Eukaryota; kingdom Viridiplantae; phylum Streptophyta; class Magnoliopsida; order Asterales; family Asteraceae; genus Lactuca; species Lactuca sativa. The sequence goes on along the minus strand of NC_056631.2, from coordinate 41,452,081 downwards.
CAAAGGATTTATGTGGGAAGCCGGTGAAAATACACCTCTTACTTCGAGGTTCGAGCTTATCGTGAGTCTCGCGCCTCACAAAAGCCTCGCAACCCCAAATCTTGATGTGGTCCAGATTGGGAAATTTTCCAGTCCACATCTCGTGAGGTGTTTTGGCAACCTTTTTGGTAGGGACTAGATTAAGAATATGGGCGGCAGTCTCTAAGGCATACCCCCAAAATGAAATTGGTAACGAAGCTCGAATTATCATGGAACGAACCATATCTAAAAAGGTTCGATTACGCCTCTCAGCCACACCATTAAGATGTGGTGTTCTAGGAGGTGTCAATTGTGAGACAATCCCACATTTCTTAAGATCGTCATGGAACTCTATACTAAGATACTCACCACCTCGATCGGATCGAAGCATCTTAATGTTCCTGCCCAACTGATTCTCCACTTCCTGTTTAAACTCCTTGAACTTTTCAAAGGTTTCTAACTTATGCTTAATTAAGTAGACATATCCATATCTACTATGATCATCAGTAAAAGTCATATAGAAGCAGTTAGCATCCTTCGTGGCGGTTCTGAAGGGTCCACACACATCAGTATGTATGAGGTCCAACAAACCCTCACCCCTAGCACAAGTACCAGTGAAGGGTGACTTTTTCATTTTCCCAAGTAAACAAGATTCACAACTATCATCTGACTTTAGGTCAAATGACTCCAAGACTCCATCCTTTTGGAGTTGGCCTATGCGTTTCTTGCTTACATGTCCAAGACGACAATGCCATAATAATGCTTTATCCAAGTTAGTGGAAGAATCAATACACAACACATTATTTCCTAGGTTATCAACAACCAACACAGTTTCATATATACCATCACAAGGTAATGCTTTAAAATACAGAACATTATTAAAGAAAGCATTAATACCACCACATTCATTATCAAACGAAAAGGTAAAACCTTGTTTGTACAAACCATGAAAGGAAATAATACTTCTCGCCATTTCAGACGAGTAACAAAATTTATTCATATCTAATGTTAACCCACTACTTAGAAACAAAGAATAAACTCCAATCTTGGTGACAGGTGAAGCTTTCCTATTCCCCATGATTAAGTTTATCTTCCCATGCTCCATATTCTCATTTCTTCTTAGTCCCTGCAAATCATAACATATGTGAATACCACAACCAGTATCAAAGACCCAAGAATTATAATGGGGTGAGTTATTAGACAATATAGAATTAATACTTGCATGGTTGGGTTGCACTTTCCCATCCTTAACATCTTGCAGGTACGTTGGACAGTTTCGCTTCCAGTGCGACTTTTCATGGCAATAGAAGCATTAAACCTCTTTAGGGTTGGCAGAAGGAGTAAAAAAACCTATTTTGGTTCCACTTGAAGAGGACCATCAAGGGACTTTCCCTTGGTACCCTTCGAAGGGCTCTTCCTCTTCTTCCCTTTACCTTGCCCGATTGCCAAGACAGTGGCCGCGGTAGGAGTAGGAGGGGTAACAACCGATTTACCTTTAAGACCACTTTCGGCGGTCTTCAAAAGTCCTTGAAGTTTTCTGAGTGTAACTTCCTCCTTGTTCATGTGATATGTCATTCGGAATTGATCATAACACAAAGGTAAGGAGTGAAAAATGATTTCAATTGCTAATTCCTCGGGGAAGTTCAGATTCAATTTCAGCAAACGCTCCATATACCTTTGCATTTTCTGTGAGTGGCCCATGATGGGTTCACCATCCTTCATCCGGGTTGTTATCATGGAGGAGATGATTTCATGCCGCTCTTGACGAGCACTCTGATGGTATCTGTCCATCAAGTCCTGGTGCATCTCAAAAGGGTAATAGTCCTCATAGGACTTTTGGAGCTCGGCTGTCATCATGGCTAACATGATACATGCCACTTTGGTGGCATCTCTCTTATGAGTCCAGAATTCAACGATATCCTCAGGAGTAGCCGACGACTCATCAAGTTCCTTAAGCTCCTTGTCGAGGACATATTCCTTGTCTCCATAACGAGTGACCATCCTGATGTTCTGGATTCAATCCATAAAGTTGGAACCATCAAATATGACTCTCCCACAAAGGTTCATGAGAAAGAAGGAGCCAGTAGGGTTTGAGCCAGAAGCAGCATTGTTGGAATACATCTGAAAAGAAAGAAGGAAAAGTTTAGATTAGATATAAAGATAGTCCTTAATAAGACACCCAAATGTAATATTAAGGCTCGGACCCAACACAATATTTTATAACTTAGAAGAGGGATGTCGTAATCCAAGCTATAAAATATTTGAAGGTAGGTGAATGACGATTCACATTTTCCTAAAGTAACTAAGAATGGGAATTTAATAAAACATTTACTTACTTTATAATAATCATTACTTTTAATGAGAGTTAAAGTCATTGTCCTACCCATTCAACTAACGACCATCCACCAGTCAAGGAAGCGGTGGGTGAGAGTGGACACCCATTAAGCTGCCATTTTATAGGCAACAACCTTATACCCCCTATAGATCGGCTTCATGAATGAGGCCTACTAACGATAAAACGACTTGTTCATATATATATATATATATATATATATATATATATATATATATATATATATATATTAACTTATAATATTATAAAGTATTAGGGTTGAATTTTCACTTTTAAAATTCTAGGGGTTGGAACTAAAGTTTTTTAAAGTGACTTTACATGTTACAAAACTTGAGGGCAAGTTTTGTAACTTTCAAAACTTTTCAACTTCATAACTTATGAGTTAATGGTTTATTAAAATGAAGACTCTTCATTTTCATGTAACTTATGTCTTCTTTAATGGACTTTAAAAGAGAAACTTTTGGTAATCCATAACTTGAGGACAAATTATGAATTCCATTAAAACATATCAAGAATTAAGCTAACAAAATAATTCCTATGATCTACCAAATTCATAAGTTCATGAACATTCATATAAACAATTTCAAGAATCATAAACAACACATACAAAACTTGAAATTTTGATAATAGCCATTGTAAATGGATTAGCATAACCATTACACAATCTAAAACGAGTTTTATAAGACCAAAACATTTTAATGTTTCTAGTTCATTTCCAGCAACAAAACTCGAAAATTTGCATCCAAGGCCTCCTACTCGTCGAGTGCAAGAACCTACTCGATAAGTAAGATGAAATAACACATGGACTCGTCGAATCCCTCCATGGACTCCTCGAGTTCACTCAGCAAAATGCAGAAATCTTGAGTTTTTTCAACAATTTGTATCAAGTATCAAGAAAACAAGGCTAGGCTCTGATACCGCTGAAGGGTTTTGAGCATTCTAACACTCCTAAGGTGTAAATGCAACCCTAGAAACCTTGGATCTATGTTTTACTAAGATACATGCAACTTTGATTTTCCATGGTTCTTAACCTAACTAGCATGGCATGGGGAACTTTGAAACATAAAAGCTAGTAGAAGAACATACCTTTATTGTTGCTTGGATTCCTTGAGAACCTTGTGAGCCTAGCACCTCAAATGTTTCACACAACACCGCAACTCTTGGAATAACTTTGAGAGAAGTACACTATCACTCAAAATCGGCTAGCCCTCTTGTTCTCCACATAGTGCCGATTTTACTAGCCATGGGTTCCTTTTATAGTTATGTCCTTTTATAGTTGTGTCACAAGTAGGGCTACAACATGTAAACCCTAATTGACATGGCTTTTCATATTCCATGATCCATGGGTTTATAACCTCCATGGACTATCCATGGAGCACCTTATGGGTTTTAGCCCAAATCAATAAACCATGGATCATTAGCCCACTATAAAAGAATGGATGATTTACACAACCAGCCCCATATATTTAATTAGTCTCCTTTTGATCACCAAATTAATTCTTGATCAAAACTAATTAAATAATATTATTAATATATTATAACTTATAATATATTAATAAACCACAAGTGTCCTTTCTCTCATTCAGTCTATCCAAGTGTTGCAATGCCATGCAACCCAAAATGGACCCTGCTAACCAGGTCAAGTACACTCCAGAAATAGTTGTGAACTTAGACACTTAATCCAACAGAACAACCCCTATAAATGTTGCTGTTGTGCACCGACCTCTATCTCTGAGCCAAACCCACAATTAACCCAATTAGGAACTAAGTCCAGCCTCTCACTCATTAGGCCTAAAGGTAGTTCACTAACCAACCCATCAATAACCTAAAACCCATTGGGCCCACCAAGGCCCAATAATAAATGGGCTCTTCTGAGGCCCAACTCTCAAATCTAAATGGCAAGCCCAACCCAAGGGCCTAAAGCACCTATATATACTCCTATGGTCCAAAAATCTATTGCACCAAGCCCAAACTCCAGGCCCAACACTCAAGCCCCAAAATGAGACTTAGCCCAAAAAGTCCACAGTGAGGTTACACGGGGCATACCTCCCTTAGTATGCTCAGCATACTCACGAATCCAGATTGGCCATTGGGGACACTTGGTCAGTACGCGGGGCGTACTGGAATTACGCTCAACGTACGACCAGGATTGTCTTTCCTACTCCTTTGCTCTTAACCCTTTAAGACATTAACTCAAATCCCAGATCTGGACTCCCTAATGGCTCTTACTCCATAAAGTCAGTGACTTTAAGCCTTTTCATGGCTGATAAGGTCACCAACACACAAAACTCTCACTCTTCTATCATAAAAAGCTCATATCTCTTGCATGGCTTGATTCCAACGTCCAAGTCTTGAATTTTATGACATTACACCACTAAATATACTCAAAAGGGGGGTGATCAAAGTCTCTGGAGCTCAATATCTCAAAAGTCTCCAACGTTTGGGACAAAACCCTAAAATGCTCTACTAAGATGCACAAATCAAAAGAGTGAGTAAGTTTGAAGCTTTATACCTTTATATGAAGCTCCCAACCTAGATATGCTCAGATCCATGGGCCTGTACTCTCACTCCTTCTTCTCCAAAGCTTATTCTTCACTCCAAGAACATACAAAAACACTCAAAGGCTCTCAATTACACTCACAAGCTCCAAGAACGAAGGTTTATGGTTTCAGAGGGTATAAAATCTGAGGAGAGTGGCCAGGAATGAGGCCATCACATTCTTTATATAGGGACACACCCAAAATTAGGGTTTTCACTCTATGCCTAGTACGCCCAGCATGCCCTCTGGTACGCCCAGCGTACTAGGTGGCTCCACTTAAAAATCATGCACATGAGTACGCTTACGCCCAACATACTCAGTTGCCACCTTTCTGAAATAAGGGACTTATCCTGCCACAACTTCAAACTTCCATTGCTTCCTCGATATAACTCTGTTTCAAATGTACCTCATATCCATTGAAAGGTGACGAGATGTCCTACGCTTCTAGCAACTCGTCGCAACCCCGAGACTTCCTCATACCCAGGTTGCAGCCCACAAACCTTAATCACGGACAATCCGAAACAGGATGTTACACGAAAAATGTCCCTCCTTTCCATATTTGTGGCACCCAGCAACTGATCTACATGAGCCCTCATGCGCCTTCCCGCACTTGCCACAAGTGCGGCCCCTCTGACCTATTGATCATGAATCAGTGGGCTTGAGTCACTTCGTTGTCGGATATGACTGAGTTGGGTGCTGCCTATTCTCTATCGTCTAGGTCTCAATCTCACTCTCTATCCTCCGAGCGAAAGACTACAGCTTGGCGAGAGAACTGTACTGTTAGGTAGACACAAACTCCATGATCTCCGTCTTAAGCATGCTCAAGTACCAAGATATTTGGACCTACTCCGAAGAAGCATACTCGGGGCAAAAAAGGGGCGCTCTCTATAAACATCTTGGTGATCTCCGTCTCCGAATCTGTCATTTACTTCAGCAACAAATACTCATGGGCTAACCTCTCTCTCTCTCCACAAGCAGCACATACTCAGTACAAAACATCTCTGAAAACTGCTCCCAAGTCACCACGATTTTTTCCATAGGAGAATAAGTACCGGTCACTAGCTTCCACAATTTTCTTCTCCCCTAAGCGAATAAGGTTCAGGACGCACTTGACCTTCTGGTCCTCCGGGCACGAGCAAGTGAAAAAAACAGTCGTCCATGTCTAATAACCACCTCATAGCAATGATCGGGTCCTTCACCTCATAAAACTCTAGGGGGAGCTACGTGTTGCTGAAGTCACTTTACTGAAACGACCCTCTCCCCTAAAGTCCTATAGCAACAATAGCCTCGGAGACAACAACATAGCGTTCTTCAAACATCTCAATCATGGCGGTCTTAATAAACTCAAAAAAACTCTAGGATCGCCTCCCGAATAGCCATGGCCACCTGGGTGGTGATCATATCACGTATATCATCGTCCTTCAATCTTAACCTCGTCGGGCCACCATCTCCTAATCCAGAACCTCTAGTGATCGGCATACTAAAAATAAACTGGAAAAACATTAGGAAAGATTCACAATCCATATTACTATATCATCATGGAGCTACAAACCCTTCCGGGTTCGTGACTTCCTTGATCCATATATGGGTCATGTGCTTTCAATAGTACAGGCTCATAATACCTTCCATAGCTACTTATATTTGTCTCAAAGGATCGTTACGGACCATCCGGCTACAAATCCCAAATACTAGCATGTGCATACTGTTGGATTAGATGTCTAAGTTCATAACTATTATTGGTATGTACTTGACCCGAGAGTAGCATCGTCCATTTGGGTTGCATATCATCAGGACAATTTGTTAGAATAGAATCTTGAGAGAAGATATGATTTATTAATATATTATAAGTTCTAATATATTATTATGAAATCATATGTTTTAATTAGTATTGATCAAGAATTAATTTGGAATTAATTTAGTGATCAAAAGAGACTAATTAAATCTATGGGGAATAATTATGGTAATTAGTTATATTTTTATGTGTTGGGCTTATGATCCATGTTGGGCCAAGTTTATGTATGGATACATAAATAGTTGGGCCACATGAACCATGGATCATAAACCTATGGGTATGGGTTTGGGTTAACCCATGACTTTTGGAATTCCACATATAGATATGTTATTTCATAGCCAAAATCACCACTAATGTATTCTTTGAGGATATGGACGGTTTTGGTGTGTATGAATTCTCTATCAAGTTTCATCCTTTGTCATTGATGTGTTGTGAATTCATTTGAGGCTTCCACACTATTAGGACTAAGCTCTTAAGTCCAAATACATCAAGACTTCAAGCTACATAAAAGGCATGTTACTCTAACTAGTATCTTATTTGGTATAAGACAATTTCATGCTAGTTATAGGAATAATGCCGTGGAAACCATTTGCATGTATAATTAGTGAAAAAACAGATCCAAGGTATTTAAGGTTATATGTGCACCATAGGATGTTGTAGTATACTAAAACCCATTAGTGGTATCAGAGCCAAGGCTTGTTTTAAGTTATACTTGCTGAAATGGCTGAAAATCAAAGTTTTATTTGATGTCTGGACAGGGGACTCGACGAGTCCATTGAGCGAATCGACGAGTCCATGTACAAACTCATCCAACTTGTCGAGTTTGTTCTTGCACTCGGTGAGTTGGCGCCCCTAACAGCATATCTTTGAGTTTTAAGGCTGGAAATAGACTAGAATCATTACCCTAAGCTGTTTTTGAACCTATAAACCTGTTTTTGATGTGGTAATGTTCATTCTAATCTAATTCAGTAGATAACTGTCAATAGATTCATGTTTTGTATTAGTTTAATGGTTAGGTTAATTACATGAAAATTGTTTGATATGAATTATCTTATTCTTATGAGTTAGCTTAGATTAATAGAAAAGTTATGTGATAATTTGTTTTCGATCCAAATTGATCTAAATGTTCATAAAATGTGTTTTTGTAACTTGTCCTCAAGTTATATGAAAAGTCTCATTTAGGATTTTTAAAACTCATAAGATTTCCATAAGTTATGAAAATGAAGAGTCTCATTTTTTAAATGTTTTAAAGTCTTCCATAACTTGTCCTCACGTTATGGAACTTGAAGAGTTTTTTCATTAAAACTACTTTAAACATATAAGTTATGGAAACCAAAAGTTTTTGAATTGTTCAAAACTTTCCCTCAAGTTTTGGAATTTGTAAAGTCCCCCCCCCCCCCCCATAATACTTTAATTCCAAGTTAAACCCTTAGAACTTTAAAACTTAAAATTCAGCCCTTATACTATTATAATATTAATAGTTAATATATATATATATATATATATATATATATATATATATATATATATATATATATATATATATATATATATATATAAGAACAAAGTCAGTCTTACCGTTAGTAGACCTCATTCACGAAGCCGGTCTATAAGGGGGTATAAGGTTACTGCCTATAAAATGGCAGTTTAATGGGTGTCCACTCTCACCCACCTCTTCCTTGACTGGTGGAGGGTCGTTAGCCGAACGGGTTTGACAGGACATTAATTCTCCTTTCATTAAAAGTATAATGATAAATAAAAAGTAATTAAACCTTATTAAATTCCCAATCTTAGTTACTTTAGGAAAATGTGAATTTGTTGCTAACCCATGAAATTACACTTTGTACCTTACCAAGCCGTTGGTGGAGCATGTGTGGGTAACTGACATACTAACATGGACTAGTAAGAGTGGAAAAGGGTAACTTAATATTTATCATAGATTGGTGGAGCGCATATGGGTAACCGACATATCGATTAGGTGATAAAAATTAAGGGTACCAAGTTAATTTGCATGGTTATTCACACTTTGTTTGTGATCCTCGTCATCCCAGTCACAAAGTTGAGGGGGCACAATTAAGATTTAAACATGCCATTGAAAAGTTCAATGAATCTCAAAGGATCTAGGAGTTTCAATTCACTTAAGACCTAAAATTGTTTTTTGTTTTTCGTGTTGAAAATTGGTAAATCGTCATTTACCTACCTTCAAATATTTTATAGATCGGATTACGACATCCCTCTTCCATGTTATAAAATGTTGTGTTGGGTCCTAGCCTTAATATTTCATATTGGGTTTTATATTAAGGACTTAAATCAACTAACTTGAATTTCTCCTATTGTAGATGTCTGGTTCAGACAACTATGATCTTTCCAAATCTATTGAAACAAGCTTTCCTAATGAAGATGATGTCCCATGGTTGGATCATGGAAATCATACTTCTCTTCCTCCACTTCCTCCAATAATTCTCCCTAACCCACAAGCTTAAAGACTTGAATAGTTCAAGGTCACTCAAGCCCTATTGGCAAGTCTATGTGCACTCACATCTTGGAGATGAAGTCACATATTGACAAGCTAGGAGAATTAGGTGTCAAGGTCTTGAGGAAGTTAGTTGTTGACTAGGTTCTTCAATTACTTCTTAAATCACATAGTGAGTTCCTTTAGGACTACTATACGACATACCATGACATGACCCTTAAATATTTTACCTATTTGCTTGATTTTGCTGAATCAACAATGATTTGGAGCACTGGTAAATCAAATTTGATTGGAAGATCGACTTCCCAAACTTCCATGGACATTGATAATGGTAACATTGGAAATCCAGAATAGCTTTCTCTTCCCAATGGAAAGGGATCGGCCATAGTCAACCCGGTTGACCAAATGGTAAAAAGAAATGCTAAGTCAATACAAGTTGGTGAATTCAAAGATATCAAAGATCAAATTATCAAGAAAGTGAAGAATTCAAAAAAATTTCATAGTGGTATCGAAAAATTGTAATTTTCTAGAATATGTATGCTTGGGTTGCTCAATTAAAAATACCTTGAGGGTAAAGAGGTTTTCTGCGGATGGATTCGGAGGGTTGCATAAAATGAGCATAGTTCGGGGTGAGTGGGAAAGTGTTTATGAAGATTGTGAGTATTTGGAATATGGGGGGTTCTTTAGGAAAAATTTTAGACACAAATGCATGCGTTGCGGTCTTGGCATAATGGCTGGGTTAGATTGGAGTTGTTATACATAATTCTAATGTGTTAAAATTCAGTTTTGCTTGAGGGCAAGCAAAAGACAAGTGTGGGGTATTTTGATATGTGCATATTTAGTGTGTATTTAGTATAGTTTTTTATTCATATATTAGCTAAATTATCGCATATTATGGACAAAAGGTACTTAAAAGTGTTAAATTATGTTTTTCAGTCCAAATATGAAGCTCGGAAGCAAAAGGAAGCAAGAGAAGCAGTTAGGAGCTCGAGAGTGGAATGAAGAAGGAAAAACACTAAAAAAAAGCTTCTACTCGTCGAGTCAGATAGCTACTCGACGAGTCCGATCGAGGAATCAGAAGGATAATGACTCGGGATCCCAGATAGTTATCGCAATACGGGGAATGTGAGAGGGACTCGACGAGTCACCACTTGACTCGACGAGTCGGATCGCTTATTTATAGATAATTCCACAGATCGATGATAGGGAGTTCTGGGACGATTCAGAAGTATCTTGCTACGATTGAGAAGCCTGAAAAACCCTAGAAGACGAAGAAGGAAGCTAGAATTCAATTCCGGAGAGTAATTAAGGCAAAATTTCATCATTCCATTTATTCTTTTGTTTATTCATCATGACTAAGCAATTTGACTTTGATTGTTTGCTGTTATTTACTTTAGTTATGAGCTAAAACCTTTAGACTTCTGTTTGGGGATACAAAGTTGACAATATGGTTTGATTGATTGGTAGGATTAATTCTAAGTTGGTGAATTTTTGTTATTTTAGCTTGCTAAAGAACCTTGTGTGTGAATAATAATTAATTTTCTGTTAATAGGAAGATAATTGATTAGCATGAACATATATTGATTATTGTCCTCATATGATATATTGTGACCACATAGTTATATGTCTAGGATTAATGAATATGAAACTAGAATTAATAAGAAAATTGAGTAAATTCATGTGCAAGCTTGTAAGATGACTATCAAACAAGAGGTTAATTAAAAAAAGACTAAATTAGTTAACTATTGCAAGTCTAACTTAACCCGAATAATTAATCTAGTAAATATAATTAAATTAAGCAATTGGCCACTGTTTGAGTTAGTTTATTTGCTAAGGATTAGGGTAGTGAACATGAACCTAATCACTTGAATCGGTAACCAACGAAAGAATTAATCCATTGCACTATTACCTTGAAAATCAACCATAGAGTTAACCAAGTTGAACTAAACAGAAGTTCCTTTCCAATTATTGAATCTAGTTAAATCGTTATTTTCTAGCTTTAAATTAGTAATAATTAGTAAGTTTCTAGTCTTGTAAAACTAGAGAACAACCCCTGCTTTTTAATTAACTTAGATTAAATTAGTTTTTAGTTTAATTTGTCGTTCCCTGTGTTCGATACCCTGCTTATTTAGCTATACCACAATTGATAGGTTCACTGCCTTTTGTGTGTTATTCGATAATTAAAAGTAGGTTTAAAACTAGTGGATTTTACACACATCAAGTTTTTGGCGCCGTTGCCGGGGAACGGTTCTAAAATTAATAATAAAGTCTAGTTTAATCGATCCTTTGTGTGGGATTTATCTTACACAAAGTTATTCACAAAGCAAATCTAGTAAGTAGACTTAGTTTTATTACAATTCCGTTTTTTTACTATAAATTTTTTCTTTTCTGTTTTTGCCTTGCACTCGCCGAGTGCACTCGTGCCGACTCGGCGAGTCCATCGCTGTGTTAGTCTTTATTTTTATTTTTTTCCGTTTTTGTTCCTTTTACGCGTTTCGTTTCTTTTGTTTCGTTTTTTTTTTCAGCTGTTTCATGACCCGAGGATCGGACACACCTCTAGTACCACCTTTGGAAGACCCGGAATCCGCACTAAAGAGAAGCAAAGGAAAAGCCGTAGGAGAAACCGCAACTTCAAAGAACTCACCACTCAAGAACTTGAAATCCGTTTTCAGCAAGAAGAAAGGCAGCAAATCAGGAGCATCCAATGCCTCGTTAACAATTGAAGAACCAATTCACGAAGATATCGAGTACGAGACCGAGGAAGTAAAAGAGCATATTTCCGAGCACGAAACCGATTCTGAAGAAGAGTTAGCTATCACTATGGCTAACATCGATGAAGTCCCCATGGGGGAGTGGAAGAAAAGGATGCGTGATGACACCGGGCCGGGACTTGTGCAACCCGCAATTCCCGCAACCGCTACGTTTGAGCTAAAGGGACATATTCTCGCTCAACTCAAGGAGATCCCTTTTTACGGGAGAGATCATGAAGACGCCTATAAGCACTTGGATGAAGTAAATGATGTAGCAGATTACTTCAACGTACCCAATGTGCCTCGCGAGATCCAGCTTCTTCGCATGCTTCCTGTCACATTTAAGGGAGCTGCAAAAGATTGGTTGAAGTCACTCCCTCCCGGATCGGTCACCACATGGGCCAAGATGAAAGAAGAGTTCATTGACCATTTCTGCCCACCTTCCAAGATAGCTAAGCTAAAGAAAGCCATTGCCAACTTCGAGCAACAACCCGGTGAATCTCTTTATGAAGCTTGGGAAAGGTACAAGAGCCTACTTAGAAATTGCCCACACCATGATCTTAATAGCCAACAAGAGGTCTCCATCTTTTATGATGGAGTTAATGTCACCACAAGGCAACTACCCGATTCACAAGGCCCGCTCACCCGAAAGCCACCTCCGGAAATAAAGGAATTAATTGAAGAATTCTCTAAGCATTCTAGAGAATACCACAATCCGAGGAATGAAGTGAGTCGTGGAGCAGTAAACTCGGTGAACGATGGCATGGCGGCGGTAATAGCTAAACTCGATAGCCTAGACCGAAGAATGACGAAAATGGATCAAACGATCCATGCTATTAGGGTAGGATGCGAAAATTGTGGCGACCCCCATCTTACCAAGGATTGTGATCGAGACGAGAATGGAAATAGAAAGGCTCAAGTATTCTATTCCAGTGGCGATAGATACGATGAAGACTGGAGGAAACCGAAGAAGGAATGGCTCCCATACGAAGAATATAAAAAGGCTAAGGAGGAGAAATACAAACAGAGGGAGAGGGGATTCTATCAAAAGGAAGAGCCGGTGACGGAAAAGAAGGCAAATTTAGAAGATCTACTCACAAGGTTCATAACCGCGTCCGAGAAAAGACATAATGATCACGATGTAGCAATGCAAGAAACCAGAAACATGTTGAGGAATCAGCAAGCTTCCATTCTCAACATTGAGAAACAACTGGGACAGCTTGCACATCAAGTGAATGAAAGAAGACCGGGCCAACTTCCGAGCAACACCCAGCCCAATCCAAGAATGGAGAACGTGAGCGTAATAACCTCCAGCAGTGAAGAAAAATTTACAGAAGCACTAAGGATCTCCAAGAAGAAGGAAGAAAAGGTAGAAGAATCGAAGCCAGCCAAACCCGACCCGACTCGCCGAGTCACTCCTATGGACTCGACGAGTCCATGCGAAATTAAGAAACCCATCAGTTCTTCGAAACCTTATAAGCCTCCACTGCCATACCCAACCAAAGCCATGCCTGCAGAAAAAGTTGAAGCATACAGAACCTTCATGAATCATGTTAACACTCTACAAGTTAATGTGCCATTTGTGGAAACAATACTTCAAACGCCTAAATACTTCAACTTGCTTAAGGGCCTTTTTGCTGCTAGGAAGGATTTGGCTGAAGTGGCAGAAGTCTTGATGAGTGAACTGCCTAAAAAGAAGGGTGATCCAGGAAATATTGTGCTTCCGTGCCAATTTGGGAATAAAGTCTTCACACGAGCATTAGCTGACTCAGGGGCAAGCATCAATATGATGCCTTTGTCATTCTATAAGAAGTTGAATCTACCAGAACCAAAACCAGTGAATATGAAGATCCATTTGGCGGACAAGACAACAATCCATCCAAAAGGCGTTTGTGAAGATCTCCTTATAAAAGTTGACAAGTTTATTTTCCCAGTAGACTTCGTGGTTGTTGATATGGAAGAAGACCCCGAAATTCCAATTATTTTGGGGAGATCTTTCTTGAACACCGCGTGTGCTTTAATTGATATAAGTGAGTCTACATTGACATTGAGAGTGGGTGATGAGGCTGTGACGTTTAAAGCTATTCCAGAAATCAAGCAAGAAGAGGAAAAGATTGATGAAGTCTCAATGATCCAATTAGATGATGAGATATTAGAACAAGAGCTTGCACGTTTGATGAAAGAAGACCCAAGCAAGTTTGTGATATACTCTGAAGAAGAAGGAGATGTTAACAAGGAATTGGATGAATTAGAAAAGATACTGGAAGGAGCCCACTCAGAAAAAACCCAAGAATTTATGGAATTCGTACCGACTCGCCGAGTCACTTTAATGGACTCGACGAGTCCAGTCGATTTGGGCAAACACTTGGCCGACTTAGATCTGCTTGTTACTAGTCCTTCACATACCTTGGATTTCAATAATATACAGGATTCTTTAGAAGAACAAACAGCAGAAAGAGGAAAGGAAAGGAGAGTCCAATACGCCGATGTAGCATGTCTTCATACAATTCATCTTGAAGATGGGTTAAGCACTGGAACGAACGAAGAGAAAAAGGAAAGGAGGGAGGAAGCTGATCACCTATTCACCACTAAACCTAGAGCACGGACCATTATGAAATATGAAGTTATTAAATTTAAAGAGAAGGAGGTTCAAGGGTTGGTGAAAAAGAAGGGGGTAAAGAAGAAAAAGAGAAAAAGGGAAGCCCAAGCAGCTGAAGATGAGGCAATGAAAAGAAAAAGGGATGCATTAAAAAGGGCTTACAAGAAAAAGATCCACGCTTACAAGACCAAGTACAAATCACAAAAATTTAGGCGTGCGTTCCCGATGCTCGAAGATGACAAAACGTAGATGGGAAGGAGTCTAGCTAATGACTCCTCAAAAAGAAGCGCTTGGTGGGAGGCAACCCGTTATATAGAGTTTGCTTTCTTTTACGTTTTAGTTTACTTTTTATTTATTTATTTTCCCTTCGTTTTTTTTTTAAATTCTTAATCTTCCAAATCATCAAGCATGTCTGCTTGAGAGTGTGCATAAGCTAAGTGTGGGGTGAAATAATTTACAATACATAACAAAATTTTGAAAAGTATGCATTATTTTAAGCGACTCGCCGAGTCTGACCACGACTCGACGAGTCGGTATTATTTACAGAAAAAAAAAATATTTCGAAATTACTTTTACATTGGGTAAGTAGGGTTTTAACCCTAAGAATCAGTTTTCACAAACCACACTCGTCGGGTGCCGCTATTTTCATTCTCTCTCAAGCATTCATCATTCTTCTTCAAGTTCTTTCAAATTTCTCAAGCCCAATCCAAAAAGGTAACAAATTTCTTCCTATTTTCTGTTAAGAGCATGATTATAAGGCCATCCATGGTAGTAATTGCATGAAAAACTCGTTTTTGAGAAGTATTAAATTTCTAGGGTTTTGATTTTTCATGAGTTAAGTTGTTTTGAATGTCTATTTTGGCCTTAATACATCAATACTAAGTGTTGAGACAAAACCCTTGAAAGAATTTACAGGTTTTATGGTCCAATTTGTAGTGACCCGTCGAACGACTCGTGCAGGTTGCGCGACTCGCCGAGTCGGACCTGGACTCGACGAGTCCAGTCGAGTTACAGACAGGAGACATTTTTTTTCATTATATTCTGTGTTTTCTGGGTTGTGTGTGTTTATTTTGCAGACATCATGTTCAGAAGGGGACAAACTTCAAGTGGCAACCAAGGGGAGTTTCCATGGCTAAACTTCCCGCAAATTGAGTCCGCCTCAACAATTAGGAAATGGAAGAAGAAGCTATCTAATATTAAGAAGAAGGAGGTTTATGTGCCAAACAGGATTGATTGGGAGTGGCTGCAAAGTGTTCGATATGAGGAGGAATTAGCTCCTTACCTTTTAAAGGAGTTCCAACATGAAGGCCAAACAATGATCTGCGACGGGTGGAGCCGGGTCTTCCGTATACAAGAGCCGGTCTATTTAGAGCTTTGTTTGGAGTTTTTCTCCACGATGTCTTTCACTGGGGGAATGGATGTCTTTCACCCAACAAGCTTCAGTTTCTGCCTTGGGGGAGAATTTCGTCAATGCTCGGTAGTGGATCTTGCCTGCCGACTAAGGATCTACGATCAGCCCTTGGTTTCAACAAACATCTTTCGGGCCTTTTTAGCACAAGCACATATGGCATTTCTCGATGGAGTTACAAGCACGGGTTGGTGGAATACCATTGGAAATAAAGTTTACATCCCGAAGTCTGCACAGGAAGGGAGCATCCGATCCCCAACTCACCGCCTCATTCACCGCCTTATTTCCTCCACCATCAATCAAAGAAAAGATGATGACAAGGTTTCCAATCTTGACGTCTTCTATTTATGGAGTATAATTACACCAGGCGTCTTTTGCAACATCCCTTGGTGTATAGCTTCATACCTTTCGGAGGGTGCGGTCAAGGATCGCAAAACCTCCCGTATTAATGGTGGGATGTTTGTAACCCGATTGGCTAACTCATTCGGGTTGATGAACCGCGGTGCATGGAACTTCATGACATTGATCCCGACACCTCCGTTCAATCCCATTCTTTTCCGAAGAGCACGGATTATTGAAGACTATGGTGGTGGCCATTATGCCATCCCAAATGATGACCCCGTTGTTGGTCCCGAAGCACCGGGAAGGAGGGTAAGATCAAGAAGAGAGCGGGATGTGGAGGACGAGCCGCCAGTGATTCCGGTCGAAAATGAAGACGTACCAATGGATTGGTACAATGTGGAGATGAGGCGGATGCAGGATCAAATGGCGATGGGGCTAAACTTTTGCAACAAATCCCATATATGACTTTTTGACCACTTCAATATCCCACATATTGATGGTGGAAATTACCCTTTTATTCCATCTTGGGATGAGGTGATTGTTGCGAGACGAAGTGGAGCCGCCAATGATGATGAGGAGGACGAAGATTGATTTTTGTGTTTTAATTAAACAATTTTTATTTTTGTTTTGTTTTTATTCTTATTTGGTGTGTATGACTTGTTTGAGATTTTATTGTGTTTAATGATTGTATGCTTTAGTTATTTTTCAGGATTGGATTAGGATTGCTTGCTTAGGATGGTTTAGAGTTATAGCTTGGATGTTATCACGAGTGAAAGCGAGTCAAGGAAGTGGAACTTTAACGTCAAAGTGTCGAGTCCGGTCCTTAGGGGTATGAGCAATTGAGTCTAAACATGGGGAAGAGTTAGAGACGTTTTTAGAGGCTAAAACAGTTGCAAAATACCAAGTTTTTTCGTTCAGTGGCCTACTCGACGAGTGCACTAAACTGACTCGACGAGTCGCCTTGTATTTCTACATATTCTGAGAAGGCGCGCTGGTACTCGACGAGTCCACCATAAGACTCGATGAGTCGTTCAAATATTATACCGACGGACTGCTGATTTGATGCTGCTACTTGTCCCACTTGCTCACTTATTCTTCCATATCCATTCTTGAAGATCTTACACTGATTTTCGCGTATTTGGAGCGACCCACACGAGACGAGACACCCAAGGCATGGATGAGATGTTACCATGTCTAAAGTTGATTGAAGTTGGAGCTTAAATAAGAGTGATCAGCCTATCCACTGCTATCCCAGGGGAGTTTGTTCCAATTCCCTCTTTAGTTTCTTTTTATGTTTTTATGCATCATATGCAATGAGGGCATTGCATCACATAAGTGTGGGGTAGGGGGTTGGTTACATAATAGTCAATTTTAAAAAAAAATTGCATACCAAAAGTATTATTTAGGACTTAATTAGAAAACTTTGGTAAAAAAAATTAGGATTCGATGTTAGGATTGTGTTAATAATTGCATGATAACCCAAATGTTTAGTTGAGCCTATATACGTTCTAGTGCATTTGTGGCTTCCTTATTCTAGTGAAATCATGAGACAAAAACACGACCTTGCTCAGCTTGAGGGATGCAATATGTTTAGCAGCCTAAACCTGAAATGTATCCAGGAAAATTTTTATCATTAGCCAATAAAGGTTGAGTTTGAGCGCCCCTGCTTAAGCATGTAGGTTTTGAGTGAAAAAAAAAAGTGAGTTACATGTTAAAAAAAAAAAGAGAGAATTAGAAGAAAAGTTGTAAGAATTTTGGAGCAAATGAAGTGAAGATCTAAAGATCAAAATTCCAAGAAATCCAAAAAAATTGAAGATGCCAAAAGTCAATACAAGTTGGTGAATTCAAAGATATCAAAGATCAAATTATCAAGAAAGTGAAGAATTCAAAAAAATTTCATAGTGGTATCGAAAAATTGTAATTTTCTAGAATATGTATGCTTGGGTTGCTCAATTAAAAATACCTTGAGGGTAAAGAGGTTTTATGCGGATGGATTCGGAGGGTTGCATAAAATGAGCATAGTTCGGGGTGAGTGGGAAAGTGTTTATGAAGATTGTGAGTATTTGGAATATGGGGGGTTCTTTAGGAAAAATTTTAGACACAAATGCATGCGTTGCGGTCTTGGCATAATGGCTGGGTTAGATTGGAGTTGTTATACATAATTCTAATGTGTTAAAATTCAGTTTTGCTTGAGGGCAAGCAAAAGACAAGTGTGGGGTATTTTGATATGTGCATATTTAGTGTGTATTTAGTATAGTTTTTTATTCATATATTAGCTAAATTATCGCATATTATGGACAAAAGGTACTTAAAAGTGTTAAATTATGTTTTTCAGTCCAAATATGAAGCTCGGAAGCAAAAGGAAGCAAGAGAAGCAGTTAGGAGCTCGAGAGTGGAATGAAGAAGGAAAAACACTAAAAAAAAGCTTCTACTCGTCGAGTCAGATAGCTACTCGACGAGTCCGATCGAGGAATCAGAAGGATAATGACTCGGGATCCCAGATAGTTATCGCAATACGGGGAATGTGAGAGGGACTCGACGAGTCACCACTTGACTCGACGAGTCGGATCGCTTATTTATAGATAATTCCACAGATCGATGATAGGGAGTTCTGGGACGATTCAGAAGTATCTTGCTACGATTGAGAAGCCTGAAAAACCCTAGAAGACGAAGAAGGAAGCTAGAATTCAATTCCGGAGAGTAATTAAGGCAAAATTTCATCATTCCATTTATTCTTTTGGTTATTCATCATGACTAAGCAATTTGACTTTGATTGTTTGTTGTTATTTACTTTAGTTATGAGCTAAAACCTTTAGACTTCTGTTTGGGGATACAAAGTTGACAATATGGTTTGATTGATTGGTAGGATTAATTCTAAGTTGGTGAATTTTTGTTATTTTAGCTTGCTAAAGAACCTTGTGTGTGAATAATAATTAATTTTCTGTTAATAGGAAGATAATTGATTAGCATGAACATATATTGATTATTGTCCTCATATGATATATTGTGACCACATAGTTATATGTCTATGATTAATGAATATGAAACTAGAATTAATAAGAAAATTGAGTAAATTCATGTGCAAGCTTGTAAGATGACTATCAAACAAGAGGTTAATTAAAAAAAGACTAAATTAGTTAACTATTGCAAGTCTAACTTAACCCGAATAATTAATCTAGTAAATATAATTAAATTAAGCAATTGGCCACTGTTTGAGTTAGTTTATTTGCTAAGGATTAGGGTAGTGAACATGAACCTAATCACTTGAATCGGTAACCAACGAAAGAATTAATCCATTGCACTATTACCTTGAAAATCAACCATAGAGTTAACCAAGTTGAACTAAACAGAAGTTCCTTTCCAATTATTGAATCTAGTTAAATCGTTATTTTCTAGCTTTAAATTAGTAATAATTAGTAAGTTTCTAGTCTTGTAAAACTAGAGAACAACCCCTGCTTTTTAATTAACTTAGATTAAATTAGTTTTTAGTTTAATTTGCCGTTCCCTGTGTTCGATACCCTGCTTATTTAGCTATACCACAATTGATAGGTTCACTGCCTTTTGTGTGTTATTCGATAATTAAAAGTAGGTTTAAAACTAGTGGATTTTACACACATCACCATGACTTTTGGAATTCCACATATAAATATGTTACTTCATAGCCAAAATCACCACTAATGTATTCTTTGAGGATATGGACGGTTTTGGTGTGTATGAATTCTCTATCAAGTTTCATTCTTTGTCCATGATGTGTTGTGAATTCATTTGAGGCTTCCACACTATTGGGGTTAAGCTCTTAAGGCCAAATACATTAAGACTTCAAGCTACATAAAAAGTATGTTACTCTAACTAGTATCTTATTTGGTATATGACAATTGCATGCTAGTTATAGGAATAATGCCTTGGAAACCATTTGCATGTATAATTAGTGAAAACATAGATCCAATGTATTTAGGGTTGTATGTGCACCATAGGATGTTGTAGTATATCAAAACCCATCACATACATCGTATACTCACTCTCTCGAGGGTGGTAATCATTCCTCAAGTTGTCACCAAAGGGCTTCTAGCCTAGCGGTATCCGGTGTTGCCCTCTCTCCTTGAGGTTGAGGGTTCAAGTCTCGTGAGAGACATAGGTGGAAATTTAGGAGTAGTGCAAGAGTAGATTAGATTTGTCGTTCCAAAAAAAAAAAAAAAAAAAAAATTAAAGGCCTATTTGCTAGTAGTGAATCAAATCGATTATTATCCATATGAAACTTGTATATGTAAGTGAAACACATAATGTCCGCAACAACGGTAAACTCAAAGTTTAGTGAGCAACAATATGATAACTCGTGCTACTAATGTGTAACCGCTTATATTAATAATGTACAACAACTTAGAACATGATGAAGTATAACAAATTTGCAAGTAAAATCATTCCACAATTCTAGATTAAATTTGCAAGGACTACTCAAAATACCTCTCCACTCTCCTCGCAACATTACAATTTCAACATCATTCATAACTTGCAGTTACTTCACACCAATAAGCATCGTTACCTTCTTTCTTATATCTTAGAATTCTCACATATAACTTTCTTCTTATGTTTCAACTAGAGCATTCATAAACATATCAATTACTACATGATATAAAAATCCGCAATGTAAACTCTGGGATTGTCATTTGTTGTACCATGTGGAGACTATGGGTACATAGAAATCTCATGATTTATAACACCAAAATTTTTAGTAGATAGGGGTTCTACGACTCTATTATTCTTCATTCCTTTCAATGGATATCACATTAGGTGTAGAGGTGTTGATTAATATAGTTTGGTTAAAGTGGTTGATTAGTCCGATTTTAGCTATGTATCCCTTCAAGTGTATACCGTATTACCGTGTTATCAGTTATGTGCTCTGTTTGGGGCATAATACCAAAGGTCAAAAATAGAGGGGAAAAAGAAAATATTCTAAAGAAGTGAGCCTTGTACGTTTCTTTGTTGAAAGGAACGCCGCTTTTTAGAGCATTCTCGAATTACAAGAGTTTTTGATGTGGTTTTTTTTTAATAAAAAATTTAAAATGAAAAGCATTATTTTATCCTGTAAATATGCAAGTTTTTTTTAATTTATTTATTTATAGATGAACAAAATATTAACAAAACCTATAAAATATATCAACCTGTGCAAGTTGCATGACATTTTATAATATCGATGCTAATGTGGGGTTCCTAAAATGACCACTTCCAGACGAGTCTCATTTGTTCCCGAATCATCCCCTACTTGCCTAGTACTCTTTTCTTATTAATCTAATTACAATTACACGCAATAATTGGCATTCTTTTCATATTTTATATTTCATTTTGATTTGGAAAGTTTAAAATCTGATACACCTCATGATGTTACATAGATAAACTAAAAGATCACATTCTTTTATTATAAGTTTTGTTATAGGATGTGATAAGTCGCATTTTTTTTTAATAAAGTGAACATAGATGGAGAATATCTAGTAACCAAAAACATTCCTAGCTTATGCTCTTACTCGGGCAACTTATCCATATCCGGTGTGAATATTTTAGTTTATCGATTCTTTGCTTAAAATCAATATTTTTGGGTTATTTATCTTTTCAAACATTTTAGGATGTACATTTTCATTTTACAAGATTTTAGAGTCCATTCTCTTTACTTATATACTTGTATAATGTCAACACCATGTTGGCAATTAAAAGGCATTTTTACATAAATACCTATAATGGAAAGTGATATTTTAGAATATTGACATTCATACATCTCTATACTACATTTTTTTGGGAAAACTGCAACAAAATCCTTACTAGAAGGTCAGGTGTGCTCG
The DNA here is from genome assembly GCF_002870075.4 of Lactuca sativa. Lineage (NCBI taxonomy): Eukaryota > Viridiplantae > Streptophyta > Magnoliopsida > Asterales > Asteraceae > Lactuca > Lactuca sativa. The sequence goes on along the minus strand of NC_056631.2, from coordinate 41,429,976 downwards.
AAACTTGTTGAGGTTCGGAGCAAAGGACTGGTAGAGGTTGATAAATGGGTCGTATACTGATGATCAGAGAGTTGCGGTTACTTGGGAGCAGTTCAGGGAGATGTTCCGCGCTCGCTACATTCCACGGGTCGAGCGCGAGCGGCAGTCATAAGAGTTTTTGGATCTGAGGCAAGGTATGGAGACAGTGATGGAGATCACCCGCATGTTCACTGAGAGGGCGATGTTTTGCCTAGAGTTTGCTTCTGAGAAGGCTCAGATGACACGTTATATGAGCATGCTCAAGACTGACATCTGTCAGTTTGTTGCTACCCAGCGTTATGATACACTGTTGGAGTTACAGGAGGCCGCTAGGCGGCGTAAGCTTGAGATCAAGTTACAACGATGGGAGCAGAGGCAGGCCCCGGCGCAATCACAGCCAGCGCCAAAGCGGTCCAAGACCATTGATCCTAGGTCTGGAGGTCAGCCTGGCCGCACTAGTGGAAAGTGCGGGAAGGCTCATTCGGGAGTTTGTCGATCGGGAAGCGGGTGCCACAAGTGTGGCAATCAGGATCACATTGCTAGGGATTGTAGGAAGCAGACCCCAACCTCTAGGGTCCGACTTTGTTACCATTGTGAGCAGGTGGGCCATATGAAGGCCCAGTGTCCCCTACTAGCTGCCAGGCTGACGCACGCTCCAGTGCCGACTACACTGAGGATTACTAACCGGAGTCAGGGTAGAGCAGAGCCTTCGAAGGCTGAGGGACGCGCCTTCCAGCTTACAGCCGAGGAGGCCAAGACAGCACCAGATGTGGTTGTTGGTATGTTTCTATCCCTTATCTTACTTATTATATCTGCATTATGCTTATGTGTTTGTACCTATGATTAGGTACGTTCTTAGTGAACTCCTTACCTACTTTGGTATTATTTGACTCGGGGGCGAGTCGATCGTTTGTCTCTCGATCGTTCAATATGGAGTTCTGTTTGCCTGTAGCATGTAGGAGAGCTAGAGTGTCCGTTGCGAGTCTCTATCGCTAACGAACACGAGATTTCTGCTTCTTCAGTTTATCGGGGCTGCGTTCTGGAGATCTTCGGGGTATCCTTCCCGATAGACTTGATTCTGATTCCCATAAGGGATGTATGTGTGATTGTGGGCAATGACTGGTTGAGTCACTTCGGTGCCATGATCCACTGCAAGGGTCAGCGGGTGGTAGTTCGAACCCTAAGCGGGGGAGAACTGGTTATGTTTGGCGAGGGCACCAGGTTGGGATTAGGGTTTTGCTCGGCTGCCAGGGCTCGACAGTACATTCAACACGGGTGTGTGGGTTATTTAGCGTATGTGGTGGATACGCGGGTCAGGGATCAGGTTTTCGTTTTATATGTTCCGGTTATCACAGAGTTTGCTGATGTGTTTCCAGAGGAGTTACCTGGAGTGCCTCCGGAGATGCAGGTCAAGTTTAGGATCGACCTAGTGTTAGGTGCGGCCCCTATTGCCAAGGCGTCGTGCCAATTGGCACCACCCGAGATGCAGGAGCTGCAGGAACTATTGGGCAAGCAGTTCATTCATCCGAGCAGTTCTCCATGGGGAGCACTGATTCTCTTCGTCAGGAAGAAGGATGGTTCACACCGGATGTGCATTGACTACCAGGAGTTGACCAAGTTGACGGTGAAGAACCGTTACCCACTCCCAAGGATAGATGATCTTTTCGATTAGTTACAGGGAGTATCTTGGTTCTCCAAGATAGACATGAGGTTCGGGTACCATCAGGTCAGGGTTAGGGAGGGGGACGTGGAGAAGACCGCGTTCCAAACTCGTCATGGACATTACGAGTTCGTGGTGATGCCATTTGGGCTCACCAACGTACTGGCAATATTTGTGGATCTGATTAATCGGGTCTGCATACCAATGCTCGATCGCTCGGTCATCGTGTTTATAGATGACATCTTGGTATACTCCAAGATCAAGGAGCAGCACGAGGAGCATCTTCGAGAGCTATTGGGAGTCTTGAGGCAAGAACATCTTTATGCCAAGTTCTTGAAATGCGAGTTTTGGTTACTAGAGGTTCAGTTCCTTGGACATCTCGTTAACCAGGAGGTGATTTTAGTCGATCCGGCCAAGATCGAGCCGATTATGCAGTGGGAAGTTTCGAAATCTCCCTCGAATATCAGGAGCTTCTTGGGATTGGAAGGGTACTACCAGAGATTCATACATGATTTCTCCAAGATTACAGTACCCCTCCCTCGTCTGACGAGGAAGGGGTGGATTTCTGTGATGCATCCATCACAGGACTAGGAGCGGTCCTCATGCAGAGGGTGATGGGTTTTGGTCATAAGACATCCTATGTGCTCATACAAACCCTAATGCTTGGATCTAGGTTTCTCTATTGTACATGCTTTGAATCCAAGACTATAAACCCTAATTCTAGCATACAAGTAATCATATTAGATATTATAATAAGTTTATAATGTTACCTTGATTGTTATGTAGCAATAACAATCCCAATTCCTCCTTGAATTGACTTTGGAAGGCTTAGAGTCACAAGTGTCACTCCTCTAATGGTTCACAAACACCATAAGCAAGAGGATGAAGAGGAGAGAGGTTAGAGGCTGCCCAATAACGTGTGAAACCCTAGAAGGTTGCTTGTCCACGTTTTTGAGGCACAAGGGGTCTTTATATAGTAAGGCTATTAGGGTTATCTAACAAGGAAACCCTAATTTGGTTGCTTAAGCCCTAAGCAACCCATGGAGCCCTTTTCTTAAAGCCTTGGACGACTTCATATGGGCTTCCCCATTAGAATTCGTCCATCTTATAACAAAAGGCAATCCATGGCCCAAATTGCAATTATCTTATAATTACAATTCCAGTCCCTTAAGTTTAATTAATCTCTTTTAGTCACAAAACTAATTACCAATTAATTATTGACTAATATTAATTAAACAATATGATTTCTCCTTTAATATATTATTCCCATAATATATTAATAAATCATATTTAATACATTCTCTCCATAATTCATCCTATCAAGTTGCTTTGGTGAAGGCAACCCAAAAGGACCATGCACCATCGGGTCAAGTACATACCAAAATAGTTATGGACTTAGACACTAATCCAACAGTCTCCCACTTGGATAAGTCTAACAACTATTCTGCGTATGACTTCGGATCCCGATCTGCAATCATAGCTTTCCAAAGCCGCTGTCAACTCTAATCCTATCAGATACGCGTGTCCTTTGTGACATCCCCAAAATCTCGGCCAGAAAAGACCGATTTTCATTTATGCTTTTAAATATTTTCAGAGTAAATCCTTTTGATTTGAAAGAGTTGCGGAAATTGTTCCCAAAACAAAACATGATAAAATAATATTTATCAAAGCATTTCATCAAGAGATGCATTTCATTATATAATCAAAACTCGGGATGTCATGTTCCGATACAGACCATAAAGCATAAACGATAAACATTACAAGTCATTCAACAAATATATACATATACAGACTTGTAAACAAAACAACAAGATGATCCATCCATCTTACGCCCTCGTGCCACTTCCTGGAATACAAATAAAACTGAGTGGGTCAGGCTCGGGAGCCTGGTGAGCATATAGGGTTTTCAACCCACAATAAATAAATTATATTTAAATTCACCAACCAATCACTATCCCGATTACCCATTCCCGTTATCCTCACTTTACGTCCCTAAAACAACTATCTCAAGGGACCTAATCTAGGATTTTCATCGGGACGGACATCACTGCGAAGGGGTTTCCTCAACAATAGATATCCTAAAGGCAACCATGAGGGGGATAGAGTACACCGGTGAACACATCGTTCACAACACCTACAGGTTATGAACCTGCTAGCGTTCCACTGGACTGTCTAGAAAGAGTCCGTGGTCGTTATCCATACTCCGCTGAATAACTAGATCAACAACAACAACAACATCGAGGCCTCTCATCTGTTTATTACACACCAACTATCTACCCATGTTCTACCCAACATATTAGTAGATAAAATATATATTTTCATACGTAGTTTAAAGAAAACCTGTATAGCATGCTTTAATCAACACATATATCACATAACAGATGAGGCACACACACACATAACACATATCTCATAAAGAAATAAGCAGATCTATAAGATAGAAGAGAGTGAATACTCATTCACACATAACACAACCAAATATATACACATAGCACGTATTTTTATATAAAATACTTCGTATTATTGTATTAGAAGAAATAACTACACACTCACTTGATCAGAAGACGATCCGACAGCACTACGGCTTATAGAAGTAGTAATCCACAGCAGATCTGGAAGATCTCCTCGAAAATCGAACTTCTCGCGGGCAGAGCTTCGACTCGGGAACCGCGCTTCTCGGGATCTTCGGGGTCTCGGGACTTGCCTCGGGGCTAGAGTATGATACCGGGACTTCGGGGTAGCTTCGGCACGAAAAACGATGCAAAAGACTAGAGAGAAGAGAAGAAAATGAACAAGAAATGAGGCTGCCTTCGGATCCTTTATATAGAGGCTGGAAGCCTCAATTACGCGGGGCGTACGCCTGTACGCAGCGCGTACTGCTCCAATGTTCGTAAGCGCATGCGTCATCCGAAGCCACTTGCTGCGATGTCGACACCCTCGGAGTACGCGGGGCGTACTCGAGTACGCGGCGCGTACCTCGGATCAGATCAATGACTCGTTCGGATAATGCTTCCGAATTTTGAATTAAAAATAAATACAAAATGATTAATAAACTTCGGAAATTCATAACTTCTTCATACGAACTCCAATTTCGACGTTCTTTATATCCACGGAAAGGTGAGACCATGCTCTACGACTTTCGTTTAGACTCCGTCGGCTAATTTTGAATTTATTTTTTTATTAATTATTTTTAATAGGCCGCGACAGAAACTTTCGTTATAAATTCATAACTTCTTCGTTTGACGTCCGTTCTTGCCTAACTTTTTATCGCTTCGATACCAACAACGAGATCTTCGATTCTCATTTAGATTGCTTCGGCTAACAACCGCTCGATTTTAATTCGAGTATTTCAGGTTGTATACCGCTAAGCCGGAACTTCGATAAATCATAACTTCCTCATACGAAGTCAGATTTGGGCGTTCTATATATATTCGGAAACCTCGTTTCGACTACTACAACATTAACCAAAGATATTAAGTTCATTTTAAACTTAAATTTCGACGCTTATTTTTATTCTTAATTAATCAAACCACATAATTAAGCAATTAAGCACAAAACACATAATACTCAAATAATACATTCTTATTATTTCAAAACGGGTTACAAAGGTTAACCTAGACTATTATATTGCTAAAAATGGCAAGCCCGGAAACACAGGCGTTACAATTCCCTCCACCTTAGAATGATTCCGTCCCCGGAATCACTCATCAACAAACAAATGCGGATAGCGACCCATCATGTCACTCTCCGTCTCCCAGGTGAGATTCGGCCCATTCGTGTGTTTCCATCGGACAAGCACTAACCCAACCATCTTGCGTCGCAATTTCTTAGTCTTTCGGTCAACAATTGCCTCTGGTTCTTCAATCAACCTTTTGTTCTCATCAATTCTCAATTCAGAAATTGGAATTATGTCGGGAACTTCTCCCGTGAACTTCCTCAAATAACACACATGAAAAGTGTTATGAATTCCATTCAGTTCTTCTGGTAGTTCGAGCTTGTAAGCTTGGTTCCCAATCCTCTGAAGAACTTTAAATGGTCCAATAAACCTTGGACTTAACTTTCCCCTTTTACCAAATCTTATAAGTCCCTTCCACGGCGAGACTTTAAGCAAAACCGAATCCCCAACCTCAAAAGTTATCGGTCTCCGCTTCTTGTCAGCATAGCTCTTTTGACGATCCTGAGCTGCTAACATTCTTTCCCTAATTATTTTCAACTTTTCAGCAGTTTGATGAACCAACTCCGGTCCCATAAACTGCTTTTCCCCAGCCTCAAGCCAACAAGACGGCGTACGACACTTCTGTCCATACAAAGCTTGGTAAGGTGCCATCTTAATGCTCGAGTGGAAACTATTATTATAGGAAAATTCTACCAACGGTAAATGTTCATCCCAATTACCTAGGAATTCCAAGGTACATGCTCTCAGCATATCTTCAAGCGTTTGTATCGTTCGTTCGCTCTGACCATCAGTCTGCGGATGGTAAGCTGTACTTAAACACAACTTGGTACCCAATTCCTCTTGTAGACTTTTCCAAAACCTCGATGTGAAACGGCTATCACGATCCGACACAATCGTTAACGGAACACCGTGAAGCCTCACAATTTCCTTCACGTAAGAATTCGCAAGCTTCTCCATAGACCATTTCTCCCTGGCCGCTATGAAATGCGCACTCTTAGTGAATCGATCAACGACCACCCAAATCATGTCGTGACCATTCTTTGTTCTGGGCAGTTTAGTGACAAAATCCATAGCAATGTCTTCCCAATTACCCATAGGCACAGGCAAAGGTTCTAAACTCCCGTACGGTTTCTGATGTTGTGTCTTGACTCTCGCACAAGTCACACACTCGGCCACATACTTTGCAACATCAAGCTTCATCGTCGGCCACCAGTAGTAGGGTTTCAGGTCCCTATACATTTTAGTGCTACCCGGATGAATCGAGTACATGGTCTTGTGAGCTTCTTCCATCAGAAGATCTCTGACTCCTCCTGTCTTAGGTATCCAAATCCGATCTTGGAACACCTTCAGTCCATGACTGTTTACACCGAACACCAACGTTTTACCCAAACATTCCTCCTTTCTGTCATTCTTCTCAGAAGCTTCGCTCTGAGCTTTCTTTATACTTTCCAAAATAGTTGAGACAACTTCAATTCTCAACGCTCTTGGCCTTTTCCTTTCGGGATTGACTTTCCGACTGAGAGCATCAGCAACAACATTAGCTTTACCGGGGTGGTAAAGTATCTCGCAGTCATAGTCTTTAAGTAATTCTAGCCAGCGTCGTTGCCTCATATTCAATTCTTTCTGATTAAAGAGGTATTGGAGACTCTTATGATCAGTGAAAAGTTTGCACTTCGTGCCATAGAGGTAATGCCTCCATATTTTCAGAGCGAAAACTACCGCTGCCAACTCCAAATCATGAGTCGGGTAGTTCTTTTCATGGTCTTTCAGCTGTCGAGACGCATATGCTATCACCTTTTCTCTTTGGGTCAAAACACAACCCAAACCAACACCAGACGCATCGCTATAGACAGCGAAGTCTTCAACTCCATCGGGTAGAGAAAGTATCGGTGCCTCGCATAGCTTCTTCTTTAGCTTCTCAAATGCTTCCTGATGCTTCTCACCCCAAGCATAAGTAGCTCCTTTGTGGGTCAAAGCTGACAATGGACTAGCGATCGAAGAAAAGCCTTGGATAAACCTTCGGTAATATCCGGCTAATCCTAAAAAGCTTCGAATCTCCGTGGGACTTTTCGGTTGTTCCCACTTCGTCACAGCTTCGATCTTCGCTGGATCAACCATTATCCCTTCTTGGTTGACCACGTGACCCAAGAATTGGACTTCACGAATCCAAAAATCACATTTGGAGAACTTAGCATACAGCTTCTCCTTCTTCAAGACTTCTAACACTTCTCGCAAGTGTCTGCCATGCTCCTCCTGGCTTTTCGAGTAAATCAGAATGTCGTCTATGAACACTATCACGGATTTATCAAGGAACGGGTTACAAACCCTATTCATCAAATCCATGAACGCTGCTGGAGCATTGGTTAGTCCAAACGACATAACCAAGAACTCGTAGTGTCCATATCTCGTTCTGAATGCAGTCTTCTCGATATCTTGCTCTCTTACTTTCAGCTGATGATATCCTGACCTAAGATCGATCTTCGAGAAATAGCTCGAACCTTGCAATTGATCAAACAGGTCATCAATCCTCGGCAACGGATATCTATTCTTTATTGTTGCCTTGTTCAGCTCTCTGTAATCGATGCACATTCTCATACTTCCATCTTTCTTCTTTACAAATAACACCGGAGCTCCCCAGGGTGATGAACTAGGTCTTATGAAACCTTTGTCCAATAACTCCTGAAGTTGCATCATTAGCTCCTTCATCTCCGTCGGTGCTAATCGATAAGGTGCTTTTGCAATTGGCGTCGTTCCTGGCAACAAGTCAATACGGAATTCCACTTGTCGATCAGGCGGTAATCCAGGAAGATCTTCGGGAAATACTTCCGGATAATCACACACCACTGGAATATTCTGCATCACCTTCTTTTCCTTCTTAGCATCAATCACGAATGCTAAAAACGATGTACACCCCTTGGTCAAACATTTTCTGGCTTTCATCAATGAAATGATTCCAGAATTCACTCTGCGTTTATCTCCATACACCATAAACGAATCTTTCCCAGGCGGGTTTACTTTGACTATTTTCTTCTTGCATAAAATTTCGGCGTCGTTGGCGCTAAGCCAATCCATTCCCAATACGATGTCGAAACCATTAAGTTCGATAGGCAATAATTCCTCGTGGAACTTATTCCCATTCAGATCAATTAAGATGTTTTTCATGCGATAGCTAACAGGTACAAACTTGCCACTAGCAACTTCGACTAATAAAGCATTATCTAGTCTATCAACAGGCAAAGCTAGTTTTCTACCAAATTCATGCGATATAAAGGAGTAGTTGGCTCCAGAATCAAATAAAATTTGGGCAGGCAATTTGTTAACGAGAAAGGTACCTGAAGCGACATCAGCTTCATCTTTAGCAGCTTCCAGTGTCATCTGGAATGCTCTCGCCTTTGGCTTTGGCGGAATGTTGGGTCTAGCTGCCTCCTTCTTCTTCGGGCAGTCCCTCGACATATGACCCTCCTCACCACAACCATAGCAAACTTTCTTTGTGAGGTTACACTCATTGGCATAGTGCCCTGGCTTTCCACACTTGTAGCATGTGTTCGCCACCTCACATCTTCCGTGATGCTTCTTCTTACATTTGTCGCACCATTTCGCTTCACCTCCACCTCCCCTCGAACCAGACTTCGAGAACTTGTTTTTCTTGTTGGACCCTGAAGTTCCATCGAACTTCCTCTTTTCTCCAACATCTATTCTTTCCAGACCCCTTTCCTTCTGCTGGGCCTCCACATTCTTAGCTGCACGAACAGCCGTTTTCAGAGTAGTTGCCATCTTGACTGTCGGACCAAAGTCAGCAGGCAGTCCGTTAGCAAACCTCTCAATCTTGGAGAGTTCCGTTGGCACTAGGTACGGAAACAACTTCATCTTCTCAGTAAATGCAGTAGCATAGTCATCTATGCTCATCTTCCCCTTCTTTAAGTTTTGAAACTCATTGTTCAGATCAATCAGATCTATCTCCGAACAATACTGCACCCTTAACTGTTCCAAGAACTCCTCCCATGACATTTTCAGGGCCTCTCCTCGTGGCATAGTATCTGCCAACAACTTCCACCAACTCAAGACTCCAGTCTTCAGTTGTCTAACCGCAAATACGGTCTTTTGTTTGTTGCTACAGTCGCAACTTTCAAATACCATCTCCATTTCGGAGATCCAATCCATTATCTCAACTGGCTTTGGGCTCCCAGAAAGACTTGGCGGTTTGGCGCCCAAGAAATTCTTGTACATTCGCCCATCCTTGTTGTTTCTCCTTTCCGGATCGTTCCTTCGTTCCTCTTGAGTCCCAACTTGACTCACCATGCGACTATTGTTCCCTTCCTCCGATTGCTCGGGAATCAATTCCGGTTCCTCAATAGGTATGATAGGTTCATCCCTATTATTATGCAACATTTGTCGCATCTCCTCCCTTTGTTCGGCTAGCATAGCCCGAATCATGGCTTGCACCGCAGCCATTGTTATTGGTTCTGGTGCTGCTGCTACAACAGGTATTTGCTCAATCACTGGCGGTTGATTCCTGTTTTCATCTGCGTTTCCAACGCCACTCCTTGTTCTCACCATTTTTTTTGATCTACACCGAATAATTTCACCTTATTACTTCAAACGATTCCATGCTAGTTCTAATATCGTATACATACGCTTAGAATCCTAAACACAAAAACTTCAGATCCGGTTGGCAACAAACCGTAGATCCGAACAAACAATATCATATATGGCAACATATAACATTTAGCACATAAAAGCATTTTAGGCAACCTTCCTAAAATAAACTAGTGCTCGTGTCTAAAATTTATCAGACACACATCTCATCATTACATTTAGCATTCTAAGTTTAAGTCTAGAAATCCTACAAATTCCTAGTTCGCTTAAACTAATGCTCTGATACCAACTGTGACATCCCCAAAATCTCGGCCAGAAAAGACCGATTTTCATTTATGCTTTTAAATATTTTCAGAGTAAATCCTTTTGATTTGAAAGAGTTGCGGAATTTGTTCCCAAAACAAAACATGATAAAATAATATTTATCAAAGCATTTCATCAAGAGATGCATTTCATTATATAATCAAAACTCGGGATGTCATGTTCCGATACAGACCATAAAGCATAAACGATAAACATTACAAGTCATTCAACAAATATATACATATACAGACTTGTAAACAAAACAACAAGATGATCCATCCATCTTACGCCCTCGTGCCACTTCCTGTAATACAAATAAAACTGAGTGGGTCAGGCTTGGGAGCCTGGTGAGCATATAGGGTTTTCAACCCACAATAAATAAATTATATTTAAATTCACCAACCAATCACTATCCCGATTACCCATTCCCGTTATCTTCACTTTACGTCCCTAAAACAACTATCTCAAGGGACCTAATCTAGGATTTTCATCGGGACGGACATCACTGCGAAGGGGTTTCCTCAACAATAGATATCCTAAAGGCAACCATGAGGGGGATAGAGTACACCGGTGAACACATCGTTCACAACACCTACAGGTTATGAACCTGCTAGCGTTCCACTGGACTGTCTAGAAAGAGTCCGTGGTCGTTATCCATACTCCGCTGAATAACTAGATCAACAACAACAACAACATCGAGGCCTCTCATCTGTTTATTACACACCAACTATCTACCCATGTTCTACCCAACATATTAGTAGATAAAATATATATTTTCATACGTAGTTTAAAGAAAACCTGTATAGCATGCTTTAATCAACACATATATCACATAACAGATGAGGCACACACACACATAACACATATCTCATAAAGAAATAAGCAGATCTATAAGATAGAAGAGAGTGAATACTCATTCACACATAACACAACCAAATATATACACATAGCACGTATTTTTATATAAAATACTTCGTATTATTGTATTAGAAGAAATAACTACACACTCACTTGATCAGAAGACGATCCGACAGCACTACGGCTTATAGAAGTAGTAATCCACAGCAGATCTGGAAGATCTCCTCGAAAATCGAACTTCTCGCGGGCAGAGCTTCGACTCGGGAACCGCGCTTCTCGGGATCTTCGGGGTCTCGGGACTTGCCTCGGGGCTAGAGTATGATACCGGGACTTCGGGGTAGCTTCGGCACGAAAAACGATGCAAAAGACTAGAGAGAAGAGAAGAAAATGAACAAGAAATGAGGCTGCCTTCGGATCCTTTATATAGAGGCTGGAAGCCTCAATTACGCGGGGCGTACGCCTGTACGCAGCGCGTACTGCTCCAATGTTCGTAAGCGCATGCGTCATCCGAAGCCACTTGCTGCGATGTCGACACCCTCGGAGTACGCGGGGCGTACTCGAGTACGCGGCGCGTACCTCGGATCAGATCAATGACTCGTTCGGATAATGCTTCCGAATTTTGAATTAAAAATAAATACAAAATGATTAATAAACTTCGGAAATTCATAACTTCTTCATACGAACTCCAATTTCGACGTTCTTTATATCCACGGAAAGGTGAGACCATGCTCTACGACTTTCGTTTAGACTCCGTCAGCTAATTTTGAATTTATTTTTTTATTAATTATTTTTAATAGGCCGCGACAGAAACTTTCGTTATAAATTCATAACTTCTTCGTTTGACGTCCGTTCTTGCCTAACTTTTTATCGCTTCGATACCAACAACGAGATCTTCGATTCTCATTTAGATTGCTTCGGCTAACAACCGCTCGATTTTAATTCGAGTATTTCAGGCTGTATACCGCTAAGCCGGAACTTCGATAAATCATAACTTCCTCATACGAAGTCAGATTTGGGCGTTCTATATATATTCAGAAACCTCGTTTCGACTACTACAACATTAACCAAAGATATTAAGTTCATTTTAAACTTAAATTTCGACGCTTATTTTTATTCTTAATTAATCAAACCACATAATTAAGCAATTAAGCACAAAACACATAATACTCAAATAATACATTCTTATTATTTCAAAACGGGTTACAAAGGTTAACCTAGACTATTATATTGCTAAAAATGGCAAGCCCGGAAACACAGGCGTTACATCCTTAGATAAGGGATCATATATTCCTCCATTCTAGATATCATATGAGATATGATTTCAAATCATTCTCTTTGTACTATATCTCGATTTCCGATTTATGACGACTGACTAATTGAACAAATCAAATTAGCCCTAGCCCGGCCGAGCATTTACGTTTGTCATCACTAAATCATCGAGGGTCCCAAAGATATCGCTTTTATCCTACTTTGAATAAAAGGAACGGATAAACTTTGATACAATGCTTGCTTGCACTCATGCACCGAATCACACACAACAATATGTTTTATAACACCAAGTTACTAGTGCGTTTACATATTATCAATGTGCAACCGATTCGCAAGATACAACTCACACATCTCGGTTTCAAGAATATAAGATGTTATCGTCTCACCAATCACTCGTGATACAATTCATGGAGTGATCCAAGTGAGCGTGGGTCTAATCCAATGCTCAAATCACATTCATAAGCACTCATGAACGTTGCAGCAAACATTTTCTTATGTCTAATACTCTTTTAGACAATCCACACACCAATTCACGACAGTCTTCATTCATATCTACTTCCAACATATGAACGACTGTGGCCCGTTTGAATAATTCGATTATTCTTAATAAACCCAATTATTCTGGAAGTCAAAACATGCAAATGTGAAACACAAGAATAATACTAATCCCATATGGCCTCAACCCTTTGAGCATAAATAAAACACCTTTTATTTATCACCATATTGATTACTCATTATTTGTCGTTTCGGGTAATCAACTTCTTACTTGAATTATTACACTTGTCCCATGCTCCTAGCACGTACACAATGTTTACTTATGGTTCTTACTTTGTGAAATAGATCACATTGAATACATTTCCAATCCTTCTCATTTCACAACTCCAAATCCGTTTTTCATAAGTCAAAGAATATCAAATTCTTGCTACTTATAGAATATGCTAGATTCTAACATTCTATGCAACTATCCTTTTGTAATTTCACTACACCAAAGTCACAAAGACTATTGCCAATGATATTACAAAGTCCTCTATCGGAGATTGTTACAAGACAACTCCATAGACGTGATGTCTCTCACTCAAAGTACATTCTTTGAACATCCTTTTGCATAGAAGTTTCTAATCTAGTCATAGATTTCTCAATATTCAATTCCCAATATGGACACACTTTCATATGTTCCATATGACAACTCATTCTTAATAGAATCTTATCTATTCGTAATGATGTCGATACGGTCCATCCAATATGGAAACATTTCCATATTTTCCAATACTATACTTCCAACTACTCACAATCGACCAATCCTTGTCGAACTTGGATTGTCCTTTGATAGTTGTTTAATTATTTTAGTCTAAACCGATTCTAGTCCTTTTTCCCTCTAAATGTGCTCGACATTTGGAAAATTTTAGAATGGTCAAACATTAAAGCATTTGCAATCGATCCTATACCCGAAGCGTATGGGACACGACGTATAATGTTTTATTTGCTATGTTCTCAAAATTCGAATTGTGAAGAGGGATGTCGTAATCATAATCGAAATTTTAAGAACACACTTTGTACCTTTGACTAAATTTTATTAACATTTCTCAATCTAAACCTTTAGATTTGAAATGAAGCATAATATTCTCTCCCTTAATTATAGCAAAACAACTCTTCAACTATTGCGACTTTGCAAAGTATGACTCATGTTTTCTATAATTAATATTGCTAACCTTGCAATACTTTCCTTAATAATCATACAATCATAACATTTATGCTCTCACTATCATGATGATTATTATAAAACATAACACTTATGCTCCCACTAGCTTCGACATGTATTCATAAACATCTTAACTTTCAGAAAACAATACTTATTAAATTTCTTAAGTTCATGTTTTTAATACTTAGTGCTTTGATAATCCTTTATCAAGGCTTCTTGAACTTATACACCTTTGCCTTCGATAGTTCATATGTGTGTCTAAACAATTAAGACTAATTGCCAAACCTCACAATTCAAATTATGGAAAGGGATACCGTAACCATAATCGAATTCGAGAATGCAATTTTACAATCACTATCTTCTTAAATCTTTCTTAGTGAAAGCATTTCCTCACAATCATTTTCATGAAGGAGGAAATCTTATGATACTTATATCTGAGCGGTGTATGTGTTCCTATCCATGTGAATTTGTCAAAACCAAAGTTTACGACAAATTCAAACTCTTATGGATCGAACTTTCTTGATCTCGATTTCTTGCCTTTATGGTAGCACAGCTGCCCACCATGTCTTCCAAGTAGTTAAGCAGCTCACCTTTTCTTATCAATGTACCTTTCATTGATTAAGGTGTTTTGCCTTTTATGCGTTCAAAATGAGAACTCATAGAACTCTCATGCATAATTAACTTGATTGGATTGGCACAGAAACAAAATGATGTCATCACGATAGGTTGTAAACCTCAACTCGTGTGCTAGTGATGATCGATAAGGTTTATTTGATTTGTTCTTGAAACCTTTCAAGACCATTAAAACTCCCACTGACTCCTTGACATATACGGTTCTCTTGCCAAAACATTTCTTGACAAACAAATATTCAAGAGTTAGTGTAGCTTTTACCAAAACATTTCATAAATTGGTACTAGTTGGTCTTTGTCTTATCCAAGATATCACAACTTACCACATTTATTGAATGTTATAAACCTTCTTAATACTTTTTCACTCAATGCCACAATCTTAACTTTAAGACTTGTTTTGGAACGAAGTATGATTTGACTTCTTGATTTGAACATTTCTTCAATCTTTGATTCCTCTTCTTGGACATACAATTGTACCAAGACTCACTTAGAGGATCAATTGAGATATGGTTCTTAATCATTAAGACCTATCATAAAGCATAAAAGGTACTCTCCCTTCTTCTTAGAATGGAGAAACTTTTATCTTTCTGCCTACTTGATTCTTGTTATTCGTTCTACTATTGATTTAAACCTTTTCAATCAATTCAGAATTACACTTAATCTTATAAGTATAATCATATTTACTAAACCTTTAGTAAATCATGACGAATATCTTGTTAATATTATGGTGGACTTGATCAATACGCAACTTTGTGTACTCGATCTCCTAGTCCTTCACTTGACTCTTTGTCAACAAATTAGTCTAATTTCCAAATACGAAATTTCTCATTCATCGTGCAATCAAGTTGCATGATTCCAAGTTTCTGTCCAATTGAAACTTGGGCGATGAGAAACTCTCCCTATTTGGTAAATTCTCAACTTTCCATAAATAACACAATAAGAACCAAATCCAATTATTGCTAATAATAGAAACATTTTAACATCAATTTTTCATACACGCCATTGCAAGGATAAATAAATGAAATTTAAAAATCAAAATTTATTTTATTGCGGAAAAATTTGTCCTTACAATGCAATTCATTGAAAAACTTATGCTAATACATCTTTCTTAGCAATCTAACTCTAACTCTAAGTAGTAGCTTAAGAATCTAATCTTTGAGAAATATGATCGAAATCCATTCCTTCACGGTTAGATTTTGCTCACTTCTTCCCTTAAGCTCCCTTTCTTTTCTTCGATCCTACAAAACATCAATTCTAATCTTATTACATTATGTATTAAGAATCTAGAATAGAAGATTAAAAGAGTTAGTAAATGGATTTTACCTATATTAGAGCCATACGTTTCGACTCTCCCATCTCTTAGATCTCTTAGGTAAATGGGGCAGCTTCGTCTCCAATGCCCCTTCTCTTGGCAATAAAAGCAAATCGACTCTTTTGGAACAGGACATGCAACTACTTCAAACATCGCCTTTCTCTTATGATCAAACTTTTCGATCATAGCATGTCTTTCGTTGCCATTGTCTATATCCATAGAGGTCTCGAAGGCAGATTCACCAATCAACTTTGCTTTTCTATTGCGCCAAATCATTGCAGATTCAGCAGCAATAAGCATATAGGTGAGATCTATAAGGGTCACGTCATAGTTCATCATATAGTACTCTTTTACGAACTCACTATATGAGTTGGGAAGTGACTGAAGAAGCCAATCAACAGCCATTTCCTCACAGACAACGGATCCCAACATTCTTAACTTATCAATGTGTGACTTCATCCCTAGGACGTGTGCACACACGGACTTTCCTTCTTTATGTTTACTTGCCAAAAGGGCTTGAGTGATTTTGAACTTTTCAAGCCTTTGATCTTGTGGGTTAGGGAGAATAATTGGAGGAGGTGGAGGAAGTGAAGCATGATTTCTTGTTCCTCGATCGAATCGTGGAATATCATCTTCATGTGGAATGCTTGTTCCACGGGATTTGGGAAGACCATAGTTGTCGAACTTTGACATCTACAAAACGGGAGAAAAATGAATTCAAGTTAGTAGATAGATTGAGTCCTTGGTAGATCACCCAAATGAAATTCCAAGGCTAGGACCCAACACAATACGCTACAACCTAGAAAAGGGATGCCGTAATCTAGTTGCAGAATATTTGAAGGTAAGTGAATGACGATTCACTAATTTCCACCATGAAAAACGAAAAAGAAATTTAAGTTTTAAATCTATGAAAACTCCTAGATCCTTTGAGATACATTGAACTTTCAATGGCATGTTTATATCTCGATATGCCCCTCTTGTTTGTGACTGGGATGCCGAGGATCACAAAGCGGGTGTGAATAACCATGCACTACTAGAAAAACAGCCTTTTACGACGCTCATTGCGCATCGTAAAAGGCTCAGACGACGCGCAAATGCGCGTCAAGGAAGGCCCTGTCATAAAGAGAGACGACGCGCATTTACGACGCGCATTTACGACGCGCAATTACGACGCGTGTTTACGACACGCAATGCGTATCAAGGAAGGCCCTGTCATAAAGGAAGATGACACGCATTCGCGTGTCGTAACCTTACGACGCGCGTGTTAATGACACGCAATGCGTATCAAGAAAGCCCCTGTCAAGAAAGGCCATGTCATAAATGAAGATGACACACATTTTTGCGTATCATAATTTTAAATGTTTAAAAAAAATATTATTTATAGATTTACTTATTTTCAAATTAAATTTGTATTTAATGTTTCATAATAGAAAATAAAATATCATATACAAAAAATAGAATCCATTGCATAAAATTTAATGTCATACAAATAATCATTCCATGGAAAGATAAAATAAATTAATAAAAGTTGTAACAGAAAGTTACAAACTAATAATTCTAATAACCTAATGTGTGCCTCACTATAAACAAGATTTGTGCTGATGAACCCATCCCTACTCACAGTATCTCCACTCTTCCTTAGTAACACCACTCAATTAAGGACTCTAAATCTATGAACTTACTCACAGTATCTACATCTGCAGATGAACCCATCCCTGCAAGCATGAGGGCAACCTGGTCAAAATAACCAAAGGCAGAGTCAGCAATATCATTATTATATAACTAAAAAGAAAAAAAATAGAATTAAGATATATCAATAAGTCATAGATACATTTCCAGTTACAAATTTATATGAAATTCAGATTGATAAAAATGAGGATGTAATATAAATCTTTTAAACAGTGTTCCTTACATTAACTCTTTCTACCCTTTGCATTTCATCTTCAAGCAAAGATACTTGTGCAACAGAAGTCCAATGAATCCAAATTTGATGTTAACCTGTTGTGTGAGTGTTCATGGCTCCTTCATCACTAATATTGTCTGATGTCAACACTGTTGACATTGTCAAACTTCTATCTGTTGATCATAATTACATGTGTCATATGATATTATCTTTAATGTTTGTGACCTTAAGATTTTCAAATTTGAACAAAACATTCAAAGAGTTAACCTGCATGTTTTGCATTGGAGAAAAACAGCCTAGAAGGATTGTATAAGAAATCAAGAAATGGGAAAGATTACTAACAGGGTAGTCTTCGAGCTTCCTCACAAGACTGGCATGAACAGGAGCTCTTCCTTTTGCAAGCCTAAGCTCTTCTAGACATTCTGATTTCCTTATGCTCTGTTAAAGAAAATTAGAGAACACATCATGTAACGGTAAAAAGGGAATTGGGAAAAAGGAAAAGAAGTTATTAACTTAATATGGTACCTCCAAGAAAGATGCATTTTGGGGATCATCAAGTCTTCTCAAAGGACCATCGTTAACAGTGAAACCATTGGTCCAGAAAGTGATGGTGTGTGTGTGAACATCAGGTTCAGAGACTTGAGGAGTAGCTCATGTCTCTCCAGATAGTAATCTTCCACTTCCAGAAAAGCTTCTAGTAGTGAATTATAATACTTTCAGGTTCTGGCAAATTAAAACCATAGTGTTACCGACTTAGACTAAAATGGGAATAAGAAATATTATAATAACAGCAAATAAAGTTATAAGAATAGCCGACTTACATACCTATTGGAATTAAATAGCAAAGAACAAACATACACAAATAAATAAAGATTGCTGAAGATCAAAAAGAGTACTGATTAAGAATGAGAAATCGGCGATTAGGAGCAACGCTATTGACATATATGATGCAGGTTATATACATAGCATTATAACAAATTTTGCCTTTTTGCCCATAATCCAAATGACAATTTTACCCTTTTTGATATCTCATTTTTTTTGGTTTCTGTTCATTGAATCAGAATGCAACTAAATGTCTTGCTGCTCTTGTCTCTGGTGGACAACAACAATTGCTCTCTGACATCATCATCTTCATGTGGGACCAATTGATTTCTCTTGAGGTGTTCAGGGGCAACTCCATGCCAAAACATCCTCTTTGCGTAATGAAATTGATCCAGCATAAATGGACACACTACCTGTGTATGTAGGTATGTATGCCATTGCCATCCATCAATAATTCCTAAACTGCCCTTCCTTTTTCTATTAATGTAACTAATACTAATCAAGGGTAAAGTTTTCCAAACACACCTGTGGAGTTCCCGCATGCAAGGCTGATGAAGTTGATCCACTAGTCAAACCAGATTATACACAAAATAGAACATTAGTACAGACAAGGGTAAAATTGTCTTAAAAGTATAATTGAATAAAATGTAATGATACGAAGAAATTGACAAGCCTGCAAAAGTTAAAAGCCATAAAGAACTAAAAAAACTAAAAAAAAAAAAGGGTATTTTAGACATAAAAAGCCACCAGTTCTTAGGGGCCATAAAGAACTAAAAAAAATCCCGGTATTTTAGACATAAAAAGCCACCAGTTCTCTCTCCTAAAAATTACTTGATTAGTTGCATTTTGGGTTGGTAATGTAGAACTTTCTTGAGTCCAGTTCAATATAGATTTAGGAGGACCTACCAATGCTAGATAAAGGAGCTATAGAAAGGTAGAAAATCAAGCAAAAGACTGATTAATATTATATCAAACAAATAAATGGGAGACAAAATCAATGAATCCTTGATCACCCATTGGTAATCTGTGCCTTAAAGATGTCTTTTTTTGGATTAGATACTCCAATCTGTTTGTGTCCTGAACAATAAAAACTTAAATAAATTATTACATGTACATATTGATACAAGAATTATTATAATCATAGTACCTGATTATGCTCATAAAGCATATGGTTTTTGGTGAAGTATTTGTGTGTATCTTTTCCTTTTACAAGCAGTTCTTGATCAATTTGACTTATAATTCCAATCACACGTGCAAGCAGAGTAGTAGGAGAATCATTCTGGAAAAAGAAACCTACAACAAACAAACAAACAAACAAACTCATACACCTCATTTTATTTATATGCATATTATTTTGTTTAAAGATTAAAATTTTAAAAGAGAAAAAGAAAAGGGATACGTACATTTCCAGTACAAAGTTCAGCTAAAATGCAGCCAAGTGACCAAACATCAATCTTTTTATCATAAGGAAGCCCTAAAAGAACCTCTGGTGCATGATAAGAAAAAACAAAGTAATAAGAAAGGGCATGTAATTGAGATAACATGTTATCAACCCACTCAAATCTCAAGGCAACCAGCAACATGAGAGATAAAAAAACAAAGTAAAATTGTACTTAACAAAAAAAGTAAATAGCAAATTGAGTTTGGAATCAATGATTCTGATGTTGGTTTCAAGAAGAAGCAAGTGCTTTGAAGCGAGAGCACAGTAGACAAGTTGAGCTTAAAGATGAGAAAAGGGTATCAAAAAATTATGAGCTTAAAGATGAGAAAAGGGTATCAAAAAATTACTAGCCCTGTAGTAATTGATGATTGTTTATGGCTTTATGCGTCTTGTGTGAGATGATAAATCATAAATCTTGTTTTGCAATATCCTAGCTTGCTTCGAAAAATTGAATCAGTGACATTTTCATGTACAGATGTAGCTGATGAAAAGAAAAAACCCCACATACAATAATAAGAAGTTCCTAAATCTTAATTCAAAGCAATTATTCATTATGATTCAACTGAAGGAGTAGATTCACATCTAAATTACAGATTGGACACTACAAATTTTGGACATTAATACCCCTGATGGCCAGATTTGGTGCCAAAGGGATTTCAAAGAAGAAATAAGAAAATTACTTGTTCAAACAGGAAACAGCTTATGCTTTTTTGGTATAAGAGCAGTAAACAAGAAGAAAATTACATTTTAAACAAAGCATAATCAATTAGATCCGGTAGAAAACAAAACAAAATCAAACAAATAATCAGGAACTTATTCGAGAAATCAACAACATTAAGGTTTTTAATTGACAAAATGGTAGATGGGATTTCACCATTAATGGAGTTTAAAGTAATAATACAAGTTGAGAGGGAGATAAGAAAAGAGAAACAAAAGAGGAGAACGAAGAGTGACGAAACAGATTGTACCTGATGACCCGGCGGCGGCGGCGATGTGGAGTGACGGAGGCAGAGTAAGAAGCGTTGAAGGCGGATCAAGGACCAATGTCTGTAGGAGGTTTGACCGGTGTGGAGAGATCAGAGGATGCAATCATGAAAGGAAACGTCTAGCCGCCCGCAGATATAAGCACCCAAAAAGTCTTTTTGCCAAAAAAAAAAACGAGGCCTTAGTCTTCTACGAAGAAGGACTAGCGCTTCCTCTGCTATTCCCCGACCCATTGGGCTCATCCGTACACTTTCCTCTCCGAGTCTTCGGTAGACTTCAACTATGAATCCGGTGTGAGAATATAGGATTCTTGATTCCTAGGGTTATAAGAACTCGTAGAACCAAAATCCCCTATTTCCCAAAAATACATCTTCTCACATACCAAGGCGCTTTCCCTTTATCGTTTCTGACCGTCAAAAACGGGGCGAGCATGTATTTGGGCTTTCTGCAAAAGATTGAAACAAAGGAATTTGAGGTCAGGTGAGCATGAGATCATCAATGAGGAGAAGTGAGCAAGGGGTTGCAGAAGGTGAGGCCAGGTCGCCGGATCGATGCTATAGAGCACTGAGTGAGCGAGTGTTTTGAGTCTTAAAAAAGCCCTAGAATTAATATCAATATCGGTTCGTGTGATTTTGTTATTCGACCCTTTTATGTTCGCCATCTCCCTCTTCCTTCTGCTCTGTTAGATGAAGAAAGGTGAAGTGAGATAGCAGTTGATGGTTTGCAGGGAAGATGGTTTGAGGTGTAATGGCACGATCTGATGCTTCTGGATATATTGATGGTGGTTGTTGCTACGGTAGAGAAATCAACAGTATCATTCTCTGAAGCGGCGGCCATGAAGACGAAGTCCCTAGGGCTTTTTCTTGCTAGTTGGAAGAGGCGGGGGGGTTTAATTTGTGGGATTCAATAGGTGGGTGAAATCCCGCCTTAAAAACGCGTGTTTCATTAAAATTATAAAGCAACACATTTAGAGGACGCACATTTTATGAAAGGCGCCCTCCGCATTTCTTTTTTTTTCTTTTCTGACACTAATTGTAGGGCACGCACATATGCGTGTCTACTATCCTTCAAATTTTACAAAATTGACATTATTTTTTAGGGCACACACAAATGCGCGTCCTCTATCAGCGAGTGTCATTGTTTGCGCGTCATTAAAGGGCTATTTTCTAGTAGTGATGCAAACTTACATGGTGCCCTCACATGTTACAGTCACCTATTCGAGGTGTCGGTAAACCACACACGCTCCACCGAACTATGACAAACATTGAGTCACCCTTTGCTACCTTTGCTTAGACCCATTTAGTGTGCCGGTTAACCACAAACGCTCCACTAACGTCTTCGCAAGGGCACAAAGTGTAATTTCATGGAATTGCATCAATTCACTTTTGCCTAAGTAACTAAGATTGGGAATTTTATGAAAACATTTAGTTACTTTAGTAATTTCCTATCCTACCCGTTCGGCTAACGACCCTCCACTAGTCAAGAGTGCGGTGGGTAAGAGTGGATACCCATTCAATCGCCATTTTATAGGCAATTTCCTTAAACACCCCTTATAGACTAGCTTCGTGAATGAGGCCTACTGACGGTAAGACTGACTTTTACTCATACATATATATAATGTTAGACTTTTAATGTTATATATATAGTATAGGGTGTATTTTATACTTTTAAAATATTAGGTGGTCTAATTTAACAATTATACTTTTAATTCAATTAAATTGTAGACCTTAAATTTTATGGATTTATTAAACCTCTTTTAATTATACACCTTAATTAATTAATAAAACCATAAGGGTGTGATTTGAACTTTTTCAAAACTATACTAGAGTTTTAGAATTTAACATTCCTAATTAAACTTTTAATCAACTTTTAAATTCCAAAACTTGAGGGCAAGTTTTGAAACATTTCAACACATTAGGGTTTAGAATTTAAATATACATCAAAATTAAACCATTTAATCAAAATTTAAATTCCAAAACTTGAGGGCAAGTTTTGAAACCTTTTTCAAAACATTAGTGTTTTAACTATTTAAATTTCAAAACAACAAAACTTTTAGTTTCAAATTTAAACTATAAAACCTAAAGGGCAAAACATGAAACTTTTCATAACTACAAGGATCAAATAACAAATAATTCAAATTAACATTTAATCACATAATTATCCATATTTGATTTATTTAATGATTTCTTGCAAAACAATTTATCAAATTACTCAAAATAATTAATCAATTATCTTATTAATTGATAAATATCTTCAATTAGATCAAAAATATAGTCAAATATATCATATAATCGGATTAATATTGATCTAACATGATAAGGTAACTATCCATAAGCAAAAACAGCAAGAAATCCCGAAGTACCCTCCATCTGACGAGCTGACTCGTCGAGTCAGGCTTGGACTCGTCGAGTCACCTTGGACTCGGCGAGTTCAGCTATGGACTGGGCGAGTCCAGCCTCCAAAACACCAAAAAACGAATTTTTTTAGATATATCAAGCATCAATACAATAGAAACCAATCAAGGCTCTGATACCACTGATGGGTTTTGGTCAGAAGACATCCTATGTGCTCATACAAACCCTAATGCTTGGATCTAGGTTTCTCTATTGTACATGCTTTGAATCCAAGACTATAAACCCTAATTCTAGCATACAAGTAATCATATTAGATATTATAATAAGTTTATAATGTTACCTTGATTGTTATGTAGCAATAACAATCCCAATTCCTCCTTGAATTGACTCTGGAAGGCTTAGAGTCACAAGTGTCACTCCTCTAATGGTTCACAAACACCATAAGCAAGAGGATGAAGAGGAGAGAGGTTAGAGGCTGCCCAATAACGTGTGAAACCCTAGAAGGTTGCTTGTCCACGTTTTTGAGGCACAAGGGGTCTTTATATAGTAAGGCTATTAGGGTTATCTAACAAGGAAACCCTAATTTGGTTGCTTAAGCCCTAAGCAACCCATGGAGCCCTTTTCTTAAAGCCTTGGACGACTTCATATGGGCTTCCCCATTAGAATTCGTCCATCTTATAATAAAAGGCAATCCATGGCCCAAATTGCAATTATCTTATAATTACAATTCCAGTCCCTTAAGTTTAATTAATCTCTTTTAGTCACAAAACTAATTACCAATTAATTATTGACTAATATTAATTAAACAATATGATTTCTCCTTTAATATATTATTCCCATAATATATTAATAAATCATATTTAATACATTTTCTCCATAATTCATCCTATCAAGTTGCTTTGGTGAAGGCAACCCAAAAGGACCATGCACCATCGGGTCAAGTACATACCAAAATAGTTATGGACTTAGACACTAATCCAACAGAGGGGACATGTTATAGCATATGCATCGCGACAGCTGAAGCTGCATGAGACGAGATACCCCACATACGATTTGGAGTTGGGAGCGGTGGTATTCGCTCTCAAGATTTGGATAGATTATCTCCATGGGGTCCGTTGTACCATTTACACATACCACAAGAGTATGAGACAAATCATGGATCAACTGATCCTGAACATGAGGCAGCGCAGGTGGCTGGACGAAGTCAAGGATTATAACTGCGAGATTCTTTACTATCCGGGTAAAGCAAACGTGGTTTCGGACGCTCTGAGCCGCAAGTCAGTTGGATCTTCTACTCTAGCGACGTGTATAAGGATATCAATGAATTCTCCACTTGTGAGCTTGATCAGGGAAGCTCAGGCTGAAGGTATGCGACAGGAGAATTGGAAGCTTGAGAGGATTAGGGATGAGAACACCCGGTTTGTGCAGAATAGCCAGGGACTGTTCACCCGTTGTGGTCGGGTCTGGGATCCGATGTCTGGTGGGGTCAGACAGATTGTTTTGGAGGAGGCTCATAATTCTCGCTTCTCTATTCACCCAGGGGCCACCAAGATGTACTGGGATTTACGATTGAGTTACTAGTGGCCATGCATGAAGAGGGATATTTCATGGTATGTTGAGAGGTGCTTAACCTGTCGGATGGTCAAGGCCGAGCATCAGAGGCCGCACGGCCAGCTACAGCCTCTGGAGATTCCCATGTGGAAATGAGAGCAGATAACGATGGATTTCATCACCAAGCTACCGAGGATGGCTAGAGGCTTCGACGCTATTTGGGTCATCGTGGATCGATTGACCAAGAGCGCCCACTTTTTAGCAATACGGGAGAGTTCATCGGCCGAGAAGCTGGCCGACTTGTATATCTACGAGATCCTTGCTCGCCATGGGGTACCGGTCTCGATTGTCTCAGACCGTGATGTTCAGTTCACCTCTCGTTTTTGGTAGAAGTTCCACAAGGAACTAGGCACGCGGCTGCACTTCAGTACAACCTATCATCCGCAGACAGACGGCCAAAGTGAGTGGACCATATAGACTCTCGAAGATATGCTACGAGCCTGCGTTATTGACTTCGGTGGGAGCT
This sequence comes from Lactuca sativa, assembly GCF_002870075.4. Taxonomy (NCBI): domain Eukaryota; kingdom Viridiplantae; phylum Streptophyta; class Magnoliopsida; order Asterales; family Asteraceae; genus Lactuca; species Lactuca sativa. Next base: position 41,404,374 of record NC_056631.2, on the reverse strand, counting down.
GGGACTTCTACCTACCCCTTGCAGAGTTCTCTTACAACAACGAATTTCATTCCAGTATAGGTGCTCCGCCATATGAGCTGTTGTACTGATGGAGGATTCGCACCCCAGTCTGTTAGGGTGAGATTGGTTACAAGGTGATGGGACGGACAGAGGTAGTTCTACAAACTACCAAGAGGATTCATCAGATCAGACAAGGACTGCAGACTGCTCAGAGTCGGCAGAAGAGTTACGCCAACAGACGTCGATCTGAGTTAGAGTTCCAGGTAGGCGACATGGTATTACTGAAGGTCTCACCCTTGAAGGGTGTAATTCGCTTCAGGAAGAGGGGAAAGTTGGGTCCCCGATACATCAGGCCATTTAGGATCATTGCCAGGGTTGGCAAGGTAGCGTATAGACTGGATCTCCCGGAGGAGCTCAGTCAGATCTACAACACTTTTCACGTTTCACAATTGTGGATGTGTATACTAGATGAGGAAGCAGTGGTGTCATTGGATGATATTCAGGTCGGTGAGTGCCTGAATTATGTGGAGAGGCCAGTGGCCATTCTGGAGAGGAAGGTGAAGGTTCTACGGAAAAAGGAAGTGCCTTTGGTAAAGGTACAATGGGAGCATCTGAAATGATCCGAGTGGACTTAGTAGCCGGAGGCAGATATGTGGGAGCATTACCCGGAGTTGTTCACCGCAGCAGACTTCAAGGACGATGCCTAGTTCAAGTGGGGGATAATTGTAACACCTCGACCCCCAGGTATAAATTTTAACGTTTTATATGTATGTTTTTAGATCTACTCGACGAGCTGGATGCCCCAACTCGTCGTGTAGAGAAGGTTAAGGTCGCGTGAACTTTAGGACCTACTCGACGAGTTGGAGGACCCAACTCGACGAGTTGGAGCTAGAATATGAAACCCTAATTTTTAGGGTTAGCACCCTATTTAAAGGACCTTAAGTCCTTCCTTCCATCCTCCTTACCACCATTTCACGTCCAGAAGAAAACCCTAAGCGATCTAATCCCGTTTTTGAGTGTTTGTGAGGCTAAAAGAGTGTTTTTGGTGCATGTGTTGAAGAGGCTTGAAGGTTGAGAAGCTTGGAACGGGAAGGATCTTGTAGATCCAGCATCTACATCGTTTTGGCTTCCATTTGAAGGTAACAAGTTGTTACCTTGATCTTTCTAGTGTTAGATCTTCTTATTCAAAGGTTTAAGGCCATTTTTAGCATGTTTGAGGGTCATTTCTGGTATTGAGCATTATTTGAAGTTGTAACTTCAGATTTGGACTCCTCTAAGCCCTTATAGTCATAAAGTTATCGAATTTATCAAGCTTTGGCCCTTCTCTTTGGCTTAAACCTCTTCCTTAGCTTGGTTTTGGCATTTAAGGCATTGCATGCACGTACAGTTTGCAACTATACGTGGTAACCATGCCCTAGGAGGCTAGATCTACAATTTGGAGCCTTGGTTTTGCTTCAAAGCATCTGAATAAGAAAAAGACTGAAGGGGCTCGATGAGTTGCATGGTCAACTCGACGATTCGGATGAAGATTGGCCGTTCTTGGTTTCTGCATGGACTCGGCGAGTTAGTTAGGGATTTTCCAACATTTTGGACACTACATGGACCCGACGAGTTGTATGGAAACTCAGCGAGTCAACTGGGGTTTTCCCGATTCTTTGAGTTTTGAAGGAACTCGACGAGTCAGTGGCTATACTTGACGAGTTGGGTCAACATGGACTGTTGACCTTGACCGGTGACTTTGACTTTGAGCAAGGGTTGACTAGTTTGACTGTAACACCCCGAATTCAGAAGACCTAGAAAGGACAGGAAAACCTCAAGAGCAGAAGGCAACTCGTCGAGTAGGTGGGATGACTCGATGAGTAGGAGCATATTTTGGGTAGTGTGTTAAGTGACCTACTCGGCGAGTTGGTCAGGTTTTGGGAAACCCTAAATTCGGGACTTGGTGCCCTATTTAAACATCTTATTCTCCTCCTCTTGGTTCCATTCCCAACCCCCATTGTCCAGAACTTAACCCACGAAACCCTAGAGCCTTTTGAGAGTGTGTGAGCCATCCTTGATTGTTTTGTATTTTCTTGAAGGCTAGAAGAAGAAGAGGAAGCTTAAAGGTTCAAGCAGAAGGTTGTGGATCCATGTATTTCGTTCTAATCTCATCACTTTCTGGTAATCAAGCTCCTAACTCGCCTTGTAGTTTCTTAGATCTCTTTATGGTCCCTTTTGTGGGGGGTTTTGTCCAATAAGTATGATTCATGGGTTAAGGATGTCCCAAGTTGATGATACGTTCAGATCTGAATTCATTGAGGGTTGTGAAGGCATAAAGGTGCAAACTTTATGCCATTAGAGTCCCATGCAAACCCTAAGGATGCTAGTATGGCCTTTTAAGCCCCAAAGGGCCATGCATTGAAGTAAAGTTCAGGACTTTATGTGTTTATTGGGTGACTAGGACCTAGATCTTGGTTCCCCTACTGTGGATTGGAGTAATATGGGTTTTGGTCATAGATTTATGTCTTAAAGGGGGCTAAGGTTTTGGCTTAACCCATTAAGAAGGATTAGGAGTGGGTAAAGTTGGAAACTTTACCCTTAAGGGGTCATTTCCAGCATGTAGACGAAGTTTGGGGTCTGGATCTGAAGTGTAGGGGCTTAATATGTTAAGATGGACCAAACAGAATGAGGGATTCGGTGAGCCCAGGAAGGGACTCGACGATTCGAAGGTAGTTGTCCCGTTTCTGTTCATGTTAGAACTCGGCAAGTCTGAGGACTGACATAACGAGTTGGATTGCGATTTCAGGATTCTGATTACTTGAACTTGACGAGTTAATGGATCAACTCGGCGAGTTGAGTCAACTCAGTGCGTTGACTTTGACTGTTGACTTTGACTTTGGCCAAGGTTGGATTAGTTTGACTTTGAGGACATTCTGGGAATAAGTGTCATGTTGTTACTGATAGTTTGGGGAGCCGAAGAAGAAGCAGTTCGAGGAATTTCCAATTAGCAGCTAGAGAAGTATTAGCAGGACTTCAGCAGCGCAAGGTGAGTCCCCTCACTGGGTGCATGGGTCTAAGGCCACAATGTCGGCCCATTATGCTTGTGTATTGTAGGAAGACCCGGGGGTTAGCCCTAGGCATTGTATGTTATATGTTCCGGATCACGATCCGATGTCAGGCGAGGCCCGAGGAATGTTAGTATGCTAGAGGTCTTTGTGATTCTTACATGCGTCGGTACGATAAGTTCCAGAATAAGGTCCGATGTCGGGGCAAGCCCAAAGTATGTTTATGTGGTAGTATGTTCCAGACTAGGGTCTGATGCCGGGGAAAGCCCGTGGAAGATTTATATGTACATGTTAGATTATACTTGTTGTCTTTGTGATACTTGTATGTGCCTGTTAGGGAGGTGAGTGTGGGCGAGGTCCCGTATCTCATCACTAGCTGAGATATGGATGTGGTTCTACATCTCAATATTAGCAGAGTAAGGGCGAGGCCCGTGATAGGAAAGAAGTGAGTGTGGGCGGGGGCCAATATCTCACCATCAGCAGAAGTGTGGACGGGGTTCCATAACTCAACAGTAGAAGACCATGGGCGGGGCCCAAGTTAAGCGAGGCCTTAGATCAGGAGTACAATACAGTATGTTTCTTGGTGTATTAGTATGCTTATATGATTGTATATGTATAGCAGGTGAGGCCCAGAGCAGGCGGAGCCTAAGAGAGACATATCTGTATACCGAGCGCGGCTCGATGCCAAGCGGGGCCTGATGCTGGGCAGGGCCCGATGTAGGAGCAATTTCGATGCCGGGCAAGTCCCGATGCAGTGGGCGGGGGCCCAATACGTGATTATGTGTATGGTATGTGGTAGATTGGGGAACTCACTAAGTTTCATGCTTAAGATTTTCAGTTTTGGTTTCAGGTTCTTCCGGTAGCAGAGGGAAGAGCTCGGGATGATTGTATCACACACACCAAGAAATTTAGCTTAGGATGTTTTACTCTGATAAATGAACATGTTTTAAATTAATACTCTATTTTAAGAAAACAACTTATGTTCTTGAAAGAAACGATTTGATAATTATGGTTTGTTTAATGATTTAAAAATAAAATTTTGGACCATATTTTTGGGATGTTTCAAGTTGGAATCAAAGCCTTGGTTTGAGGGATTCGGGCACACTTTCGGGTATGTCTGAACTCAAACTAAGAAATTGTTACAGAAGTTTTCAAAAGAAAAACCATGTTTATAAAAGGATTTTGAGAAAAGAAAAGAGTATTATAAAAAGCAAAAAGAATTTTGAGAAAGTGAAATGGGTGTGGTGCATGCAATCAGCCTAGCTCAAGTAAGGACTCTGAAATTACCCATACAAGTTTATGTTATGATATGATTATCAACTTTAATAGAACAACATGCTAGATTAGGACTAAGGATCTAGGAAGGATGCCATATGTGTCTGTTATATGTGTATCAGCTTTATGAACTACATGCTAGTATAGATTAAGTCGGTATGATAGCCTGATTAGTATATTCTTGATTATGTGTACTCAATGCTCGAATGCTACTTGCTTTGTGCTTTTAGGAGTTCTAGTTGTCTTTTACTAACTAGTTAACGAATATGTTAAGTTACATATAGCGAGGAGTAAATAATTTCAGAAGGTTAGGTCTAGCTCTATTTCGCAACTCTTGTTTGAGTCCAACCGTTGTAGGGTAGGATCTCTCATTCGAAGAATTATCTAGACTTAGTAATATGTAATAGTATTCGCGAGCTAGTTAGGGGAAGATAGTGTAACATCCGGTTCCTGGTACGCATTTAAATTCAAGTAATTCCATGTTTTGCTCTGGGACTCGGCGTGTTGGAGGCCCAACTCGTCGAGTAGACTCGATTTTGACCGGGAGGTTTAGTGACCCTCGACGAGTCGGGTGACCGACTCGACGAGTAGGGTTGTCTGGATGAAACCTTAATATTGAGGGTTTGCACCCTATTTAAACAACTTATCCTGCATCAACCCAGCCCTCATCGACCCTCCCAACTCAGAGAAACCCTAAATCAAAACCCTAACCTTGTTTGAGTGTTCTTGTGCCATTTTGTGTGCTTGTGGAGATTGTGAAGCTTGAGAAGGAAGAAGGAGCTTGGAAGTTCGAGTGGAAGCTAGTAGATCTAGAGGTTGTGCCCCATTTCCAGCTCCTTTGAGGTATAAAGTTGAAACCTTGACCATCTATCTCTTAGATCTCTAGTTAGGGTTCATTTCTACATTTTCTAACCCTTAGAGGTGCCATACTCGGAATTTTGTGGTTCATTGAGGGTATAGCTTCAATTTGGAACCATTGGAGGGTTCTTATAGCATAAAGGTGCCAACTTTATTGCCATAAGCACCCCCATACATCTTGTAGACTTCATTCTAGGACCATTTGGGCCAAATAACCCATGCATGGACGTCAAGATAGGAACTTTACATATAATATGGACCCTAGGAGGTCAGATCTATGATTTGGATGCATTAAGACTGATTAAAATCGACTGTATAGTTTGGACAAAGAGGGACTCAGCGAGTCGAGTCGCAGTTTCCCCCAAAACGACTTCTGGAAGTGGTCTTTGGTTGAGTTGAAGGAAAAATCAGCATGTTGGGGTTAGTTATGGACTTGAAGATCAAAGGACTCGATGAGTTCAAGGAGGAACTCGACGAGCTCAAGGCAATGTACCAACCACATGAAGATGGACTTGGTAAGTTCAAGGAGAACTCAATGAGTCATAGACTAAGCACCTTCATATAGATGAAGATGAACTCAACAAGTTCAAGGAGGAACTCGGCGAGTCAGTTGAAGAAGGTCCCGATGTTTTGTTGAAGGTGAACTTGTCGAGCTCTTGCAAGAATCGACGAGTAGGGACGGGGTTGTTGCTTTTTTTGGACGTAGGGACTCGACGAGTCTGGTCAACCAAATGATGACCTTGACCAAAGTTGACTTTGACCAAGGTTTTGACCTTGAATTTGACTTGGACTTGAGTTGACCCTTATAGGGGTTATGAGTATGTAATGTTAATGTAGAAAGTGTTGGGTTTTGGTCATATGAAGATCCTATGTGCTCATACAAACCCTAATGCTTGGATCTAGGTTTCTCTATTGTACATGCAATTTATCCAAGACTATAAACCCTAGATCTAGCATATGATAATCAATACAACATATAATTAGGGTTTAGATCATACCTTGATTGTTATGTAGCTATAACAATCTCAAATCCTCCTTGTAATGACTTTAGAAAGCTTATAGTCACAAATGTCACTCCTCTAATGGTTCACAAACACCAGGAGCAAGAGGATGAAGAAGAGAAGAGAAGGAGGCTGCCCAAAACGTTTGGAAACCCTAAGGATCTTGTTCACCACGTTTTTGAGGCATAAGGGTTCTATATATAGTGAGGCTATTAGGGTTATCTAACAAGGAAACCCTAATTTGGATGCTTAAGCCCTAAGTAACCCATGCACTCGTTTCCTTAAGGCCTTGGACGATTTCTAATGGGTTTCCCCATAGAATTCATCCAACCTTATAATATAAGGCAATCCATAGCCCAATTGCAATTATCTTATAATTACAATTCCAGTCCCTTATGTTTAATTAATCTCTCTTAGTCACAAACTTCATTCTTATTAATTCTTGACTAATATTAATTAAACAATATGATTTCTCCTTTAATATATTATTCCCATAATATATTAATAAATCATATTTAATCCTTTCTCTCCATAATTCATCCTATCAAGTTGCTTTGGTGAAGGCAACCCAAAAGGACCATGCACCATCGGGTCAAGTATATACCAAATTAGTTATGGACATAGACAGTAATCCAACAGTCTCCCACTTGGATAAGTCTAATAACTATTCTGCGTATGACTTCAGATCCTGATCTGCAATCGTAGCTTTCCAAAGCCGCTGTCAACTCTGATCCTATCAGATACACGTGTCCTTTAGATAAGGGATCATATATTCCTCCATTCTAGATATCGTAAGACATGATTTCTAATCATTCTCTCTGTACTATTTCTCGACTTCCAATTTATGACGACTGACTAATTGAACAAATCAAATTAGCCCTAGCCCGGCCGAGCATTTACGTTTGTCATCATTAAATCATCGAGGGGCCCAAAAATATCGCTTTTATCCTACTTTGGATAAAAGGAATGGATAAAGTTTGATTCAATGTTTGCTTGCACTTACTCACCGAATCGCACACAACAATATGTTTTATAGCACCAAGTTACTGATGCGTTTGCATATTATCAATGTGCAACCGATTTGCAAGATACAACTCACACATCTCGGTTTCAAGAATATAAGATGTTATCGTCTCACCAATCACTCGTGATACAATTCATGGAGTGATCCAAGTGAGCGTGGGTTTATCCAATGCTCAAATCATATTCATAAGCACTCATGAACGTTGCAGCAAACATTTGCTTATGTCTAATACTCTTAAGACAATCCACACACCAATTCACAACAGTCTTTATTCATACCTACTTCCAACATATGAACGACTGTGGTCCGTTTGAATAATTTGACTGTTCTAAACCAATTAAATTATTCAGGAAGTTAAAACATGCAAAGTGAAACACAAGAATAATACTAATCCCATATGGCCTCAATCCTTTGAGCATAAATAAAACACCTTTTATTTATCACCATATCGATTACTCATTATTTGTTGTTTCGGGTAATCAACTTCTTACTTGAATTATTACACTTGTCCCATGCTCTTATCATGCACACAATGTTTACTTATGGTTCTTACTTTGTGAAATAGATCAAATGAACACATTTCCAATCATACTCATTTCACAACTCCAAATCCTTTTTCATAAGTGAAAGAGTGTCAAATTCTTGCCACTTATAGAATATGCTAGATTCTAACATTTTATGCAATGATCCTTTCGTAATGTCATAGCACAAAAGTCACAAAGACTATTGCCAACGATATTACAAAGTCCTCTATCGGAGATTGTTACAATACAATTCCTTAGATATGATGTTTCTCACTCAAAGTACATTCCTTTGAACATCCTTTTGCATAAAAGTTCTAATCTAAACATAGATTTTCAATATTCAATTCCCAATATGGACACGTTTCCATATTTTCCATATGACAACTCATTCTTAATAGAATCTTTTCTATTCATAATAGTGTCAATATGTTCCATCCAATACTATACTTCCAACTACTCACAAGCGACCAATCCTCGGCGAACTTTGGATTGTCCTTTGATAGTTGTTTAATTATCTTAGTCAAAACCGATTCTTGTCCTTTTCCTCTAAATGCGCTAGGCATTTGGAAAATTTTAGAATGGTCAAATATTATAGCATTTGCAATCGATCCTAAACCCGAAGTGTATGGGACACGATGCATAATGTCTTACATAAAGATTTGATACTTTATCAATCTTCTGCCATAATATTTTATGTGCTATGTTCTCAAAATTCGAACTATGAAGGGGAATGCTGTAATCATAATCGAAATTTGAGAACACACTATGTTTCCTTGACTAAATTATTAACATTCCACAACCTAAGCCTTTAGATTTGAAATGAAGCATAATAATTTCTCCCTTAATTATAGCAAAACAACTATTCAACCTTTACAACATTGCAAAGTATGACTTTTGTTTCTCTATAGTTAATATTGCTAACTTGCAATACTTTCCATAATAATCATACAATCATAACATTTTTCTCCCACTATCATGATGATTATTATAAAAACATAACACTTATGCTCCCACTAGCTTTGACATGTATTCAGAAACAGCTTAACTTTCAGAAAAACAATACCTATTGAATTTCTTAAGTTCATGTTTTCTAATACCTAATGCTTTGATAATCCTTTATCTAAGCTTATACACCTTTCCTTTAGATATCTTATATGTGTGTCTAAACAATTCAGACTAATTGCCAAACCTCACAATTCGAATCATGGAAAGGGATACCGTAACCATAATCGAATTCAAGAATTCAATTTCACAATCACTATCTTCTTAAAATCTTTCTTAGTGAAAGCATTTCCTCACAGTCACTTTCATGAAGGAGGGAATCTTATGACACTTAGATTTTAATGGTGTATGTGTTCCTATCCATGTGAATTTGTCAAAACCAAAGTTTAGGACAAATTCAAACTCATATGGACCGAACTTTCTTAATCTTGATTTCTTGCCTTATGGTAACACAGCTGCCCACCATGTCTTCCAAGTAGTTAAGCAGCTCACATTTTCCTATCAATGTACTTTTCATTGATCAAGGTGCCTGCCTTTTATGCGTTCAAATTAGAACCCATAGAACTCACATGCATAATTAACTCAATTGGAATGGCACAGAAACAAAAATAGTGTCAACACGATAGGTTGTAAACCTCAACTCGTGTGCTAGTGATTATCGATAAGGTTTATTTTGATTTGTTCCTGAAACCTTTCAAGACCATTAAGACTCCCACTGAAACCTTGACATATAAGATTCTCTTGTCAATAAACATTTCTTGACAAACAAATATTCAAGAGTTAGTGCAGTTTTTATCAAAACACTTCATAAATAGGTCCTAGTTGGTCTTTGTCTTATCCAAGACATCACAACTTTCCTCTTTGATGAATGTTATAAACCTTCTCAATACTTATCACTCAATGTCACAATCTTAACTCCAAAGTTGTAAAAATCGCTTGACGGTAGCTCGACGGTCGACTGGTGTTAAGGGATTAATCGGTCTTGGCGGGGATTAATCGAGGATTAATCGGGGACCATAGATTATTAATAAAATATTAAAATTAATTAAATATTAATATATCTTAAGAAAAACAAGTACTTCAAAATTAGAAAATAAGAAAAATTGTAATTTGAAAATTTGGATATACGAAAATATGAATATTTTGGTATAATATTTGAAAATTTGAAAATTTGAAAATTTTGGAGTAAAAAAAGAAAGTTGGGTTTTTGAATTTTTAAAATTTTTTTTGACTTTTTTTCGACTTTTTTTCTTTTGTTGACCGATTAATCCCGCCAAACCCGATTAATCCTAAATTTCCGATTAATGCCTTAATCCTCGACGGTTGGAGAACGTCAAACGATTAATCCACGATTAATCCCGATCTCTGCAACCATGCTTAACTCTAAGACTTGTTTTGGAATGAAGTATGATTGACTTCTTGATTTAACCATTTCTTCAATTCTTGATTCCTCTTCTTAGACATACAATTGTACTAAGACTCGCTTAAAGGATCAATTAAGATATGGTTCTTAATCATTAAGACCTATCATAAAGTATGAAAGGTACTGTCCCTTCTTCTTAGAATGGAGAAACTTTTATCTTTCTGCCTACTTGATTCTTCTTATTCGTTCTGCTATTGATTTAAATCTTTTCAATCAATTCAGAATTACACTTCATCTTATAAGTATAATCATATTTACTAAACCTTTAGTAAATCATGACGAATAACTTTGTTACTCTTATGGTGGACTTTGATCAACACACAACTTTGTGTACTCGATCTCCTAGTCCTTCACTTGACACTTTGTCAATGAATTGGTCTAATTTCCAAATATGAAATTTCTCATTCATCGTGCAATCAAGTTGCATGATTCCAAGTTTCTGTCCAATTGAAACTTGGGCGATGAGAAACTCTCCTTATTTGGTAAATTTTCGACATTTCCATAATTAAGAATCAAATCCATTATTGCTAATAATAGAAACATTCAAACATCAATTTTCATGAATGCCATTGCAAGGATGAATAAATAATATAAAATCAAAATTTATTTTATTGCGGAAAAATTTGTCCTTACAATGCAATTCATTGAAAAACTATGCTAATACATATTTCTTAGCAATCTAATTCTAACTCTAAGTAGCAGCTCAAGAATCTAATCTTCAAGTAATGCGATCGAAATCCATTTCTTCACGGTTAGATTCTGCTTACTTCTTCCCTTAAGCTTCCTCTCTTTTCTTTGATCCTACAAAACATCAATTGCAATCTTATCACATTATGTATTAAGAATCTAGAATAGAAGCTTAAAAGAGTTAGTCAATGGATTTTACCTAAAGCAGAGCCATTCGTTTTGACTCTCCCATCTCTTAGATCTCTTAGGTAAATAGGGCAGCTTCATTTCCAATGCCCCTTCTCTTGGCAATAAAAGCAAATTGACTCTTTTGGAACAGGACATGGAACTACTTCAGACATTGACTTTCTCTTATGATCAAACATTTCGATCATAGCATGTCTTTCGTTGCCATTGTCTATATCCATAGAGGTCTTGAAGGTAGATTCACCAATCAACTTTGCTTTCCTATTGCGCCAAACCATTGCTGATTCAGCAGCAATAAGCATATAGGTGAGATCTATAAGGGTCACATCGCAGTTCATCATATAGTACTCTCTTACGAACTCACTATATGAGTTAGGAAGTGACTGAAGAACCCAATCAATAGCCATCTGCTCACAGACAACGGATCCCAACATTCTTAACCTATCAATGTGTGACTTCATCCCTAGGACGTGTGCACACACTGACTTTCCCTCTTCATGTTTGCTTGCCAAAAGGGCTTGAGTGAGCTTGAACTTTTCAAGCCTTCGAACTTGTGGGTTAGGGAGAATAATTGGAGGAGGTGGAGGAAGCGAAGCATGATTTCTTTTTCCTCGATCGAATCGTTGAATATCATCTTCATGTGGAAAACTTGTTCCACGGGATTTGGGAAGACCATAGTTGTCGAACTTTGACATCTACAAAACGGGAGAAAAACAAATTCAAGTTAGTTGATTGATTGAGTCCTTAGTAAATCACCCAAATGAGATACTAAGGCTAGGACCCAACACAATACGCTACAACCTAGAAAAGGGATGCTGTAATCTAGTTGCAGAATATTTGAAGGTAAGTGAATGACGATTCACTAATTTCCACCACGAAAAACAAAAAAGAAATTTAAGTTTTAAATCTATGAAAACTCCTAGATCCTTTGAGATTCATTGAGCATTTCAATGACATGTTTAAATCTCGATATGCCCCTCTAGTTTGAGACTGGGATGCCGAGGATCACAAAGCGAGTGTGAATAACCATGCAAACTTACATGGTGCCCTCACATGTTATAGTAATCTATTCGATGTGTCGGTAAACCACACACGCTCTACCGAACTATGAAAAACATTGAGTCACCCTTTGTTACCTTTGCTTAGAACCATTTAGTGTGCCGGTAAACCACACGCGCTCCACTAACGTCTTCGCAAGGGCACAAAGTGTAATTTCATGGAATTGCATCAATTCACTTTTGCCTAAGTAACTAAGATTGGGAATTTGTAAAACATTTAGTTACTTTTGTACTTCATTATACTTATAACAGAAGGTTTTGTCCTATCCTACACGTTTGGCTAACGACCCTCCACTAGTCAAGAGTGCGGTGGGTAAGAGTGGATACCCATTCAATCGTCATTTTATAGGCAATTTCCTTAAACACCCCTTATAAACCAGCTTCGTGAATGAGGCCTACTAACGGTAAGACTGACTTTTACTCATACATATATATATAATGTTAGACTGTTAATGTTATATATAGTATAGGGTGTATTTTACACTTTTAAAATACTAGGTGGTTAAATTTAACAATTATACTTTTAATTCAATTAAATTGTAAACCAAAAATTTTATGGATTTATTAAACCTCTTTTAATTATACACCTTAATTAATTAATAAAACCATAAGGGTGTGATTTGAACTTTTCAAAACAATACTAGGGTTTTAGAATTTAACATTCCTAAATTAAACTTTTAATCAACTTTTAAATTCCAAAACTTGAGGGCAAGTTTTGAAACATTTCAAAACATTTAGGTTTAGAATTTAAATGTACATTAAACTTTTAATCAAAATTTAAATTCCAAAACTTGAGGGCAAGTTTTTGAAACTTTTCAAAACATTAGGGTTTTAACTATTTAAATTTCAAAACTAAACTTTTGAGTATAAATTTAAACTATAAAACCTAAAGGGGAAAAATTGAAACTTTTCATAACACAAAGATCAAATAACAAATAATATAAATTAAACAATTAATTTCATCATTATCTATATTTTACCTAATTTCAATTTCTTGCAAAATATGTTACCCAATTAATACAAATAATCCAGTCTTTATCATATAAGAAAGTTATTATCTAATCAATTGGTAATTATCTTTTGTTTAATCAAGGAGATACTCAAAAATATGAATAAAATCGAATTTTAATGATCTAAAATAGATAAGGCAAGAATCCATGAGTAAAACAGCAAGAAATCCCGAAATCCCCTCTTTCTGACGCTCGAACTCGCCGAGTACCCATATGGACTCGCCGAGTCGAGCCTACTCGCCAAGTCCACTATGGGACTCGCCGAGTCCATCAGACAGATTCACAAAAATCTAAATTTTCAACTTGAACAAACATACAAGACATCAATACAATAGAAACCAATCTAGGCTCTGATACCGCTGTTTGGTTTTGGTCATATGAACATCCTATGTGCTCATACAAACCCTAATGCTTGGATCTAGGTTTCTCTATTGTACATGCAATTTATCCAAGACTATAAACCCTAGATCTAGCATATGATAATCAATACAACATATAATTAGGGTTTAGATCATACCTTGATTGTTATGTAGCAATAACAATCTCAAATCCTCCTTGTAATGACTTTAGAAAGCTTAGAGTCACAAATGTCACTCCTCTAATGGTTCACAAACATCAAGAGCAAGAGGATGAAGAAGAGAAGAGAAGGAGGCTGCCCAAAACGTGTGGAAACCCTAAGGATCTTGTTCACCACGTTTTTGAGGCATAAGGGTTCTATATATAGTGAGGCTATTAGGGTTATCTAACAAGAAAACCTTAATTTGGATGTTTAAGCCCTAAGCAACCCATGGACTCCTTTCCTTAAGGCCTTGGAAGATTTCTACTGGGTTTCCCCATAGAATTCGTCCAACCTTATAATATAAGGCAATCCATAGCCCAATTGCAATTATCTTATAATTACAATTCCAGTCCCTTAAGTTTAATGAATCTCTTTTAGTCACAAACTTAATTCTTATTAATTCTTGACTAATACTAATTAAACAATATGATTTCTCCTTTAATATATTATTCCCATAATATATTAATAAATCATATTTAATCCTTTCTCTCCATAATTCATCCTATCAAGTTGCTTTGGTGAAGGCAACCCAAAAGGAACATGCACCATTGGGTCAAGTACATACCAAATTAGTTATGGACTTAGACACTAATCTAACAAAAAGGATGTTGTGTAGGGATTGAGGAGTCGAGAAGAGTTGATTTCCATACCAAGGACCGTGCAGACACTACATTATATTGAGGTGAGTTACCTTCCAGTAGAGGTGGGTCTACGGCCATAATGTCAGCCCACCAGCAGGAGTTATCTTTAGATGATTGTATTGGTTTGCTACTACCTGATGTGTCTTATGTGCCAGTATGACATGTTATATGCAATAATGGTAGTAGGAGGGGAATAGTCCCCCGATTTGGTCGTTAGGACCGAAGGGTAGGTCAGACACTCCAGATATGTCTGACAGCATGATTATGATATGTTATTATGTGATAGTGGTAGGGGTGAAACAGTCCCCGTAGCCGATTGAGATAAACCAGAGGGTAGGCAAGCACCCCATAATGGCCTGACATGGGTAGGTCAACACCCTAGAATGGCTTGACATGGGTAGGTTAGCACCCTAGAATGGCTTGACATGGGTAGGTCGGGCTCCCAAGAATTGCCCGACAGTATGTATGATTGTATGATATGTGGTATGATGGGGGAACTCACTAAGCTTTGTGCTTACGGTTTTCACTTTTGGTTTCAGGTACCTCTTCGTCGAAGGGGAAAGAGTCGACAGGGTAGCAGCACATCGCACACACATGATTCCGCATTTGAGATTTCTGGGATTGTACTCTGCATTATTACTATTTGACGATATGGGTTTCGATACATGTAACTATGGTTTATGAATTAATATGATATCAGTAATGTTTCCTCAAACAAATTTTATAAGCAATATAATTAAAACAAAATTTTATAGTCTCGATTTTTGGGATGTTAGAAGTTGGTATTAGAGCATTGGTTTGAGGGATTCGGGCACACCTTCGGGGGTGTCTGGACTCAAATTGAGGGCTTGAAAGATTTTTACAAGAAAATAGTTTTCTAAAATTTAAAAATAAGAAGTTTTGAGAAAGAACAAGGTGTGTGATGCGTGTGACCAGCCGAGCTTAAGTAAGTTTTTCCCCAAGATACCCATACATGATATGTTATGTTATATGATATGATCATGAGAACTGCATGCTAGAATAGGGCTAAGGATCTAGGGAGGATTCCCTGTATGCTTGTTATGTGATTATGAGAACTGCATGCTAGATTAGGGCTAAAGATCTAGGAAGGATGCCTTATATGCCTATTGTATGAGCTTATTGAGTTATATGTTAGGGTTGGTTAGTCAGCAGTATGATAGTCTGATTAGGTTATGCTTGGTTATGGTTACTCGATGCACGAATGCTACTTTCTTTGTGCTTATAGGGGTTCTAGCTAGCTTTAGCTAACTAGTAAGTGAATATGTAATAGTATTTGCAATCTAGTTAGGGAAGGGTGGTAGGGACTCCTTGTGCAGCTGATGGTGGAGAGTAGGTCAGAGAGTACCCTAGAACAAGCCTAGGATGAGATTAGCTTGGAAAGCAGTATTAGTATAAGGGACTTGATGAAGTCGAAGCAATCCTTGAGGAAAGTACGGATAGATGTGGAAGGTACTATGGGTCCGTACTACTGGAAGCAAAGGATCCGTACTCGAATCAAGGAGGGATAAGAAAGAACCAGGGAACTTGGAGAGTGTGTGAGACCTCTCAAAAGTATGTATGACCCTGACGTTTATGTGTTTTATTTCAGAATGGTGATTACGCAACATGGAGCAGGAGGTTTAGGGTCAGGATCAGGATCAGGCTCAGGCTGGGGTGCGGGATCCAAGTAGGTTGATGACGGGCTACGCGAGTTCAACGCGTCTGAGATCACGAGAGGTATCCTTGAGGAGACCCCGGTCATTTTCGAGTTGATCAAGGAGGGGATTATTGAGCTGATGGAGGATCGCCTCCGGACATTCAGGAGTGACTTGGCGTCTAGCCAGTCAGGGACGCACATACTATCCTTCAAGGACTTCAGGGAGAGTGGTGCGCCAAACTTTCACGGGGTGAAGGACCCCATCGCTGCCAAGATATGGATCGCAGTCATCGAGTCTGTGTAGTTGACGAGCTTCTACGTGGAAGGGTAGAAGGTCCGCTTTGTTGCGGGTTGTTTGAGGGACGGAGCTAGGTATTAGTGGGAGTCGGTTGGTGACTCACTAGGAGCCCCAACCAACAAGGCCATGACTTGGTCGGATTTTGTGACTAGGTTTAGGGCTGAGTTTGCGCCAGCTGTGGATCTTCAGCAATTGGCCTGGGAGTTTCTTGATATGAGACAGACTACTGAGACAGTGGTGGATATCACCGCCAAGTTCCGAGAGAGGGCCTTGTTAGTACCCTAGTATGCAGGGGATGAGGAGATGCGGAAGACCCGCTATCACGACATGTTGAAGGCTGATATTTGGGAACATGTTAACTACTCAGCCTGCCCGACCCTGGAGTCCATGATTGCTAGGGATAAGGAAAGGGAGATTGATTTAAATCACCTCAGGAAGAGGAAGGCAGAGGCGGAGTAGGTTACTAGGGTTTCGGGGAAGAAACCCAAAAGATCCGACACTAGGTCGAAGGGCCATCCGGGCCAGAGCCGCTGCAGGAAATGCGGTGAGATCGCTAGCAGTAGTAAGCGTGGGTTGACAACCGAATGGTCAGAGGATGGTGAGAAGAATTCGAATTTCTTTTCAAGCTGTGAGCTGTAAGGAGCTAGTTGAATCGAAGTGGGGAGAATCACCTAGTAGTCAGGAGCTGAAGTAAGTACGCAACTAGGATGTGTTCGCATCCTTGTTGAGAAGGAAAGCAACCTAGGTGTCTATTTGGATAAAGCGGCATGGAAGTCGAGAGTTTGGAAAACATCCCAACGTTGGATTCATGTATTCACAGTAGTTGATGATTGGTTTTGGAAACCAGGTTGGGGTTTCTCCCTGTAGCTCGCGAGTTAGTCAGGATATTAGACTGTGGAGCGCATGTCATTGGATGTTCTCAGGCTGGTAGCCAGCAATTAGATAGTGTAGGAAGGTGTTGTAAGACTATGGGATAGTCATAGCATTCATTAGCAGCTTAGTTAGAGGGGTGTAGGCAGGCCCGACCCAATACCTGGGCGAGATGGGCTGAGGCCCAGGGCAGCATTTTTTAGGGGGCATCATTTAATCTGGTAAGTAATTATGTATATGTTAGTTTGGCCCAAAATATTTAGCCCAAGTTACTGATTTTTGTTCTCTAACCATGAGACGACACAAGCTTGCATTTGAATCGACACTGGAAGTGTAATCGACAACGCCTAGAAATATGAAGTTTGTTGAAGATCGAGGAGTCGAATTCTTCTCTAAATCGATTGGTTCTAACTTCTAAATCTAATTTCTATTTTCTATTTCTTTTTCTCCTATTTCTTATTCACGATTTGCCTATTTGTATGAGTTGGGGTTCCAACTAAGATTGGCATTCATGTATTTCTGATTCCCTATTATAATTCTCCTTTTTTGTATCACTATTCTGATTTGATTGGAGTTTAATTGTTCAGGTTTGGAGACCTGGAGTTCATCTGTTCAACACCATCAGTTAAATATGTAATTATGTGTTCTATTTTTTTATTTCTGACTCCCAATTTGTTCGAAATGTATCAGTTATTTTTTGAAATTTGAATCTTTGATTTCATGTTAATTTGTTTGATTATAGTAGTTTGCTTCAAGAAGTTTGATTTTTGATTTCTTGTGGTTTGCTTCAGGATTTGGTATGTAAGAGTTTGAATATGTGCTGAATTTTTTAGTTCAAAATAAGGAGTTCACAGTTCCGATTCCTCTTATTAATTTCTAGAGTTTCTTTCTGGATTTTTAAGGGTTGTTTATGTGATTCAGGAGGTATACTTTATTGTTGAGTTATGATTATTTTGAATATCTCAAGACAGCAGCTAGGGGCATAGGTATATAATTTTTCCAATGTTATTTGTTGCTATGAGACAGCTTTTTTTAAAGGATATGTTGTTTATGATTCCTTGATTCATTTTCTAGATCACTTTTAATATTTCTAGAAAATGGAAAAAACACAAACTATGGTTTTTATTTTTGGTTTTTGAAACAGGGACGGTCTTTTTTTTTTTTTTTTGGTACTGAGATAGCAGGGGTAAATTAGGAAAAACCTTATTGTAGTTTTCTGCTTCATGTTTGTAGTAGAACTTATTAGTCATTGGGTTTAGTTATTGTAGGCAGAGTTTTAACAATCACTCCACCAGCAAAGGTAAACTACATCGGCAGTTTTGAAATATGTTTCGTTTCTTTTTTATGTTGTTATGTATATACATATGTATATGTAACGCCCGGGTTTCAGGGCTAAGCATTTTTGTCAATGTAATAGTCTAGGTCAACTCTTGTAACTCTTTTTGAAGTAATAAAGATGAAATATTTGATTATTATGTGAATTATGTGTGTTTATGTGTTTATTATTTAATTATAAATGTATAATTAATAAAAAATAAAAATGAACGTCAAAATTAAAGTGTGAGATAATCCTGATATCTCTACATAAAGTTGTAGAATATGTCTCAAGGTTTCCGTGCATATAAGGAACGCCGAAATCCGAGTTATAACGAAGAAGTTATGACCCGTCGAAGTTTCGCGACAGAACCGGCACGATACCGGGAAGCGTAAATAGTGAATTTACGATAGAGCGAGATTTAGCCTTAGCTCTCTAAACGAAAGTCGTAGAATATGTTAAACTAAGAACATCGATAAAAAGAACGCTCAAATCTGACATCGTATGAGGAAGTTATGATTTTTCTAAGATTTAGCATAGCAGTGCACAGCCCGAAATCTGAATTTTAGATCGGTCGATTTTTAGCCGACGGGATCTAAATGAAAGTTGTAGTACTCGTAAATACCAACACGTGGATATAAAGAACGTCAATAATAGAGCTCGTATGCGAAAGATATGGACGAAGCTTAGTCCCTACTTTTCGAGCGCGGCGAATTCGATACAGTTTTGTAAATCCAAGATAGAATGAGAATTAGCCAACGAGGTCTAAATGAGAGTTGAAGATCTCATTAATAGGAACTCAACGGTAAAAAGACAGACAAAAACGGAACTCGTATGCGAAAGTTATGGACAAAGCTTAGTCTCTACTTTTCAAGCGTGACGAATTCGATACAGTTTTGTAAATCCGAGATAGAATGAGAATTAGCTAACGAGGTCTAAATGAAAGTTGAAGATCTCATTAATAGGAACTCAACGGTAAAAAGACAGACAAAAACGGAGCTCGTATGCAAAAGTTACGGACGAAGCTTAGAGACTACTTTACTATAAAACTCCTATAAATACAAGGGTGAACTTCTCATATTTTCTTCACACCATAAGCCTCTCTTTCTCTCTCTAACTTCTCTCTAGCCTCCCTAAACCCCTCCCAAGTCTAGGGAACCTCCCTATCACGAGAAGAAAGCCCCGGAGCGCCCGACGGCTCCGAGAAGAAAAGCTTTCGGCTCGGAAACGCTGCTCCAGCGAAGCCCGGTTTTTAATAAAAACCCATTGTAAGTGAGTTACGCCTATACTATATTTAATATAGCTTTTATTTAATTATAGTAACATTATTAGGACCTTAAAATAATTATTTGGGCTATTATTATGAATTATATTGAGTGTTATTTAACGCTTATATAATAGTAATAATAGCTAGACTATTAATTAGTCGCGATTAACGTTAAAACTAAACTTTAGTGGTATTAATACAAGGTTTTGGTCAAGGAAAAATTGTTTTAAGAAGTAACGAAGAGCTGTCCAAGTGCCGAGTCACCACCTTACCAGGTGAGTGCATAGTTACTTTCAGCTTACACATAGATATGAAATATTTTATATAAATTACGTGCTATGTGTTCATATTACCTGAATACTTGCTATCTATGCTAGATGAACATTTTTATACATGTTTTCAAAGATTTAAACTGTATATTTATTTTATATCTACGAAAATGTTGGGGTAAAACATGGGTAGATGTATTAGTTGCTGTGTGATAAAATGAAATAATGAGAGGCCTCGTTATAGATGTTATTGATGATCTAGTCATCTAGCGGAGTATAGATGACGACCACGGACTATTCTAGACAGTCCAGTGGAACACTAGCAGGCTCGCAACCTGTAGGTGTTTATTCGAACTGTGTGTTTATTTGAACTGTGTGCTCACCAGATGTACTCCATCCCCCACATGGTTGCCTTAAGGACATTTATTGTTGAGGTCCCTTATGATAGATGCTTAGGGACGTAATGTGAGGATAACGGGAACGGGTAATCGGGTTTGTTTAATTTAATGAAGTTAATAAACTTATTTATTGTGGGTTGAAAACCCTATGTGCTCACCAGGCTCCCAAGCCTGACCCACTCAGTTTTATGTATTACAGGTAGTGGCGCTTGAGCATAGATATGATGTTGGACGAGGGATTACGAATATAGGCCTGTAGATATGAAATAATGTAGTAAGGCTTATATTGTACTGTTTATGCTTTTGATCTGTACGAACATGACATCCCAAATCTTTTAATGAAATACATTTCTACGGAAATGCTCTTGATAAATCTTTATCATATTTTGTTTTGGGACAGGCCGTGATTTTGGGGATGTCACAGTATACATATTGTTTTGAGCACTAATTTGAATTATTAATATGTTTCTATTGTGCGAAGCCTATATTGGGTGATAATCCCCTTTAGGTACAATCATCTTGCTTTGATCAATTCAAGAATTCACTCTGTCTCTCTAATGGTGAGATGGATTCTTCAAAAGATCCATATGTGTAGGTTTTGTTGTTGTTTTGAACCTTATACATGATCTGTTGTATCCATACAGAATCAAAGGTAATATTTATTTTGGGTATATCTTGGTGTTGAAATATTGATACGTTTTAGTGTTCTTATGGTATTCCCTCTAAAGTAGCCTTTTATTAATGTTTTTGTTCTTAAGTTAACTAAATCTGGCTTCACAAATCTTCTTCTTATATGCAGGGTCCACATAAGGATAAACACATCATCGTTGGTGACATGGAGATACTCGTGAGAGCAAAAAAATAAATCATTACTACTGTTTCATTACCCTTTATCCCCAAGGGGGTTGAAACCGATGCCAAGTGCTTTCTTCATACATTGTACAATTCAACGTTTTTTTAGCAACAATAACATAGAACAAAGTAAAAAAAAAAAAAAAAAAAAAAAAAAAAAAAAAAAAAGATATGGTTAGTAATTTTGTTTGATTTTATAATATCTTTACATGTTCTTGCATTGTTTAGTTCTTTTTTTTTCCTTTTCTTTTTCTTTACCATTAATGGAATTATATTATGTTTATGTTTATAGAATCGGATGTTTATTTGTGTGTATATGTTTTGTTGTTTCTTAGTTTACAATGTTGCTACTATGACATTGTACATTGAAAAAATGGCAAAGTATTATTGCATTTTACTTTCATTTATTTATTATGGCATTGTACTTTGTACACTTGGCTCAAAATGAACATATTTTGGTAAAAATGTGGTTGTTTCTGCATCAAGTCAAAATTGTCCAAAATATGCATATTTTTTAAAATGTACTTTCATTTATCCGAATGTTACATTTTCCTTTAAGCCTCACGTGGAAGGCCTCATCATAGCTATGTGTTCAACAAAAATTTTCTGGGTATTATTATTCATCTTCATTATCACCATTTAACATTTTTTTTTCTTTTTATTTTCTAATTTTTTAACTTCCAATTTTCATGAAAAATTAGGAAACATTACAAATCTTCTATTGATAATGATTCGTGTAATCTACATGGATGATGGCAACCCATTCGGTGATCATGGCATTTGTGAGGCTACGTGACTCTCTTAAGCATCATTCTGCATGGTAGCAACCATTCACCATTAACTCAAATGTCTAAAATGCCCTTAGAAGGAAACTATATAATAATGGTCATAATTGATCATGTATATTTCATATATTCTCCTTTGTCTTTAACCTACCATAAATCAAACATATAATTGAACGAAAATAAATAATCTTCAATTTATAGCAATGTACTTTGGTGTAAATGCCAAAAATGGCAATTTACTTTGGTGAAAATGTTAAAATAATGTTTATTTTCTTTATTTTTGTACAGGTTACGAGTAGGCATGTTATCAATGATTAAAAAAATGTGTAAATGCTCCTTTTCAAAAAGTGATTTTGCTTGCTTGAAGGCAAAACCGAATGTAAGTCGGGTATTTTTAACACCATTACTTTGCAGGAAAGTTGTGTAGCTAAAAATAACCATTTTCTAGGCCTTTTATCAAGTTTATAAAGATCAAAATAGGCATTTTTATAACATACATTTTTGTCTAGATGTCCGTTTTTGTAATTTTTTATAGGAATTCATCGAATATGTTAGGGTGCTTTTTTGAAATTCATTTTGGTGAAAATGAGAAAAAATTATAATGGTTATTTTAGCCAACTTTTGACAGGAAATGTTTACAACAATATATTTTGCTGAAATGGTAAAAAAAAATACATTAAAAAAATGACCAGAAATCATGCAATTTGTTAGTGTGTTGATATCAATGTATTTTGGTGTAGTAGTGTTGTCGAAACTGAGCTTGAGATATATGATGATGACCTTTTAGTTTGTTTTTTTTATTAAAATTATCAATAAGATATTAAAAAAACACAAAGTACATCGACTGCTGATGATATATTGATTATTTGTAACTTTTTAATTAACCTAGAATGTCTACAAAATTAATTTTTCTCCAGCTTCTACATAAGGTGGGATGTACATTTCTATTACTTGATCTCAGTACATGTAAAAAACAAAAAAGAAAAAAGAAAGTTTGTTGGTATTATTGTTATGAGTGCAGGTAAAAAAATGAATAATAATAATAATAATAATAATAATAATAATAATAATAATAATAATAATAAGAGTGTTGTTATTTGTTGTTGTAAGTACACTTTAAAAATCAAAAAAAAAAATACAATTTAATTTTTTTTTCAAAGTGTCATGGTTATAATAAATTGTCAAATTTGCTCATTTTAGATTAAGTATCGTACTTTTTATATGTTTATGTATTGCTGTCTTTGTATGTGATGTAAAAAAGAATACAAAAATGTTCCTTTCATTAAAATAATTAGAGATTTGTATACTTATACAAAAGAAAAAAAAAACTAATTCCAACAATGTAGCATTTTTATTTCATGTGTTTGTCCCTCTAAAAAAACAAGTTCCAACAATGGTCCCTAGATATTGAAATTTTTAAAAATTGGTCCCAACAATAATATTAACTACCTAAATGGTTCCTGCAAAGGATAAGTTTTGCATCCCTGGTATGACTATAGATACAAAAACTAAAAAAAAATAAAATAGATGTGTTCTGATATTTGTGCTATGAATACATGTAAACAACAAAAAAAATTAATAATAAATGTCAAATTGACAAAAATGTTTAAAATGACAAAAAATGGCCTACAACAAATTAATAAAATTGATGAAATTGGCAAAAGTGTTCAAAATAAAATTTTAAAGGGATAAAATTATACTTCCTATTTCTGTTTAAGTGGTATAAATTTTGAAGAATGAAAAAAATAAAGAACCGACAATAAATTGATTAAATTGGACAAAAATGTCAAAATAGTCATTTTGACTAAAAAAATCAAACTGTATATTTTAAATGTTTCATATCACTCCTTTTTTTTTTCAATTAAGGTATGTCAAATTAAAAAATATAATAAAATGATAAGAATGACATAATTTATAAAAACGGACAAAATGTCATTTTAACTAAAAAAAATAAATATTGCATTTTTTAAATTTATAAAACTTTGAACAATTTTATTATTTATAACAATTTATGTTTTTGTTTTATTTAAATTTATATTGCATTCTACAAAATGATAATTTTCTAACATATCTAATAATACAATTGTCGATCGAATACTCAAACAACTATACTTTCGTAATTTCAACTAATCGCTATATCATAATGAAATTACTGAAAAACATATATTTATTAATTATTAATTTTTTTTTATAATCATTGCTCAATTATTAAGTTATAATTTAATTAAAATTAATTTTAACTTTTTCATCCGTGGTGTCCACGGGTTATAACCTAGTTTTTTTTATATATGTATGATGTTCAAAAATCTATAATATAGTTCAAAATTTACAAATTTCGATCTTCATAGACATTTTGGTGTTTCCTAAAAAAGATGTTATTATGTGATACCTACTTATTGAAAAAGGTTAGTTTTGTGAATATCCCAAAACACATCTAGTAGAATAAATGTATTTGATACATATATAACCTAAAAATTTAACTTCTTTCGTAGTATAAAAAAACATTATATGGGATTGATCTAAATAATCAGACCTTCCATTGGAGATTATCTTAAAAAATAGAACGTGTAACTAGATGTCATACAAGAATAGCCAAAAAGGCTATGACAAAATAAGACCGACAAATTCACGGCAAATGATTACAACACTAGTTAATATTATGCTTAAACCATTTTGTTAGAAAATGTGTACGATTTTTTTAAAAAAGTTGCAATTTTTATAAAAATTCAACCATTTTAGTGCAACATTTTTATACTCAAATACAAGTTTCTTTACACTCAAATGCAACTTTTATTATTGTTGTAGTCACAAAAATGCAACCTTTTTACACTCTTATGGTTTTAGTTATAAACGTCATAACCTTTTTTACACTCAGATGCAACTATTATGATTTTAATTACAATAATGGAAATCTTTTTTACACTCAAAATGCATCATTTTTACACTAAAAACAATTGTTATTTATAGACATTGTTTATTCCATTTAACCATAACAAAAATATATATCATAGATATTATATTGTATTTTAACATACATGTCCAAACTCAAAATAACAACCATAAAATATAGTTAGACAAAAAAAATTGTTAATTACAATCATAAACAATATTGAAATCCTTTTCCTTGTGTACTTTTTATCATGTTATATGGTTGTTTCATTTTATTATCTTTGCAAAACGCCACCTTCGATTTCTATACCCCAAAAAAGTAGTATGCCATACATACACGATAATGAGTGATAAAGTCAAACCAGAATTATGTGCTGATAAGGTAAATTGCATTACAATGAATCCAAAGGCATACCTTATACCAAACATAAACTACAACTCATGTTAGAAAGTAGAAACTCTTGTACTCTAGAAGGTAGTTAAATATAAGCTTCCAAGCCACATCTTCAACTTTGTCTTATTAATCTTCCAACTAGCCCAAAGCCCAAGTGTAGGTGATACAACTAAACTTTGAAAGTTGAATTGCAATTATGGACAAAGTGCACTATACCATCTTTAATAGCGTATTATTAGAAGGCTATATATACAAACATAATAAATAGTGATAAAAAAAAAAGTAGAAAAGTGGCAACTACTTTGTTCAAAACCGTATATCAAAATATTTAGAATAGAGCATTTTGTATGTGGACCCACTTGTTCATTTTTATTAGTATTTGTTTCTTAACTTGTAGAAGATACTTCCATTTAGTGTTCAAATTTTAATGCACGCTTAGGAAAGTTCATTTTCTTAAACATTACCTTGGTTGCTTAAAGTCAAATGGTGTGTACATGTCTTTTGGTATATGAAGTGTCATAGATGTGTCTTTATTAAACATAAATAGTATCAAACTTTTTTTTTAACTGTCGTAATTTGTATATTTATTAGCCAAGTTTGAAACAAACATTTCTCTATGTAGCCAAGTTTGAAAGTTGGATCAGGCCCTTGAAAACACACACAATCACACACACTTAATGTAGATTTTGAGTTTTACTACCTGAACATTTTTCATTGATCTCACAAGTTACATTAAATAAGAAACAAAAACTTAATCCTAAAGAAAAGGTAGCTAACCTACTATCCCTACGTGAACTTCCTAAAAGCTAGGAAAAACAACCTCATCACTTGTGACCAAGTAAACTCTAATAAAACTTGTGCATAACGAAATATAGTAACAACATTATATGACCAATTCAAGCTCTGACCCATTGAACTGTATCCACAACTTCGACCCATGACCCGGGAAACCGATTAACCCAACAATCACCCCCTTAATCGGTTGTTCACAGCAGCCTTTAATCACCCTTTTTTCATCTCGATTTAAGACCTTTCCCGGACACCCGACCACCACCTCAGTCACGTCCAAAGTCTCCACCCATTCACGACTCTTCCCGGACACCTGACCTTCACCTCGGTCACGTCCAAAGTCCTCCATACCCAGCTATTGTTTGTCACCACACAAAATCCGTTTTCTCCTAACACTTTTGTGAAACGAGAGTCGTCTTCCACCGATCAAGAAAACAAAGCAACCCGCTTTTCTCGTCTTCTTTCACCTGCAAAAACGAAACAAACCCAAAGCCACCTGCTTTGACAGATCTTTTCTATTCGTTTTCTCACGCATCTTCGGTAACTCTCTCCATTTTCCGGTGACATACCCACAACCTACCGCCGGAATCATCACCTTGTCTTGTTTGTGATAGCCCCAACCTTTTCCGATCTAACCCGTTCCTATCGAGAGTCCTCTTCCACCGGTCAAGAAAACAAAGCTCTTGCTTCTTTTGTTTTCTTTTACCTGCTGTGAGCAAGCCAAATCAAAACCCACATGTTCTGATTTCTTTCCGCTTCTCTTTTCTGCTTCTGGTTAGACTCTCTTTAATCGGGAAAATTTCTGATCAAGGATAGAGACCGCATCTTTGCGGTCTTGACTTTATTTGCGCCTCTACTATGAAAAGCATCCTCAACAGCCATCTGCTGCCATCTCTGGGATCGAACCTCCACAGCCATAGCTACATCTGTCAACACATGTCTTCACGACCACCACCGTGAGCCATTAATGCCATAGGAGCGTTGAATTACTGTTAAAACAGCCAAGAACACCGCCACTAGATTCTGCACTAAAGAAAATCATGAGCAACACTATCACCTACATCTCTATTAACACCCATTCCATGCCATACAGAGAACCACAACCATCCTCTGCGACTTACTTCACCATCATCACATCTTGTTTCAATAGGAAAATCACTACAATAAACTGCATCCACCTGCTGCACACGACGACCATTTTTCTGCCATCTATATTAACTAGAATGTCCGGCCGAGAAACCGTTGCCAAACACCCTAATTCTGCTGTGATGACAGCCTTGCACCCGAAGGCTCCTCCCCTTCGAAAGTCGACTCTCAAAACGGCCCTCTTCAACCTTCACTCTGATACCAATTGTTGGATCAGGCCCTTGAAAACACACACAATCACACACACTTAATGTAGATTTTGAGTTTTACTACCTGAACATTTTTCATTGATCTCACAAGTTACATTAAATAAGAAACAAAAACTTAATCCTAAAGAAAAGGTAGCTAACCTACTATCCCTACGTGAACTTCCTAAAAGCTAGGAAAAACAATCTCATCACTTGTGACCAAGTAAACTCTAATAAAACTTGTGCATAACGAAATATAGTAACAACATTATTTGACCAATTCAAGCTCTGACCCATTGAACTGTATCCACAACTTCGACCCATGACCCGGGAAACCGATTAACCCAACACAAATAATTGTCACACTGGATAATAGTCATCGTTGTTTTTTCAAATTGGCAAATGACTATGCTCTTTAAAGACGAGTAAAAACTGATTTAGTTATATTAACTACCTTCAAACATACCAATTCTAATACTTATACGTTCTTTAAAGACGAGTAAGGTGTCATAACAAGTTCCCCCTTCATAACAATCAAAATCTAAAGCCCAAACAAGTCCCATTAAAAGGCTCATATGAATCACAAATAAACTCATACATATCATTATTGAATTTGAGAGATTTTTCAGAATGCCAAGCTGTTGGAACTTGGAAGCAATTAGGTGTATGCCCAATGGGCCTAAGACTTGTTATTTTGTGACTTTGTGTAGAAGTGTAGAATTAGGGACCAATCCGCTCGAATTTTACCCGCATAGTTTTAAGGATTATTTAGAAAATAGAAATTCTGATGTTGGCCCCTAGTCTAGAAGTGCACAAAGTAAACCTTTTTTTTAGTTAAATCCCTAACCGATTTTTAAATAACCGGTTCAACGAAAATCAAACTGCTAGTTTGAGATAGGTTTTTATAAATAACTGAAACATGTTTATTGAATATTAATTGTTATTTTGCTAATGATTTTGGGGATCTAAGTTCTGGAAATTTCATGAAGGGTATAGGTTATGGAAAATGAAAACTCAGCTAAAGTTATAATCAATTAACTTCACAAGATAATGCAAAAATGCATTTGGAACTAAAAAAATTGTTATTTTGCTCGCAAATTGAATCTTTGAGCTGATATTATAAAAAAGTTCATGCACTCTGTAGAGTGAAATTTTGGTCATGGTTTTAATATGTTCTGCTTTATACCAAGACAATTATGATAAAATAACTATTCCACTTAACATATATGTTGATGTACCAAGATTTATGACTAATTACACGTTCATGGAGCTGGAAATTGTCCATAATACCCCTACCTATTAAGATAAATAATACTAGTGATTTGGGTTGAAAAGGAAAAAGCTGTATTGGGGATACAAAAAAAAAATCTTAAGTTGTATCCAAACAAAATCTCCAATAAAAGGGTTTATCGTTGCGTTGAATCTTTTTGACATTTGAAGAATGAGATGAAGAATGAACCATTTCCCACATCACTTGTATATCTTCGTATCCCCCACAAGCCTCCATGTCTTTGTAAAGACTCACCAGTCCATTCTTATGCCCTGCAATATATACACAGTTACACCTACATATATTAGAGATAAAGAACTTTTAATGGAAGCAAGATGATCGTAGGTTTGAGTCTTTCAATCAAGGACTTTGTAATATTTATGTGCATACCCTGCAAAAAATGCAGGTTTCTCTTTGATCCTATGGAGAGATGGAGGGAGAGATAAAGAGATCATCTATGGTCTTTACCTTTTGCTTTGTTTTTGAGGCATGATTTCAGCTTCAAAAGTATGCCTTTAGTTGATAAAATAAAAGAATTATTGAATTTGAAACAATAGCAACCCTTCCACCTCCTCATTGTCCACAACTGATCTACTTCAACTTCAATTCCTTACTCACTCACAATATATATATATATATATATATATATATATATATATATATATATATATATATATATATATATATATATATATATATATATATAATATGTTTAATTGCTACAACACAAATAACAATGGACAAGAAAGTAAGTGACACCCTACAAGACAAAGGAGCCTAATGATTCAAATTATATCAACTGTCATGAGACAAAATTTTTATGTTTTAAATAAAAGGCTTAGCACTACCCATTTAAGAATGCGCAAAGAAACTTGATCATACCCTCAAAAATAGTTTCAACTCTATTTAAATAGTCATGTTTTTTTATGAAAAAAAAAAAAGAAATATTTCACTACAAGAAAGTTGACTACCATAAAAGTAGAAATATTTCACTACAAAGAAAGTTTTTCTTTAACAAGGATAAAATTCATTGGTGTAGAGGCTGAGACATGTCGTATTAGAGGTGCCGTTGTTGTAGTTTCATGCATATAACTCGTAAAATGATCACTGAAATATTCCATCGGGAAAATGACTAAGGATGATAATGAATTTTTTATTTTGTTGACATTTAGTCTATTTTTTATACATCATATATCATACAGCTTGCTAAAGTTTTTCATATATTACCTTATAACCTACTCCACTCGGTTACAAAAGTAACATGTAAACAATTTCAATAAATTTGATAATATATGGTGTATAAAAAAAAAAGAATTAAACGTGAACTGAATCAAAAATTCATTATCCTCCTTTTCATGTGTATGGTTTGCCTTTTGTAATGCATAGAAATACATCTTGATAAATAATTAAATAATTATATTTGATGATATCTATACTAATAAATAAAACTCATTTTCTGCCACATATCATGTCCTCATTGATTTGGACACATGGCATTTTAATAGATTTTTAGAATTTATTTATTTCCACATATAATTTTCTGATTTGTTCACATATCATAACTTATTTCGATTATAATATTGAGAGAAATAAATGTTTCCTTGAAAAAGAATTGATATATTTATAATGAAATAAATGTCATAATTAATGAGAGCTCTAAAATTGATATTGATATTAAATTTAATGTTTAAATATTGATATTAAATTTGTATTTTTAATAAACCCGTATAGTACACGGGTCTTACACCTAGTATGGTATATAAAGAGAATTAAACGTGAACGGAGTAAAAAATTCATTATCCTCCTTTTCATCTATATGGTTTGCTTTTGTAATGCATAGAAATACATCATGATAAATAATTAAATTTCAAACAGAAAAATAATACATACACATTGGAAACTTGTATCATATGTATTTTAAATATTTATTATACCAAACATTATTAATTTTTAAACTAATTTATCAGCTAGCTTGTCAAACAGAAAATTTATCTTAAATGGTTATATTAAAATATAGGGTTTACAACATGTAAATTCTCTCGAGGTTTGTACAATGACTATTTACAAGAAACGGAACAATACAAAAGGAGCTCTATTTTTTCTAATTAAGGCAAAAGACAATTATATATCGTTAATTGGACTGTATCACGAAAAAGGAAAATTAATGTATGAGGTGAAAGAATATGCTATCGTAAAGTTAGATTGAATAAACAGACAAAATGAGTAGGAAGGATTGTTGGCATTTTTTGCCCAATTTTGGTATTTTTATCCAAGATTCGAATTAAAATAGATACTTAAATATTAGAAGGTGGTGATGGAGCCTTTTGGTCAAACGATTTGTTGGCTTTTCTTCTGTATTTTGTGTTTGTAGTTTGTAGTTTGTACCACCTCCACTCTTTTGCATACAAAATATATACAATAATCTTTTTTATAAATTATATAAAAAAAACATATATAACACATATTATCATTATTTTGAATACCTTTAGATTGTTAAATCAATAATAATTCATGGGGTTCTCTTTTCTCAATATCAATTATCTACTTCAGTCGCTTGATAACGGTGGGAAATTAAAGAGGATAGTGGCAAATTGGCAAGTATAGAGCATGTGCTCCCTACCAAATGTGATTGATTATCTTTGGTTGACCTGCTGCCACTGTTCGACAAACTACTTAAATGGACATACTTTAACAAAGTCAACTTTAGATTTCGTTCCTTTAATATACAAAAATTAAAAAACTAATTGTATAGTGTTTTTTCATATTTCTATTTCAAGTAAATAAGTTTACTTGTTGGTCTCGAAAAGTAAAAGTGTTACTCAATCTTCATTGAAATCATAACATGTGTATCATTATAAAGACATTTTAGTCTATTTTCGTTTTTTCTTCGGCTTAACTTTTTCTATCAAATTTCATCCATCTTCGAGGTTGTAGCTTTGGTATCTCCTCGGCAGTGGCAATTGCTAGCCTACCTCGGCAAAAACCTGCCACATATTAGTATGTTGAGTTCGGCGAGCCAACTCGGTGAGCTGATGTAGAGGAGAGCAAAAAA
Organism: Lactuca sativa; assembly: GCF_002870075.4. Taxonomy (NCBI): domain Eukaryota; kingdom Viridiplantae; phylum Streptophyta; class Magnoliopsida; order Asterales; family Asteraceae; genus Lactuca; species Lactuca sativa. The sequence continues at coordinate 41,372,643 of NC_056631.2, read as the reverse complement.
TATTTGTAATTTCCAAAAAAATCGAACACTTTTCAAAAATATACTCATTTTTCAAAAACTGTCTGTTTTTTTTTCCTTCAAAATTTCAAATTTAAAATACTTTTCAACCATAATGAATACAAAAAACTATCACCATTTTTCACGGCTCTCAAACCTTCAATATTCATCTCTGTCAAATATTCAACATTCATTTACCCCTCTCAAAATGTTTTCCTCTTCCAAATTGCACCTTGGAGCACGGCAGAACAAGTGGCTTTGGCCCTTGCATGAGTCAATGTACAGGAGGAACCGATGGTTGACATCTATGAACGTGGGTTATCTTTTTGGAACAAAATCATCCAAGTATCCAACCATTCCATCACAAAATGAGTAGAGGTTGCTACTGAAACAAATGTGAATTAACAAAATTTATGAAAGTATTGTATGTTCTCATAACTTCCAAAAAACCAATTACAATAGTTTATATAATGATTTAAAGATAACGATTAATTTGAAACAAAGATAAAGATAAACTCATATCTAATTTGTGAAGATAGCGACTCCAACTGAGAAGATAGTGATTCCAACACTCCCTCTCAAGTTGGACTGTGCAGATTGCAAACACCCAACTTGCCACGTAAGTAATGAAATTGTTTTGCTCCAAGAGCTTTGGTAAAGATATCAGCTGGTTGTTCTTCCGTCTTTATCGCAACGATCTTGATTTCTCCACTCATAACTCGTTCCCGAACAAAATAGCAGTCCATTTCAACATGCTTCGTACGTTCATGATAGACTGGGTTGGCTGCAATATGTCGAGCAACATTATTGTCGCACATCAAAACAGTTGCATCACTCTGCTTGGCACCCAGATCACACAAGAGCCAATGCAGCCATATAATCTCACAAACAGTGCTTGCCATGGCTCTGTACTCAGCTTCAGCGGACGACCTAGCTACCACACTTTGCTTTTTCGTTCTCCATGAGACAGGAGAACCCCCAATATCAATGAAATAACCCGTACACGACCTTCTAGTGGAATGACAACTAAGCCAGCTAGCATCACAATAGGCAGTAAGAGTCATGTCTCCCTCTGACGAAAGAAATAACCCTTGTCCTGCAGTGGTCTTCAAATACCGAAGAACTCTAATATCAGCATCCATGTGGGACTGTCTAGGTTTGCTTATATACTGACTCAGTTGATTAACATTGAAAGCAATATCAGGCCTAGTAACCGTAAGATAGAGTAAACGACCAACCAACCTTCTATACTTTGATTCGTCAACTTCTAGAGTTTCATCCTCTTTCATCAGTCTAAGATTTTGTTCCATGGGAAAATCACTAGGTCGACAATCTTGAATGTGACAATCCTCAAGAATGTCTAAAGTGTATTTTCTTTGGCTGATCACAAAACCTTTTGAACACCTAGCAACCTCAATTCCCAAGAAATACTTGAGTGGGCCCAAATCTTTTATACTGAACTGACGTTGCAAGTTAATTTTCACTTGATTAATCTTATGAGCATCATTCCCCATAAGAAGGACATCATCAACGTATATGAGAGCAATGACACATAACATTCCATTTTTGAAAACAAACATGGAATGATCAGCCTTTGATTGTTGAAAACCATCACTGATAAGCACCTTGGTAAATTTTTGATACCAATTCCTTGAGGCTTGTTTCAAACCAAAAATGGATTTTTGTAACTTACAAACACGATCTTCTTCCTTTTTAGAAAATCCCTGTGGCAACTTCATGTAGACTTCTTCTTCTAAGTCACCATGCAAAAAGGCGTTGTTGACATCAAGTTGGTGAACTTTCCACTGTTTCTTTGCTGCAATGGCCAAGGCACATCTTACAGTAACAAGTTTTGCCACTGGAGCGAAAGTCTCATGAAAATCAATACCTTCAATCTGGGTATACCCTTTTGCCACAAGGCGAGCTTTAAATCTTTCTATCTCTCCATTGGGTTTATATTTAATCTTATAAACCCATTTTGAATCAATAGCTTTCTTCCCTTTTGGAAGATGTGTTAAGACCCAAGTGTTGTTTGCTTCCAAGGCCTCGATTTCCTTCTTCATCGCTTCCCTCCATCTAGGATCCTTCGTTGTCTGTGAAAAATACTTTGGTTCGTTGTTCATTGATATGGAAGTTAGAAAAGCATGGTGTGATTTGGAGAACTTCTCATAGCTCACGTATTGTGAGATAGGAAAGGGCTTTCTAGAAACCACCTGTGTCTTCGTTGTAGGATCGAGAGAAGGAGGTAAACCAGTAACAAAGCCATCAAACTGTTTTGACATCGTTCTGTGACGAGTACTTTATCGTAATCCCTCGTTAAGATCAGCTGGTGGTTCATTTATTGGTGGAGTATTGTCAGCATCACCCCTATCATCTTGTGTTAATTCTGATTGAGAGCGATTGTTGTTGGTCTCATTGTTATTCTCCCTTGGTTCTTCACGAGTTTGAACCTATGGAACAAAATTTTCAACAAAAACTTCTGCACCAGTCATGGCATCAACAAAAGGTTTATCGTTAGTACTTGCATTATTATTGTAATTTTCTCCAAAAGGGAAAATGTTTTCAACGAAGGTTACATCTCGTGTGTTATATATTCTATGACTCTTCAAATCATATAGCTTGTACCCCTTTTTTCCATTAGGATATCCAAGAAATATACATGCTCTCCCTCTTTCTTGGAACTTATCTGCTTTACCAACACTGTTATGGGCATAAGCTAAGCACCCAAAAACTCGAAATTGACTGTAAGTAGGCTCTTTTCCTAACAGTATTTCATGAGGAGTTTTGTCATTTAAAACTGGTGTTGGTAGTTTATTTATGACATACTCGCCCCAAAACTCGATTGGAAGAGAAGCTTGAAACCGGAGAGCTCTAGCCATTTCAAGAAGATGCCGATGTTTTCTCGCGACAACTCCGTTCTGCTGTGGTGTATATGGGCATGATGTTTCAAGCAAGATTCCATGTTTCATGTAGAAGTCCAACATGTGTTGAGATCTAAACTCAGATCCATTATCCGTTCGGATCCGTTTGACCCGTTTTCCAAATTGGGTTTCCACCATATTATAAAACATGACTAAAAAATATGCTGCTTTAGTTTTAGTTTTCATAAGATATACCCAAACACCATGACTGAAGTCATCAACAATAGACAAGAAATAATGTGCACCATCAATAAAAGCATGTCTATAACGACCCCAAATATCAACATGAATTAAGTCAAAACAGCTAGAAGTTTTAGCAAAGCATAAAAAAGGTAATCTACTTTGTTTTGCACGAATACATGAATCACAAAAATGACTACTAGTGTTTATATTTTCTAAATGTTGGATCTTCTTAAGAACTGCATCAGAAGCATGTCCTAATCTCTTATGCCATATTTCACTTTTAGTCCATACTGCCATGACCACTTCGTTTTGTTTGAATGGTTCGAGGTAGTATAGGCCATCCTTTTCTTTACCCATCCCAATCAGGTTCTTCGAAGGTAAGTCCTGTACAAAACATTTGTCCGGAAGGAAGGTTAAAGAGCAATTTAGATCTCGTGTGATCTTACTGACCGACAATAAATTGTAGTTAAAATCTGGCACACTGAAAACATCCCTAAGACTAAAACCTTTAGACAAGTGTATATCACCCACCCTTTTAACCTCCAATGTCTCACCATTAGGGATAGTCACAGACGTATAATCACTTTTGGTTTTAACATTTTCTAACCAATTTTCCCGATGTGTAACATGATCACTAGCCCCAGAATCTATAATCCAAGAATTATTAGCCTTAGTGATTTTACCTGTCATGTTGGCGGTAGGAGAAGTCTTTTTGCTGTTTTCTGCAACCTGATTGGTCCGCAATAGTTTTTAAAGGACTTCAAATTCAGCCTTTGTTATCCCTGGTACAACACTGTTATCGGATATGGTAGTGGCAGCCTTTGATGGTGTCTTTTGTTTGTTGTCTTGAGATTTCGTCTGTTTTGGGTTCCACCACTCTGGATAGCCGATAATTTCAAAACAGCCATCCATAGTATGACCAAATTTCTGACAATTCATACACCAGCGATCTTCATTCCTTTTCTTGGTAGAGTTTTGCGAGATCTCCTTTCTTTTCGAACCAATTTTTCCATAGGTTTAGAAGGCTGCTACATCACCACCAGCATGACGATTCATCCCAACAATTCTTTGTTGTTTATCTTGGCTGACCAGATGGTAGGCAATACTAAGAGATGGTAACGGAGTGGAACTCAAAATTTGTGTCTTGACAGCGTTATACCCATCATTTAGTCCCATTAGGAAGTCATATAATCTTTCTTTCTCTCGAAGCTTCATGAACTCTTTGTTAACGTCGCATTTGCAGCCTTTACAAACACAGGAGGGTGTGGGACTTATAGATTGTATTTCATCCCATACACTACTAAGCTTTGTGTAGTATGCAGATATAGACATATCTCCTTGACGTATGGTGGTGACGGTTCTTCTCAGCTCATATGCTTTGGGGGCATTTTCTTTTCCAAAGCGTTCTTTAAGGTCCACCCAAATATCGCGTGCAGTGGCTGCATACTTGACACTTCTCTTAATCTCCTTTTCCATTGAGCTTACCAGCCATCCTCGAACCATTGTGTTGCATCTCCTCCAATTCATCAGCTCATCAGAATCTTCTTTTGGCATTGGCATTGTGCCATCAACAAAACCCATCTTGTTTTTGGCAAACAATGCATTTGTCATCTTGTTTTGCCAATCACTGTAATTTCCATCATGGAGCAAATTTTCTCCAACAAAATTTTGGCCTGGATGATCAGCAGGAGTGAGGAAGAATGGAGACGTGATATCAATGGGCGTCTTGGATGAAGACGCATCAGCAGGGCCTGTCATGGCTTAGGGTTTCCAGACCTGCTCTGATACCATGTGAATTAACAAAATTTAGGAAAGCATTGTATGTTCTCATAACTTCCAGAAAACCAATTACAATAGTTTATATAATGATTTAAAGATAACGATTAATTTGAAACAAAGATAAAGATAAACATATATCTAATTTGTGAAGATAGCGACTCCAACTGAGAAGATAGCGATTCCAACAACAAAGAGAAAATTTACACCAAATTGAAGCACACAAACAAAATGATAGTACAGTTTGATAGTACAATTTGATGTTTTCTTTAATAGAGTGACCTGTAATTGGGGAAATGGTGTAATTGGGAAAATTGTGAAAAATGATGAAATGCTATTAAACAAGACTCTAGAAATTCTGTCATCGATGCAAAAAATATTTATGGTATCTAGAGTTTTAGAGTTTTGACAAGTTTTCAAAAGGTGCTCAAGAATATATCAAGGTTTTGAAAACCGGACCGGACATCGAACCGGTTGTCTTACTGATTCGATGGTTCAACTGGTCCGACCGGTTGGACCGTTCCTAAAAACCGGAAAAACCGGATATATATATATATATATATATATATATATATATATATATATATATATATATATATATATATATATATATATATATATATATATATATAGTGTGCGTGTGTTATGTGTATAAGAATAGATTAAATATGTGCCTATGTATATTACCAAGTTGTATAAAACAAATAGCCTAAATAAGTGAATGTGAATATATGTAAAATGCGTGTGCTGTGTAAGAAAAAAGATGGTGTAATATGTGTATATCAAAAAGAAAGTAGTAGTTTAAAAAAATATAGAAGAGTTATATTTGAGTTATCCCACATCGGTGGGTGAGAAACAATTAAAAGGTAAACTAAGGCTATAAAATGGAGCCTGGCCAACAACGCTTAGAAAACAAGCCAAATAACATTTCAATCGGCTGACTCTTTAAGTCGGCTTGCTTGTTTTGAGCTGGATATAAGAAAAATAGTATTTTTTTCAATAGACTGGTTTTAATTCCGGTTGAACCAGCCCGGTTTTTTCTGGGTTTCAGTAAAACCGGCGGTTTTTTCCGGTTCATAATATAGACGGTTTTTGAGAGATAAAAAACCGGTAACCCCACCGGTTTCCGGTTCAACCGGCCGGTCCGGTCCGGTTTTCAAAACAATAGAATATATAGATAGAAGTGGTGATATTTTTATGTTAACCTTTTTTATGTTTTATTTTCAAATGTCTTATTTTTTATTATCATTTACTTTTCAATTCGATTTTAATGAAACTTTAAGTTAATATAACTAAGATTGTTTTAAATAATAATCAAAATAAAAACAAATACAAACATTAAACCACAACACATTGAAATCTCTCAACCCACTTAATCCATTATTTCTTTTATTTTTCTCAACCCACAACACATTGAAATAGCATATTTCCCAACCCATTAAATTCACTCAATTAAAAACATATAAAACAACATTTGGTAAAAGCTCTTAAACTTATGGTACAAGAGAGAGAGAGAGAGAGAGAGAGAGAGAGAGAGATTTTATAAACATATAGTTGAACATCAAAAGGTTAACATAATAATAAATAAACATTTAACAGAAGTTTTTACCAACTTGCTACAAAAATTATTGTGCATTCCGATCTCATATAGCCCTAAACCATAACTTGTAACACAAAAACATAACACTTCAAACCTCTTTCAAGAAAACAAAAACATAAAAACCAAACCCAAAATTAAGCAACAGCATCTTGAGCAGCTCTTCTTTTCCTAGCCTCCTCAATGATGGTCAACTTAATACCCTTTCCCTTAGGCAAAGACACCCAGGGCTTTGACCCTTTTCCAAGAGTAAACACATTCCCCAAACGAGTTGCAAACTCATGTCCAGTTGAATCTTGAATATGAACAGTTTCGAAACTCCCCTTATGTTTCTCCCTGTTCTTAAGAATCCCAACACGCCCTGTGTTTCTGCCACCTGTCACCATGACAACATTCCCAACATCAAATTTGATGAAATCGACGATTTTGTTTGTGTCGAGGTCGAGCTTGATTGTGTCATTGGCTTTGATTAGTGGGTCCGGGTATCGGATTGTTCTTCCATCATATGTGTTGATGTAGGGAATCCCCTTTGACCCAAATTGGACTGATCTTACCTTGCACAATTTAAACTGCAAAAAAAAAAAGTTAAAAACAAAACTAATTTCCTTACTTAGACTAATTTTACCACTTACCTTAGCTTCTTCATCTCTAACTGAATGCAGTCTGAATCGACCTTTTGTGTCATAAAGAAGACGGAAGTTTTCATTGGTTTTGGGGATAGAAACAACATCCATGAATCCAGCTGGATATGTTTTGTCAGTTCTAACTTTGTTGTCAACAAGAACATGTCGTTGCATTAAAATAGATTGAACCTCACGATATGTCAATGCATATTTCAACCTGTTACGAAGGATAAGGATCAAGGGCAAACATTCACGGGATTTGTGGGGTCCAGATGATGGTTTAGGAGCCTGAATAAACCAAAATTGAGGATTAAATAAGTGGAAAACAAAGAAAAATGTGAGTTATTACAGAGAGAGGTGAAAGAAGAGTATACTTACAAAAGCACCACCAAGTTTGTCGAGCATCCAATGCTTAGGGGCATTGAGCCTCTTCATGTGTTTCTTTAATCCTCGAGCCTTTGAATACAATGAAAAAGGTTTGTTAGATAACAAACATTAAGCTAACAAGTTGTAATTTAGAAGGAAAGTAGCAGAAATAAGCGTAGGGTAACTTTATATGCATAAATTGTGGACAAGCAACAATCAGATCATCAATCGAAATAATGATGACTGAAACGATATCTTGCCTTCTTTACTTTATCCTTCAGTTGTGAAAATGAAGAGACAATTGATGAATGTCACTCAAAAGTATCAACAGAGGAATATAAGCATGAACTTTAAGAAGGTCAATACACGAGCAAGATATTTCCAGGATTTTTTTGCAATAGGCTCGTGATTCAGGCCAACAAATTATAAGTTTTCGAAAAGCAAATAATCATCAAGAATGAAGAAACAATTGAATGTATATGCATTACAATTAACCTAACATGCATATGAATTTTCCGTACAACATAAACATTACATAGAAACAGTGCAGAGAAATAAACATGAATTATACCATGGTTGCGGTGTCCGGCGGGAGATCTAAATCTCCGGTTGAATTTTCGGCTAGCCTGCTACTCTCCTCGCCACTTCTCTGCAACTAGATGCCGCAACCGAAGCGATTTTCTTAAATCGAAGCTCTGGTAAACCCTAAATCCTATGCTTATAAACCCACAAAACCACCATTGGGCTTGAAATTAGGCCAGCCGGTCAGTATATCAGGCCTAAGTTTTATTTTACCATTGAAATCGGGCCCATTCGGTCATGCTCCACAATCCATTTGTATAGTGTTAAAAACCAGAATTTTTTCCAAAACATTATATTTTGTTCAACAAAAATCAAAATCAGCTTGTGTTAGAACTAGTTCGGTTTTTAACTTGGTTTTTGAGAAAAGCATTTAAATCTATAGGGGTGAAATCGGTATCAAAAACCCTATTTTTTCATATTTTGCCGAACTTTCTTTTGGTGTCAAAATTTAATGAAACTTTCGTACTTATTAAAAACAAACAATAAGTAATTTATGGCTAGACCATAAGCTAAGGTATTTTCAAGATTTTCATGACCATTTAGATGGTTCAAAACCTTATTTTTCAACTTTTAAATTTTAGAAAAGTATTTCCTGGATATAAGATTAGAAAATTGTCTTCTGAAACCTCTAAATTTATAAACAAAAAATTGAATAAATAATGGATGGAAACAATGTCCTTTTATTATATACTAGTTGTGAAACCCGTATATTATACGGGTTAATTAAAACATAATGTTAAATAAGAGCGATTAAATGAGAAGTTTATTTGAGTTTGAAATATGAAATAAGTGAAAATTATGAAGAAAAAAAATATGCAAAAAATAAATTAATTAAAATTATGTGTTTAATTGTTAGACCCGTGTACTAAATGAGTTATTATAATAAAATGTTAAATATAATGGTTTAAAGTGTAAATTTATTTGAAATTGAAATTGAAATTTTAAATTTCAAAATTGAAATTTTAAATTTCAAAATTGAAATTAATAGTTATTATAGTAGATTTAATTTATGGAAACTAAATTAATGATATAGTGGAAATGAATAATGATATAATTGACAAGTGGAAAATAAATATATTTCAAAATTATAACAAAATGACATGTGGCAAATTAAATAAGAGAATGACAAGTGGCAATAACATTTTCATTTATTATGATAGATAGATGGAAATCAAAGTTTATTACCTCTTAGGTCATTAACTTTCTAATATAAGAGGTTTTACTAAGCGTAGAAACTTAAAATTTCAAATTACGATATTAGTTTATCTTTGTGAATAACCTTTTTTTGATATATTTACTTTCTATATGATGTAATTCATAGTTTTAATAAATCAAATAATAATCCTCCTTAATAAATGAAGGTTTTTTTGTCACATGTCCTCTTCTCATTCAATTGGACACATGACATTTTCTAGAATTTTTGAATTTTTTATTTTCCATTTGTCATTTTATTGTATATTTATTTTATTAAATTAAAATTTCACATTTAATATGTAAGGTAATATATATGTAAAGTATTTATTAGAAATGATTTATATATGTAATGTATTCAATGTATTAAAGTCTCATTAATTTTAATAATTTAAATTTTTTCTCATTTTTCTTATAAATTCAAACTTTTCAAATTGTTAAAATTTTATATTTAATTTTTTTTAAATAAACCCATGTAATACATGGGTTTCACACCTAGTATGTAAAACCTAATAATATGTTGCTACAAATAAGAATTGGATATATAACATTTTAGATTATCTCAAGTTAAAGTATTTTAATTTATTTTGAGTTTTTATTAGGTTATTTAAAAATAATCAAATCTGAACTATCCGTCCGACTCGTTTTGAATCCAAGTAAATTATGTCGGGTCAGGTATTGGGTGTGAAATTTCGAGTATTAGGTTAACCCGGTATTTAATTAGTTTGGATATCAGGTAGGTGCAAAAAAATTCGGATATGACTTTGAGACATGTTAATATGACACATGGACAAATCATAATCTATCTCACTGAAAAATAAAGATCAAAGCCAGAAAAATAATAATATTTTTAGGGATTTTGTAAATCTAGATATTGTATGGTAATGTCTAGCTCGAAATCTTATCACATCTACCCTAATAAATTAGAATGATTTTGCCACATGTCATTCTCTCATTCAATTGGACACATGTCATTTTGTCATAATTTTAAAAAATATTTAATTTCCACTTGTCATTTACTTCATTTTTTTATTTCCAATATATCATTAATTTAGTTTCCATAAATTAAACCTATCATAATGACTATTAATTTCAAATTTTAAATTTTGAATTTCAATTTTAATTTCAAATAAATTTATAGTTTACACTTTTGTGTTTAACATTTTGTTATAATTTACCCGTTTAGTACAGGGATGTAATAACTAAACACATAATTATAATTTATTTATTTTTTGCATTTTTTTCTTCCATTTTCAGTTATTTCATAATTTTAATTCAGATAAATTTCTCATTTAATCTTTTCTATTTAACATTTTGTTTTAATCAACCCGTATAATATACGGGTTTCACAACTAGTTGCATACTATGCGATAATTGAATTGTAGTCCAAACAATTACGTTTAGATAGATACATACCGAAGAAGGAAATGATTTATTGCCTCGTTTAAAATCTAGATCCAATTATCATTCTACTATTTTGAAATAATGTATGAAAATTAGCCTATAAAATCCATATAAAATATAAAAATTAAAATGAAAGTGTCATTTTGACATTTAAGCGATTAGTTTTTTTTTTTTTTTTTTTTTTTAAATGGCAATACTCGAAATCCCAAGTTATCGGGTATCGGATTCGGGTAGTTTGGGCAGAATAGACTGGCTATTGTCTACTTTTGACACCGGTAACTTGGGCCATTGATTTAGAACATGGTTCATACTTTATAGCCACTTCGGTTAAATTTCGTCAAGTTTTCCCTCATCGCAATTCGCACAACCCAAACGAAGGTTGCAATACAATCACCACCACAAGTACGAAACCCCCAAAACATAGAAGACTAGCAGCACGAAAACCGTCGATTATCCCTTTGTATATAAAATAAATCTTCCGACTTGTTACAATTTGGGGATTTTGGTCGACGTAAGGTGGTTTTGGTTTTAATTCATCAATGAATTCAATGGCACTGAGAGCACCTGTTGCAGGGTTAAGTATCGCTTCAACAACATCAGCTTCATTACAGGATTCTTCTACCAGAATTGGATTTTGCAAGATTCCAACTAACAGGACATCGTTCTTTGGTTCTGGAGGTAACTTACTGATTAATATACTCAGACCCAATTCAAAATTTATCAGTTTATAACATGATTCATCCTTTTTTTTATGTTATAACTTGTACAAATTTCATTAGTTAAACTTTCTGTTATGTCAATCATAAACCCTTAATCTTCTAGATTTATGCGTTTTCTCAATGATGTTGATAAGGTTACTCGGATTGAAGTGAATAAGTTAGTGGTTAAGCGATGCTAATTCTTCTTATAATATAATCATCCCACCTTTGTGGATGAGTTTTCAAAGTTAACAGTGTCTTTCAAGATTGCCATAACAAACAATAACTGAAAGCACATTGCTATTCCTTTCATTTAGTCAACATAATCAATGATGAAAGATAAGGAATTCGTAGAGGTAAGTAAATATATGAAAAATGATTAAAAGTCCTTTTAATGATTTTACATTTGTGTTGCAGTTGGAGCCCTAAAGATTAGAGTACGACTAGATCACCCTAGAAATACAAGATGTTATGGGATTCGCATGAATCTTTTTGATCGTTTTGCACGAGTTGTCAAGGTTAGGTTGTTATTATTTGGATATTCATTATGTCATATAGTTTTTTTTTTTGTTTTAAATTGTTATTTTTGATCTGTTAGTCGTATGCAAATGCACTTGTTAGCACCTTTGAAGATCCAGAAAAGATCTTAGAGCAAGCTGTTCTTGAAATGAATGATGATCTAATAAAGATGCGTCAAGCTACAGCTCAAGTACACTTTCATTTTTTATTTATTTATATATATTTATTTACTTTTGGATATGAAACTAATTTCATGATTTTGGTTGTGAAGGTTTTGGCATCTCAAAAGCGGTTGGAGAACAAATATAAAGCTGCTGAGCAAGCTTCTGAAGACTGGTGAGTCACCATGTTCTTTTTTTTTTTCATAAATGTTTTTTTATAAAAAAAAAAGAATTAAATTTTAGGTACAAAAGAGCACAACTAGCTCTTAGTAAGGGAGATGAAGATCTTGCACGTGAAGCTTTAAAGAGGCGTAAATCTTATGCTGTAAGACTTCATTTTTCATTTTTTTTAGATCTATAAATCACTCATAATGATTTTGATATTTTTATATAAAAATATATGATATGATTGTATATTTGTGTTGTTTTACAGGACAATGCAGCTTCTTTGAGGACTCAACTTGATCAGCAGAAAGGTGTTGTGGATAATCTTGTGAATAACACTCGGGTAGATTTTTCACCTCTTTTTAAATATTGTTTCCAAGATCTTAAATTTTTTGCTTATTTCCAAATCTTTAATACATTTCTCTTAACAGATTCTAGAAAGCAAGATACAAGAGGCTAAGTCAAAGAAAGATACTCTCAAAGCACGTGCACAATCTGCAAAGTTAGTTTTTTTTTTTTTAATAACATTGAGATTTTGCTATATAACTTGTTGGAGTTGATGTATTTTTTTTTTGTATAGAACTGCAACAAAAGTAAGTGAAATGTTGGGGAATGTGAATACAAGCAGTGCTCTTTCAGCATTTGAGAAGATGGAAGAAAAAGGTTCCCTTTCTTTCTATCTTAAAACAAAACAAAAGACATGAATGCCCTTCTAACTTTTTTTTTTTTTGATGTTAGTTATGACCATGGAGTCTCAAGCAGAAGCCCTTAATCAGCTAACAACTGATGATCTTGAAGGAAAGGTATATTTTCTTTTTCTCTATAATATATTATTGGATTAAGTCATTCTTTCTGAATTTACCCTTTTGCAGTTTGCAATGCTGGAGAGCTCATCAGTTGATGATGATCTTGCAAGCTTAAAGAAGGAGCTATCTGGAACCACAAAGGTATTTATTTTCTCTTTTTTTTTTTTCCTTTTAAACATTAATGAAATGACATTATCACCCTTCATTACAAAATCAGATAAATATGCTTCATTTCGAAATTAATAATATTTAAGGTAAAATAAACAAAAACCTTTTTCACCACTTTCTCCAAGATCCATTGCAAACAAGTCCATCAAATTATCATATTATTTTTCCTTCCATAAGGGCATTGTTGGGATTTTACAGAAAGGAGAGCTTCCACCAGGGAGAACAGCGGTTTCCAACTCAAAAGCAGCATATCCATTTCCGGATCTTGAAATAGAGAATGAGCTGAATCAATTAAGGCAAAGAACCAGAGACCTCTAGAATCACCTTCATATTTTGTTTGGAAAATGGTTACTCAAGCTTAAACTTTATTAAATTCCAGTGTTACCCTTTGTCAAAATTTATTACAAAATATATACTCATGTTATTGTGGGACTTTTTGTTTATGTGAATTTTTCATCAGTTTATTGAGTTTTATAATTTATAAATGGACAGAGTTCATATTTTCCATCTATTTACAACAATATTTGTCGTGGCTTACACGTTAAGGCAGGATGCAAATCATGCTTGCATTGGGGTGTTTGGACAGAGTTCATATTTTATGATTGTATGAGAATGCAAGGGCAAATAGGTCTTTTTAACTATAGTCAAATGTCCTTCCAAAATTACAACTCTAACTGTACACATTTTTCTTTTACATGATATCTTAAAGAGAACTTGTTTTTATAAAGTCGGTTGAAATGATTTTGACAAAAGAAAATAAGATGAAATATAAAGATGATGAACTATTGGATTGAAAAATATCATCATATAGGACATACGTAACTTTGATAAATAGGAAAATATATAAGTATTGGGTTAAAAAGAAATATATTATTATATAGGACATGATATAAATGATGATTATTATTTGTCGGATACTCGGATTATACATTTAAACAGCATAAAATTGTATTTAATATGTATTTAAATTAACTTAAAAGAATTTATGTTAATACTATATATTTATTTTCTTAATAAGTTTACATCCATGTTTTTAGTTAATTAATAATAATAATAATTCAGTACTAATATTTTTTATGTCTAAATTTAAGTTATTTTTGTTTTGTTTTGATTTGATTTACTCATACAATAAGTCAATAACTCAAATTACAGGGTCTCTTTTGTAATTTTCTTATAATTTGAAGGGTAGCCGTCCTCCAATTCCAATTTCCAAGCTACTCACTTTTTCATAAAATCCCTTTTCAATTTCGCCAAATCATCTTCTCCCCTTTCAATTCTCTTCTTTACAAATGAATTACTCGTTTCAACATGTAATTTACAAAACAAAAGCATTCTTCTACATATTCATATTATGTTATGTAATTTTATATTTATAACTAACTTATTAGCTAGCTTACCAAACATCATTTTTATCCGTTAGAAACTAGTTTTTTTAATTTGTTTACCAAAAATCATTCGGATGTTGTATCAAACATTCAAACGTGTTGAATGTAGACCAATTTAGAGGTGATCTTTGAATGGTGCCATTATTGAGAGGTTATTGAATAGCCCTTATATGTACCAAAATTAATACAAAAACCTCATCAAAAATACGCAAAATATAAAAATTGGAAGAATGAAAAAAAAATAAACACCAAGAAGTCGAGGAGTCAATTAGTATGCGGTATAAAACTAGTACTTTGAGTTCAAGTTACATTACGAATCATGTAAATCTAAAATCCTCAAAAACTATCTTCTTCAACTGTTAAGAAAGCATCAAATAAAATTAGCAACACGTAGATCAATATCATCCATGACATGAATTTGAACTTGGTTGACCTTTGAATGCTCCAGTGCTTCAACGTGCTATACTATATATGCGATCAGCTGCTTCAGTTATTGTTTAGGAAAAATACTCTTTCTGAATAATCATCTGGTCGCATGTTTAGTTTTTGCCCTGATCCATTGTTATTGTACAACACACATGAGCATTCAAATGGTAGAATAAATATATCTTATAAAAGCAAGATCTATCGTTAAAAAGCTGTGGTTATATGCATATATACCTGTAAGATGTTTACTAGACAAATCAGGCACAGTGTCGGTCTTCTCAGGCGGCTTTTCTGCAACGAGATCCGCTCGTTCAACGCTGCCACCAGGCCCACCACCACCACCACCATCTTCATTAAGCAAATCACTTTTCGCTTGATCACCACCATCATCTCCACTTCCATTATGGTGAAACATATTTGAAATGAAAGTGTTGATAATCCCACCGCCACTTTCTCCGTCACCACCATCGTCTCCACCATGCCCTCCACCGCTACCGATGCATAAATCTTCGCTTTTCTCTTCAACTGTAACATCAGTTACATCACTTTTCATTAAACCACCAACTTCAACTTCTCCTCCTTCTATAACACTTTCCTTCTGGTGAAAAACATTTGAAATGAAAGTGTCGATGATCCCACCACCACCACTTGCTTCCAATTCTTCATTGACAGGATCTTCATCGAAGTCTCCACCACCATTAACACCAAAAATGCCACTTGGCCTCTTTTCGAGTCTTCCTATATTGATTTCCTCTTCGCCATCTCTTACTCTCTTGTTACTCACTTTTTCATCGAATACTAAATCCGGCGGATCTAACATACTATCTTCCATATCTTCCTTTTGGAAACCCAGCAAGTTTTATAATGGTCACTGTTGTTGTATGTTCTTTAGCTAGCTTGCCCACACATATATATAGGAAAGACAATTTGCTAGCGAAGTATAATTATACAGATCTCGTTTTCATAAAAACTAATACTATAATATTCTGGTATAAATCATGATGACTCATTCCTTGAATATACGATATAACTCTGGAATAGCATCTATTGTTAAGTTTTTTCATAACAAATAATCACAAACTAATCAATTTAAAAGGCTTTAAAAAGCTATATAACATGAGAGCTTTTCTAAGGAGCAATCGATTTGTATTAAGGACAATATTGATTATAACAAATACAGTATTATCATATAATTAAATGTAAAATATATTAATTATGGAGATTATTAATGTATTTTATATTTAACATAATATTTATTATAATTAATGAATTTTATATTTAATTATGATAATATTTTTTTTAATTAATACTATTTATATGTGTCCTAAAGACATATGTTAGAAAATCTTTTAATTGTTTTTATATAAGTTGGTCATTCGTTACAAATATAGGAAAAAAAAATCAAAATTTTTGTACTGGTTTCAACAAAAAAAAACATCTAAAAGCAGACACAAGATTTTATAGTAGGGATGACACGAGAAATTTAAATAGTGACATGATAGTAGGAAAAAAAAATCAAATTTTTTTTGCGTTGTGTAAACGAAAGTTAGGAGTTGTCGGTGTTACTATGAGACACTATATAGAACCGTCATTAAGCTTGACTACAAAATTTTTGATGTAAAAACTCTTACAATAATGATTAAGTTTTTCATTAATTTTGTTTTTTTGAAAAAACTGTCATTATGGATGTTCGTAAAAAAAATATTGAATTATTATAATTACTTAGGCATCTATATGAATTTAATTTATAGAGTTTAGCGGATTATCACATCATCATTCTATTTTTTATACAACTTTATCATTTTTTTATACATGGACCGAACTTTGTAAAATTTAATGAATTTTTAAAACCATTTATTATAAATCTAAATTATGAAAATTATTTAAGGATTTTTTCCATTGAACTTTAATGTAGCATCTTACTATTTAGTTATATCTATTGACATTTACAATATGTTCCATGCGATTCGAATCATAGGTTGTTATGGTTTTTTTGCAATGCAATTCTCAAAGAGAATATGATTTACATGTAGACTTTGAAGGGCGGAAGTTTATTTTCGTGAAAAGAATATATCAATTGCCCATTTGTCTTGTATAATCATATTGTGTAATATAATGCAATGAAACATATATTTCTAGTTTTTATAGGAAACTTTGTTTGTGAAGGGTTTCAAACTATACCCCAAAGACTTTTGAGGAAAACAAAAGCTCGTCTCACGTCCTTCCCTTGTTGATTTGTGTGCTATCTTAAACATTTGTCATTTATTATCGTTTGGATATGCAAATGTTTTCACAAAAGTAGCCTTATTCGGGTATATTTCGTTGGAAAGATAATGCACATGCTTGTATTGTATATTGTTAACCTTGAAAATTGAAATGGACAATTGGGTGTGGTACCATTTAATAAATTACTGAGCAATAACAACTGATTGAGGACGTTGATGTCGACATGCCGTTGTTAAAACCTACGATACAAAAGAATAAATGTCAAAATCATAAATCATGTGAGTCGCTAGCTTTGAGAATAATTGTCGATGTGGAAAACACTAAGGTCTAAAAGGTAATGTTGTATTTGAAAAGATGTAAAACAAAAGAAACAAAAGTCTTACAAAAGAAAATATTATAAAAATTAGCAAAAGAAAAAAAAAAAGTTTTACAAAAGAACAAGGATTTTAAAATATTGGTCATAAATCTTGATTGTTTAAATTATATTGCAAAACAAGGATTTTTAAAAAATTTAGCAAAAAAAAAATTACAAAAGAAAATATCAGAAAAAATACATTGGTCTTGGACCAATACAGATACTTTTTTGGTACAAAATATAAAACAAAAAATTCAAGTTCTCCCTACTTTATATAATTCAAAAATCGACGATTTTCTTATTGTGGAGACAGATGCATCACAAGACACTTAGGCAGGATGCATAAACGCAATTATACATGGAAAAGTATTATTGAGACTAGATAATGAGGGAAACCTCGTTCCTAACCCATCAAAAGCATTCGATGATAAATATACAATGTTAAAGCATATAATGATGAAGCATACGATGATAAAGTATATAGTAATATGAAAATATCACCAAAAACATATAATGATAAAATATAAATTACAAGAAAATGATGAATATATCACCTGTTTCTATCTCAACTTTCCATTTCTTCCATTTCTTTGGAGCCTATAAATAGAGCTTTGCTCATGTGAAATAAACCAGGAGTTATTTGTGTGTTTAAGACTTGAGTTAACTCTTAATATTCTTCTCTGTTGAAATAGATTTCTATTTCTAAATAGCAGAGTCCTCTGTCCAAAACCATCCATATAATCAAAACAAGATCATCATCAAGATCATCTCGACGCATCCTCCGATCAATTTTAAAAAAAAAAATTTGTCTTTTCGGTGGCGGGAGGAATGACACAAGCAGTAAGACATTATTGAAAACACGCGTCCTTTCGTTGTGGAAGGATTTGTAATTTATTATTATTTGTCATTTGTCGTTGTATAATTATTATTTATATATGTGTCGGTGGCGGGAGAATTGACGCAAGCAATGACGCATGAAGAAATTATAAAAGATATTATTGAACACTTGTCCTTTCGTTGTGGAAGAAATTCTAATTATTATGTCATTTGTCGTTGTATAATTATTATTTGTATTTGTCGGTAGAATATGACATAAAGTAGTGTCGGTAGGATGTGAATAAAGTTTTAGACCCTTAGACTTTATTTCACATTCTACCGACACTACTATATGTCATATTCTATTGACTAATACAAATAATAATTATACAACGACAAATGACAAATAATAATTAGAATTCCTTCCACAATGAAAGAACAAATGTCTTCAATAATTTCTTCATGCGTCATTGACTGCGTCAATCCTCCCACCACCGACACGTATATAAATAATAATTATACAAGGACTAATCATCCATATAATCAAAACAAGATCATCATCAAGATACATTTTCACTTTTATACATGGTTTTTTAAGAATTTTTCTTAAAAAAAACGTTTTCCAGTTTTTCTATATATCAATTAACATGCATGGATGGCTGTAAATAGACATCTTTTTTTTTTTTAATTTCTTGTTCACAGAGCAAAAATATACTAATAAAAATTATAAGCTTTAAAAATAAAAAAAAAAAAAAAAAAAAAACTACATGCTGACTGCTGAGCACGTCCTATTATAAGCTAATTTTCTATAAATTATTTGTGTAATTAATATTTATACCAATAATATTCTTGAAAGCTTCGGTCGGTGGAATGGATTATGTCCAAGTTACTGCAGCTTAATTGGGTGGACCACTCACCATCTTGCTTTAATCATACTATTGTTATTATTATTATTTTTTTTATTAAATATATATTTATGTGAATATATTTGACCGGACCTGAAATACCCATCACGTGAATTTATTTGACCATAGCAGCGGGGCTTTTAAGGCTTGAAACACCCATCACGTGCGAATGAAGTTGCGAAGGAAGCATCAAGTACATAAGTGGTCGGTGGCTTTATAGATAATTTGATTTAAGGGTAAATAGCAAAAGTATTATTATATGATGTATTAATTTATTTTCCACTGTCAAAAAATTATATAGAAATCCATATTTGATGCTTTGTGCTCCTCATCTTATTTCTAGCGACAAGTTTGTCAAAACACACTGATATTTTATCTAACTTCTAACTTAATAATATATTAATATAAGAATGTAGTTTGAAAATTAATTAGATCAATGTGTTATAGCGAGTGTGATTGTGTGAATTTGATTTTTTTGTTATTAATTTGAAATATTCATCATATATTTGGATTAAAGTTATTGGCTCAAGTTACAAAAAAAGAATATCTGAAAAAGATATTTGAATGTGTTGTTGAAGTATTTATAAATATATTAGGGATTGTTTGATTCGACAAACGTTTTTAATATAATTAATTTTTTTCAAAACAATGAAATTTAAATAAAATGAAATTTGAAGAAATCGAAATCTATCATATGTTTGGAAAAGTAAATGAAATGGAATTTAGAATGTCGATAAAGACATGCCAAAATTACAATGACTAGGATTAATCCAAAAAGGTTTTACAAGGCTTTGATACCATGTATTGAACTAGGATTTTGGAAATGAAAGCTTTGCATTTGATAGTGAGGTTTAAGCCTCAATTTATATACAAAATGATTACTAAAACAAGAAATGCATAAAAGCAACTTAGGACACAATAAAACCCTATTCTATTTCTATTTTTGATAGATTCGTTTGATCATTTCAATTTATTTTTTCTATGATTCTTGTTAATGGATCACCACCCATATTAGAGTCATATTTATGAATATATTTCTTGCATTCTATGTGAGGTTAAAGCCTTATTATATATACAAAACATTACCTAAAAGAGAAACTAAACAAAATGAGTACTATTAGCACTAAGGAAACCTTATGCTACATATGTACATAAGATTAAATGGGTTTGATTAATTCTAACACTCCCCCTCAAATAGGAGCATAAATGTTAATCATGTTCAACTTGTTACAAATATAAGAAATTTGATTCCCAGGTAACGCTTTAGTAAAGACATTAGCGAGACGACTTCCAGTTCTAATGTGAGATGTAGTGATGGTTCCATTTTTAACCTTCTCGCGAGTAAAGTGGCAGTCTACTTCAATGTGTTTGGTTCTTTCATGAAAAACATGATTGTTTGCAATGTGGATAACTGCCTCATTGTCACACCATAAATTCATCGGCTTAGATTGAGGGAAACCAATTTCACCAAGTAAATTTTGCAACCATATTAGTTCACAACTAGTTTGAGCCATAGCCATGAATTCAGATCCCGCACTTGATCAAGAAACAACATTTTATTCTTCCAAGAAACTAGATTTCCACTAATAAAAACATTGGTACCCAATAGTGGAGCGCATGGTCGTAGGATCACCATCATAATAGGCAACTGTAAATCCTTCTATAACATGATGGCCATGATTTTGGTATAGAATACCATAGCCCGATGCACCCTTCAAATATTTCAGAATGTGGGCAACAACGTCCCAATGTAAAGTTCTAGGGCCTGACATAAATTGGCTTACCATACTCACTGGAAAGACAATATTTGGTCGCGTAATCGTCAGATAGTTCAATTTTCCCACAATTCCTCTATACTTCCAAATTATCAAGAAGATCTTCAACATCTGCTTTTAGCTTTACATTTGGAATCATAGGGGCTCCACATGGTTTTGAATCAATCAGACTAGAGTCCCTCAATATACCTAAGCAATATTTCTGTTGAGATAAGAAAATTCCTTTCCGAGTGCGAGAGACTTTAATTCCCAGAAAGTATTTTAAGTGGCCTAGATCTTTTGTTTGAAATTGATAAGTAAGGAAATCTTTTAACTTCTTAATTCCAATTCCATCATTGTCAGTGATGACTATATCATCAACATATAAAACAAGCAAGACACATCCGGACGCAGACGAGGTAAAGAATATCGAGTGATCATATGCGCTTCTCCGTAAGCCAAACTTAGTTACTACCATGTTAAATCGTCCAAACCAAGCACAGGGGGGACTACTTTAAACTACACAACGATTTTTGTAATTTACATACTTTTCCATCCCCCCCCCCCCCGAGTAACAAACCCAAGTGGTTGCTCCATATAGACCTCTTCATGTAACTCACTATGTAGAAATGCATTCCTGACATCCAACTGATGAAGCGGCCAATCATATGTGGTAGCTAAGGGAACAAACAAATGAACTGAGGATAACTTGGCCACAAGAGAAAAGGTTTCAAAATAATATACTCTATAGGTTTGGGCATATCTTTTGGCAACTAATTGTGCCTTTAGTTAGCTACCGAGTCGTTTGGGTTAACTTTTATAGTGAACACCCATTTACAAACAAGGTTGTAAAAATCGCTTGACGGTAGCTCGACAGTCGACTGATGTTAAGGGATTAATCGGTCTTGGCGGGGATTAATCGGGGACCATAGATTATTAATAAAATATTAAATTAATTAAATATTAATGTATCTTAAGAAAAACAAGTACTTCAAAATTAGAAAATAAGAAAAATAGTAATTTGGAAATACGAAAATATGAATATTTTGGTATAATATTTGAAAATTTAAAATTTTAAAAATTTTGGAGTAAAAAAAATTTGGTTTTTTGAATTTTTTTTGACTTTTTTTTATTTTTTTGACTTTTGTTGACCGATTAATCCCGCCAAGGCCGATTAATCCCGCTAAACCCGATTAATCCTAAATTTCCGATTAATGCCCTAATCCTCGACGGTTGGAGAATGCCACACGATTAATCCACAATTAATCGCCGATTTCTGCAACCATGTTTACAAACAATCTCCTTTTTACCCTTAGGTAGGTCCATTAAAGCCCATGTATCGTTATGATCAAGGGCATTCATTTCCTCAATAATAGTGACCCGCCATTCAGAATGGGTCAAAGCTTCTTTAACGATTTTAGGAACAAGGATAGAGTCAAGGGTGGAAACCAAAGAGCGTAAGTGTCCAGATAACCTATCATAGGTGACAAAAGAGGCAATTGGATACATGCAAGAACGCTTACATTTTCGAAGGTCAATGGGAATATCAAGGTCGGAGACTACTGGTGGATCACCAAAGACTGGATATGCCGAAGAGGATGGTAGCAGATCATGATCTAATGTTGGATGTTGTCGCCTATGATACACATGCACAATGGGTGGCCTAGCAAACTCTTGAGGTTAAGTGGGTACAAATGGGGGAGATACCTCAGGCGGATGTAGGTCAAGAGTAGAGACAATATAAACTAACAAATCATCATTATTCTATTGATCTAATACAGACATAGGGAAGAAAGGTAGATTCTCATGAAATGTAACATCTCGAGAGATAATATATCGATTAAGGGTAGGATCGAAACACTTATACCCTTTTTGGAGTCGAGAGTAACCAAGAAAAACACATTTGAGAGACTTTGGATCCAACTTAATTATATGTGGGCGAGTGTCACGAACAAAACAAGTACTGCCAAAAATCTTTGGATCAATGGGAACCAATGGTTTTGTAGGGAAGAAGGTTGAGATTGGAATGCCACCATCCAAAACAACTGAAGGCATACGATTGATGAGAAAGCAGGCAGTCGAGATAGCATCAGCTCAAAATGGTTTAAGAACAACCATTTGAATATATTTATGAATTCAATGAGAGGTTAAAGCCTCATTGCATATACAAAACATTACGTAAAAGAGAAACTAGAAAAAATGAGTAATATAATCACGAAGGAAACCCTATGCTACATATGTACATAAGATTAAATAAACCTAATTAATTCTAACAACCCACAAAAAAGAATTTCATATTTCAAAAGGGTTTCGCAAATGTTATCATTTATCATCTTTATTATTAGTTTCAGTTATGGAAGGCTTATATATCGGAAGAAAATAATAATAAGAAGAGTAAATTACACAAATTGTCCTTCGAGCAGGTGCTAAAATGCACGTTTAGTCCCTGTTTTCAAAAATTAACTCGGACCATCCATTGTTTGGTTTAAACTTGCACGTTTCGTACCTAATATACGGTTTTGTTGCGATTTTAGTCTGTGTCTAATCTGGAATGACCATTATTCCCTTTGTGGAGTTCTTTTCCAATTAATTTAATGTTAATATTATTATTATTAATTTAAAAAATAGAAAATTAAATATGCCCCCAACCCTCGATGTTGTTAAAGATGAACTCGGTATCACAAACCCCTACCCACTCCACCCTCGAAATACCACCACCGACGAACCATCGTGAAGTCAAAATTCGGCCACCCGACCACCACCTAGCACCACCTTGAAATACCTACTGGACCACCACTGTCTCTTTCTCACTGTATCTCTTACTCCCCTTCTTCTTTGCAGCAGCATCATCACATGCGACATCACTAACGACAACCCTTCGTTCTTTGGGTAGGTTGATGAATGTGAATTAGACACCCGAAGGTGATACCATGCATCCACCAAAGGTGTTGATCGAAATGTTCTTTCTTCTCATGCGACTCATGGGTTCCGATTTACATGTTTAGGGTTTAGTTAGGATTCATTTGCATGTTAAAGGTTTATTTAGGTTTGATTTCAGGTGTTTATTTGGCAAATTTGTGATGATTTGATGATGATGATTGAAGGTCAATTGAATAGGTGGTGATGATGATTGAAAAGGTGGTGATAATGATTTTTAATGAATGGTTTATGGCAGTGATTGTGGTTGGTTTTGTGCATGTAAGTGGCAAGGGTTGATGATGGTGTGTGGATGGAGAATGAAAGTTGTGTAATGGTGGCGAATGGTTGACTGTGATGGAGGGAAAAGGTGTATCGTTATGGCGATGAAGATAATGTGTATAAGGGTGGTTGATGGTGTTGTGGGGGTTAAGATGACGATATCCCCCTTCCCTCAATCAATCCCTCTTCTTTTTCATTATATGGTGGTGAAGGTGTGATGTATGCTGAAGTTCAACAATCTAAAGCCCGAATCAAGGGATTTCATGACCGATTTTGATTTTAGGTTTGGGGAATGTATATTGTGGTGGACTGTAAAAAGAATGTAGGAAGACGAGGAATGGAGGATAAAAAGAGGTGGGACCCACAAATATTTAATATAATTATAAAAATAAGTTAAAAGGCCTTATAAATGAATTAAAAACATTAAAAGAAATTGATAAGGGGAATATAGTCATTTTAGGTCTTGAGGGATTAGACATGCAAGTTTAAACAAAATGAGGAACGATACAAACTAATTTTAAAAAATAATGACTAATCATGCATTTGTGCGTATGCACGAGAGAATTGGTGTAATTTACCCTAATAAGAATAAAGGTTTTTACATAAAAATTCATGCAGGGAGAATGGAATTTTCAAACTGTCCATCTTTTCTTTGCGCATGATATACTAGCAAGCTATCCGGTATCCTTACAACATATATACGCGTGAAAACAATTTCATAATTCTTTCACACCCAACCCACTATACTTTGGGGATGGTGTTCACTAGTGAAGAACTAGTGAACAACCAATAAAGAAGAAAGAGAGGGAGAGAAAAGGAAGAGAGAGATAGACACAATGCTTTGGTGATCTTCCGTGGTAGCCACCACTCCACAAGACACCCACTATACATTGAGGTGGTGTTCACTAGTGGAAACCCTTCCACATAGGATCCACGTAGGATCCCTACGCATGAAATTGTCTCCATACCATTTAGTATCAGGTAATCGATTGCACTTGTTTAAGAAAAAAGAGACTTTTTCTTTGGAGACAAACTCAAATACCATAAAAGAAAAAGAAAAGTTGAACACAAATAGGGTTCATCTCATGTAACATCTAGAAAAACTTACAACATAATTATCATGGACACACTCTACCCAAAAACAACACTTTAAGAAAAAACACAAACACAAGAGCTCACTGATCATCATCTTCTTCTTCTTCTTCATTGTCGGGAACCATACTTTTTGGTTGTTGGGCCCGCTTCATTGCTTCTATTTTTTTCTTTCCACTTTGCACCCGTCTTCTGAATTTCCCCTCAGCTTCCGATTCCACCTTTTTCATTACCTTATCAAACCCTGGAATAGCTTCCTCCAAAAACTCACATATCAGCTCCGTGAATTGCTGGTATGAGTCAACTAACTCCTGCAATTGCCAAACAAAAACACCCAAATATTGTTACTGTAACTGATACTGATACTGTTACTGATCCTGATACTGCAAATGCAATTGCCATACCTCGACATCTTCATTCCATTCCTCAATGTAAGGAGGCCAGGTTCTAAATATACCAAGAGGTTCACGATACCATTGACCACCATATGTTATTTGATCCATTGCTTGTTCTACACTTAAAACCTCCCATGGCCTCAACCCTGGAATTGCTTTTTGCAGTTGTTTCCTGGAGGAAACCATAATTTGTTAACATGACAAAACAGGCAACCTTGTACTACATCTAGACATTGACACTGAAACTGATGTCAATGAGACAAAAACATTATTATTACCTCATATCTTTGGGAATGTATTTGTTAGGCATATGATCTTGTTCCAAAATCGATGTGAGTTCGGATCCACTAGCCCAAAGAAACAAAGCATGACTAGGAATTCTCACACCAGGCCAAATCCCATTATTAGCTTCTAAAACAGCCAAATCCCTTTTCTTACTTTCATATGCTTCATCTTGCAGCTGTTTCCTGCTTTTTTTCTCAAACCCTTTTAGCGGGACCCATGGAGGGATACCCTTTTGTAGTTTGTGAATGAAAGCTGTCGCTGCAGCACCTAATCTCACTGAAATTGAAACAGGCTGCTTATATGCTCAAAGAGCCAACTTTATATGTGCATTTTAAGAAGCAAGATTACAGAGTACACAAATACGAACCTTCCCAAGTGGCAATTGCACGCTCCATACCATAAATCATGCCGATTGGGGCCCACTCGTCCATGTCATCACCCCAAATGAAAGTATATTTATCGATGATTCCAGCTCCCCAAGCTGTTTTTAGCTGTATCAACTCACAAGGTCCCCTTGTTCGACCTATTCGATCTTTGTAGAAAAATCCACCAGACCTCATGATAACTAGAACAATCCACAATAGCACATTATCACTTTCAAGTGTAACTATCAGATTCGTATAGCAAATTGGGGAAAGTTTTGATAAAAGGAATTCAGCATTATAAGAAACAAGTGAAACTTACAATCATAGTATCTCTTCTCCAGCCTCTTGTACCCAATAGCTTGAGCAACATCAATTGGTCGGCCGGGAGGATATGGCCGTTGCCGGAATCCCCATAACCCGAAGAAGAATTGCTTTGCAAAATCCCAAAACTTGTCATCGGACTCCTTCCTAGTCTTTATAGCTTTCCTTGGCATAGGCCGGCCGTCGGGTCCGATGACATGCGGAATCGACTGCCAATACTTCTTATCCTCCCTTCTATATGGTTTCGAATTCTCTTTAAGCTCCATTTCATTAATCTCATCCATAACCTCCTCTGCTCGGGCTAAAAAACGAACAACTGGACTCTCACGAAATTCCTTCAACCATCTCTCGTTCTCTTCAATCTCTTCTTGGGTTAGATTCTCTTTCTTTTCCCAAATTGGGTCTTCGTTTAGAATCCTTTCAACTTCTGGGGTGTGACGGTAATCGGGCCGATTTTCTGACTCCCAGTAGAACTGTTCAAGCAATCTCTTGTAGTATCCTGGTTTGGGTCTTTGGGAATCGGGTTCGGTTTTTTTCTTGAATGGGTTGGAAATAGAGAGAGCGGCAAAGGGTGAAGAAGATGGATCGGATTGAGGTTGGTGTTTGAACGGGTTTATGGAATCTGCAAAAGCGTGAATGTTTATGGATTGTAGAGGGTTTGGTGGCTTCTTGAACCAATTTTCCCCAAAGGGGTTAAAGTTAATTGACGCCATTGATTAGCGAAAGTTGGAATTCAGTGACAGAAGTGGCGAAAAGGGTAGAAATTTTAAAGCAGATGAAGAAGATAGAAGGCGGAGTGACTAGTGAGTCGTTTGTTTTGGGGGAAATGAAAAGTGAATGGGTCATCCGTGGGTTGCTGTGTGCTGTCTTCTTGTTCTCATGTTTCGTGGACTATTTTATTTGAGCTCTTTCTGTTTAAGCCCAATAATAAAACATAACAAACTCAGTCCATTTAAAACTAAATAAACTTGTTTGACTTCTCATTTTGTGGGCTTTTACTCTTCTGAGGCCCAATTTAGTGCCCTTAAACACATTCTTCATTATGTTTTGTTGAACCTTTGACATCGGCCTCAAGATTCACACGTATACTTCTACATATCTCATTGTCTATTAAATGCCGACTAGGGCAGGTGTCCCACCAAAAGATAGTACACTTCAGGCTATCATGTTTTCCTCGATATTAATCTTTTCTCATGGTCATCCAAGGGACAAATGAAATTGTCATCTCTGTTTGTTATGCAATCTCCTTTGGGAGCTCCACCCCTTGTATCCCAAATATATTATTGCCTACTCTGAAAAATTAGCATGCTTTACATGTCCTTTAACCCGGTACAATATCAATGCACCAAACATATCCAAATCAACATCCATTTAATATGTTATCATTGGGCAAGGTTTGAGTCCTTCATCATTCATTTCTTACTATGCAAACATCTTCACTAAAAGTTTTCCATCGTCGTTGTAATACCTCGAGTGTCTTGTCAGGTGGAGGTACACCTAAGTTGGTGAGGGGTTTGGATGCAATGTGAGATTCTTGAATCGACCATCATTATAGTTGTGGGATCAGCGAGTTATTGATGGATTTCCAGGAAGTCAAGTATGTATTTAAGGCTCTTAGTACAATCTCCGAATTAGGATTGGGTGAAATTCACGATCGGTATATTATGAGTATTCCTTTTGCATGGTTGAGTGGTGTACCTAGTCAGGAGTTAGGGACGGGTACGTCAAATGAATGATCAACAATCTCAGGAAATGATTTCGGGGATTTTAAATTGATGGGTTCCAGCCTTCGAGAAGTTTCCTACTTCGAGTGGTTGACATTGTGATTTGAGGTCTTCCAGTTGGGAAGAGTAAGGTAGTTGTTTCAGTTCTCAAGCAGAGAAATTGGGTTTCTTTCAATGGCTGATGGCAGGGTGTTAAGGTTCATTCTTTCGGAAGGATAAGTGATTTCTGCTAAAATAGGGTTTGGATGGCAGGCTTGGAAGGTGGTCATCCATATGGGATGAATCTTCAATCTTAAACAAAATTCGGGAAGTGCAAGCATGATCAATTAGGATGGCAGAGAAAGTAGTAAGGAATGATTTCGAGGAAGAAATCTAATTTAAGTGGGGGAGAGTTGTAACACTCTGTTTCAAGTCGTTTCTTAATTCAGGGTCGTGACCGGAAGAACAATTATCATAAGGCTTCGGGCTTTGAGGAAAGAGAGGTTTAGACTAATTTGGATGTAGGTAATGTAGATTATATGATCCAAGAGTTCGGTTTGTGCTTTGGAATCCAAGGGTATAATGGTAAAAGTGATGGTTCAGACCTTTTGTTGAATTTAATATTTAAGTTTGGTTGATTGTAAGTTGAAGGGGATTAGATGAGATTATAGGGTTTCTCATTACCTTTCCGAGCATATAATTAAATAACGTCGAAAACATATTAGGGATGCAGAAGTTGTGACCATTAGAAGTTATGGATTTTGGGGTTAAGCCAAGTATGATGGGTGTGCTTGGCATGTACGTTGGGCGTACTAGCTTAAGATGATTACGGTGTTCCTCTCATGTATGTTGGACGTGCACGACCCAGACTTAAACCCTAATTTTGGTTCTTGGACCCTATCTAAAGGCCTTAACTCATTTCCAACCCTCCTTACCTTCATCCTCCACCCTCTTAAGTTATTTCCTCGAAACCCTAGCCTAGTATGAAAGATTATTGAGCCTTTGAGTGATTTTGGTGGGTTTTTGGTGCATTTGGAAGAAGAAGAACTCATTGGAGAAGTGTTGGTTGTCTTGGAGCTTGTAGATTCAGTCCTTGTTCACCTTGATCTATCTTCTGAAGGTAAAAAGTTTCAAACTTGATGGTTCATTTGTTAGATCTTGGTTGTGAGTGGGTTATTGTGCTTTTTGGTCCCATGAGTTGATTCTTGAGAGTAAATGCTACTCCATAAGTTTTAGGTTGTTTATTTTGATGTTTTGAGGTCCTTTGTTTGTAACACCCAAAGTCTGGAAAGCCAAGAAAGGAAAGATAACCCAAATTTTAAGGGACGACTCGACGAGTCCAAGGAGGAACTCGGTGAATCCGAGCGGGATCCGGATCGAGGAGTAAGTGACCGACTCGGCGAGTCGGCCAAGGAGACTCGGCGAGTCTGGTCTGTGCGAGGAAAACCCTAAATTCGGGACTTGGAGCCTATTTAAACGTCTCATCCTCTCCCCTAGGGTTCCTTTACTGCCTCTTTCACCCAGAACATCGAACCCTAAGCCCTATTGTTGCCCATTCAAGCTTCCAAGCCATCTTTGGGTGATTTGAAGGAAGAAGAAGAAGGGGAACCATTCAAGCTTCAAGGATGGGCATTAGATCTGAAGATTAGGGATACTTTTTGAGTTATTGAAGGTGTTATGTCGTTTCCCTCCTTTAGATCTATTATGGTTGTGAGTTTTGGGGGCTTTTTAGCCATGATTAGCTATCCATTTGAGTTAGAAGCCATATCTAAAGTTGCTAATTCGGATCTAAGAATATTATGGTCTTGAGAAGCATAAAGTATCTGTCCTTGAGTTGAATATGGAGCCTCTTTGCCTTAAACCCTAGTTTATGGTGTATTTTGCCTAGATATCCTTCTCTACACGTAAAGTTTGCAACTTTACGTGAGGACTAGGCTTGGGAAAGGTAGATCTACAGTTTGGAGTCCATGCATGACTCAAAAGTCCTCTGCATGTATGAAGATCTGAATGGACTCGGCGAGCCCTTTGAGTGGACTCGGCGAGTAGCATGAAGATTTGGAGGAACTCGACGAGTGGGATGAACAACTCGTCAAGTCGGATGAAGTTGGGCAGGAACTCGGCGAGTTGGTAAAACAACTCGGCGAGTCTGATGAAGACTGCCTTGGACTCGGTGATTTTGTTCTTGGACTCGGTGAGTCAAGTCGCGAAACCCCAAACCCTTCGAGTTGAGACTCGAATCAGTGAGTCGAGTGGAGACTCGGTGAGTTGGACAGGTCAGGACTCGGAAATCAGTAGACTCGGTGAGTCATGGACTGACTCGGCGAGTCGAGTCGCGAATGGAAGGACTCTGAGCATATGAACTCGACGAGTCAGTGGGCAGACTCGGCGAGTAGGGTTGACCAGGAAGGTTGACTTTGACCAGGACCTTGTCATTGACCAGAGTTGACTTAGTTGACTTTCGGGGATAGTTAGACTAAGTGTTGCATTGATATTGGTAGCTCGGGGAGCTAGTGGAGCAGGAGTTTAGAGAGTTGTCGGTCAGCAGCTAGAGGATTATCAGCAGGGTTCAGCAATGCGAGGTGAGTCTCCTTACTGTTTGTGTGGGTCTAAGGCACCAATGCCGACCCATTTAGGCAATATGCATGAAAGACCAGGGGCGGCTCCTGGTACACAATATGTTATTATGTATGGTAGGAAGACCCGGGGGTTAGCCCTAGGCAATATGGATGAAAGACTAGGGGGCGGCTCCTGGAACGCAGTATGTCATTATGGATGATAGGAGGACCCGGGGGTTAGCCCTAGGCAATATGTATGAAAGACCAGGAGGTGGCTCCTGGCGCATTGTATGTTATTATATATGAAAGACCAGGAGGTGGCTTCTGGCACATTATATGTGTTGGATTAGTGTTTAAGTCCATAACTATTTTGGTATGTACTTGACCCGATGGTGCATGGTCCTTTTGGGTTGCCTTCACCAAAGCAACTTGATTAGAGAAATGAATAAAGAGAGAGAGAGGATAATATGATTTATTAATATGTTATAAGAATAATATATTAAAGGAGAAATCATATTGGTCAATAATTAATTAAGAATTAGTTTTGTGATCAAATGTAATTAATTAAACTAGAGGGGCTGATTTGTAATTATGTGATAGTTACAAAATAAGGTAAGGATTATCTTATAAGTATGGTGGACGAATTTAAGGTTGGAAAGCCTTAGAATTCGAGTATGATAAGGATTCAAGGATTATCTTATTGGTTGCTTAATGGATAATCAACTAGATAAGGATAATGACTGAAACCCTATCTCTACACCTATATAAACAACCCCAAGGTCATGAATTCGTGGACCCCTTCCCAAGAAGTCCAAAACACGAATTCTAACCTCCCTCCTCTCTCTATATACCTTCTCCACTTGCTTATGGTGTTTGTAAGCCATTAGAGGAGTGACACTTGTGACTCTCTGCTTTCCAAGGTCAATTCAAGGAGGAATTGGATTGTTATTGCTACATAACAATCAAGGTATGTTCTTAAACCTATTTACATGTGAATTCTGATTTCCATATGCTAGAATTAGGGTTCAAGTCTTGGATTCAAAGTATGTACAATAGAGAAACCTAGATCCGAGCTTTAGGGTTTGTATAAGCACATAGGATGTCTTATGACCAAAACCCATCAGTGGTATCAGAGCCATGATTGGTTTCTATTGTATTGATGCTTGATGTAACTGAAAATCGTGTTTTGGCCTCACTGTTCGACCTGACTCGGCGAGTCACTCTTGGACTCGGCGAGTCAGCCTTACTCGGCGAGTTCTAGAGGGTGACTCGGCGAGTCGGTGCGTCAGACAGTGCTTATCTCGGGATTTCTTGCTGTTTTTGCATTGGGATAATTACCTTATCATGTTAGATTAATATTAATCCGATTATATGATATATTTGACTATAATTTTAATCTAATTGAAGATATTTATCAATTAATAAGATAATTGTTTCCTTATAAGATAATTGATTAATTATTTTAAGTAAATTGATAAATTATTTTGCAAGAAATCATCAAATATGGATAATTATGTGATTAAATGTTAATTTAAATTATTTGTTATTTGATCCTTGTTGTTGTGAAAAGTTTCATATTTGGCCCTTTAGGTTTTATAGTTTAAATTTGAACCCCAAAAGTTTTGTTGTTTTGAAATTTAAATAGTTGAAACCCTAATGTTTTGAAAAAGGTTTCAAAACTTGCCCTCAAGTTTTGGAATTTAAATTTTGATTAAATAGTTTAATTTTGATGCATATTTAAATTCTAAACCCTAATGTGTTGAAATGTTTCAAAACTTGCCCTCAAGTTTTGGAATTTAAAAGTTGATTAAAAGTTTAATTAGGAATGTTAAATTCTAAAACTCTAGTATAGTTTTGAAAAAGTTCAAATCACACCCTTATGGTTTTATTAACTAATTAAAGTGTTTAATTAAAGAGGTTTAATGAATCCATAAAAGTTTAGGTTTACAATTTAAGTAAATTAAAAGTATAATTGTCAAATTGAACCACCTAATATTTTAAAAGTGTAAAATACACCCTATACTATATATATAACATTAAAAGTCTAACATTATATATATGTATAACTAAAAGTCAGTCTTACCGTTAGTAGGCCTCATTCACGAAGCTGGTCTATAAGGGGTGTTTAAGGAAATTGCCTATAAAATGGCGATTGAATGGGTATCCACTCTTACCCACCGCACTCTTGACTAGTGGAGGGTCGTTAGCCGAACAGGTAGGATAGGACGAAACCTTCCATTATAAGTATAATGAATTATCAAGTAACTAAATGTTTTTCGAAATTCCCAATCTTAGTTACTTAGGCAAAAGTAAATTGATGCAATTCCATGAAATTACACTTTGTACCCTTGCGAAGACGTTAGTGGAGCGTGTGTGGTTAACCGGCACACTAAATGGGTCTAAGCAAAGGTAGCAAAGGGTGACTCAATGTTTGTCATGGTTCGGTGGAGCGTGTGTGGTTTACCGGCACATCGAATAGGTGACTGTAACATGTGAGGGCACCATGTAAGTTTGCATGGTTATTCACACCCGCTTTGTGATCCTCGGCATCCCAGTCACAAACAAGAGGGGCATATCGAGAAATAAACATGCCATTGAAAGTTCAATGTATCTCAAAGGATCTAGGAGTTTTCATAGATTTAAGACTTAAATTTCTTTTTCGTTTTTCATGGTGGAAATTAGTGAATCGTCATTCACTTACCTTCAAATATTCTGCAACTAGATTACGGCATCCCTTTTCTAGGTTGTAGCGTATTGTGTTGGGTCCTAGCCTTGGAATTTCATTTGGGTGATCTACCAAGGACTCAATCTATCAACTAACTTGAATTCCTTTTTTCTCCCGTATTGTAGATGTCAAAGTTCGACAACTATGGTCTTCCCAAATCCCGTGGAACAAGCATTCCACATGAAGATGATATTCCACGATTTGATCGAGGAACAAGAAATCATGCTTCACTTCCTCCTCCTCCTCCAATTATTCTCCCTAACCCACAAGATTGTAAAATTGAAAGGTTCAATATCACTCAAGCCCTTTTTGGCAAGTAAACATAAAGAAGGTAAGTCGGTGTGTGCACACGTCCTCGGGATGAAGTCGCACATTGATAGACTAAGAATGATGGGATCCGTTATTAGTGAAGAGATGGCTGCTGATTGGGTTCTTCAGTCACTTCCTAACTCGCATAGTGAGTTCATAAGAGAGTACTATATGATGAACCATGACGTGACCCTTATAGATCTCACCTATATGCTTATTGCTGCCGAATCAGCAATGGATTGGCGCAATAGAAAAGCAAAGTTAATTGGTGAATCTGCCTTCAAGACCTCTATGGATATAGACAATGGCAATGAAAGACATGCAATGATCGAAAAGTTTGATCATAAGAGAAAGGCGATGTCTGAAGTAGTTCCATGTGTTGTTCCGAAAGAGTCAATTTGATTGCCATTGGAGACAAAGTTGCCCTAATTACCTAAGAGATCTAAGAGATGGGAGAGTCAAAGGTATGACTGCACTTTAGGTAAAAATCCACTATCTAACTCAGTTAAGCTCCTATTCATTGATTCTTAATGCATGATGTAATAAGATTACACTTGAGTGCTTTGTAGGGTCGATGAAAAGAAAGGAAGCTTGATAAGAGAGCAAGATGAATCTAATCACAAGAGATGGATCTCGATCGCATGCACTTGAAGATTAGATTTTGAACTGAGAAAGTTATGATAGAGTTGTTAGAAATTTTCTTTTGTACATAGTTTTCAATGGATTTTGCATTGTAAGGACAAATTTTTCCGCTGCTTTTGTAAATAAAATAAATTTTTGTTTGACTTATTTATTTCCTTACAATGAAATCATTATGAGAATCGATGTTTGAATATTTCTACAACGAATGGATATGATTCTTGTTTATGTTATTTATGGAAATGTCAAGAATTTACCAAATAGGGAGAGTTTCTCATCGCCCAAGTTTCAATTGGACAGAAATTTGGAATCATGCAACTTGGTTGCACGATGAATGAGAAATTTCATATTTGGAAATTAGACCAATTCGTTGACAAAGTGTCGAGTGAAGGACTAAGAGACCGAGCACACAAAGTTGCGTGTTGATCAAGTCCACCATAAGAGTAACAAAGATATTCGTCATGATTTACTATGGGTTTAGTAAATATGATTATACTTACAAGATTAAGTGTAATTCTGAATTGATTAAAGGGTTTAGATCAATAGCATAACGAATAAGAAGAATCAAGTAGGCAGAAAGATAAAAGTTTCTCCATTCTAAGAAGAAGGGAGAGTAGCTTTTATGCTTTATGATATGTCTTAGTGATTAAGAACCATATCTCAGTTGATCCTCTGAGTAAGTCTTAGTACAATTGTATGTCTAAGAAGAGGAATCAAGAATTGAAGAAATGGTTAAATCAATAAGTCAATCATACTCCGTTCCAATAACAAGTCTTCAAGTTAAGATTGTGACAATGAGTGAAAAGTATTAAAGGTTTATAACATTCATCAAATGTAGGAAGTTGTGATGTCTTGAATAAGACAAAGGCCAACTAGTACCAATTTATGAAGTGTTTTGATAAAAGCTACACTAACTCTTGAATATTTGTTTGTCAAGAAATGGTTATTGACAAAAGAATCGTATATGTCAAGGAGTCAGTGGGAGTCTTAATGGTCTTGAATAGTTTCAAGAACAAATCAAATAAACCTTACCAATCATCACTAGCACACGAGTTGAGGTTGACAACCTATCGTATTGACATTATTATGTGCTGTTCCAATTGAGTTAATTATGCATATGAGTTCTATGAGTTCTCATCTTGAATGCATAAAAGGCAAGGCACCTTAATCAATGAAAGGTACATTGATTTGAAAGGGTGAGATGCTTAACTACTTGGAAGACGTGGTGGGCAGCTGTGCTACCATGAGGCAAGAAATCAAGATTAAGAAAGTTCGATCCATATGAGTTTGAATTTGTCGTAAACGTTGGTTTTGACAAATTCACATGGATAGGAACATTTACACCGTTTAAAATCTAAGTGTCATAAGATTTCCTCCTTCATGAAAATGATTGTGAGGAAATGCTTTCACTAAGAAAGATTTTAAGAAGATAGTGATTGTAAAATTGCATTCTC
Source organism: Lactuca sativa (assembly GCF_002870075.4). Lineage (NCBI taxonomy): Eukaryota > Viridiplantae > Streptophyta > Magnoliopsida > Asterales > Asteraceae > Lactuca > Lactuca sativa. Next base: position 41,336,578 of record NC_056631.2, on the reverse strand, counting down.
GAATTCAATTATGGTTACGGCATCCCTTTCCATAATTTGAATTGTGAGGTTTGGCAATTAGTCTTAATTGTTTAGACACACATATGAACTATCGAAGGCAAAGGTGTATAAGTTCAAGAAGCATTGATAAAGGATTATCAAAGCACTAAGTATTAGAAACATGAACTTAAGAAATTCAATAAGTATTGTTTTCTGAAAGTTAAGATGTTTATGAATACATGTCGAAGCTAGTGGGAGCATAAGTGTTATGTTTTATAATAATCATCATGATAGTGGGAGCATAAATGTTATGATTGTATGATTATTAAGGAAAGTATTGCAAGGTTAGCAATATTAATTATAGAAAACAAGAGTCATACTTTGCAAAGTTGTAAGAGTTGAAAGGTTGTTTTACTATAATTAAGGGAGAGAATATTATGCTTCATTTCAAATCTAAAGGATTAGGTTGAGAAATGTTAATAAATTTAGTCATAGGTACAAAGTGTGTTCTTAAAATTTCGATTATGATTACGGCATCCCTCTTCACAATTTGAATTTTGAGAACATAGCAAATAAAACATTATGCGTCGTGTCCCATACGCTTCGGGTATAGGATCGATTGCAAATGCTTAATGTTTGACCATTCTAAAATTTTCCAAATGACGAGCGCATTTAGAGGGAAAAGGGACTAGAATTGGTTTTGACTAAAATAATTAAACAACTATCAAAGGACAATCCAAGTTCGACGAAGATTGGTCGCTTGTGAATAGTTGGAAGTATAGTATTGGAAAATATGGAAATGTTTCCATATTGGATGGACCGTATCGACATTATTACGAATAGATAAGATTCTATTAAGAATGAGTTGTCATATGGAACATATGGAAGTGTGTCCATATTGGGAATTGAATATTGAGAAATCTATGACTAGATTAGAAACTTCTATGCAAAAGGATGTTCAAAGAATGTACTTTGAGTGAGAGACATCACGTCTATGGAATTGTTTGGTAACAATCTCCGATAGAGGACTTTGTAATATCATTGGCAATAGTCTTTATGACTTTGGTGCAGTGACATTACGAAAGGATAAGTTGCATAGAATGTTAGAATCTAGCATATTCTATAAGTAGCAAGAATTTGATATTCTTTAACTTAGGAAAAACGGATTCGGAGTTGTGAAATGAGAAGGATTGGAAATGTGTTCAATGTGATCTATTTCACAAAGTAAGAACCATAGGTAAACATTGTGTGCATGCTAGGAGCATGGGACAAGTGTTGGAATTCAAGTAAGAAGTTGATTACCCGAAATGACAAATAATGAGTAATCAATATGGTGATAAATAAAAGGTGTTTTATTTATGCTCAAAGGGTTGAGGCCATATGGGATTAGTATTATTCTTGTGTTTCACTTTGCATGTTTTGACTTCCAGAATAATTGAGTTTATTAAGAATAATCGAATTATTCGAACGGGCCACAGTCGTTCATATGTTGGAAGTAGATATGAATAAAGACTGTCGTGAATTGGTGTGTGGATTGTCTAAAAGAGTATTAGACATAAGCAAATATTTGCTGCAACGTTCATGAGTGCTTATGAATGTGATTTGAGCATTGGATTAGACCCATGCTCACTTGGATCACTCCATGAAATTGTATCACGAGTGATTGGTGAGACGATAACATCTTATATTCTTGAAACCGAGATGTGTGAGTTGTGTCTTACGAATCGGTTGCACATTGATAATATGTAAACGCACCAGTAACTTGGTGTTATAAAACGTATTGTTGTGTGTAATTCGGTGCGTGAGTGCAAGCGAGCATTGTATCAAAGTTTATCCGTTCCTTTTATCCAAAGTAGGATAAAAGCGATATCTTTGGGCCCCTCAATGGTTTAGTGATGACATACGTAAATGCTCGGCCGGGCTAGGGCTAATTTGATTTGTTCAATTAGTCTGTCGTCATAAATCGGAAATCGAGATATAGTACAAAGAGAATGATTTGAAATCATATCTCATATGATATCTAGAATGGAGGAATATATGATCCCTTATCTAAGGACACGCGTATTTGATGTGATCAGAGTTGACAGCGGCTTTGGAAAGCTACGATTGCAGATCGGGATCCGAAGTCATACGCAGAATAGTTGTTAGACTTATCCAAGTGGGAGACTGTTGGATTAGTGTCTAAGTCCATAACTATTTTGGTATGTACTTGACCCGATGGTGCATGGTCCTTTTGGGTTGCCTTCACCAAAGCAACTTGATTAGAGAAATGAATAAAGAGAGAGAGGATAATATGATTTATTAATATGTTATAAGAATAATATATTAAAGGAGAAATCATATTGGTCAATAATTAATTAAGAATTAGTTTTGTGATCAAATGTAATTAATTAAACTAGAGGGGCTGATTTGTAATTATGTGATAGTTACAAAATAAGGTAAGGATTATCTTATAAGTATGGTGGACGAATTTAAGGTTGGAAAGCCTTAGAATTCGAGTATGATAAGGATTCAAGGATTATCTTATTGGTTGCTTAATGGATAATCAACTAGATAAGGATAATGACTGAAACCCTATCTCTACACCTATATAAACAACCCCAAGGTCATGAATTCGTGGACCCCTTCCCAAGAAGTCCAAAACACGAATTCTAACCTCCCTCCTCTCTCTATATACCTTCTCCACTTGCTTATGGTGTTTGTAAGCCATTAGAGGAGTGACACTTGTGACTCTCTGCTTTCCAAGGTCAATTCAAGGAGGAATTGGATTGTTATTGCTACATAACAATCAAGGTATGTTCTTAAACCTATTTACATGTGAATTCTGATTTCCATATGCTAGAATTAGGGTTCAAGTCTTGGATTCAAAGTATGTACAATAGAGAAACCTAGATCCGAGCTTTAGGGTTTGTATAAGCACATAGGATGTCTTATGACCAAAACCCATCAATATGTTGTTTAGCTAAGTAGAGTAGAATGTACGGTTGTCTTTGTGATACTTGCATAAAAGACCAGGGGGTGGCCCTTGGAACATGTCTGAAGACTAGGGGTGGCCCTTGGCACTTGTCTGTAAGACCTAGGGAGTGGCCCAGGCTTGACCAGGAAGACCACGCGCGGCCTGTGGAATAATGGCAAGACTATGTTTGGCACATAGCACCTTACTTGATTATGGATAAGTCGGTTATGTATGGTTCTTGGCTATGAATGGTTTGTATGGTATGGGGTATCTGGGGAACTCACTAAGCTTCGTGCTTACGGTTTTCAGTTTTGGTTTCAGGTACTTCCAGTAGCGGAGGGGAGAGCTCGGGGTGATCGCATGGCACACACCATAGTCCAGACAGCCTGGGAATGTTTTACTCTGATAATGAACATGTGTTTTGGGAATTTATACCCTGATTATGTTTTGGATTGACGATTTTGATTTAAGTAATGTTTTATTAAAAGAAATTTTTAGTCTTGAATTTTTGGACGTTACAAGTTGGTATCAGAGCCTTGGTTTGAGGGATTCGGACATGCTCTCGGGTGTGTCTGAACTCAAACTGAGGAATTGGTATAGAAGTTTCCAAAATGAAAAGACAGTTTGGTAAAAAAAGAATTTTAAGAACGAAAAACAGTTTTAGAAAAGCAAAAAGAATTCATAAAGAAAAGAACTTTGAAAAGAGAAAAGGGGTGTGGTACATGCAATCAAACGAGCTCAAATAAGTACCCCAAAATACCCATACAAGTTTATGTTATGATTACCAGTTAATAAAACAGCATGCTAGATTAGGACTAAGGATTTAGGGAGGATGCCTTATGTGCCTGTTATATGTGCTTTTGAGCTGCATGATAGTGCTGATTAGACAGTAGTAGGATAGCCTATTTAGGTTATGCCTGAGTTTATGAGCATGTGTTGCATGCTAGTACAGACTCTTGGTATGGTATTATGATTGCTTGAGTATGTTATGGTTAGATTTTCCCTTGTCTGAATGCTGCTTGCTTTGTGCAATATGGGATTCCGAGTGGTGGGAGTTAGCCAATCCATACTTGATTCGGGAAAGGCCGAGACAAGACCGGGAACCTGGTAGTGCGTGTGTTGGTCTCACAACAGTGATCAATATTCTGATAGTGGTTGCGTTATATTTTCAGCATGGCGACGTTGCGAGAGAGACCAGTGGGCGGGTCAGGATCCGGTTCAGGATCAGGTTCGGGCGCGGGATCCGAACCAGTTGATGATGGGTTGCGCGAGTTCATTGCATCTGAGATTACGAGAGGCATCCTTGAGGCAACCCCGGTCATTGGGTCGATCAAGGAGGGGATCATTGAGCTGATGGGAATCGCCTCCGAGCTTTCGGGAGTGATTTGGCGTCTGGCCAGGCGAGTACGCGTACGCCGTCCTTCAAGGACTTCAGTGGGTGTGGTGCGCCGGATTTTCACGGGGTGAAGGACCCCATTGCTGCTAGGAGATGGATCGCAGACATTAAGTCTGCACAGTTGACGAGCTTCTGCCCGGAGGGGTCGAAGGTCCGCTTTGCGGCAGGATGTTTGAGAGCAGAGTTAGAGATTGGTGGGAGTCAGTTGGAGACTCATTGGGAGCCTCGGTCATTGAGCCTATGACCTGGTCAGACTTCGTGACCAGGTTTAGGGCGGAGTTTGCGCCGGCAGTGGAGCTTCAACAGCTGGCCAGAGAATTCCTAGACATGAGACAGACGACAGAGTCGGTGGCGGAGATTACCGCCAAGTTTCGGGAGAGGGCCTTATTAGTGCCTCAGTATGCAGGGGATGATGAGATGCAGAGGACCCGCTATCATGACATGTTGAGAGCGGATATTCGGGAGCATGTCAGCTTCTCGGCATGCCCGACCCTAGGCTCTATGATTGCCAGAGCTAGGGAGAGGGAGATCGATCTGGAGCACATTGCGAAAAGGAGATCAGATCAGACATACACTTTGGAGGGTCCCGGGAAGAGACCCAAGACTTCAGATCAACGATTAGTGGGTCGGTAGGGCCGAAGTCAATGCAGCACGTGCGGGAAACCACACGAGGGAGTGTGTCGTTCCAGGGGTTCCGGCTGCTACAAGTGTGGCAGTGATGGTCACGTCAACAGGGACTGCCCACGGGGGGCAATCCCATTATGTTTTCATTGCAATCAGGTGGGCCACAAGAAGACTGACTGCCCGAGGATGAGGGGAGGAGCAGAGAGTGCGTCTGCCCCAACGACTATGAGGACTACGGATGGGAGAGAGGGTAGGGCCTTGCAGTGACAGATGCGGAAGATCTGGATTACAGCAGGGAATGTTGCAGGTACGTATCTATGGCTATTTTTTATTTCTATGTGAATTAGGGAAGTTTTACCCCGGACTCAGGCGATTTTATGTATGATTTGTCTCTCTACTTGTATTCGTATTGTATTTTGGAATTGGCATATGCCAATTGCATACCAGGAGCTATTAGTAGCTAGTGTAGGTCATCTTTCACTTCGGGTTCGAAGTGTCCAGTATCATCTCGGTTACGGTTGAAAATGGTTCGGGGAGTGGTCAGCCACCATCATCAGGGTTTGATGGTTCTAATTTGGGCGTTCGGGATGGCTTTTGGAAGCATCAAGGAAAGTGGCTTATCACCAAGGAGTCTGTGCCCAGTTATTCGGACTATAAGGATAGTAGTCGGAGCTCTGGGAATTTTTTTTAGCATCTGGGATGCGGGAGGTGTTCATCTAGTATTCGGTAATCATACGGTATTTGGAGTGGGCTAGAGACGGATCGCTAGCAGGGATAGGGCGATGGTGGTTATCATGCCTATCGTGTAAGGAAGGAAGGAATGGAAATCTTCGGGTTTTTGCATGTAGTAAAGGCTTAGCTGAGGCTAAGTGGGGGAGAAACAATCAGGTTGTGGGAGTAGAAGGGGTTTTGAAACTAGGGTAAGTTTCGCTCTCCTGTTAGGAAGAAAGACGGCTCAGGTGACTGTATGAATGGAGGATAGAGAGAAAATTGGAAGTTGGGAAAACTTGTCAATTGTGAGACCTCATTCTCGAAATGTCTGGTCGCGGATTACATAGGAATCGGTTGGGAGTTCCATTTGGGACATGAGTACCACTTGGGGGTACTCAATTGTGATTTATGAACAACCATGGGTTAGTCGCAGCATCCGCTAGCAGCTAGTCGGTGTGGAAAGGTGTTGTCAGACTACCGGATGGCCGTAGCATTCACCAGTGGCCAAATAGTAAAAGAAGCATAGTAAGACTACGGTGTGGTCCGTAGCAATCGTATGTGGGGATAATTAGTAAAACTGTGGTGTGGCCCGTAGCATTAGATTAGTAAGACTGTGGTGTGGCCCGTAGCATTAGATTAGTAAGACTGCGGTGTGGCCCGTAACATTAGATTAGTAAGACTGCGGTGTGGCCCATAGCATTAGATTAGCAAGACTGTGGTATGGCCCGTAGCAATCGTATGTGAGTATGGTTAGGCTACGGTGTGGCTCGTAGCATTGTTTTAGCAAGACTGCGGGGTGGCCTGTAGCTTTGGTTGGATGGCAATGTAGAAGTTTTGTAAGACTACGGGGTGGCCCGTAGCATTCGTCGGTCCTTATTCGCTAGAGCAAATGTATCAGGTGTATGATTTAGTGGCAGAGTGGATTGAGCGGTTATTGGTGGTCGAAGTTTCTTCGAAAGTCATTGGGAGCGACTAGGAGTTGAGTTGGGGCTAGCGACCGGTGGGAGCCGGTAATCCAGATATTGATAGATTGGTAGGGACCAGGGTGGTCTCAGTTCATCCGGAAGTCAGATGAGGAATGGCAGAGTTTCCAGTCAGTAGCAGTGCAGGTATGCAGCGTATGGTGGAATTCAGTTAGTTGATCGTGGGGTGCTCAACACCAAATTATAGTAGAAAGGAATGCCCAGTGGATACTGGCGATAATGACCTGTACTGGAAGTAGCGGGAGTAACGGATTTGGTGAATATAGGATCTTCACAGTGACAGAGGAAATAGTTTGTTATGGAGCATTGCCTTGGGGAGGCAAGGAAATCGCGCAAGGAAAGAAAGGGTGAACCCTTATGGATTCAGTAGCAGTACTCGGAGAGTACCAGAAGGATTGTTGATTGAGTAAGTTGTGTTTCCAGGATGTTTAGGGTCAGGGTTGACCCGAAATTATTATCTGCAAGGATTGATGCTAGTTAGAACACGAAGACTGGATTGCCCCTGACCCCACAGTTTAAGAGTGGTTTACCCCCACCTGACCCAATGCCTAAGACTGGATTGCTCCTGGGTTTGTTGGCATACAACACAAAGCAGGACCGCTGTAACCCACACCACCACAATATGTCGACATATAAAACAAGTAACTAATCAAGTAATTTAAACACACTTAAATATCTACCCTATGCTACCTGTATAACAACTCACCACCATAGTACCCGGCCTCATATAGTACAACACCACTACTGACAGATCTCTAAGGAATGCATATGTAACGCCCGCAGATTTGGGCTAGTCAGTTTAGAGACAATGAGCGTCAAAAATGACATTTTTGATATAAGATAATTTAGAATAAATAATCTTGACCAAGTTAAAGTATATGTCACAAGGGTTCCGTACATATAAAGAATGCTGAAATCCGAGTTATAACAAAGAAGTTATGACCCGTCGAAGTTTTAAGGTTAAATTGGCACGACACTGGGAATCGTAAGAAGTGAATTTACGATAGAATATTTTTTAGCCTTAGAGATCTAAACAAAAGTCGTAGTATATGTTAAACCAAGAGTGTGCATAAAAATAATGTCCAAATTTGACTTCGTATGAGGAAGTTATGATTTTTCTAAGATTTAGCATAGCAGTGCACAACCCGAAATTTGAATTTTAGATCTGTCGATTTTTAGCCAAAATAATCTGAACGAGAAATGAACATATTGTTAATAGGAGTTAAACGATAAAAAAGACAGTCGAAAACGGAGCTCGTATGCGAAAGATATGGACGAAGCTTAGTCCATACTCTTCGAGCGCGGGGAATTCGATACAGCTTTGTAAATCTGAGATATAGTGAGAATTAGCTGAAGGGATCTAAACTAAAGTTGTAGTACTCGTAAATACCAATGCGTGGATATAAAGAACGTCAATAATAGAGCTCATATGCGAAATATATGGACGAAACTTAGTCCCTACTCTTCGAGCGCGATAAATTCGATACAATTTTGCAAATCGGAGATAGAATGAGAATTAGCCGACGAGATCTAAATGAAAGTTGTAGTACTTGTAAATACCAACACGTGGATATAAAGAACGTAGAAAACGAAGCTCGTACGCGGAAGTTATGGACGAAGCTTAGGGGCTACTCTACGATAAAATCTCTATAAATAAAGGATGAATCCTTCATAATTTCTTCACACCATAACCTTTCTTTCTCTTGCTAACTTCTCTCTAGCCTCCTTAAACCCCTCCCAAGTCTAGGGAACCTCCCTATCACGAGAAGGAAGCCCCAGAGCGCCCGAAAGCTCCAAGAAGAAAAGTTTTCGGCTCAGAAACGCTGCTCCAATGAAGCCCGATTTTTTTTTAATAAAAACTCGTTGTAAGTGAGCTACGCCTATGCTATTTTTAATATAGCTTCTAATTAATTATAGCAACATTATTAGGACCTTAAAATAATTATTTGTGCTATTGTTATGAGTTATATAAAGGTTTTGTTTAACGCTTATATAATAGTAATAATAGCTAGACTATTAATTAGTCATGGTTAACGTTAGACTAAACCCTAGCGGTATTGATACTAGGTTTTGTCGAAGGAAATTGTTTTAAGAGTAACGAAGCGTTGTCTGAGTTCGGAATAACCACCTTACCAAGTGAGTGCATAGTTACTTTCATCTTACATATAGATATGAAGTATTTTATATAAATTACGTGCTATGTGTGTATATTGTCTAAATACTTGCTGTCTATGCTGGATGAAACGTTTTATACATGTTTTAAATGATCTAAACTGTATATGTATTTTATATCTACAAAATGTGTTGGGATAAAACATGGGTAGATTAGAGGTGAGATAAATGATGAGAGATGAAAGATGAGATAAATGATGAGCGAGGATATATGAGTGATAAAACAATGAGCCAAACGATGAGCCAAAACGATGAGCCAAAAGATGAGCCAAATGATGACCCAAGCGATGGCCCCGTCATCTAGCAGAGTATGGATGACAACCACGGACTATTTTAGACAGTCTAGTGGAACACTAGCAGGCTCGCAACCTGTAGGTGTTGTGAACGATGTGTTCACCCCGGTGTACTCTAACAACCCATTGACAGGTATTGCGAGTGGACTCTCGAAAACGATATTCTCAATAAATGAGATAAACCTAGGAGAATATGCAGACTTAGTGCCGATTCCTTAGAATTCTCCTTAGGAATGAACGAACGAGGAATAGCTGAATCTTAGGGTAGATCCTTAAGAGTAAAGAAGATAATGGGGATGAGTAATTGGATTGATTGCTTGATGTTTAACATAATAATTATATTATCGTGGGTTGAAAACTCTATGTACTCACCTGGTTTCCCAACCTGAACCACTCAGTTTATATATATCACTGACGTTGATATGAAGTCACATTACACTGAGAGATTAAGGAGATATAAATCACTAGTGATAATGAATGTAAGTTCTGTTTATGCTTATGTTACTGTATTGACGATGACATCCCAAATGTTTTAAAATGAATAAAAATACTTTTCTTTGGAAATGCTTTGATAACGTATTTATCATGTTTTACTGGGAACAAATTCCGCAACATTTTTATCAAAAGAGGTACTATGATTTTTATAAAGCATAAACAAAATCGGTATTTTTTTGCCGTGAAAATGGGGATGTCACAATATAGTTATATGTAACCAGATGTGAGATATACATTCGAACAGGAGATCCTACTCTAGAGCCACAACCAAATAAGGAACAAGCAATAAGCCTAGATCAAGAGTTCTCAGACTATGTATTCTAGTGTATATCCTTGTACGTTAGGATATAAGAGTAATAGTATGTTGGTTGGAGTACCAATAGGTTGGTGATTTTCTAGTAGAGTACCCTAGTGGAGGAAACTCACTTGAGTCGGAGACACAAGAAACACATAAACACGCTTACTCTCTGCACTGATTTCTCCCACGAACCGACTAGCACCAAAACACAATAGAACCTTAATCAATAACCCAATTCCTTTAATTTTGACCCAAATTCAAACCGGTCAAAAAGTCAACGGTCAATGGTCAACGACTCCCCACGATGTGGCAAGCTCTTGGTCACTAGGGTTGTGCATGGGTCGGTTTTAGACTCAAACCCAACCCAACCCAACCCATAAATGGTCAGTTTCTGGTTTTCATAACCCAATAGGATCGGTTTCTGGTCGGTTCGGTTTCTCGGGTTCTGAGGTCGGTTTGGGAGGTTTTTCGGTTTCTTGGGTTCAACCCATATATTCATGGGTTCTGGGTTTAAACCCATGGGTTTTGGGTTTTAACCCATTTTCCATAAATGAAGCAACAAGTTAAATACTTCAAAAAACACCAAATTTAAGTTAAATACTTCAAAAAACATGACTCTTACAACAAATAGTCTATTACAAGTTACAACTAAAGCCCGAAATAGTCTATTAAAACCAAAAAACAATCAAGTATGGGTCGATGTCTCGGGTTGGATGGGTTGATGTCTCGGGTTGGATGGGTCGGTTTCTTGGGATAGTTTGTCAGTTTTAAGTATGTGTCGGTTTCTCGGGTTGTATGGGTCGGTATCTGGGTAAAAACCGAAACCGAACCCGATTTTTCAGTTTTTAAAAAATTCAAACCCTAATCGTCGGTTTTGCTTCGGTTTTGGTTTTTTCGGTTTCGGTTTCGTCGGTTTTAGTCGGTTTCTCAGTTTCTTGGTTTGGGTTTGCTCACCCCTATTGGTCACGTCGTGGCCAGCTAAAGATAAAATAGTCGAGCATCCAAGAATCGTTATGACGTGGCAAGACCTTGGCCACGTGAGTTATGGCAGATTGCCAACTTTTCCATTAAATGCTTAATCCCTTAAGATCAAAGCCCAAAATCTCAGATCTACTCTTTCATACTGACTTAATGGATAAAGTTTCCAACTTTACCCATTAGAACTTCATATCAAGGATAGATCTAACATTATAAGTCCATTAAGTCCTTAATGAAGCTATAAATTGAGCATGGACACAAGATAAAACAATCATGGTCCTTTTTCTTATTCTGCAGAAGTCTAATGACCTAGAGAAGCCATCACAAGCTTTGGAGTTCTTCAAACTCTAAGTGCATCCAAGGAAAGGACCAAAATTATACAAAAATGGATCCAAACTTGCATCAAGAAGAACATAAGTCAAGATTAGAGCTTTATACCTTCAAACACTTAGAATTCTGAAGAAGATAGTGGATCAAAGTTCCCTCCTTGATCCCTTGTACCAATATGGACTTCTCATTTCTCAAGCTTTACCCAAAATCCAAATACTAAGCTCTAAATCAAAAAATTAAGCCTTCAAAGCTTCATGGAGGCTAGGGTTTCGTTTGGAAGGGATGAAGGTTGAGGAGGATACCCTGAACCTTGAGTTTAGGGGCTTAAATATGGAGGAAACCCTATAAGATAATGGGCTTAGGTTGCAACAACTGCCACGTCGTGGCAACCATCATATACGTGATTCATCCATTTCACATGCCACGTCGTGGTGCTCCTTTCACCACGTTGTGGCATAATATTTTTCCAAAAAACTTTACCTTTGACCCCTCAAGACCTTTAACCGATTTGTTCTTGGAAATGGGTGTTACACACATGTTACATGTCATGGGCCTACTAAACATGAAATTGTATTTCTTATCATGTCGTTATACTTTGATGTACAACGATATGTTTTTCTTATGACTAGACATAGAATTTTTGCTGCAAGTATAGATCAACACACATGAAGTGGGTGGCAAGGTGGTGGATACTTGGATAGAGAAGAATGTTAATTCCACTGTTGAAGCTCATAGTTTTCTATACAGTCAAAACTGATTTAATGGTGTTAATAATGAATCCGCTCATTAGATTATGTCATGTCTATAGGTATTTGAATTAATTTATTATTATTATTATTATTATTATTATTATTATTATTATTATTATTATTATTATTATATCAATGTAGTATATAGCCACTAACCAAAGAAAATCCATTTTTTTAAAATATAAACATATGACAGACAATTTCATACAAGTATTTATCACTATGCTATGAGAATATGTCTATTTATGATGTATACTTGCATTTATCTCTCTTTTTATGCATTTCAATTGATAAAGGTTAATAAAAGTTGAACATTTATGGTAAAACCATGGACACCACAATTATTGTTGACATGACGAGTATGAAGTGTATGTCATGTTCCTACCAGGAAGTTGGAGAAAGCCCACTTATACATTAAACTGAAATAAGTTTACTTATAAATATCTATATTTATAAATATATGACCAGATTTCTATTTCGTTACTCTTTAAGGGTCCGATGGTGTTTCAAGTAAGTTTTGTCCGAGGAGTTGTTAAGATCATAGAACTTGCAATACGTGGTTATTGTTTGAAAAGGAAATCAACTATTTATAATCTTCTATTTTCTTTAGCGAGTCATTTATGAAATGTGATTTTCAGTACTTGATCACTGTTTTTTTTTAACAAATCGTAATTAGGTAAGTTCACAGTGCAATTGACAGGTTTTCTTAGGGGATTTCGGTAGGAAGATATTGAGATTCTAATATTTGGTTAGGATTCAGAGTTGGAGGTTAATCTGCTTTGGGGTTGAATACCCTCATATTCAGATTCCAACTTGTAACGTCCCAAAATTCAAGACTAAAAATTTCTTTTATAAAACATTACTTAAAACATAATTATCAATCCATGACATAATCAGAGTATTAACTTCCAAGACATATGTTCATTATCAGAGTAAAACATTCCCAAGCTGTCTAATCTATGGTGTGTGACATGCGATCACCCCGAGTTCTTCCCTCCGCTACCGGATGTACCTGAAACCAAAACTGAAAATCGTAAGCACGAAGCTTAATGAGTTCCCCAACCTACCACATACCATGCATAACCACATACTGCATATATTGGGCCTCGCCCCCTACCTCGGGCCTCGCTTGCTACAACGGCCCCGCTGCTCCAGGCCTCGCCTGGCTTCGAGCCCCGCTGCTCCAGGCCTCGCCTGGCTTCGAGCCCTGCTCGGATACAGATCTGTTTCACTTAGGCCTCGCCTGTCACAGGGCCTCACCCGCTAACATATAATAGCACATAAACATATCACAACACATATACTAACAGATCATGTCCTAAGGCCTCGCCTATCCTAGGCGTCGCCCTTGTCCTGCTACTGATGAGTCACGGAACCTCGTCCATGCTCTTACTGGTGGTGAGATACGGGCCCAGCCCACACTCACTATGTCCCTAACTTGGGCCTCGCCCCTGATCCGCTGCTAATGAGATGTGGAACACCATCCACTCTCTGCTATTGGTGAGATATGGGACCTCGCCCACACTCACCTCCCTACCAGGCACATACAAGTATCACACAGACAACAAGTATAAACTATCACATAAACCATTCCTTGGGCACCCGCCCGCTATCATTGGACCTCGTCCTGAATATCATACTAGCATATTGTGCCTAGGGCTAACCCCCGGGTCTTCTACTCATAACTACATGGGCCGGCATTGTGAGGGAAACTCACCTGCACTTGCTGAACTTGCTGATAACCCCTCTAGCTGCTACCCGACAACTCTCTGAACTCCTGCTCCAGTAGCTCCCCGAGCTACCAACATCAATGCAACACTTAGTCTAACTGTCCCCCAAAAGTCAACTAAGTCAACTCTGGTCAAAGTCAAAGTCTTGGTCAAAGTCAACCTTCCAGGTCAACCCTACTCGCCGAGTCAACCTACTGACTCGCTGAGTTCATATGCTCAGAGTCCTTCCATTCGCGAATCGACTCGCCGAGTCAGTCCATGATTCGCCGAGTCCACCGATTTCCGAGTCCTGACCTGTCCAACTCACCGAGTCCCCACTCAACTCACTGATCCGAGTCTTAACTCGAAGGGTTGAGGTTTCGCGACTTGACTCACCGAGTCCAAGAACAGAATCGCTGAGTCCAAGGCAATCTTCAACAGACTCACCGAGTTGTTCTTCCAACTTGCCGAGTTCCTGCCCAACTTCATCCAACTCGCCGTGTCCACCCATGTGACTCGCCAAGTCGCTCTAGTTCTTAATCCATTTAGTGGCTTTTCGAGCCATGCAGGGGCTCCAAATCATAGATCCATACTTCCAAAGCTCAATCCTTATGTAAAGTTGCAAACTTTACGTATAACTAAAGAGATCTAGGCTCAAAACACACTAGGGCTAGGTTTCCGGATAAAAGGGCTTCTCCAACTACTCAACATATGATGATTTACTACATATTGGACCATCCCAACACTAGATCTGAAGTGGCAACCACAGACCTAGGCCCCAAACCTGAATTGGGTCTCAAACAACCATAAAACCCCTAAATCTCATAACAAGAAAATAGATCTAGATGCAAAGGATGGGAAGATAGCAACTTATTACCTCCAAGATGAAAACAAACTGAAGTAGATCTCGGATCTACACCTCTCCTTTGAAGCAACCTTCTTGATCTTCAAGTTCCTTTCAAGGTTTCCTTCCTCCAAAGCTATTTCTCTCAAATGATGGAAGCTCACACGAAATCTAGGGTTTCCAGGCTCTCTAGGATGATATGGAGGCTAAGGAAGGGACATAACACCCTTTATATAGGATACAACTCCTGGGATTGGGTTTTCCTTATTCAGACCAGACTCGCCGAGTCCCCTTAGCCTACTCGCCGAGTCGGTCACTTACTTCTTGACCCGGATCCCGCTCGGACTCGCCGAGTTCCTCCTTGGACTCGACGAGTCGGCCCTTTAACTTAGGGTTTTCTTTCCTTTCTTGGCCTTCCCGATTTTGGGTGTTACACAACTATTTTGCCTGCTATGTTCGACAATTCAAACGTATGTAGATTGAGGGGTGTGGCTATCTTTTTTTTTTTTTTTTTTTTTTTTTTTTTTTTTTTTTTATAACACTTCGAATGGAGGATGCATTTTAATTGGCAAAAATAAAAATTAAATTGTCAAGTGGTTTTCATATATAGAGTTGTACCTTGTGTTACTCTTATTTTAACAAGTGATGGAAAGGTAGTAAAATCTATTGAGAATGAAATAACATAACTTGAGATTCAATAAGATATTTTTTTTGGTCAAATTTGAATAAAGGCTACAATGGACTTTTTTGGAGCAACTTTATTTGGTGTAAAAGACATTGTTTTTTGGAATTATGGTTTGTATTTGTTATAATACCATGTATTACTTAAAATTGTTTAAAAAAAGAATTGACGGATATTTTCATTTTGAAGTGTTTTAGTTCATCTCTCTCTCTCTCTCTCTCTCTCTCTCTCTTACTTTCATTATTTCTGTCTTTTTCAGATTCTTGAGACAAATGGAAATGATATTATATGTTCTGTAAGCATTGGGTTGTTTTCATTTGTGACCAGGAAGTCAAATGGTCGACCTCATTTTGGACATGAGTAGTCAATTCTTTTTTGGTTGGTTGTATTACTATCTTTCAAGTAAAATTTATCATTTATAAATTGTCAAGGCTATTTAGTTGAATCATGTGTTTATGTACATTTGTAGAAAATTACAACTTTTCATTTCTAATTCTTATCGATTTCGTTTTTTCTAGCATAATTTTTTTTTTATAATTGTTTAGATGTATTAAATTATTTACGAAAAAAAAACTAATATTTCTCTCTTTTTTAAATTGCATCTTACTTTCATTGTTTCTGTCTTTTACAGATTCTTGAGACAAATGAAAATATTATTATATGTTCGGTAATCATTGGGTTGTTTTCATTTGTGACTAGCCTAGAAGTCAAATGGTCGACCTCATTTTGGACTTGAGTAGTCAATTCTTTTTTGGCTGGTTGTATAACTATCTTTTGAGTAAAATTTATCATTTATAAATTTAATATTGTGTTCATGTATATTTGTAAAAAATTCTAACTTTTCATTTTTAATTCTTATTGATTTCGTTTTTGCTAGCATGATTTTATTTTTATAATTGTTTAAATGTAAAAAAAAAAATTAATCGCCTCTAGAAACTAATCTCTGAAAAAATTATTCGCACCCGTCGCTTAACACGGGCAACGACCACAATTGGTCCCTGTGGTTTACAGAATATCACACTTTGAGAACTTCCTAGCAAAAAGTCACACGACTGGTCCCTATGGTTTGTAAAATTACATGAAAGGTTCTCCTGCCATTAAATCTAACTTTTTAGCCATTAGATTTTAATGAAAAAGTCTATTTTGCCCTTGTACCAATATTGCAATACACTACAAACCTCAAGGACCATTCGTGTAATTTTCTAAATTTGAAATATATATATATATATATATATATATATATATATATATATATATATATATATATATATATATATATATATATATATATATATATATATATATATTATAAATTTCGCAATTTTTATATATAAATTATAAATATAAATTTATATATATGTATATATAAAATTTCAACAATTTGATAATTGTTTTTATCTTTTTGACATTTTGTTTTCTATTTTGATTTTATAGTTTTAGTTATTTATGGTTTTTTGTTGTATTTTTATTTATTTTGAATCAAGTAAATAAACTTAAATTCGATAAACCATGTCGAAATTATTTTTTGAAAAAACATCATAAATGGTCCCCGTGGTTAACCAAAATCTGACGTTTAGTCCCCGTGGTTTAAAAACCTCATAGATGGTCCCTGTGTTTTCAAAACTTTTGATGTTTGGTCCTTTTTGCTAACTCTGTTAAGTTTATCCGTTAACTGAAGGGTATTTTCGTCATTTCACCACCATAGGGACCATTTATGATGTTTTCTCGTATTTAAAAAAGAAGAAAAATTAAACATAATTAAATATATAAAAGGTCTCTCTCTCTCTCACTCTCACTCACTCTCTCTCTCTCTCTCTCCATGAATGTGGAAACTGGAAAGCCTTGAATCAACCATCATAGCCTACATTTTGTGATTGGCTTTTTACACACCACCTCCGACGAACTCCATATCTACCACCACCGACAACCACCTTCATACTCACTACCACTGGTGACCATTCTTACACACAAATCTCGAATCAAGGTCCATTGTCTACATCTACAACACCAAATCTGACCCTGAAATGATAGATCTACAACATCAAATTCGAGAGAAGAGGGAAGGATTGCGATCGATTAGATAAGGAGGACCAATCCTTGTGTGTTTTGGGAAATATAGAAATAAATGAGAGATCGAACAATTTAGGAGAAAAGAGATTGAAGGGAGCTGTGATTTTTACTGCCTGATTCGATTAAGAACAAGTCGTAGAAAAGGGCAGTGGTTTCTTCTTTTGGTCGGGACACGTGTGAGACGCGTGGATCAAAGAAGCATAGCTGATTGTGACCTCGTTTACGGATTGTATTTTCTCTGGTGGCGGCACAGGGGAAGTCTGAATCGGAATCTTAAATTTGAATCAAACTGAAATCGGTTGTGTTTGTGTGAATGAAGAGAGGATAAAAGGGAAATAAAGTTTGATTCAGGTAAAGAGACGAAAAGGGTAGGTCTTTCATGTTCTTTGTGGTTCTTGGTTTCATGTTCTTCTCTGTTTCTTCTCTGTGTGTAACTTTGTAAACTTTGAAAACCATCAAAGTAGTGCCTAGGGCACTTGTGTACAGTGTGTAATCGTCTAAACGTTTCCATGTGTTTCCCAAGTCTCTGATACAATCTATAATTGGGAACATGTGTAAATCAAAAATCAACACAAGGAAGAAAGGGATAAAACATAAATTAAGGGAATAAAGAAGTAGAAAATACAATTTGTTTGAGGTCAAAGGTTGCTCGTTTGAGTTGGTCAGAAAATAGGTTGTAGGGAAGAGATAGAGTCTTTGTTAGGGGATTTGTGGTGGTTTCAGGTGGAGGTGGGTCTTCTTCCTTGATGAGCTTTGACATTTCATTTGGATATAAACGATCTGCCATTTTATGATTGATTATCTTATTGTATGTGAGAGAGAGAGAGAGAGAGAGAGAGAGACCCATTGGATATTAAATTTGATTATTTTTCTTTTTTAAAAAAATAAAAGAAAAGAAAACCTCATAAAAGGTCTCTGGATAGTTAAATGACGGAAATACCATTCATTTAATGGTAGAAAGCTAACGGAGTTCGCAAAAAGGACTAAACATCAAAAGTTTTGAAAACAAAAGGACCATCTATGAGGTTTTTTAAACCATAGGGACTAAACTTCAGATTTTGGGTAACCACATGGACCATTTATGATGTTTTTTCTTATTTTTTCTTTAATTTTTCTTATTTGCGAATTGATGTGTTAATGTTTTTTTTTCTTTTAAATTTTATGCCGTTAGATTCATGTTTTTTTTGGATGCTCTATAGTTAATATCATTGACAACTTTATGTTTGCATTTATCATTATCATTATTTGACCTTTTGTTTTCTATTTTTGTTATAATTTTAATTATTTATTATTCTTCTATTCTTTTTATTTATTTTGATTCAAGTAATGAAAAAGAGAAAAACAAAAACAAAAAAAACTTAAACACCAAATTCTAATATACTCTAATATATTAATACATTTTACATTTTCATCTTTTTTTGGTTTTTTTGTATTATTTTTAAAATTTTGTTTCATATTATTTTTTAATTATTTCCTATTTTTATTTTTTTTCGTTGTTTCGTTTTATTTTTCATCAACTTGATAACTTTTTTTTGACATTTTCCAAAAAGTGTAAAATGTATGAATATATTAAGAGTATATCACAATTTTGGAGTTTGATTTTTTTTTTTTGGTTTTTTTTATTTTATAATTTTGGTTATTTATTTTGATTCGCGTAAGAAAAAGTTATATTTACAAATATAAATAAAGAAAATAAACATAACTTTTTTATTTACACAAATCAAAATAAAAAAAAAGTTACGAAAACCATAAATAACCAAAACTAATAAAAAAAAATGCGAAAAAAACCAACAAAATATGAAAAGTGTAAAATGTATTAATATATTAGAGTATTTTACAACTTTGGTGTTTGAGTTTTTATTTTTTTTGTTTTTCTATTTTTCATTACTTGATTCAAAATAAATAAAAACAATAGAAGAATAATAAATAACGAAATATATATAAAAAACAACAAAAGATGAAATAATGATAATAATAAATGCAAACATAAAGTTGGTAACGATATTAATTATGTAGCATAAAAGTAAAAAAAAAATAAACCGTAACAACATAAAGTTAAGAAAAAACAAACATTAACTTTTCATTTCATAATTAAGAAAAAAAGGTTTCGATATGGTTTATCGAATTTAAGTTTATTTACTTGAATCGAAATAAATCAAAACCTAAAAAAAACCATAAATAACTAAAATTATAAAATAAAAATAGAAAACAAAATGTAAAAAAGATAAAAAAAAATTATCAAGTTGTTGAATATATATATATATATATATATATATATATATATATATATATATATATATATATATATATATATATATATATATATATATATATAAAAGTGTATTTTAGATATCATTTTATCCTATTCTTTGAGAAACAAGTTGAAAAGTAAATGAGGGTAACCACTCAACTACCAAATCATACTTTTAATTTAATGTTATGGACATAAAATTTCTAGCTCATCAATGCATCCTTATAAAAATGTATATAATTTTTGAATTATAAACTATTATTATTACATATGGAACGTAACTATTTAAGATTATATAAAAACCATAAATGCATAACAAAAGCGTTATAAACATCAGGGCGCGTAATATATTATGCGACGTAACTATTTTTTAATAGTTATAAAGTGCTTTAAAAGTTATGGCGCGCGTTTAAAACTCCGCGTCAAACGTCAAAAGTTACAAGTCCTATTTGCCCTTGAAAGAAATTTACCCACAAAAATGACCACATTAACACAACTGTGGAATAAATATTTATACATTGCCTATAAAAGTTGCAAATTGTATTGTACTTTTATTTCCATATCCAGAAAAGGGTTTGGCCCAAGAAAGTAAAATATGTAAGAAAGTGATGCCCACTTGTATAAAAAGATGAGATCGGATACCCATTTCTTGTATACAAGCAGTGTCAAAAACATCAAAGAAAAGCTATGGCTTCTTGGCATCATAAGATGGTAGTGTTGATCTTCCTGTTGGCAATGGCAAGATCATATGGTGTTGAAGATAAAGTGAAGGTCTCATTGTACTATGAATCTTTATGCCCATATTGTGCAAATTTCATTGTGAATCAACTGGGTAAAGCTTTGTATGAAGGAAACCTCGTCTCCATTGTAGATCTTAGGATGATACCTTGGGGTAATACTCAATTTGCTCCTAACAATGCTTGGATTTGCCAGGTAAAGTACAACCTTTATTGCAAGAAGTACTTGTCACTGTGTTGTTGTTAATGCTTTGGATCTTTCGATTTATATATGTTGGAAAATGAAATATCTTGTATGTCGTGTCATAATTACTGCTTGTGTTTTGTGTGATACACACGGTATAGTTCTAATTTAATTGTTATTGCAGAGAAATAGTTAGAATACATTTATTAAGTGGTTTGAAGAGTTGAAGTTATAAGATATTGTTAAACCGATAAAAGTTTTTTACGTTTTTTGTGTTTTTTTTATAAACACTGATCATGTATTCATGTTACTTGTATTTTGCAGCATGGCCCTGATGAATGTTTGATTGATATGGTGGAGGCTTGTGCAATCGACTTGTTGCCTCATTCGGTATGATTTAAGCTCTCTCTCTTTTTTTTTTTCATTGTTTATATAATTTATGGGTCTCAAGAAAATACATGCATATCAACAAAAATGATCGAATACATTGTTGGAATATTGTATCATTAATTACTTTTTTGAGTTTTATCAAATGGATATATTTTTATTTTTATTTTTATTTTTTTATTTTTTAATGATGTTGAATGTTAAATTTACTCTTTTTATCCGCATTTTAACGCTAAAAATCTGTGAATGTATTCATTTTCATGCACAATATATTTTTATTTTTTCATGACTACAATTCTTGTCATTAAACGATATTTAAAACATCTACTACATGTGATTATATATTCCAAATAATTATTTAATAAATAGTAATCAAATATTTATATGAACATAAAAGTAATATTGCATTTAACAATTATTTGATATATGATTTAAAGAAAGGGTTTTTATAATTTGTTCAAATATATAAATTCAAGTCAATATAATGAATTAATTAATTTGAAGGGATACGACAATGTAAGTGATATATATATATATATATATATATATATATATATATATATATATATATATATATATATATATATATATATATATATATATATATATATATATATATTAAATGTACACAAAAAAGAAAGTATTACAACTTTCATAAAGTTAATAAATGGAGATATCATTCCTAAAAAATGGAACTAATGACTAATGTTTCAAAATGAGTCAATTATTTTAGATATGGTTAAGCTAATTCGAACGGCTTATGTCCATTTTAGACACATTGAGAACTTTTGACAATTTTTAATGCCAAAATTACATTGTATGAAATAGATGAATATTAAAGTATGTTACTATCATATATAAAAAGTCATTAAATTGTCTAAAATGCTAAATGACCTAATATGTTCTTAGTATGAACATTTAGTCATCTTTGGCAAATAAGCTAGCTTATTATAATTTGTTGTTTAGTAAAATCACAAAACTAATTTATTTTAGCTTATGAACTAGTTTATAAGTCAGTTTTTGATAAACTAATTTGAGATAGTTTTTGACAAGATTATGGAGATTTTTCATAAATATTCTAAATAGGTCCTTAATTTTATTTATTTATTTTTTTCTTTTAGTTATACATGTAAATGTCTATTTATGTCATTTTACATTCCAATTTAGCTTATAAATTACTTTTTACAAATCAGTATTAATTCATAAGCTAGCTTATCAACTACCAACTATTTTTCAACTAAAAACTAAATTTTCAACTAATATGTCAAATATGGCGTTAACCCTCATAAAACGCACCCTTGACTTTGACGTGAATGTCTATAATTTAAATGTGAGACCTCGTTTATACACTTATACTTGTTTCATAAATGAATTTTGTATATAGGGACTATGGTTTGAAATGATCAAGTGTATTGAAGAATTGAATTTGCAAGGAAAACATGGTGAATGGAAATCTTGTATGAATTCACTCAAAATTCACCCACAACCCATCACGGATTGTTACCAAAGTAGAAAAGGTGTTGATGTAAGTACTTTCATTCCCATGCTTCAACTTTGTACTTTATGCGTTACCTTTTAAACTTTTTAAGCTTTTAACTTCAACATGTGACTTTGAGTGCATTTTCCAACATTTAAAAAATATGGACAAAATAGTACATAAAAATGATTAATTAACAATAGCTAGTATCATATTGTTTATTTATTTATGTATTATATATTTTTCTTTTATATTTTGTTACCATTCTATATATATATATATATATATATATATATATATATATATATATATATATATATATATAAATTATCAAAATTATATATTTAGTTATAACATTGTACTTCTAATCTTTTTTGTTATGACAATTTTTGAGAAATCTATATAATCATATAGATACAAGTTAGTTTCCGTTTGGATGACTTTGATATATTTTTTAAAATTTAGTGTTGTAATAAGAAAAAAAAAATTAAAAGATTATGCACTTTTGGTAATTTCAGTAGATTATACACGATAATTCATTTGGAATTGTACTTTTAAAATTTTTTTTTTTGGAAAACTCTAATCACTTAAACAACTGCAATTTAGACGATATTGTTTGTCTTGTATCAAACAATATAAATAAATAAATATTGAACTAGTATCAATTTACACTCTAGATATTGGTGGTTAATTAGAATTGAAATTGAATTAGGCCGGGTCCCCATGTCCATATTTCTAAGACAAATCATGTACTAATATCATACAATACAATACATTCATGTTTTGATCATGTGATGCAGCTTGAACTAAAATTTGCTGATGAGACAAACCATCTCAACCCTCCTCACAGATTTGTCCCATGGCTTCTTGTTAATGACAAACCACTTCAAGAGGTCTCTCTCTCTCTCTCTCTCTCTCTCTCTCTCTCTCTCTCTTTATATATATATATATATATATATATATATATATATATATATATATATAAAGTTTAATAGATTGTCACATCGGTATTTCAGTTTTCATACAAATTTATCATTTAATACAATATGTTGAACTCTACATTAAATTGAACATATTTTAGAAATTAAAAAAAATGTTAGTAATTTTTTTCCCATTGAAAGTTCAATACTTCAATGTTCATTGAACTTCAAATCTATTGAATGCTGACTTGGCATCATATATGTTATGGTTGAGAGTAATCCATTAAATGTCAATTATACATTTCATCTCATTCAACTATTCATTAAATTGAATTGTGGATGCTCTTGACAATACGTCGTTATGAAAGTGGTTATTTGTTGATACTTGAAATACATGGATCTAATGCAACATACAAAAAAAGGGTCCCAAGCTAAGCAATTAAATTACTATGAAAATGTATAATGTTAGAGTCATATAATAGCATGTGGAAGACTATGTAATTATCAATCAAATTTACTAAACAAATAAATGTGATCATGCATGATAGTATGATATAGTATACTAACATAAGTAGAAATGATACTACAGGACTACCAGAATTTTGTTGCATACATCTGCAATGCATACAGGGGTCAAAACAAACCGAAAGCTTGTGAGCAACATGTACTCGAGACAAATGCTTTCAAAGAGGCAAATTCCAGCCATCATGTTTGCTATTCTGGTGAAATCGAGCAATCCCTTCCATTCAACTATAACTTGTAATGCATAATATTATAAGTATCAATTAATGGTTTGTATTTATAAATTTTAGTTGTGAAAGATAATTAACCAATCGGATTTCAAATGTTATGGACAATATGAATGCATCGTATTTGAAAATCGAGTTAAATGATAACTACCAACCGTTTATTCTTGTCATCGGACATTCATGTAGATTTTTGTGGGATTAGTTTACAAAATACTATGACATCAAAAGATGTCCAACGTAAGTGTACCCCAACAACTGTGGATTATCAAGAAATCTAATTAGCCCATTTTGAGTAGAAGCCGATGATCTATAAGATGTTATAATGTTTTAAAATGTCGTGGAGGATTCCAAAACGTTTTAGAAGAGACATGGAGATTCTTAAACGTCCTAGAAGACATTGAAGATTCTAAAACGTCATAGAAGGCTTGACTAGAATTTTCTAGGCCTTCATAGAATTATATTGAACATTCTAGAAAAAAACTTGTATATACAAAGTTACTAGAAAAATCTAGAACCTTTTAATAAAGAAGTGGAAGGCTATAAAATAGGAAGGGAGCTAACAATCCAAGAAATCAAAGAGTAGTAGTCTCTAAAAACGTGAACTAAAAGAGTGAATTCCTAAATTAATAATGTGGTGAGTCCTTAAACACTTGGCGTTGAAATTGAAATTTCCTCTTGAGTGGTCATAATAAAAAGTATTGTTTCTTATTAAAGAGTTGGGTTCAACACGTGTTTGGAAATCAACGAGTAGTACTGTAG
The DNA here is from genome assembly GCF_002870075.4 of Lactuca sativa. Lineage (NCBI taxonomy): Eukaryota > Viridiplantae > Streptophyta > Magnoliopsida > Asterales > Asteraceae > Lactuca > Lactuca sativa. The sequence continues at coordinate 41,311,845 of NC_056631.2, read as the reverse complement.
TAGTCTCTAAAAAAGTGAACTAAAAGAGTGAAGTCCTAAATTAATAATGTGGTGTGAGTCCTTAAACACTTAAAATTGAAATTTCCTCTTGAGTTGAGTGGTCATAATAAAAAGTATTGTTTCTTATTAAAGAGTTGGATTCAACACGTGTTTGTGTTTCCCACAAAAAGAATTGTTTTCACATAATATTTTCCTCGTGTTAGATAACGAAGATTATGAAAAGTAATACAATAAGTGAGTCACTTGAATTGGTTAAGGGTTAAACTATATTACAATTTTAATATAATATTTTTAAGAGTAAATTGCAAAAATGGTCCCTGTGGTATGCAAAATTTTGGGGTTTTAGTCCAAACCACGAGTTTTTTGGAACCATAGTCCTTTTGGAGTGGTTTTTGTGTGGTTTTGATCCCTGGACTTAACTCCCGTTAAGTTGGAAATGTTAAGCCCCCTCACGTGCCTCACACGTGAGGGTAATTTCGTCATTTCATGTCAGGGACCATTTTTGCATAAACGGTTTTTTGGATTAATTCCTTTTAAATACCCCCACTTCCTGCGATCTTCTTCCCCAACGTCTCTTTTCTTCTACCCTTCTTCTTCTTGAGCTCTGCTACAACAAAAATGGTGCTATGTTTTTGTGGAAAAGTTGCTGTGGTGAAAACGTCTTGGACCCCTCTGAATCCAGGAAGGAGATTTTTTGCATGCCCTATGAATGATTCCGTTTGTGGGTTTATTGGGTGGCTTGATCCCCCAATGTGTGCTAGGTCTAAAGCCATCATACCTGGTCTGCTAAGAAATTTGAATTCAGTGCAGGAACGGTGCAATGAGTTGGTTAGAGGTATGAACATGCTACAAGATCAATGCAATGGACTGATATGCAAGAACAACATTTTGGTGGCAAATGTCAGAGCATTGAAGGATGATAATTTGAAGCTGAAAATGTACATGTTTGGAAGTTGGTTTTTCTTTGTGATTGTATTCTTTTATATTTGGTTTGTGTAGGGGTATACTCTGAAGGGTGTTTTGGTCATTTTTTTGTAATTTTATGTGATCAAGTTTGTAGTGACTTATGATGATAATGATATATGTACAATTTTATGATGCAAGTGTAATGAATGTTTTACCAAAATGGTATGAATGTATAAGAATTAACATATGAATAGAAATGGTATGAATGTGTTACCAAAATATATATATTTAGAACCAATTGTACATAACCAAAATGCATATTTCATTAAGATTTGTAATATAACAACCAAAGTTTCTAAACATAACAACCAAAGATTCTAAACATTACCAAAAGGGACACATTACCATACCTAAGATAACAACCAAGTTTTCATAACAACCAACCAAAAATTTTCAACAAAATATTGTAAATATAACAACCAAGTTTTCATAACCAACCAAAATCACAAAAAACTCCATGCATGCATGACACATTACTTCTTGGATTGATTCCCACCTTGCCCTTTACAGGTCCTAGAGTTGTGTCCCTTGTTCTTGCATTTGCTACAAGTAACACTGATATGCTTCCTTGATAGCTTCTGCACTCCATCATTTGTTGGTTTTTGGGAACCTCCTTCTTGTGCAGCATTCACTCCATCACCTTGACTTGCCTTCTGCTTTTTGCTTAACCTTTCACCCTCACTTTGTCTTCTGTTTTTCTTAGGCCTTCCCACCTGAGTGCGATGTGGAGGAGGGATTAGCTTTGTGGGACATTCACTTTTGGGCCACATGGATCTACCCTTAATTGGCTCCACCTTAAAAGAATAAGCCTTTTTCCATGTCTCTAGAAAATACACCTTGTGAACCCATTTGTAAATGTCAAGGTCAGCCTCTGGGTCTTTACTCATCTCATTCAGAGTTGCAATTGCATGTCTGCATGGAATTCCAATTAATTCCCATTTTCTGCAAGTGCATGTTTTGTTCCTAACATCAACCACATGTTGATCCTGCAAAGCTCCTGTGACTTGATACTTGTCTCCCCCATTCCACCTAGCAATGTATTGTGAAGCAACTGTTTTTCTTGCAGTTAGGATGTCTGTTGCTGTGGGTGTTAATGGACCTTTAGCCTTTTTCATTTCCTTCATGACATTGCATATCCTCTTCATTAGATACTCCCTTATGAATTCTAAACATCCAATGACAGGTTTATCCCTTCCTTTCTCTATCTTCCCATTAAACACTTCACACATGTTTGATATCAACACATCAGAAACTGCTCTTCCAATGTGTAAATTACCATTAAAAAACATTTAATACAATTCACATACAAGTAAAACAGTTCACTAAGTGAAAGACAAAAGGATCAAATCGGAATATATAGATTTACCTGAAAAATGACTCCTTGCCCAATGTTTAGGAGGAATTTGCTTCAACCATTCACATGCCTCCTTATCATACTGACTAAACTTCTTCATCAAATGTTCAAACTCAGGAATGGTGGTAGCTGATGCACACCTCCATAAGTGGTCCCTGTACTCTGTTTGCCTCCATCTTTTCCTCATATTGTCATGAATATGTCTGATACAATATCTATGCTCAACATTGGGAAAAATTTGCTCAACTGCAGTATGTAAACCCTGCAAAAATTAATTGTCAATCATTAGAATTAACTTACAACCACACTTTAAATGACCAAATGTATAAAAACTACTTCCAACTTTACCTTTTGCCTGTCACTTATGAAAGTAAAATTTGAGTTTCTTCCAAGGTCCAAGTCATCCCCAAGGTTATCTAAAAACCATTTCCAGCTTTCTGTGTTTTCAGACTCAACAATCCCATATGCTAATGGGTAAATTCCATTATTGGGATCAAGACCAACTGCTGAAAGGACTTGCCCAGGGAATGGTCCTTTCATGAAGGCACCATCAAAACCTAATAAGTCCCTAAGGCATGCCTTGAACCCTTTTTTCAGTGGACCCAAGCACACATAAATTCTTCTAAACTGCCTAGTTGGGGAATCAGGGTTAGGCTCAGAACATACATCTATTTTCACTGTGGTGTCTGGGTTGGTGGCTTGAAGTTCGAGAACATAGTCCCTCAACAGTTCATACTGCTTTGTGTAGTCACCAGTTATATGCTTTCTTGCCTTATCCTTTGCCCTGAACACCTTGTCCATACTAACACCCACTTGGTAGGTCTTTTGAAAGTGATCTTGTATGGCTCTCAAAGGTATATCTGGATTCGCCTCAACTTGATCAAAGATTTTCTTGCTGATTAAAGAAGCAGTACAAGCCCTGAGTTTCCTTGTTTGCAAACATGTGTGAGTTTGGTTTAAGGTCCTTATAAACCAGTCGGATTCAGGATTTGACCTAGATGCATGAATGTACCAACCACATGTTACTTTTTGTGTCTTTAATTCTTTACCCTTTCTTTTTGAAGTGGTAGCTTGACTACCCACTTGGCCTTTATTGGTGACAGGTACAACACCTCTACACTGTGCCCTAAGCCTTACATTGTCATTTTTTTTAAAGAAAAGATTCCTTCTTGATTCTAGTGCATGCAGATCAATTGCCTCCTTTAATTCTTTTTTACTATTAAATTTATCTCCAACTGAAAAAGATTGTTTATGTACTACCCTAAGACTGCACCTTTTTTCTTTTCTCAAATTCTTGATAAGAGCTCTTCTCTCTCTGTCTTGGTCGGATCCTTCATCCAAAGATTCAAATTCCTCATTGTTAATCACTTCCATATCTTCAGGTTCATGCCCACTTTCCACATCACTTTCAACATTGAGAGTGAAATCTCCCATGTCCACATCCACATCCTGTATATTGTTGTCAACATCCATTATGTCATCCATATGATCTTCATCTTCTATTTATCTCTCATCTTCTTCATACTCTGGATCACTATTTTCAGATTCATCATACTCTTCAAAATTTGGATCACTTTCTTGAGATTCATCATCCTCTTCATACTCTTGATTACCCTCTTCAGATTCTCCATCCCCTTCATACTCTGCATTATCATCATCACTCCCAATCAAATTTTCCATAAGGTTATCAAATAACTCATTCAATTGTTCATCAGCATTATTAACAGGGGGGTGTTGTAGCCTTCTTCATCAAAAGTTGATGCCTCTTGAACAACATTTTCAGCCTCCCTAACACCATCCATCTCATCAATATGAACACAAGTTGCTGCCTCCTGAACATTAGTTGAACCATCCAGATCATCATTCTTTTCCTTTGAAATGTGAACAACCTCATCAATATAATCTAAATTAAGCCTATTGCTACAAGAACTTTCACCTATTTTGGAATTCCCAACCCTACCCCTTCTATACTCTGGTGAGAAACTATCATTCTTACTCCCAAAAAGAATCAGAGACATGAACTCACCAATAGGCTCACCATTACCATGGTTCACATTTTTCATTGGAGAATCTGCATGAACTTGACCCTCAACTTCAGCCCCTTGATCATCATTTTCTGGTAATTCCTCAATGACAACTTTACCCTTTGCATTTGGTGACATGAAGTAAGTCAATAAATTTGTCTTTCCATGCTCTGTGTACACCTCAATCAGCTTGTTATGTGCAATATATTTAGAAAGGTTGATCACATCCTGATCATTCCCTAAAGCTCTAAGACCAAATTGAAAGTCACCATTGGGTATCCTAAAATGGTAGTATATAACTGGGGATTCATCAGCGAATTCAGAATTCCATGGGTCTGGGTAACCTAGGTCAAGAATTATGGCATCAAGTTCATGCACAGAAAATTCATCAATGTCCACATAATCAACATAACGCACTTCACCTCCAATGTACTTTATATCAGGTAATTTAGTAAATTTCCCACCGTGATGAAGCTTAATACTAAACCATGTGGGTGCACCAGCTAAAAATCAAAATTATACATATTAACAAAGTTAAAATTTTGCATTTTTTAGTTCTAACTCAATAAGAAAATGCAAAGTATAAAAGTTAAAGAAAACAGAGCAGCTTACCATATACAGTTGATACATCAACAACTTCGTGTTTTGGTCTGATATGCCACATTACGAACACCATTTCCTATTAAACGTATGCCCTTATATGTGTAGTGTCAATTATCTTGTTTAGATAAGCAACGAGGGTTTTTTGCAGGTTCAATGGAGCATAAGCAAGAAGGAGGGAGTTGGGGAGTTGACGAGTGTTGGGGAAAGTAAATGAGGGGTAAATGTCAATTAATCCAAAAAACCGTTTATGCAAAAATGGTCCCTGACATGAAATGACGAAATTACCCTCACGTGTGAGGCACGTGAGGGGGCTTAACATTTCCAACTTAACGGGAGTTAAGTCCAGGGACCAAAACCACATAGAAACCACTCCAAAAGGACTATGGTTCCAAAAAACTCGTGGTTTGGACTAAAACCCCAAAATTTTGCATACCACAGGGACCATTTTTGCAATTTACTCTATTTTTAAATTAAAGAATTTAAGAGGCTCTATGCATTAGAGCTATAATTTAGATGATCACAAACGTTTGTTTTATTTTAGAAAATACGATTATAAATAAAACATAACTCAAATAGATGTATATTGTAAGACGGTATAATTTTGAACCTCACTATGCGTTTGTAACCGTATATGAGTATACTAGAAGGTGGTGTAGTGTTATGAGGTTAATAACTTGTGCTTGCACTTGACTATCATGTTGCCAAGGAGCTAAGTAAGCCTAAAAAAGGGTTGGAAGGGAATTTTAAAGCACCTTAAAAGATAATTAAGGCTAAGTATACACGGCATGACTTCTAACATTTCAAGAATGCAATACTAATGTATATTGAGCATATGATTGTATCCCGTCCTTTTCGTTGATATTTACCGGTAGACACCTTAACCCTTTTCTCTATTGTATCCGTTTTTGTTAATTATATAATTTTATAAATATATAACATTAATTTTATCCATCTTACCTCAAATGATACTTCTCTCATTGCTTTTCAAGAACTATTACCAAATATTATGTCAAAATTCATGTAATTGGAGGGTCCGTTCTCGAAAGATGAAATTAAATCCGTTGTTTAGAGTTGTGGTTTGGTATGCAGAAGTCCCCAGGACTCGATGGGTTCATGGTGGTTGTCGAGGCCAACACAAATAATAACCCTAAATATTACACACTAAAATAATGTATAGTGGTAAAGGGATCGAATCCACGGAGATTGGTTCAATTTATAACTCTATGAAAAATCTCTTTGTAAAAATACTTGTAAAATGACAATAAAAATAAAATGGGGGGTTTTGGTGTTTTGAAATACTTGAAACAAACTAGAATTAACTATGATTTAAATAGACAAATGCAACAAAAATAAGAGTTTGATGTAAAATCAATAAGGGAGAGATGGTTGACTTAAAGTTTCCTCACTTTGACTTTTGATGAACATATCATTAGAATCTAATGGTGCAATACTTTGATTTAAATCCTTAATTTGGCTATAGTAATCCAAGGAGCTTGAGATTACCTAGACTTTTCTTAATTGTTGAAATGGCTAGAGAAGCTCATAACAATTTCCTTAGTCAAAGTCACTAATTCCAAATAGCATGTAATTAGTGAAAGTCAACTAGCATTAAGAACCAAAAAGTCACCAAATCCAAGAGGGGTCAAATGCTTTCACCACCATGTTGGAGGAAATGTTTTTATGATTGTGTGAAGCAAAAACAACACAAAAATCATTTGTTGCTTGCTAATTTGAGGATCCTTTACTTAATCAAGAAATTAGCCAACTAATCACCACAAACACATTTAAACTCATGAACTAAAACATACAAGTAGTGATAAGATGTTAAAACACAAAACATTCCCATAAAGATTTAAGAACATGTTCATGGATTCTTCAACATTCAACAAAAGTTCAAAGGATTAACCAAAAGTCAACCAAAATTAGTTTAGCCAAGCATGGCTAAACCCAAAGAAACAAAGTTAGAGAAAATTGTACCAAACATTAAGCAAGAATCAAGAGGTAAAAATATGATGTTCTTCAAGTGTTCTTGGCCTTCAAAAGTCTTCAAAACTCCAGAGAGAATCTCCAAAAATCGGATGTCTAAGAGTCTCCAAAAGATGGGCACCAACCTTCCTCAAATAGCCTTCCAAAGTGATTTCCGAAAATGCCCCTGCAGAGCCCTGCGCGACCCGCGTGCTGCTGCGCGGGTGGGTTGCGCGGGTGGTGCCTGACTTGGGCTTCTTTGAGATTTTGGGCCTCCAAAGCATATCCCACTAGCCCAGATCGAATCCAATCACCTCCTAGCCCATTTTCTTCAAGTTTTTCTTCATTTAAAGCCCAATTTGACCTCCCCACATCCTCCAAAGCTCGTGCACTCTCCCGATTAAAAATCTACGTATGCCCGCATTTTGCAAATTTAAAGTTTATTTCTCTCCAAACCTTCAAATAACCATCAAGCTCGCTCCATGCACCATCTCCACAATCACCAAGCCTAACATCCTTTTTGCCTATCAAATCTCATCGCTTCCCATACTCCCGAACACTCCCGCTCCGCTAGACCCGAAAACCTGCAATTATGCTCACAAGATTCGAAAGTACCCGAAATAGTCATAAAATAACAAAATGGAAAATATGCATGGAAATTATCTAAATTATGAATGAAATATGCTAAAATAAACTATAAAAAGAAGTAAACAAAACTAACTATCAGTTCACCATTGATTTTTCCAAAAAAAAAAAAAAATAGAACTTAATTGGTGGAGATGGGGTTGATGCAATAAAAGAATTTGAGTCGTCGATGTAATATAATTTTTGTAATGTCAATTCCGAAATCATGACCCTTTGTATGTTTACAAGTTTCTCCCGATTAGTCTTATATGTGTAATCTATAAAATAATAGAAAAAGCTCTTGCAAATTGGCTAATGATGGTTGTTGGATCAATGATGAATAATGTTCAAAGGGCCTTAATGAAAAGTAAATATATCTTTGGTGGTCTGTTAATCTTAACGAAGTTCTTTCATGGAGTAAAAAGAGCTTTGGTCTTGAAGATAGATATAGAGAAATCGTTCGACTGCATGAATTCAGGGTATCTTGATAATACCTTCAAGGTAATGGGCTTCGAAGAAAAATGGAGAAGATGGATTCAAACTTGTCTAAAGTTGGATATTAGGTCTGTTTTGGTTAACGAAATACCAATGTGTAAGTTCAAAATGACTATAGGTCTAAGGCAAGGAACCCTTTCTCTCAATTCCCACACATATTGGTGATGGAGGGGTTCTATGTGGCTTTAATTAGAATGATTAACCAAGGTATTATAGAAGGGGGATTAATCAAGGTATTATAGAAAGGGGATCTCTTGGTGATAAAGTAAAAATATTGTACATCTTTTTACGTTGGCAATGTTATTCTAATTAGGAAGTGGTCGATAAATTTTTTGAAGTCTTTTGTGAGAATTTTGAAGGCATTTTACATGGTTCCTCGCCTTAATTAAATCTTGAAAAAAATTTGTGTATATGTGGTCGATGTCGATTTTATGGAAGTTGAACATATGGCAGACATTATTAATTTTAAAGCTTTTTGTTTTCATTCCTTTTGCCTTGGTGTTCCTGTGGGACATACTATAAACAAGAAAGAGGCGTGGCAACCTTTAGTTACTAAATTTCAAAAAAAAAAGATGGAAAAACAAAGATGTGTTCAATGGGAGTCGGTTGACTCTAATTAGATATATTATTGGAAGTATAAGCTTGTATTGGTTCTCACTCTATAAAACCACTATAGTTGTCATTAAAACTCTTGAAGGAAGGGCAAAATGGGAAAGATTGGCATTCCTATGGAAATAATGGTGTTTCTTTTTATGAGAAGGGCCAAAATAGCAAAAGTAACATTAGTAATAAAAAAGGAAGTGGTATGGGGGTGTTTTTGAGTAGCAAGGGTAATATGGGAAGTTCTTCGGTTAAGAATTTTCATCAGGTGACTAATTCAAAGGCGGATATAAGGAATAAAGCTCAAAATAATTCTGTTTATGTTCCTAAATCGGGGATGGATTTAAAAGTTAGTTCCAATTTTGATAAGATTCATCAAAATGAAAAAGGAGCTGATCCTGTGATTCCGTTCTCTAATAATCAATTTGATGCTTTGAATGATCTTGAGGATGATGATCAGTTCAGTTATTTAAAGGAAGGAGTTGGTGTTGTTGATTTGTCTTATTTGGATGATGTGGAACAAATGGAAGTTACCGAAGGTATCTTGGAGTATGATGCCAAAGTGGATGCTAATTCCCAATGACGGTCAACTTTAGGTTTTGGAATATTAGGGGAACGAACCAATCCCCTAAGCAAAAAGATATTAAAGATGTTATTAATTCCAATAATTTGAGTTTGTTTGTTGTTCTTGAATCTCAAGTCAGTTATAATAAGCTTAAAGAGAATTGTGATAAGATTTTTGGTTCTTGGAAGTGGATTGTGAATAGGGGTATTTCTAGAAATACTTCTCGCATAATAATTGGATGGAATCCCAAATTTTTGATGTTAACTTGATTGAATATAATGATCAAGTTTTGCATTGCAAAGTTGTTTTCCCTGAGAATAAGAAGGTTATTTTTTGTTCTTTTGTGTATGCTGCTAACAAATACACTGAACGAAGAATGTTGTGGTCTTCTTTGGAATATCATAACATATTAGTCAAAAATGATCCTTGGGTTATTTGTGGTGATTTTAATGTCACGTTAAAACTCAATGAAAGTACGGTTGACATTTCGAGATTCACCAGAGGCATGGTTGAATTTCTTGAGTGTGTTAACAAAATTAAGATCCAAGATGTTAACTGTAATGGGCTAAATTTTACTTAGAGCCAAAAGCCAAGAGGAGAATATGGTCTGTTGAAGAAGCTTGATCGCGTGATGGTAATTATAGCTTAATTGAAGCCTTTCCTTTTATATTTGTGTCTTTCCATCCTTATAGACTTTCAGACCATTGTCTGGTTATTGTGAATGTGCCTTTGAAGTTAAAGTTTAAAGTTTTACCTTTTAAATTTCCAAATGTCCTTACTCTTTCTCCTGAATTGTGAAATCCAAGGTTATAAAAGGTTCCAGTTTACTCAAAAACTCATAATGCTAAAAAAACCAATTCGTAAACTGTTAAGGGAGCAAGGGCATTTTTCAGAGAAGGTTGATCATTTTCACAAAGAGCTTGAGGATGTGCAATCTGATTTGGATTTGGATATGTTTAATCCTCAACTTCGTGAATTGGAGGCTATGTTTCTTGGAGAGTATAAAAAGGCTTATGATGAGGAGGAAAGAGACATAAGGCCAAAGTAGGAAAGATTTTTAAGACATAAAGCCAAAGTAGGAAAGATGTTTAAGACAGAAGGCCAAAGTTCATTGGCTTAGAGAGGGTGATTGTAATTCTAAATATTTTCATAAAATTGTCAAAGGGAAAAGAAATAAAAACAAAATTGAAACTATTTTAAACAATGAAGGGGTTTGGGTTGAAGGAGAAGAAGTGTATAAAGAATTTGTTGATTATTTCAGTGATTTTCTCGGAACTGAGTTTCCTTGTGAGCAGATTTTACAACCGCATTCTCTATTTGTTAAAAAGCTTGATCTTTCTCAAGCGGTTGAGATGTTTCAAATTGTCACCAATGAAGAAATTAAAAATGCCCTGTTTGACATAGATGATGACAAGGCCCCTGGATGGTTATTCTGCTAATTTTTTCAAATCCATGTGGTCCATTATTGGTGAAGACTTCTGTCAAGCTGTTAAAGAGTTTTTTGCGAATGGGTTGATTCTCAAAGAGATTAATGTTACAACCATTGCTTTGGTTCCCAAAATCATACGCCTGGAAAGATGAGTGACGACAGGCCTATCTCTTGTTGTTTGCTTATTTACAAGTGCGTCAGCAAAGTGATTGTCATAATTAGAAATCATTTAAGGTCCATTGTTTATGATAATCAATCAACATTTATACATGGAAGATCTATTATAGATAACATTCTTCTGTCTCAAGAGCTGGTTCGGGGGTATCATAGAGATCGTGGGTATTTTCGATGTGCTTTAAAGGTTGATATTCAGAAGGCTTATGACACTGTCAATTAGTCTTTTCTTCAGGATATTCTCTTTTATTTTGGTTTTCAGGGTGATTAGAGGAATAAATTTCTTTCTTATGCTAGAAGGTTGCAACTTATTTCCTCAATCCTTTATTGTCTTCCAGTGTATTGGGCCTCTTGCTTGCTTATTCCTGCTGCTACCATTAAGGAGATTGAGAAAATGATGAAAAATTTCCTTTGGAATTGTGATGAATCCAAGAAGGGTAGAGCTAAAATAGTTTGGTCTACTGTTTGTAGACTAATGGAATGTGGGGGTTTAGGCCTTAGAAACTTAAGAGCTTGGAATAAAGCCATTTTATCCAAAAGAATGTAGATGATTGTGTCTAATTCTGAATCTATGTGGGTTATATGGATCAACATCAACATTTTAAAAGGAAGGAGCTTTTAGGATATCGAGAAAAAACATGAGTTAAGCTGGTGTCGTAGAAATTTGATTAGACTGAGATCTAAATTTAGGAATCATTTTTTTAATAAGGTTGGGGATGGTGCTAACACCTTTATGTGGTATGATGATTGACATCAACTTGGTGCCTTTTCTTATGTTCTCTCTCCTAGAGTTTTCGAGTGTTGGCTTTAGAATTTCTAATAAAGTCAAAGATGTTATTGGTGATAGTTCGTAGTTTTAGCCCGATGATTGGCTTTCTATCATTCCTCAACTTAATGATTTTCAATTGTCTGTTCTTGATCCTTTAGTGGATGACAAGGTTTTATAAAGGAAAATGGACGGGAAAGTGGTGGATTTTGACATCTAACAAGTTTGGAATGATCTTAGTGAGTGTGATCCGATTGAGCCATGGGTTCATTTTGTTTGGTTTAAGCAGCGAATTCCTAAACATTCTTTTATTCTGTGGCTTGCTATCCATGAAAGGTTGAATACTCAGGATATAATGAAGTTATGGGATAGTAATAAAAATCATAATTGCCCTCTTTGTAATACTTAATCAGACTCTCATTCTCATTTATTTTTTAGTGCCTTTTTTCTTCTTTTGTTTGGAAGTCTGTGAAAGAAATAGTGGAGATTAGAAGTGGTTCTTATGTGTGGAGGAATCTTGTTGAAGAACTCCTGAATTTGCTCAAAGGAAAAAGCATTATAATTTTTATTATGAAAATTGCTTTTGCTGTCTCGGTTTACCATATTTGGAGAGAAAGAAATTTCAGACTTTTCAAAAAAGGAAATAATAAGGAGAATAAGGCCAATTTGAACATTTTTGAAGAAATTTGTCTTAAACTTATTGGGTTTAAGGGTGGTTACTTGGGATTTGACAATGTTGTCAAGAGGAAGTGGGGTATTCCCGTTGGAGAGAAGGATAATGATCTTTTTGATGATTAGTGGAATTGACGGAATTGGGTTTAGCAATTTTCCTCTTAAAATTGCTTTGCTTATCGGTTTTATCCCGATTTTCTTAAGGTTTTTACCTTTTGAAGTGGTTTTAATAACGCAAATGGGTTTTATCCCCATTCTCTGTTGTTTTACTTCTAGGTAACTAGGAGTCTCCACCTCTGTGGGTGCCACTGCTGTTTCAATTTGCAAGTGGTGGGATATTTACCCGACAATACACGGGCTTGAGTACGTCATCCTTAGACTGTACTGCTTTTGGGTTGGTTGTTTCCTTTTTTATAATAAAAACAACCACTTGTTGATCTTTTGGGTTTTCCTTAAGATTTTTGTTGTCCGGTTTATCTTGGATATCATTGGATTTTTATCCTTTGATGTGGAAATTAATGGATGTAATTCAATTTATTTTGGATTTAGGTTTCCTGGATATTCTTTGAATATATTTATAATAAAACAAATTGACGGCAAATGGTTTAGCATTTTTCCTTCTAAAATTGCTTTGCATGTCGGTTTTATCCCGACTTTCTTAAGGTATCTTCCTTTTGAAGTGGTTCTCATTTTAATGCAAATGGGTTTTATCCCCATTATTCGTTGTTTTCTTCCTAGGCAACTAGGAATCTCCATGTTTGTGGGTGCCACTGCTATTTCCATTAGCAAGTGGTGGGATATTCACCCGACAATACATGGGCTTGAGTACGTTATCCTTAGATTGTACTATTTTTGGGTTGGTTGTTTCCTTTTTTCTAATAAAAATAACCACTTTTTGATCTTTTGGTTTTACCTTAAGACTTTTGACAACTAGTTCATCCTGGTTATCATTGGAATTTATTCCTTTGATGTGGATATTGAAGGCTCTAATTGCAATTTTTTTGCATTAACCTTTAGGGGTATTTATGGAAATACCTTAATAAAAAAGGAATTGACGGGATTTATTTCTTTGGTTCGACTCCAAAGAAGATAGTTGTTCGGTTTTATATTTATGAGCATAAAAATTTCGGCATTTTTTTGCCTAAGGGTTCAAATCCCGAAGATAGTTGTTTTACCTTTCGACGGTATTTTTGGAAATTTTCCAATCAAATTCAAATTGATGGTATTTATTTCTTTGGTTCGACTCCAAAGAAGATAGTTGGTTGGTTTAATATTTTTGAACTTAAAAATATTGGTTCTCATTTGCTCAAGGGTTTGAATTTTGCTAATAGTTGGTCCAAAAAAAGATTTAATGCTTTTCAAAAGTTGGCTACTTGGGAGATTGCTTGGTTGCTTATTTGAAGACTCTTTGGGGTAAATTTGTCAAATATGTTGATGGAGCTAATTTGAAGATTAGAAGTTTTTGTGATTTTCCCAGATTTTGCATTTTTCTTTCATGGCGCTTGAAGTTCATTTTTTTGTTGAAAGAATATGTTGAAAGGAAGATTAATGCTTTTGGATCTAAAGATAGTTTCACTCAACTTGGGGACTTGTTGTTTAAATGTATTGTTATTTTGAGGTTATAGTTGTCTTTGGTCAAGAATGGATTGGGTTTTAATAGAAGATTTTTGAAGAACAAAGGAGAGGATTTCAAGAATTCTAAAGCTCAAAGGAAGTTGGTTGTTGTTTTTGGAATTAGTTTGGATTGGATTGTTTCGGAAGTTCGTGAAGATGTGATGGTGTTGGTCGATGATTCTCACAATTTTGAAGTCCCTTGGTTGCCTTGTGACATTAGATTTATTTTTCATGCCATGGAGTATTTTTTCGAGTATGATGTCAAAATTTTATTTTTGCTTTGGTTGAATTTGAAGTACATCTTGAAGATCGAAGATATGGAAGATTCTTGGAGATTAAAGATTGTGGCTCATGGGCTCAATGATTTTTTATTAGTGAGCTACTTTTGGTTTCGCTCCATTCCTTTGAATTGGATTTGGACTTAGATTGGTTAGTGGTGTTTAGATAGGTGTCGTTGTAATTTTTAATTTCTCTATTTGGTAGCTTGTTTTAGTTTGTTAGTTAGCTTTGCTTTCTTGTCTTATAATTAGTTTTTTTTGGACGGTTGCCCTCCTTCCTTTGTATTGTTTTTTTTCTTTTAGTAAAATTTGCCAAGGAGTTTCCTCTTTTATCCCAAAAAAATAAATAAATAAATAAATAACTCTTGAAGGAACTTATAAGACCTTTTTTTATAAGGATATTACAACAATCGAAAGGATATGACAACAATCGAAAGGATATTACAACAATCGAAAAATGTTGTGGATTAAGTGGAATAGAGTTAGGAGAGACAAGGTAGATTACATGTGGGTATATTGTTTGCTATAAATAAAGATTTTCTATTTAAATGGTGTTGGAAATTTCAAACAAGTAGAAACATTATTAGTCATCAAGGATATACACGGATCTACCAGGGCGTTTCAAGGCTAATAAAATGTAATGAGTGCAACTTGAAACAAAATTTGCAGGCATATCGGAAGGAATACACTCGGGTTCATTTTCCAAGGATATGTGAAGCTTGCCTTTGGAAAAAGATGATTCATATATAGTTGCGTCTTGTTAAATATTTAATATTAGATTATAACTCATGTACTATACGATTTACAAAATAGAATAACATAAAGACTATACAAACCATAATCATTAATCATAAATTTACAAACTGTTGTTTTTAATTAATATCTAAAATAGTTTCAAAACATCATCGATATTCTTTAGCTCGAGATTAATTATAAAATCAGCGTATTATACAATTAAATATAAATTTTAATAGATTGAAAAAACCAAAAGAAACATACATGGTTATATCATTGTTTATTTAAAATCCTAAAATAAGAAAATGTAAGAAATATACATGAATGCAAAATGAAAAAAAAAATTATAACTAAAAATGATGAATAAATATGTATTACAATAATAAATAAAAGATGTTATAAACAAACAAAAAAAATATATTATTTCTTTATAAACTTCAAAACACTTTTTTATATGAAACATAGAAAGTTGTATTTGTAAGTCTATCATTTTATCTAAAGTAATAATTTTAATCTCTCTACTTTAAACTTTAAATATAACAATATACAAATGATCATGTGTGAGGTTCAATAGATAACCATTATTAACAAGAATCAAGAAACCATTTGTAAGCATCGAAAATCATAATAATCAACGGCCAAAGGAATGGATGTACACTTGTACATTGAATACACATATACCAGATTATACCATAAAACTCACATCTTTACCAAAAAAAATTCACATCTTTTTTCGTTTATAATTTTTTTATGCCACGTTTTTTATCGAAAAAAACCGAATATACCTTTGTTCATGATTTTTCGTCATCTTTCCATAGAGATCCATATTTGATATATAAAAAGCAAAAAAAATCGAAAAAAACTCACTTCGTTTTTTGTTTTTTTTTTCAATATTTAAGTTTATTTTTATCCAAAAAAACTAATTATACCAAAAAAAATTCACAGAATACAAAAGTTTAAACTTCTTGCTTCAAAGCTGAAATATTTCAGCTTTGATATCTCATCTTTGAAGGATTGTAATTTATCGAATATAACACCAAAAACAACTAAATTATAGTCTAAAATCATCTACAAACTCCAAGTTATACGTTGGAGAAAATCGCATCTCAATCCAACTTCAAAAGAATGAGATATGTTTGTTTAAAAAATTTCACTGAATACAAAAGTTTAACTTTCTTGCTGAAAAGCTGAAATATTTCAGCTTTAAAGAATTGTAACTCATCGAATATAGCACCAAAAACAACAGAATTATAGTCTAAAATCATCTACAAACTCTAAATTACACGTTAGAAAAAAACTGCATGTCAATCCGACTTATTGTTTAAAGAATTTCACAGAATACAAAAGTTTAAATTTCTTGCTGAAAAGCAGAAATATTTCAGCTTCGATATCTCATATTTGAAGGATTGTAACTCATTGAATATAATACCAAAAACAACAAAATTATAGTCAAAAATCATCTACAAACTCTAAATTACACGTTGGAAAAATCCTATGTCAATCCGACTTAAAACGAATGAGATATGTTTGTTTAAAGAATTTCATAAAATAGAATTTTTTTTTAAAATAAGCCGGTCCAAAACCGGTTTTTACTCGGAACCGGTAAAAAAACCGGGTCAGTTTTGCTGAAATCCTAGCACCAAGAACCGGTCCAGGGGTTCAAAAAAACATTCCCCTTCGATCTGGTCCAGATGTCCAAATGTTCATCCTTACTTATAATCAACATAGAAGGCCGACTTGGTTTGTTCTCTGTCCGGATAACGCAAGAGATTGTAACCATCTAGGTAACCAAATTGATGTGGTGAGAAACTATTTCACAAAAAACAATAATATTAATAACCATAACAATAATGTGATCAAATCAATGAAACTATGTTGCTAGTTAAACGAATGAACACAAATTCTCATTCGTTTGGTTAAACAAACGAACTGAACAATAACCTCGTTCGTTCATTTATGTTCGTGAACATATATTTATTTCAATAAAATAATAATCATAGAACATATATTTATATAACTATATATGAACGAATACAGTGATATTATGCATGCATTATTTAACTATCAAGCAAATATGTAAGCATTTTCTTAATGGTTTCAGGGAAATCTCAATGATATATAAACACAGTATAAATTGCAATTATAACTAATGGAGGCCTGATAACATTATCAATTATATTTAGTAAGTTTTTTGTTTTTAGTAAGGCCATTTAGAGTTTGGAAATCGAGGCATGTGTGTTGCAATGTATTTACATTTACAGTTATGGGATTAAACTTCGAGGAAAACTGAAGTTTTTATAATCTTTTACCGTGTTTAGTCCAAAAACAAAACTAGTTGCTCCTTTATAATGCAAGATGAAAAATAAGTATATTTCCATACATAAATCAATAATTTAATATTAGAAGAAAGATAAGGACGTCATATACAACAATCACATGTGAACAAATTGGGAGAAACCAAAGATAATCCTAATAAAAACACTACATGTCAAACCACTCACCTTCATATTCATAATAAACAAGTTAGGCTATATCGACAAAGATTTTGAAAAAAACCAAACTGTTCATATGGTATACAAGTGTCATCTCCTAATAGCTAGGTTATACAATTTTTTTAAGATAAGGATGCAGCCACAACATCATTCAACCTATAAGAGAGGAAGACCACAAAATGACTTCTTTAAGAAATTTACTTCCTTCAAATTCGAATCTTTATAAACCCCACTTTTAACTTTTCTATCGTCATTTGAAAGTAGTAGAAATGGAATTGGCACAAATAGTCAAGGAATAATAGAAGGAGAAAAATTAGGTTACCATGCAAATCTTTATAGGATTATCATCACACTAGAAGAACACGAAACAAGAAACAAGAAACAATTCATAAAATAAAGTATTATTTAATGAAGATATTATATTTTAAAGGAGAAAACTAAGAAAAAAACAAATTGCCTAAAGATGACATATCTACATCATTTATCAAAAGAAAGAAAGAGGTCTCATGCATACAGGTGTTTGTGGATTATTTAGTATACAACATATATGTATACATGTACCTTTTTTATTGGATAAAAACAATCCCATGACTTTTAGATATCTAAAACGGATTGGAAAAATCAAAGACAGGCCTAATAAAACACACCAATCACTTTCATATTCATAAAATAAATATGGAGATATCAAGAAAGAGTTTTCTGGAATCCAAACTATTCATATGGTGGACACGTGTCATCTCCTAATAAGCCAAAGAATTATTCAAACAATATAAAAGACCAAATGAAGAATCTGTGGGGTCCAGGGACAATTTTCAGCCACAATGTCATTCAACTTTCAATAGTAACCATTGAAATAGAAATTAATAATTTATCTAATCTTGATTTAAGAATTTAGAGGAGACCATAAGCTACTTGTTTAGAAGTTTACTTCCTTCAAATTCTCATATCTAAAAACCCCAATTTTAACTTTTCTGTTGACTTTTTCCATATAAAAGAACTCTCATCATCATCACTCAAGAAGACACACACATTCATCTATCTCTCTTTCTCTCTTTAGCACCATAGCTTTAGATCATCATAGAAACATAAACATGATGCAATCACAACTTCTCCTTCATCCCTCTTGGCCAACTCACTCTTATTTTCACTCAATTCCTCAACACTCCTCACTGATTCCATCTTTCTCCGAGAATGACTTTTTAGGTTATGATCACATGGAGAGTTTTGATGATGTTTTCAGATGGTTGTGTGATGATGATGATCAACAGATGGAATCAGAGATTCCAACTGACAAATCCACCGAAAACAGCCCAACCCTCTCCATCACCTCAAGTGAGTCATTTGATTCAGAAGCCATGGAAATGGAATCCAAAACAGGAATCCAAAATTTACTCATGGCATATGCAGAAGCCATGGGATTACAACAGAGAAAGCTGGCTGAAGTGATTCAGAAATGTATAAGTGAAAAAGTCAACCCCAATGGTCAAACCCTTGAACGTTTAGCACTTAACTTGTTCCCATGTTCTGAGAATGAAAAAGAGTATCTAAAACAAGAATCTATTAGAAATTTTAAGGCTGCATTCAGAGGGTTCTATGAGATCTTTCCTTATGGAAGGTTTGCTCATTTCACAGCAAATTCAGCAATCCTTGAAGCTGTTCCAAACCATGTTGACTCAGTTCATATAGTTGACTTTGACATGGGTGAAGGAAGTCAATGGCCTGTGGTCATACAAGTCATGGCACAAAGAAGAAAATCATTGACCATTACAAGTGTGAAGCTAGAAGATGATAACTCAGGATTATTTGAAGAGACCAAGATGCATCTGTTAAACTATGCGGGAAGTTTTGGTCTAAATTTGAAAGTAGAAGAAAAGGAATTGGGTCAAATAGTCAACAGGAATGAGTTTATGGCTTTCAATTGTATGGTTGGGATTCCACATATGGGAAGAACAAGGAGAAGAACTCAAGTTATGGAGTTTCTTAAGGTAGCAAAACAGTTATTGGTGAAAACCCAAGGAATTATAACCTTTGGGGATGGAGAATACAGTGACAGAATGGAAAATTACCCAACCTACCCTTCGTTCTTTGATGGGAATTTGTCACATTATAAAGCATTGTATGAATCAATGGAACTGGGGTTTCCTAGTTATTTAACCGAAGGAAGGGTAGCTATGGAAACCCTTTTCATTGCACCTTTTATATCATCAATGTCTTGGTTACAGAAATGGGAGGAAGGAAGAGAAAACTTGTTTTCCCAAAATGACCTTGGGTTAAAAGGAAGAAGGGTGAGCATGGAAAGCTGGAATGAAGTGAGGGAATTGGTGAAGGAAGGAGAAAGTATGTATAAGGTTAGAGTTGAAGGAGGGAATGAGAATGAAATGGTGTTGGAATGGAATGGAATTCCACTTGTGAGAGTTTCTGTTTGGATGTAGTTAGAGAGATATACAAAACATGCATTCCTAGAATCATAGAATTATAGATCTGTACAAAAATTAATTATTTTTTTCATTGAAAAAAATAAATAAATTCACTCATTCTAGCATCAAAATAACAAACTTGAAATAACATATTCCCTATCCCTCCTTTCATAGAAGTTGTAAGTTTGACTACAGATGTAGTTTAAGTAAAAAACATTGGATCATTTTTAAGTGGTGAATTTTCAAAAAAAACATAGAAATTGATAGCGCTTCTATTGCAGTATACATAGTCATAATAGGACTCATTTGGGATTTTGGAATTGATTCTTTTGGGAAAAAGGTTCCAAAATGGTAAAATGTCAACCACATCTTTCAACAATAATGAAATAGAGAGACTGGTGAGGATCAAATTCAGTATCATCCACTAACTTTGGAGACAAGGATGAGCATAAAATCTATTTTACAATAAGAATTTGCCAAAATGAAAACTTTGCGACTAATGTGCACATAATAAAGTTAAAATTTGTTGTAATGAGTAGGTTTCTGACAAAGTGATTGATGGGGATATTAACAATTTAATATAAGATTGAAGGGTAAAGCTGATCAGCCTTAAGAAAACTCCAAGGCATGAAGAAAGACAAAAATGAGGTCCTCAAGTAGGTAAATTACTTCAAATTCTTATTCGTAATATCCACTTTAATGTTTCTCTTTGATTTCTATCAACAAATACGGTATATAAACATATCAAGAAACACCCAACCAGTCATCAAAACTCAAAGCAAAAAATTTCTATCTACTTAGCTTCAAAATCATCATCAAAAAAATAACAAGATGATGCTTCTTCTGAGCTTCTACTTCAAGCTTCTTGGCCAATTCAATCTTATTTTTATTCAAATCTTAATCATTTTGGTCTAAACATGTGTTTTTATGTGAGTAAATACCATGATTGTTCTTCTTCAATCAATAGCACAGCAGAAAACTCATTGTTGGGTTGTGATCAGATACAAAACCCTTTAATGGATGTGTGATGAGAATCAAGAAATAGAGGAGATTTAATTCATCAATTGTTCAGAAAATCAATAAGACAAGTATGTTTGTTGAAGAACTTTTATGGAAACTTCAAGCAGATGATGACTTAGGCAGCTCATTAACTATGCAAGAGATGTTAGTGTAAACTTGAAGGTAGAATGGTAAATTCCAACTTCTTTAAAAAGTTTACTTCCTTCAAATTCCAACTTTTATAAACCCCACATTTTTAACTTTTTATGTTGACATTTGAAACTAGAAGAAATGGAATTGGCACAAAGAGTCAAAGGAAATACAGGGAGGAAATATATTTTTTTCCTATATAATTATATATACCAATTATCATGAGACATTAGAGGAGCTCCAAACAAGAAACAAGAGACGATTCATAAAAAAATAAAGCTTTATCAAATGAAGATATTATATTTTAACTGAGAAAACTAAGAACAAGACAAAAGGCCTAAAGATATCATATCAACAAGCATATCTACAACATTTATAAAAAGAAAGAAAAGCACACAAAACCGTAACTAATTCCAAATTCTAAGAATACAAAACACATTAAACGTTACAATAATATATCATGTCACATCCATAATAAACTAGTAAAACAAGAAAGAGTTTGTAAGAAATCAAACACTGTTCACAATGTCAATATCATTTGAAAATTCACTGAATCAGGCAAAGATCACAAATTATTACTCAATTACATGTTCCTTTTTTATTGGATGATAACAATTCCATCGTGACTTCTATATATGTTTATCCAGATAAGAGCCTAGAAAAATAATTATATTTTGATACATAAATCCAGAATTGAATGTAATATTTATGAAAGATAAGAATATTAGAAGAATAATAAGGACGACATATACAACAACCATATATAAAAGAGATTAGGACAACCAAAGATAGGCCTAATAAAACACGCCAATCACCTTCATATTCATAAAATAACAAATAAAGATATACCAAGAAAGAGTTTGATGAAACCAAACTGTTCACATGGTAAACAAGTGTCATCTTCTAATAGGTCAGACAATTATTCAAACAAAAAAAAAACCATATAAAAATTCTGTGGGTTCCACAGACAAAATGCAGCCATATCATCGTTCAACTTTCAATTTAATACCCAAAAAAAAATCTCTTCTTGATTGAGAATAAAACAATATAATATAAGACAGGAAGACCAAAAACGATAACTTGCTTCAAATTCCTATTTCTATAAAGGATCACAATCATCATAACTCAAGGAAACACATCTCTCTCTTTTTCCTCATAGCTTTAGATCATTACAGAAACAAAAACATGATGCAATCAGAGCTTCTGATTCAACCCTCTTGGCCAAATCAATCCTATTTTCACTCGGTTCTAGATCAAGATGTTCTAAACCATGAACACTCTTCACTGATTTCATCTTTGTATATGAATGAATTTTTGGATTATGATCATATGGAGGGTTTGGATGATGTGTGTAGTTGGTTGTGTGATGATGATCAAAAGATGGAATCAGAGATTCCAACCGATAAATCCACCGAAAACAGCTACATATGGAGCCCAACCATCTCCATGACCTCAAGTGAGTCACATGATTCAGAAGCCATGGAAATGGAATCCGAAACAGGAATCCAAAATTTACTCACAGCATACGCAGAAGCCATAGGATTACAACAGAGAGATCTGGCTGAAGTGATTCAGAAATGTATAAGTGAAAAAGTCAACCCCAATGGTCAAACCCTTGAACGTTTAGCACTTAATTTGTTCCCATGTTCTGAGAATGAAAAAGAGTATCTAAAACAAGAATCCATTAGAAACTTCAAGACAGCATTCAGAGGATTCTATGAGATCTTTCCCTATGGAAGATTTGCTCATTTCACAGCAAATTCAGCAATCCTTGAAGCTGTTCCAAATCATGTTGACTCGGTTCAGATAGTTGACTTTGACATGGGTGAAGGAAGTCAATGGCCTGTGGTGATACAAGTCATGGCACAAAGAAGAAAATCATTGACTATTACAAGTGTGAAGCTAGAAGATGATAACTCAGGATTATTTGAAGAGACAAAGATGCATCTGTTAAACTATGCAGGAAGTTTTGGTCTAAATTTGAAAGTAGAAGAAAAGGAATTGGGTCAAATAGTCAACAGGAATGAGTTTATGGCTTTTAATTGTATGCTTGGGCTTCCACATATGGGAAGGACAAGGAGAAGAACTCAAGTTATGGATTTTCTTAAGGTAGCAAAACAGTTATTGGTGAAAACCCAAGGAATTATAACCTTTGGGGATGGAGAATACAGTGAAAGAATGGAAAATTCCCCAAACTACCCTTCGTTCTTTGATGGGAATTTGTCACACTACAAAGCACTGTATGAATCAATGGAATGGGGTTTTCCTAGTTATCTGAATGAAGGAAGGATAGCCATGGAAACGCTTTTCATTGCACCTTTTATATCATCGACATCTTGGTTACAAAAATGGAAGGAAGGAAGAGAAAATATGTTTTCCCAAAACGACCTTGGGTTAAAAGGAAGAAAGATGAGTAGAGAAAGCTGGAGTGAAGTGAGAGAATTAGTTAAGGAAGGAGAAAGCCCATATGGAATCAGAGTTGAAGGAGGGAATGAGAATGAAATGGTGTTGGAATGGAAAGGGATTCCACTTGTGAGAGTTTCTGCTTGGATGTAGGTAGATAAATCATAAATATACATGCCTTAGATAGAATTATAAATCTGCACAAAATTAATTATTCTTACATAATGAAAATATCTTCTGTACAAAGATTTCTAATACAAATCAATTGTTTCCAACTATCTCACTACTTCCATCCATTTATATCAGTTAACACAGTTAAATATACATTTCTAGATTGTGAAAAGAGTGATATGATATTAAAGAAAAAGGTTCAAAAAATTAGAGGAATGAAAAGGGAAGACAAAAATCATATCTTAAAACAGGGTTAATGATCAATGATAAGCCAAATAAAAAGGACATGTCGCATCAGTCACCTTCATATTCATAATAAACAAGACATATCAAAAAAGAGTTTGCATTAAATCAAGATTCCATTCCATGGCTTTCTAAGGCTATTTTTGGTGATGAGGATCAGGAGGGCAAATACGTCTTTTGTACTGCATGATAAACAAGAGATAATTCATAAAATAAAGTGTGATCAGAACACCATGAGGTACTCAAAACAAGAAACAAGAGATAATTCATAAAATAAAGTGTAATCAAAAGAAGATATTATAGTTTTAGGAAGAAAACTGAAACAAGACAAAGTGCCTAAATATATCATATACAACAAGAATATCGAAAATATTTATCAAAAGAAAGAGAAAAAAAAAAAAACATATTTCAAAACAGAATCCGATTAGCTAATTCCAAATTCTGAGAATGCAAAACACATTAAACTTCATAAAAATATATGATGTCACAACCATCACCCATCACATCCATAATAAAATAGTAAGATTATAACAAAAAAGAGTTTGTAAGAACCCAAACACTTCACAATGTCAACATTATATGAACATTTGTTAAATAAACAATTGAAATTATTGGAGAACCACAGACAGCAAACAGCCACAATATCATTCAACCAACAAGTTAATACCCAATTACCACAATAATTTAATACCAAAAAAGATAAGACATATATATTTATCTAGAAATAGGTGTGGCTATTTTATTGGATGAAAGCAATCCCATAACCTCTAGCATCAAAATGACAATCTTGAAAAAGCATATTCCCTCATTTTCATGAGTTTGATTAGACGTGTAATTTAAGTAAGACTGTTGGATCATTTTTCAGAGATCAATTTACAAAAATAGAGCAATCTATAGCTTCTAATGGAGCATATCAAGTCATAATAAAAGCATTTATTTGGGATTTTGGAATTGATTCTTCCAAGAAAAAGGTTCTAAAATGGTGAATTGTCTACCACATCTTTGAACAATAACGAAATAGAGAGAATGATGAGAAGCAAAATCAATATCATCCACTACCTTTGATGACAAGGATGAGTATAAAAGCTATTTTAGATTGAAAATTTACCAAAATGGCAAAATGAAAAGTTTGCAATTGATATGGATATACTAAAGTTGAATTTTTTTGAAGTGAGTAGTATTCGGACAAAATGATTGATGGATATATTAACAATTTAATATTAAGATTGATGGGTACAGCTGACCAAACTTAAGAAAACTCCAAGGCATAAAGAAAGACAAATTGAGGCCTCCAAGTAGTTAAATTAATTCAAATTCTTATTCATATATCCACTTTAACTTTTCTTTTAACTTCTATTAACAAATATGATATATAAACATATCAAGAAACACCCCAACACTCATCAAAACTCAAGCCACAAAGTTCTATCCACTTACCTTCAATATCATCATCAAGAAAATAAAAAGAAGATGGAGTCTGAGCTTTTACTTCAGACCTCTTGGCCAACTCAATCTTATTTTCATTCAAATCTTGATCATTATGATCCAAACATGGATATTTATGCGAGTTATTACCATGAATTTTCTTCTTCAATCAATAGCTCCCCAGAAAACTCATTGATTTCATCAGAACCATATGTCGAATCTCCATTGTTGGGTTATGATCAGATACAAAAACCTTCAATGGCTGATGATGATTCACACAACATTAACACACTTGATGATGTGTGCCAATGGTTATGTGATGAGAATCAAGAAATAGAAGAGATTCAATCGGAAAAGTCTACTGAAACTGAAAGTGTTCATGTATGGAGTCCAGACCTTTCCATGACATCAGATGATGTCATGGAAACAAGACTGGAGGATCTACTGAAGGCCTATGCAGATGCTATGACAATGGGACAAACAGAGCTTGTGAAAGTGATTGTGAGATGTATAAGTGAAAAAATAAGCCCTATAGGTCCAGTCCTCGAACGCATAGCCTTCAATTTGTTTAAAAGTGCAGAAAATCAAGGAGATGAGTACCTTAAAGAAGAACTGATGAGAAACTTCAAGTCAGCATTCAGAGCCTTCTATGATATCTTTCCTTATGGGAGATTTGCCCATTTCACAGCAAATTCAGTCATCCTCAAAGCTGTTCAATCCAATGTAGAATCTGTTCACATCGTTGACTTTGACTTGGGTGAAGGAACTCAATGGCCTCCAGTGATAGAAGCTGTAGCACAACAAAGAAAATCATTGACTTTGACCATTACAGGTGTCAAACTAGAAGAACATGACTTCAATTTTACAGAGACAAAGAGGCAGCTATCTAACTATGCAAGAGATGTTGGTGTACAGTTGAAGGTAGAAGAAGTCGAATTGGGAAATTTGGTAAAAGTAATGGAGGGAAAATTAGACACAGAATTTTTGGCCTTCAATTGTATGATTGGCCTTCCACATATGGTAAGCATAAGGAAAAGAACTCAAGCTATCAAATTCCTAAAGTTAGCAAAAGAGATATTAACAAACAGCAAAGGGATCATAACATTTGGTGATGGCGAAAATGGTGGCAAAACGGTAAATTCATCAAACTATGCTTCATTCTTTGATGGGAATTTGTCACACTACAAAGCTTTATATGAATCAATGGAATGGGGGATTCCAAGTTACCTCACTGAAGCGAGGATAGCTTTGGAGACTCTTTTTATTGCACCTTCTATTTCATCTTTGTCTTGGTTCCAAAAGTGGGAAGAAGGACAAGAAGAAGTTGTTTCTTTGAAGGGTATTGGGTTAAAAGGACAGTCGATGAACATAGAAAGCTGGAATGAAGCCAGGGAATTGGTGAATGAAAGAGAAAGTCCATATGGAATCGGAATTGGAGGAGAAAATGGGAATGAAATGGTGTTGGAGTGGAGAGGAACTCCAGTAGTGAAAGTTTCTGCTTGGGTGTAAGTGAAAGATACAGAATCTTGATAGTTAGGCATATATAGATGTGTACAAAAATTAGGTATTTGAAAGTAATATGTGCATTTAAAATAGATGATGATGATGATATCCTAAACTTGAGATCAGAAACCGCATCTTCTTTACTGATAAACATATTTGTTGTGCAAATTTCAAACGTTATAATAACATCATCACACATAGCAGCTGTTCTTCAAAATTTGCATATTCAGGTAAGGACTAAGGAGTAAATGGAAGAAAACTGATTATTGAGGTAAACATGGAATTACCTAATTATGTCTAAACTTGCATACCATTGAGTTAAATTGCTTTGAATCCACGTCGAAATTGGAGGATCAGTAAAATTATACAGTGAGAGTAGTAAAAAACGAAAATAATAAAATCCCTAGACCTAAGTTAAGGTGAAGAATTTGATGTGAAAAATTAAAAACGTCGACAGCAGGATTCGAACCTGCGCAGGCAAAGCCCAACAGATTTCGAGTCTGTCTCCTTAACCACTCGGACATATCGACGCTACGTTGAAGGTTAACAAATATAAAACATATAACAATAACTTTCATTTTGTAACCTTTAAGTGGAATAAAAGTCATTAAATAAAAACTTTTATGCTATTATTTCCAAAAATATTTGTATTTTTCGGTGCTAAGTTAGTAAATTGTTGCCAACCAAACACAGTAGGATCATGTAGACATATTTTTAATGCAACAAAAATTTCATAACTATTGTGTTTTGTTCAAATTTAAGAAGAAATCATTGCAATAAAATAAAGTAATTTTAATTTAGAAAATTATGAATCAACTCAAGGTGTTTATTTTAATTGGTTTTATGGTTACAGACGATGACAATATTTGATTATATGACCTTTATTATCTAAATCAAGTTTATACATTGACTTAACATTCCACATTTTTCCAGTTAAGTTTCACACGAGTAACTCATTCCCATTTAATCATACATATCATTTTAATATGATGTGGGATATTGATGACTTGTTTTGTAAGAGGTCATGACCAATGTTATATGGTTTGTTGTTTTTTATCTATAGAATACATGACAACCACATATTATTTAGATTTATCAATAAACATTAGCAGGCTAGCTATCTATATGTGTTTAGGATGTCTTCCAGTAGGTGGTTTTCAAAAAGTTCCAATTCCAAGACAACTTTATGAAATGTTATTGGTAGTCCTCTTAATGCCTCCGGAAAACCCATTTCCTTATAAACTTAGTGTATTGATTTTGGCCAAGTTCGAATCATGCAATCATGAAAACAAAACCTAGGTGCTAATTTTTTGAGTATATGACACAGGGACCATTCTTGCAAGTTACTATTTAATAAAAAAAAGTATCTACTGCTAAACTTTTTAAAATGACCATCATGTCCTTGGAACGAAAACTAAAAAAAACAGCAACATACTACACAGACCAAATATGTAAGATTTCCATAAGCATATTACTATTAAACTATATTTTTGTAATGCATATATTAAAAAGTATCCAATTTTTTGTTAAGCTTTATTAGATGAGATAAAATAACAATCTTGTCCTTTATTTTGATTATGATGATGTGATATGATAGGTGTTGGGAGAGGGTCTGCAATGGATTTTACAGGGAAAGAGGCATTAACTTGTTTCTTTAAGTGTTGAAAATCCGAATGGATTTGTGCTTCATGTTTTCATAAAAAATGATACATGGATTTGAGTTGTTCTGAAAAAGTTCACAGTTGAGGCTGACTTTAGTCTTTAAATTCTTGATTCAGTGGACCTATTAGCCTTACATTCGTCTTCATTTTACATCAATGTTGCACCAAATGACCTTTTGTGCTTCCTTTGGTCTCTATTGATGGCATATGGTATTGGGGTGTGTTTGGAAGGTAAAATTCATTTTAGTCTTTAAATTTTGTTTGATCACTTATAGTGTGTGTATATTTATATTTATGTATATGCGATTTTTTTCTATCTAATCTACATAATTATTATTATTATAAACTTGGTGTTTGACAGGTTCCAAAACATATCTTATCTTCATAAGAGGTAGTTGCAATCGATGATGCCAAGACAAAAACGAAGAGTGTTTCGCCACTTCCGACCTAACTTTGTGGTATATGCCTTCCGGTAGTTTGATTACCCATATAGTGCACATGCATAATTGAACTAATAAGATTATTTGGAGCATTGAGTCATTTTCGTGATCAAATATTCCTTTTAAGAGTCCCAACTTTGTATATGTAAGGAAAATATAATATGGCTGAGAGTTTAGGAAGCTTGATCATGGAAGGGAAGTAGCACACTCCTTAAGTTTGTCTCACGTTGTGAAAAAAGTTGGTGGACCATGCTTATAAAATAACGATAGTGCATTAAATTCATAAAATTAGATAAAGATGAAATCGGTAAGATATGGAACCTGATTGTATTGGTATTATTCTGACTGACTTCAAAGAGGTTATAAATTTTAAATAGTCGTGTAGCTAGTTGCATCATGTTAGGAATTGTCACTTCTAGTTCCGTGACTGATTCAATGTTATTTAGGCGAGTATCTGCCATTATGTGCTCCTAATGGACACCCTTTCATTTTAGTCATTTATTTCTGATTAACTTATTTGATAAAAAAAATTACAGCTCAAAGATCCATTGATTACCTTTTACCAATTTATGTACTTACATAGAGGATATCTACCGACCATTAAGATCTTTTAGACATAAAAACAAATTATTATATAAAAAATTAGGGATGGAAATCCGTTTCCACTTAACTATAATGAAATGAATTAACCAAACCAAATCTCTCTCACATTCCCTCATGACCAACTTTATGTGACATTATCAAGAAGGATATCACGTATCAATACAAAACTATTAGTGAATCATGGCAAACAATTCAATGGCAATGAAGTTTATACATCAAATGTAATATATAAAAAATTGTTGCACGATTAATAATGCGCAATCAATCATTTATTCATGTATATTTGTAAATAATCTCAACTTTTCATTTTTAATTCTTATTGATTTCATTTCTGCTAGCATGCATCTTATTGATAATTGTTTAGATGTAGTAAATTATTTGCACAAAAGAATTAATTGTCTCTAGAAACTAATTTCTGAAAAAAAAAATATTCGCACTCGACGCTTGGCGTAGCGACTATATATATATATATATATATATATATATATATATATATATATATATATATATATATATATATATATATATATATATATATATATATATATATATATATATATATAGAGAGAGAGAGAGAGAGAGAGAGAGAGAGAGTTAGGTTCAAATGTGGATTGACATCCATTATGCGGACGTGTGGACAGTGTTATTCTGTGAGAATGACAAAGAAAATATGTTGTTTGATAATATGAATACGTTCAATCATACATAACTATTGTCATTATCATACATTATCACTAATTAAATCGTCTATAAGGTTCTTACAGACTTTTTTTTATTATTCTCATTCTATCAGAATGTTAATTGAGTCGTATTCTGTAATAATGAAAAATGGGTAAAAAACGATATGTAAGAACAAAAATCAATAAGAATTAGTGAGAATATATAAAAATAACGATAGTTATATGAGGTTGAACGTATTCACATTACTAAACAACATATTCTCTTTGTAATTCTCATAGAATAACATTGTTCACACGTCCGTACAATAGTTGTACATCCATATTATAACCTAGCTCTATCAAATACGAGCAAAGGACTAGTGAAACTAATTTCACAATACTAATCCAAGTATATTATTGGAACTAGGTGTGAGATCCATGTACATGTACTACATGAGTTCATTTAAAAGAAAATTTAAATATAAAATTCAAATATTTGAAAAGTTTGAATTTATAAGAAAAGTAAGAAAAATATTGAATTTTAGAAATTAAAGTTTTTTTTTTCTCTTTTCAATTTAAACAAATAATTTAGATTTAGATAAATAAATAACAAAAATTAATGAAACTTTAATTTAGTAATTTTGAAATTAGAATGAAAGTCCATTAATAAAATTGATATGCATTTATTATTAGATTTAAATAATATGTGAAATTTAATAAAATAGAAAAAATCATAATATGACATGTGGAATAAAAATTAATTTAAATTAACCATAAAATTATATGTGGCAAAATGAATAAAAATATGACAAATGGCAAAAAGATCTTAATTTATTAGGGTAGATCTAAACCATATATGAAGAAGAAAAACATATTTGAATACGTTTATGTTGAAAGTGTTTCTCAATAGATTTCGAAATAAAAGTGCAAAAATGAGAGTAAAACTATATTTTTTTCTTTGACTAATCATCATACAAATTGTTAATTTTATACTATTACTAAACCATGATGCATGCTTATTATCCGATCAAATTCCCAAGAATAGCCAACCCATTTTACTTTCTTTAACAATTAATATGTTTGTATTTCTCCATAATAGTAACGTATTTTTACTTTTTACTTAGAATAGCTAGTATCACCGTTACATTTAAATATTTAATATTATGTGCAAAGAATTATTTACTCATAAAAAACTATATAACTTGAAACTTGTTAAATGCCTACAAGTTGCATGTTACTACATATTACTATTATTTGTAACATATATGCATAATGTCATTATGAATAAGGAATTGTAAGTAAGTTAATATTATGTGCAAAGAATTAGGGGTGACAAATCAGACCATTGTGTCGTGTTTTTGTCTGACACGACACGACACAACAAAGTTTTATGTAACACGAACACGACACGACATGGTGTCGTGTTTTTTCTAACTAACACGAAAACGAACCAATTAAAAAACGACAAACACGGCACGATACGAAAAATAACATAATATAACAATTAGTATATTTAATTAATATTTAATCAAACATAACACGACAAACACGACAAATAAATGTTAAATCGTGTCAATATCGTGTCGAATTTTGAACACGAACACGACACGACACGACATCGTGTTTTTTGCACTTGACACGAACATGACACGAACACGAATTCGAATTTCAGTTTCGTCCCAATTTCGTTTCGTGTCGTATATTTTTATCGTGTCGTGTCCACAATTGTCAACCCTACAAAGAATTATAAATATATATTGATATCACCGGTAAATAATAAAATACATTTGAAATTTCCAGTTGCTATTTTCCATGAAAGCTACTTTTTAAGTACATTCGTAGTATGGATATAACTTTTTTAAGTACATCAGTAAAAACAAAATAAATTGCCTGATTAATATTAAGAAAATCATGGTTATGTCTTGGAATATATTTACCCATTTTAATATTGTAATCTGAGTATGATGGGGCACCTTGACCTACTTTAAAGAAAAATCCAAGGCATGCATGAAGGAAGACCAACAGTGTCCCTTTTTAGTAGTTAACTTGCCTTGTTTTATAACGCCGTTTTTTAACTTTTGTGTTGACATTTTTCAACCAACATGATATATAAAACACATCAAGGAAAACCAAAATCATCACAACTCGACACATAGAACTCTCTCAAAACTTAACTTTGAGATCATCATAAAAACAATAAAAGTATATGATGTCGTCGCAGCTTCTGCTTTCACCTTCTTGGCGACCTCATTCTTCTTTTCATTCAGATCTTGATCATTATGATCCAAAAATAGAAGTTTATGCAGGGGAGCATCACGACTTTTCTTCTTTAATCGCTTCCGAGTCTGAAAACTCCTCAAAAATTTCATCGGCCAACTTCCCCACGTTATCCTCTGATTATGATCTTATGCATAACCCGTCATCGGTAAACATGAAGGGGTTTGGTGATGTTTATGGATGGTTGTGTGTTGATGATCAACAGATGGAAGAGATTCCAACCAAAAGGTCTATCGGAGGTGACCATGTATTGAGTCCCAACCAAAGCGACCAATCCAGTGCGACGTCTTCCGTATGTGTAGCATCAGAAAATCAGTCACCAATGGAACAAACAGATGATTCCATGGAAAGTGAGTCCCAAGAAGGAATACATAATCTACTAATGGCTTATGCAGATGCTATGGGAAAGGGACAGGGAGAACTTGCCACAGTGATAGTGAAATGCATAAGTGAAAAGACCAACACCATTGGGTCACCCCTCGAACGCTTAGCCCTCAATTTGTTCCAGCCAGAAGAAAATCAAGGAGAAGCATACCTTAAACAAGAATCAATAAGAAACTTCAATCCAGCATTCAGAGCCTTCTACGATATCTTTCCTTATGGTCGGTTTGCTCATTTTACATCGAGTTCAGTCATCCTTCAAGCAGTTCCCACCTATGTTGACTCAGTTCACATAATTGACTTCGACATAGGCGAAGGAACTCAATGGCCTCCTGTGATTGAAGCCATGGCACGAGCAAAAAGATCATTAACCATCACAAGTATCAAACTAGAAGAGCATGTCTCAGGATTTGAGGAGACGAAGAGGCAACTTCTTAACTATGCAAGAACTTTTTGTCTAAATTTGATGGTAGAAGAGATGGAATTGTCACAAATGGTGAAAGGAATTGGAGGCAGAAATTCTGGAAATAAATTCCTGGCCTTTAACTGTATGGTTGGCCTTCCACATATGGGAAGGACAAGAAGAACAACTCAAGTTTTAGAGTTTATAAAGATAGCCAAAGGAATTTTAGTGAAAAACAAAGGCATCATAACCTTTGGAGATGGAGAAGAAAGTGAAAGAATGGGGAATTCCCCAGACTACGCTTCATTCTTTAACAAACATTTGGCACACTACAAAGCGTTGTACGAATCAATGGAATGGGGTTTTCCTAGTTATCTCAATGAAGCAAGGATAGCTATGGAGACTCTTTTTCTTGCGCCTTATGTATCATCTTTCTCTTGGTTCCAAAAATGGAAGGAACAAAGAGAAAACATGGTTTTCCAAGAGGGTTTCGGTTTAAAAGGTGAACGGATGAGCATGGAAAGCCGGAATGAAGCTAGAGAAATGGTAAGGGAAGGACAAACTCCATACAAGATTAGAGTTGAAGGCGATGATCATAATGAAATGGTGTTGGAATGGAGAGAAATTCCATTAGTTAGAGTTTCGGCTTGGAGACAAATCAAATAAGATGTCGAAAGTTTGATACTTAGTTTGTGATATCTTGACCCACCTTCTATGTGAATTCTCAAACTTAAATCCCCTTATAAGTCCTAAGTTGTGGGCTACAAGTAGTTTCAACCATAGTTTTAAGTTGATTTGAAAGTTATTGGTTTTGTGTGCTATGACATGTAGCATCACACAGAGAGCATTATAGACCTGTAAAAACTAGTATATATACTCTACATGTACATTTGCCTTTTTCAGGATTTCAATTTCATTCTAATGTCTTTTTTCTTCGGTTTATGTATAATTTGTTTGAAAACTACCTAACATACATATAACAACCACTAAGAATATTGAAATATATTATTTTCCCATAAACTGATTTATCTCGTTAATTAGATAAATAGGAAATTACATGGACCATATGTAACATCCGGATCCTCGAGGTATGAAATTTTAAGTAAAATATGAGTTTTGGGTGGGTCACGACGTGAGGGAAACATCTTCACGTCATGACATGGCTGTGAAAAACGGGAAGTCTCATTCAAGTTTCACGACGACGTGACACTATGATGGTCACGACGTGACATCTGATCAGGGGCAAACCCTAATTTTCGGACTTGGACCCTATTTAAAGGAAGTGAGGGGCTAGGGTTTCCTTCACCCTCAGCCTCCATCACCTCCTAAACCCCTTGAAGAAACCCTAATTTTCCCTCCTCCATTTTGAGCTCATGTTGGTGCTTTTGGTTGCTTTTGAAGGAAAAAGAAGGCATTGGTAGTGTTGTAAACGTATTGTCAAGCTTTAGGGACTTCATTTGGGCATCTTTGGGCCTTTGTAAGTGTTCAATACCAAAACTTTATTACTCTAGGTCTCTAGATCTAAGCTTTTGTCCCTTTATCTTCAAGTTTGAGCAAGTTGAAACGGTGGGATTCCATAAAGTTGGCAACTTTATGCATCCTTGAGGTCCTTTGAGTGTCATATGGTTCAGATCTGGAATTTGCTAGTGTATCAAACCCATGCATGAGATCCTTGGTGATGTTTCTCCATTTTGACCTACATTGGACATGCATGGCTGAAAAGCATCGATCTTTAGGTAGTATTGGACATTAGAAAGCCTTTTGGAAGGAATAAGTGAGTGGCTTAATGATTTAAGGGCTGAATCCATTAAGCTGTGGAAAACCCATTTTCACGTCGTGACTGTAACATCTAAAATTTTTAGGTATTCATTTTTGACCCTTGGTTTGTGATTGGTTTGCAAAATTGGTCCCCAATGGCATTTTCGTAAAATTTGGGCGTAACATGGGTACGTTGGGTGTACACCTTGGTACGCTAGGTGTACGCAGTGTTGGACCAAACCCTAATATTTAGGGTTTGTGTTGTGCACTATTTAAGCACCATTATAACCTCAAAACCTTTCTTTTTATCAACCTCCACTCCTAGAATCGACCAATCTTGCTAACCCTAGCGTATGAATATTTTGATCTTTTGAGTGAGTTATGAGCTTTCGTGTTTATGAAGGAGGATCATCAAGGAGGTGACTTTTCTCTCGAGACTTTGGATCCAACGCTTTCTCTCCTTTGGACAAGGTTGTCTGGAGTAGCAATGATGGTCGTCAGGAGTGCTCTGATTTGCTTCCATTGCAATCAGACCGGTCATAAAAAGGCCTCTGTCAGGAGTAGCAGTGATGGCCGTCAGGCCTGCGCCTTCCACTTTGAGGATCACTGATGGCCGTCAGGCCAAGACAAAGGCACCAGTAATGAAGAGCATGGCTTTTTTGCGGACCACCGATGAGGTCCGTGCAGTGTTGGATGTGGTTATTGGTATGTGACTTACCCCTATCTTTTATTGCCTTCTTTATTTCATGCTCATGTTATGCTTGATTCTATATAGGGGCCTTTTTGGTCAACGGTATGACTGCTCATGTTTTGTTTGATTTGAGGGCTACCTGATCCTTTGTATATCTTGCGCTTAGCAAGAAGTTTTGTGATGTTCTGAGTACATTGGATTCTAACCTGGAGGTAGAGATCGCAGATGACTGAACTGTGAGTGTGTCGAGGATTCACCGTGGTTGTGTCATGAATCTATTCAGTGAGAGGTTCTCTATTGATTTGGTGTCGATTCCCTTGAGAGGATCGAAGGTTATCATCGGGATGGATTGGTTGCACCCCAATGGGGCCATGATTGATTTTGATCGGCAGTTAGTGAGAGTTCAAACCCCAAGTGGGGGAGAACTGGTTATTCCTGGCGCGAGAGCTTTGCATGGGCCAACTCTCTGTTCAGCTGTAAGGGACAGGAGATATCTACAACAGGGTTATTCTAGGTTCCGAGCTTATGTTGCAGACACCCGAGTTATGGACACGTCGTAGTTGGGTAGGGTTTCCATTATGCGAGATTTCCCCGATGTATTTCCCGAGGATTTACCAGGAGTGCCTCCTGAGAGGCAGGTTGAGTTTCAGATTGATCTGGTATGGCGCCGACTCCGATAGCCAAGGTGTCATATCACCTGGAGCCACCTGAGATGTAGGAGTTTTCTACGCAACTTCAAGAACTGGTAGACAATTTGTAACACCCAGGATTTTGAAAGCCAAGAAAGTAAAGGAAACCCTAAATTTAAGAGGGACTCGACGAGTCCAAGGAAGGACTCGGCGAGTCGGAGCGGGATCCGGGTCGATAAGAAAGTGACCAACTCGACGAGTCGGCCAAGTGGACTCGGCGAGTCTGGTCTGTGCGAGGAAAACCCTAAATCCGGGGCTTGGAGCCTATTTAAGCATCTCAATCTTCTTCTTAGGGCTCCTTTACAGCCTCTCACACCCAGAACGCCGCACCTTAAGCCCTATTGTGTTCATTCAAGCTTTTAGCCATTTTTGAGTGGTTTTAAAGAAGAAGAAGGAGTGGGAATCTTGGAGGCATCAAGGAGTGGCCTTGGATCTGAAGTTTGGGGAACATTTCAGAGCATTGGAAGGTATCAATTCGTTTCCCTCCTTTAGATCTTCTTTGGTTATGAGTTTTGGGGCTTTTAAGCCATGTTTAAGACCAATCTTGAGCTTGAGGTCCAGATCTGAGGTTACTACCTCAGATCCATGCTTGTTTTGGTATGAAATCCCATAAAGTATCAGCCATTGGGTGGAAATTGGAGTCTCTTGGTCCAAAACCCTAGCTATGGGTGTATTTTGCCTAGATCTCACTCTCTACACGTAAAGTTTGCAACTTTACGTGGGAAATAGGCTTGGGGAGGGTAGATCTACAGTTTGGAGCTCATGCATGACTCGGAAGTCCTCTACATGTAAGTGGATCTTAGTGGACTCGACGAGTCCTTCGAGTGGACTCGGCGAGTAGCTTGAAGATGAGGAGGAACTCGACGAGTGGGATGAACAGCTCGTCGAGTCGGATGAAGATAGGCATGAACTCGGCGAGTTGGATGAACAACTCGGCGAGTTGGATGAAGATTGCCGTGTGCTCGGCGAGTCTGTTCTTAGACTCGGCGAGTCAGGTCGAGTGGTCCCAAACCCTTCGAGTTAAGACTCGAGTCAGCGAGTCGAGCCAGGACTCAGTGAGTTGGTCAGGACAGGAATCGGGAATCAGTAAACTCGGCGAGTCAGGGGCTGACTCGGCGAGTAGAGTCGCGAGTGGAAGGACTCTGGATTTATGAACTCGGCGAGTCAGTAGGGTGACTCGGCGAGTAGAGTTGACTTGGAAGGTTGACTTTGACCGGGACATTGGCTTTGACCAGAGTTGACTTGGTTGACCTTTGGAGGTCAGTTAGACTAAGTGTTGGGTTGTTATTGGTAGCTCGGGGAGCTAGCGGAGCAGCAGTTCGGAGTTAGCGGTCAGGTAGCGGTCAAAGGGGTTAGCAGCAGCAGTTCAGCAGTATCAGGTGAGTTTCCCTTTGTATGAATGGGTCTACGGCCACAATGCCGGCCCATGTAGTTATGAATAGAAGACCCGGGGGTTAGCCCTAGGCACAGTATGCTAGTATGATATTTGGACGAGGTCCAATGACAGAGGGCGGGTGCCTAAGGAGCAGTTTATGTGATAGTTTATACTTGTTGTCTATGTGATACTTGTATGTGCCTGGTAGGGAGGTGAGTGAGGGCGAGGTCCTGTATCTCACCAATAGCAGAGTGTGGATGGTGTTCCACATCTCAGTAGCAGCTGAGCAGGGGCGAGGCCCAAGTTAGGAAAGGAGTGAGGGTGGGCTGGGCCCGTACCTCACTATCAGCAGGAGAATGGACGAGGTCCCATGACTCATCAGTAGCAGGACTCAGGCGGGGCCCAGAGATAGGCGAGGCCTTAGAGTAAGAGTTGTTAGTATATGTTTAGCTTATGTAATATTATGTGATATGTTATGTGCTATTATATGTTAGTGGGCGAGGCCCTGTGACAGGCGAGGCCTAAGTGAAACAGATCTGTATCCGAGCGGGGCTCGAAGCCAGGCGGGGCCTGGAGCGGCGGGGCCGTTGTAGCGGGCTGGGCCCGAAGTAGGGGGTGAGGCCCCGGATAGCGGGCGTGGCCCAGTATGTGCAGTATGTGGTTATGCATGGTATGTGGTAAGGTGGGGAACTCACTAAGCTTCGTGCTTACGGTTTTCAGTTTTGTTTTCAGGTACTTCAGGTAGCGGAGGGAGGAGCTCGGGGTGATCGCATGACACACACCATAGATTAATCAGCCTGGGAATGTTTACTCTTATAATAAACAAGTGTTTTGAAAACTTATAATGATATTATGATTTGAATTTATTACTCGAAAGTTATGTTGACTTATGATACGTATTATAAATCCAGTTTTAGTAATGTATTAAAAAGAAATTTTTGGTCTTGAATTTTGGGATGTTACACAATTATTTTATTCGTCTGAACAGTTCTCCCTGCGGAGCACCGATTTTGTTTGTGAAAAAAAGGATCACACAAAATGCACATTGATTACCGGGAGTTGAATAAGTTAACGGTGAAGAATCGTTACTTACTCCCGAGGATTGACGGTTTGTTTGACTAGCTTCAGGGTGCATTTTGGTTCTCCAAAATGGATTTGCGGTCAGGGTACCATCATATGAGAGCCAGGGAGGATGATGTGTAGAAGACAGCCTTCAGGACTCTTTATGGTCATTACGAGTTTGTGATGATGCCATTTGGGCTCACCAATGCACCAACAACGTTCATGGATCCCATGAATCGGGTCTGGAGGTCGATGATGGGTCAGTTTGTGAATATATTCATTGATGATATTTTGGTTTACTTTAAGACCAAGAAGCAGCATGAGGAACACTTAGGGAGGTGTTGGAGACCCTGAGGAGGGAGAGGCTTTATGCCAGGGTCTCCAAGTGTGAGTTCTGATTGCGTGAGGTGCAATTTTAGGGGCACATCGTGAACCAGAAGGGTATATTGGTCGAACCGGGCAAGATTGAGGTTGTGATGCGATGGAAGGTTCCAAGAACCCTATATGAGATTCGGAGTTTCCTAGGTCTCGCATGGTATTAACGGAGATTTATTCGGAGTTTCTCCAAGATTTTTGTGCCCTTGACTCGTTTAACAAAGAAGAATGTGACTTTTTGGTGGGGGCCTGATCAACAGTTGGCTTTTAAGACTCTGATGCATAGATTGTTTGAGGCCCCAATTCTTGCATTTCATGAGGGTTTGGATGATTTTGTGGTTTATTATGACGCCTCTATTTCAGGTTTGGGAGTCGTTCTTATGCAGAGGGGTCACGTGATTGCTTACGCTTCGAGGCAGCTGAAGCCACATGAGGCAAACTACCCTACGCATGATTAGAATTTGGAGGTTGTGGTTTTTGCCCTCAAGATCTGGAGGCACTATTTTTATGGGGTACGATGTACTATCTAAACTGAACACTAGAGTTTGAGATATTTGATGGATCGGCCGAATATGAATATGTGGCAGAGGAGATGGTTGGATGTCATAAAAGATTCTGATTGTGAGATTCTGTACCACCCTGGGAAGGACAATGTGGTGGCTGATGCTTTAAGCCGCAAGGACGTGTGTTCTTCTATCAGTAATATCTGATTGAGGATGATTGTCACTTCGCATTTGATGGATTTGATCAAGAAGGCTCAGGTGGAGGGATTGAAAAAGGAAAAGTGGAAGACCGAGCGAATTAGGGGACAAGTTCTCTTATTTGTCTGAGACAGTCGAGAGTAGTTGACTCAGTTTGGGGTGAGACAGACAATTCTAAAGGAGACGCATAAGTCAAAGTTTTCTATCCATCCGGGGGCCACAAAGATGTACATAGATATGAGGTTGAGCTATTGGCGACCCTATACGAAGAGGGAGATATCTTGGTTTGTTGAGCGATGCCTGACTTGCAGGAAAGTCAAGGTTGAGCATCAGAGACCTCACGAAAAAATGCAACCCTTACCCATTCCCATGTGGAAGTGAGAAGAGATTACCATGGATTTCATTACAAAATTTCCATGGACGGCATGAGGTGTTGATTCTATCTGGGTCATCGTTGATAAATTGACTAAAAGTTCGCATTTCATACCGATTTCCGAGAGCATATCCGCTAAGAAGTTAGCTAACATCTATGTTCGGGAGGTGGTAGCTCGGCACAAGGTGTCAGTTTCGGTGGTTTCGGATCGGGATGTTCGTTTCACCTCCAGATTTTGGAGGAAGTTTCATGAAGAGTTAGGTACTCAGTTGCATTTTAGTACAACATACAATCCTCAGACCGACGGCCAAAGTGAGTGAACGATTCAGACGCTCGAAAATATTCTCCAGGCTTGTGTGTTAGATTTCGGAGGAAGTTGGGATACTTACCTTCCACTGGCCGAGTTGTAACGTCCCAAAATTCAAAACTAAAAATTTCTTTTAATAAAACATTACTTTAAACAAATTCCTCATTTCAAAACTTAAACAGAGTATTAGTTTCCAAAATACATGTTCGTTATCAGAGTAAACATTCCCAGGCTGTCTAAACTATGGTGTGTGTCATGCGATCACCCCGAGCTCCTCCCTCCGCTACCGGAAGTACCTGAAACCAAAACTGAAAACCGTAAGCACGAAGCTTAGTGAGTTCCCCACCCTACCACATACCATGCATAACCACATACTGCACATACTGGGCCACACCCCCTATCCTGGGCCTCGCCCCTACCCCGGGCCTCGCCCGCTACAACGGCCCCGCCGCTCCAGGCCCCGCCTGCTTCGAGCCCCGCTCGGATACAGATCTGTTTCACTTAGGCCTCGCCTGTCACAGGGCCCCGCCCATTAACATATAATAACACATAAACATATCACATCACATCACATAAGCTAAATACATACTAACGGATCTTGTTCTAAGGCCTCGCCTATCTCTGGGCCCCGCCCGTGTCCTGCTACTGATGAGTCATGGAACCCCGTCCATACTCCTGCTGATAGTGAGATACGGGCCCAGCCCACCCTCACTCTTTCCCTAACTTGGGCCTCGCCCCTTCTCTGCTGCTACTGAGATGTGAAACACCATCCACACTCTACTATTGGTGAGATACGGGACCTCGCCCACACTCACCTCCCTACCAGGCACATACAAGTATCACACAGACAACAAGTATAAACTATCACATAAACCATTCCTTGGGCACCCGCCCTCTACCATTGGACCTCGTCCCGAATATCATACTAGCATATTATGCCTAGGGCTAACCCCCGGGTCTTCTACTCATAACTACATGGGCCGGCATTGTGGCCGTAGACCCATTCACACAAAGGGAAACTCACCTGCATTGGTTGAACTTGCTGATGATCCCACTAGCCGCTGCCCGACAACTCTTTGAACTCCGGCTCCACCCGCTCCCCGAGCTACTAATAACAATGCAACACTGAGTCTAACTAACCCCCGAAAGACTACCAAGCCAACTCTGGTCTAAGTCAAAGTCCTGGTCAAAGTCAACCTTCCAGGTCAACCCTACTCGCCGAGTCAACTTACTGACTCGTCGAGTCTGCTGATTCCCGAATCCTGTCCTGTCCAACTCACTGAGTCCTTGCTCGACTTGCTGACTCGAGTCTTAAATCGAAGGGTTTGGGGTTCCGCGGCCTGACTCGCCGAGTCCAAGAATAGACTCGCCGAGTACAAGGCAATCTTCATCCAACTCGCCGAGTTCATGCCCAACTTCATCCGACTCGACGAGTTGTTCATCCCACTCGTCGAGTTCCTCCTCATCTTCAAGCTACTCGTCGAGTCCACTCAAAGGACTCGCCGAGTCCATCCGGTCCTTCATACATGCAGAGGACTTTTGAGTCATGCAGGGACTCAAATCTGTAGATCTACCCTTCCCAAGCCTATTCCTCACGTAAAGTTGCAAACTTTACGTGTAGAGAAGGAGATCTAATCAAAATACACCATAAAATAGGGTTTAAGGCAAGGAGGCTCCATAATCAACTCAAGGGCTGCTACTTTATGCTTCTCAAGACCATAATATGCTTAGATTTGAAGTAGCAACTTCAGATCTGGCTTTTAACTCAAAATAATAACATTATGGATAAAAGCCCCAACAACCACACATAGATCTAGGTGCAAAAAGGGTCCAGGAACTGGTTTATTACCTCCAAATGCTTAGAATGAACTCACAATCCCAGATCTATAGTCCCTTCTTGCTCCTCCAAGTTCCTTCTTCCTTCTCCAAGCTTTAATGCACCTTCCAAGGCAACAAATGGCTCAATCAAAGGATATGACGGCTAGGGTTTGGTATCCAGGGCTAAAGAGGTAGTAAGGAACCCTAGGAAGAAGATTAAGACGTTTATATAGGCTCCAAGTCCCGAATTTCGGGTTTTCCACGCACAGACCAGACTCGCCGAGTCACCTTGGCCGACTCGCCGAGTTGGTTACTTACTCCTCGACCCGGATCCCGCTCGGACTCGCCGAGTCCCTCCTTGGACTCGTCGAGTCGACCCCTAAACTTAGGGTTTTCTTTCCTTTCTTGGCCTTCAAAACTTTGGGTGTTACAACTCTCCCCCACTTAAATTAAACTTCGTCCTCGAAGTTTGCCATGGCCCACCGCCTGCGATCCGCCTCCAATACCCACCAATTATCCCAACACCAGCTGCCTACCTTCGCTGGTCTTCCACCTGGTCATTCTGACTAACATAAACCTCGCGGTTAAACCTCGGGTCAAACCTGACCCTGAACAACTTAGAAACGCAACTTACTCAACTGACAATCCTTCTGGTACTCACCGAGTACTGCACTGAACCTATAGGGGTTCACCCCTTCTTTACTTGCGCAAATTCCTTGCCTTCCCAAGGCAAATCTCCATATCCAACTATTTCCTCTGACACTGTGAAGGTCCTATCCTTCACCAACTCCATCACCCCCGTTATTCCCAGAATGGGTCATCACCATCAGTAATCACTGACACTCCTCTCTGCCAATACTTGGTGTCGAGCACCCCTCGATTCAACTAACTGAATTCCACCATACACTGCTTACCCGCAGTACTACTGACTGAAAATTCTGCTATTCCTTGTCTGCCTTCCGGATGAACTGAGACCACCCTGGTCCCTACCAACCTATCAATGTCTGGATTACCGGCTTCCACTGGTAGCTAATCCCAACACCACCACTAGTTGCTCTCAGCGACTTCCGAAGAAACTTCGACCACCTATAACTGCTCAATCTATTCTGCCATTCAGGAACTACAATCCTGGGATCCCCGATCCCCTATCTTGACACTAAGGCCCCTACCAGGTCCTACCTGCGCTGCTAAAACTCACGGGCCTCGCCCACGGGTCCTACCCGCCTCTATCCTTCTAGTCCCTTTAGTCTAATCACTCTCGCTCGGGCCTCGTCCACGGGTCTCACCTAACCATACTATTGAGCAACCATGCTCTCAGGTCTCACCTACTCTACTAATCTCATACAGGCCTCGCTCACGGGTCTCACCCGACTATATCCTGAAGCGGCCTCTCCCAAGGTCTCACCTCTCTAGGGCTATACAGGCAACTCCCTATCATTCTCATCCACTACCCATTCCTGATCCCTATTAGATCACTAGGAGATAAGGGCCTCGCCCCAACTCCGCTAACGAAGCTACTAAGGAATGTTACGGCTTACCCGTAGTCTTACGTCACCATCCATTGCTGACTGCTAGTGAATGCTACGGCTGCCCCGTAGTCTTACATCGCTTCCACCACTGACTGCTAATCTGAAGGCACCCATGTGCCATTAGCTCTCAAGATCCTCATTCCGACTCCCCCGAG
This sequence comes from Lactuca sativa, assembly GCF_002870075.4. Lineage (NCBI taxonomy): Eukaryota > Viridiplantae > Streptophyta > Magnoliopsida > Asterales > Asteraceae > Lactuca > Lactuca sativa. The sequence continues at coordinate 41,267,921 of NC_056631.2, read as the reverse complement.
TCCTACGGGCGATCCACAACCTGAATTCCCAACCACGTACTAACCATTACCACCACACGCACTAGCTGATGAGGAGTTTCTCAAACTCCCAACCCTGAAATCCTCAATCCATCGAACGATGAACTACTTCATTTCCTTCTCGTAGGTCGCGCACTCATTCTGGGTCTGCGTGCTCCTACCTTTGCACACTCGGAGGATTCTCCCCCACTTCGATCCTGCTTACCCCTTGTTGCTCAATACTCAAAAGAAATCCCAATCCTTGCTACCATTCCATAATCAATCTGCTGAGGAATCCAAGCTTACCATAGCTAGGGATCTAACCAATCCATTTCTAACACTACCCAACTCCGATCTAGCGAGACATACCAAACCCCTCCCAAGCATGCTACAGTTACTGCATCCCATGCAACCTTCTCCAATAGGGCACATCCCCTCACTACCTTTCGGATATCCAAGGTATGCAGATGGCATATAACTCGATCACAACCAACTGCTCAAAAAAAAAATATTCATACCGATAATGATGCAGAACCATAACAATATAATCATGCACAAATAAAAGAACTGAAAACAGAAATCGCATACCTGCAACGTCCGGTGCTGATCGCGCTTCTAAGGTAGTCATCTGAAAAGCTCTACCTCCCACCGCAGGCGCCTCTACCCGGCCCTGACGGCCATCCGTGATCCTCAAGGTTGCAGGGGCGGGTGCCATCACCCGTCCTGCCGAAAGCAAACTGGGACACTGGGCCTTCTTGTGGCCCCGTTGGTTGTAGTGAAAACATATCAAGTCGGATCCATGCATGGTGGTAACAGTACAATCCCTGCTGAAATGACCAGTCCGACCGCATTTGAAACAGCCAGACTCGCCACCGCTACCACTCCTGCACGCGCCCCCGTGCGCCCTGCCACACTTCCCGCACCGGCTGCGGTCCTGATAATCCCTCGACCTCGAATCCGATCCCTTGGGCCTTTTGCCCGAACCTGCAGCTACCTGAACCTCATCCGGCTTCCTCTTCCGGATCTGCTCCAAATCAATTTCTCTCTCTCTAGCCCGAGAAATCATATCTTCCAACGTCTTACAGCTGGATCTGCTCACGAACTCCCTGATGTCATCCCTCAACATCTCATGGTATCGGGCCTTCTTCATCTCCTCATCCGCGACATACTGCGGTACAAGAAGAGCCCTCTCCCTGAACTTGGCGGTGATCTCCGCCACAGTCTCAGTGGTCTGCATCAAATCTTGAAACTCCTGTGCCAACTGCTGCACCTCAATAATCGGCGAAAACTCCGCCCTGAACCTGGCCGAGAAATTTCTCCAAGTCATCGCGTCCAACGCGACATCGTCCCCCAGAGCATGACCAATCTCCTCCCACCAATCCCTCGCTCTGTCCTTCAGAAGACAGGAAGCGAGTCTGACCTTGTCCCCCTCAGGACACCGGCTCGTACGGAATGCGTTGGCAATATCAGCCAACCATCTGCTGCTAGCGATGGGGTCCCTAGCCCCATGATAATCTGGTGCCCTGCAAGCCCTGAACTCCCGAAATGTCAAGGTACGCGCTCCCATCAAAGCCATCATCTCAGTACGGAAGGCTCCTAGCCTCTCATCCAAAATCTCCAATATACCCTCCTTGACCGTGCCAAAGATCACAGGAGTCTGACTCAAAATACTGCGCGTAACCTCAACGGATATCAACTCCCTCATTCGCTCCTCGAGCTGCTCGGCCCCTGAACCCGAGCCTGATCCCTCTCTGGCGCCTGATCCGCCCGCTGGTCTTTCGCGCAACGTCACCATACTGAAAATATAATACATTCACTATCAGAAAACTCATCACTGCTGCGAGACCAAACACACTCCCTACTAGGTTCTCGGTCTTGTCTTGGCCTTTCCCGAATCGAGTACGGATCCTCTGCTTTCAGTAGTACGGGCCCATACTGCCTTCCACATCTATCCGTACTTTCCTCAGGAATTGCTTCGACTCCACCAGGTCCCTTATCCATTACTACTTCTCCCAGCACTATCTCATCCTAGGCTTACCCTAGGGAAACCTCTGACTCAACTCAATCAGTCCTCAGCTGCTGAAGGTCTCCTTGTGATGCCAATTAGCTATCACCTGGATACCATCACATGTGACGAGGCTCAGATAATCCTTCAAGTAAAAGACTCGTCCCTACAACGGTTGGACTCAAACAAGAGCTGCGCAATAGGGCCAAATCCAGCACTCTGAGATTATTCAACCCTGATCGCATGTGATGTGACGTATCCACCTAATGGCTAACTCCCATCACTCAAAATCCCACAATGCACAAAGCAAGCAGCATTTGGACGAGGGGAAAATCTAACCACAACATACTCAAGCAATCATATCCAAATAGCAAGAATCCGAACTAGCATGCAACACAAACTCATAAACTCAGGCATAACATAAACAGGCTATCCTACTACTGTCTAATCAGCACTATCATGCAGCTCAAACACATATAATAGGCACATAAGGCATCATTCCTAGATCCTTAGTCCTAATCTAGCATGCTGTTCTATCAACTGATAATCATAACATAAACTTGTATGGGTATTTTGGGGTACTTACTTGAGCTCGGCTGATTGCATGCACCACACCCTTTTCCTCTTTTCAAAGTTCCTTTCTTTATGAATTCTTTTTGCTTTTCTAAAACTGTTTTCTTTCTCAAAACTCTCTTTTTACAAAACTGTCTTTCCATTTTGAAAAATTTTATACCAATTCCTCAGTTTGAGTTCAGACACACCCGAGAGCATGTCTGAATCCCTCAAACCAAGGCTCTGATACCAACTTGTAACGTCCCAAAATTCAAAACTAAAAATTTCTTTTAATAAAACATTACTTTAAGCAAATTCCTCATTCCAAAACATAAACAGAGTATTAGTTTCCAAAATACATGTTCGTTATTAGAGTAAACATTCCCAGACTGTCTAAACTATGGTGTGTGCCTTGCGATCACCCCGAGCTCCTCCCTCCGCTACCGGAAGTACCTGAAACCAAAACTGAAAACCGTAAGCACGAAGCTTAGTGAGTTCCCCACCCTACCACATACCATGCATAACCACATACTGCACATACTTGTCCACGCCCCCTACCCCGGGCCTCGCCCGCTACAACGGCCCCGCCGCTCCAGGCCCCGCCTGGCTTTGAGCCCCGCTTGGATACAGATCTGTTTCACTTAGGCCTCGCCTGTCACAGGGCCCCGCCCATTAACATATAATAACACATAAACATATCACATCACATCACATAAGCTAAATACATACTAACGGATCTTGTTCTAAGGCCTCGCCTATCTCTGGGCCCCGCCCGTGTCCTGCTACTGATGAGTCATGGAACCCCGTCCATACTCCTGCTGATTGTGAGATACGGGCCCAGCCCACCCTCAATCCTTCCCTAACTTGGGCCTCGCCCCTGCTCTGCTGCTACTGAGATGTGGAACACCATCCACACTCTACTATTGGTGAGATACGGGACCTCGCCCACACTCACCTCCCTACCAGGCACATACAAGTATCACACAGACATCAAGTATAAACTATCACATAAACCATTCGTTGGGCACCCGCCCTCTACCATTGGACCTCGTCCCGAATATCATACTAGCATATTGTGCCTAGGGCTAACCCCCAGGTCTTCTAGTCATAACTACATGGGCTGGCATTGTGGCCTTAAACCCATTCACACAAAGGGTAACTCACCTGCACTGGCTGAACTTGCTGATGATCCCACTAGCCGCTGCCCGGCAACTCTCTGAACTCCGGCTCCAACCGCTCCCCGAGCTACCAATAACAATGCAACACTGAGTCTAACTGACCCCCAAAAGACTACCAAGCCAACTCTGGTCTAAGTCAAAGTCCTGGTCAAAGTCAACCTTCCAGGTCAACCCTACTCGCCGAGTCCACTTACTGACTCGTCGAGTCTGCTGATTCCCGAATCCTGTCCTGTCCAACTCACTGAGTCCTTGCTCGACTCGCTGACTCGAGTCTTAAATCGAAGGGTTTGGGGTTCCGCGGCCTGACTCGCCGAGTCCAAGAATAGACTCGCCGAGTACAAGGCAATCTTCATCCAACTCGCCGAGTTCATGCCCAACTTCATCCGACTCGACGAGTTGTTCATCCCACTCGTCGAGTTCCTCCTCATCTTCAAGCTACTCGTCGAGTCCACTCAAAGGACTCGCCGAGTCCATCCGGTCCTTCATACATGCAGAGGACTTTTGAGTCATGCAGGGACTCAAATCTGTAGATCTACCCTTCCCAAGCCTATTCCTCACGTAAAGTTGCAAACTTTACGTGTAGAGAAGGAGATCTAAGCAAAATACACCATAAACTAGGGTTTAAGGCAAGGAGGCTCCATAATCTACTCAAGGGCTGCTAATTTATGCTTCTCAAGACCATAATATGCTTAGATCTGAAGTAGCAACTTTAGATCTGGCTTCTAACTCAAAATAATAACATTATGGCTAAAAGCCCCAACAACCACACATAGATCTAGGTGAAAAAAGGGTCCAGGAACTGGTTTATTACCTCCAAATGCTCAGAATGAACTCACAACCCCAGATCTATAGTCCCTTCTTGCTCCTCCAAGTTCCTTTTTCCTTCTCCAAGCTTTAATGCACCTTCCAAGGCAACAAATGGCTCAATCAAAGGATATGACGGCTAGGGTTTGGTATCCAGGGCTAAAGAGGCAGTAAGGAACCCTAGGAAGAAGATTAAGACGTTTATATAGGCTCCAAGTCCCGAATTTCGGGTTTTCCACGCACAGACCAGACTCGCCGAGTCACCTTGGCCGACTCGCCGAGTCGGTTACTTACTCCTCGACCCGGATCCCGATCGGACTCGCCGAGTCCCTCCTTGGACTCGCCGAGTCGACCCCTAAACTTAGGGTTTTCTTTCCTTTCTTGGCCTTCAAAAATTTGGGTGTTACACGAGTTCTCCTACAACAACAATTATCAAGCCAGTATCGATTGGTCGTCTTTCTAGATGATGTATGGAAGAAGGTGCAAGACCCTGATTTGTCGGGGGGGGGGGGGGGGAGGTGGGGCATTCGGTCATAGGGATTACTGAGGTCGTACTCAAGACCACTAAGTTGATTCAGCATGTGCACGATAGGCTGCGAGTCGCGCAAAGCCAATAGAAGAGTTATGCAGACCGACGCCGTTCAAACCTCGATCGAGTTTCAGGTGGGAGATTCGGTGCTTCTGAAGGTGTCACCTTGGAAAGGGTCATCTGATTTCAGAAGCAGGACATGCAAGGCCCCGGATTCATTAGTCCTTTTAGGATATCAGCCCAGGTGGGAAGGGTTGTAATTCATTTGATGAAACTCTATCATTATAAGATGTCATATTGACATTCAATGAATTTGGACTCCAATAGTCATTGAACTATTCAATGAAAAAAAATGTTTTCTAGTTCTTAAAAAAAATATTATAAATTAGCCTTTGTAATGTTCCATATAGCTTTGTAGAGTTTCATGCATTATAGTAAAAAATTAAGAGTTGTATGAAATATATAATTGATGATGTGACAATTAATTGAATTTCATATAATTCAATGTATTGTGGATGCTTAAAAGAGTGTGGATGATGTTGTATTTTCCATTTTATTGGAATGTATGAGAACATTTAGAGCCACAAAGATTATGAAATTGGTGGTCGTTGAATTCTCCACTATGATTTTTAACATATGATGTGTTCGGCACGAAGCGTTTGAGAGTGTTTGAGAGCTTCTAATTTCTAGCGTTTGACAAAACGCAATAGAAAACTTTGTTTGATACTACAAGCTTCTAGCGTTTAGTTTAAACAAAACGCTCTAAATCCAAATGTTACTTCATTTAGCGTTAAACAAAACGCTACAATCTATAAGTTACCCGCTACCAGCTAATTTTGTCGCACACGTCCAAAAGCACGAAAGTGAATTTTTTTATAAACACATCAGATTTATTTAGCAATAGATATACCAGTCAAAAAATGATAAAAGAAAACACAACTAATTTACATTTGTAAGTAGTTTTAATTTGTACGAATAAAACTCTTTGCATACAATCATCCACAAGTTGCATCCGAACCGGTTAGACTTTGCATAACGTCAATCTAAAGATATGGACTTTCAATCTCATATCTATGTGCGACATTAGGTTTCTATACTCAAGTTACTCGTTTGTGAATGAATTCAGTTTCCGGTTTTAAAAGAAAACAATACACGCACCATTTTCACTAAAACTACAAACCAATGGAATCATCTATATCTACTTTGGCTTAGGCTTGAAACCCCATTGAGATTTAACGCTAGCAGCTGTCACTCTAACCGGACTTTTAACACCACAAGGTGGCCTAGGTCTAGGCCTGTGCTTTGTACGCCAAGGGAACAAAGCATCGAGTCCTAACCCACACCCTTTAGGCGAAGTGTGGATAATTTGAGGCTTACATGACTTCTCCTGTTGATTACTAATGTTCTTCGCAATTGGTAGACCAGATGAAATAGCAAGAGCTTTAGCATCAGAAAGAAACCTCTGAATGATGAAACTAGGCGACTCATTCCCACATGGCTCCAAACTCATGCCTGCTAACATGTTACCAGTACTCCGTTTCGCCATCTCTGCTGACTCCACCATGTCTATGGCTGCTGACAATGAAAATGTATCGATGGCATCTGAGAAGTCGTCATCACCATCATATTGATCGTTCTCCACAAGTTTTCTCCCCGGTGGTGGTGGGATTGGAAAATCATCGGGGACTTGATCAGCTCCGGCGTCCTTGGGCTTACCTGCACTTAGTTCCCATGAAAACGGAACCCGATTACGTGAGTCCCAAGATGCACGTCGTGAGTTCACATGACTGGTTAGTGAATTGGGTCGTCTTGTTGATAATAATGGTGCATCGAGGTTCAGTTTTCTGAGATCTTTTGCTTCTGTTGCCATGGCTAATTGGTTCTTGACTGTACACGTGTAGAAGTTGCTGAAACTTTTGGTAGATGGAACGAGATGGAACTTTTATATAGGTGGTTGGATAACAATGGTGAAGAACAGCTGGGAGTTTTATGCATCTCGTGCAGTTTACTAATAAAAAGTTAAACTTTATAGGCTCACAGACGTTGAAAAGTACATGTTCCTAAACTCAATTTATTTCTTCGATCGCTTTTTTTTTTCTTGATACCCTGCACAGAATACTGCTATTCATCTGGCATATATGGAAACGAAAAGTGAAAATAACAAAATTTGTTAATTGGCTTTTTGAATTTGGTTGATGTTTAAGCATGGAAATCCTAATAAATACAAAAAGTATAAAAATATATATATAAAAATAACAAGGACCCAACCAAGAAATGGTTTTTTTTTTTTTTTTTTTTAAATCCCTACAAAACAGAAACGAAACAAATATAAATGTTAATGGTTTTACCCCACAGAAAATTATTAGTTTTCTAATAACTAACCTCTCATATAGATATTGGTGCAGGTTTACCCCACTGAGGTGTACAACTTACCCCTTTTTTTCTTTTTCAAAAACATAAAAACGTGAAATCAATTAAAAGTAAATTACAAGTTTGGTCCCCATGCTATAGTGGTGTTTGAGATGTTTATTAGAAGTGTTTATGACTAACACACCGGTAATAAGATATTTTAGGTGTTATGAATACGAGAATATTAAAAGTATTATTTAACTTAAATAAAAGGTTTGTGATGAGTTATTTTTCTTTACGTGTCGACTAAAATAAGATGTTTTTGATAAGTTGATTCTCTATTACATCATTTATGTGTTTGACTTAAACAAATTAATATAGTAAATGGTGGTGGTAACAGTAGTGGTGAGTAGTGATGGAGGTAGTGGTGACGATGACCGATGGTGATGGTGGGCAGCGGCGACGAAGGTGGTGGGTGGTCAGACCCGGTTTTGAGAGAGGGGGAGGGGGCAAAAGGGGCAACCGTACAAAGCCTCGAAAAAAATTGGGTCTGAGTTTTAATTAAATTATATATTTAACAACTAAATATATATATGAATTTATTCAAGATATTGTAGAAAGTTTGGGTAGCCCAGTTGGCAAAGGCGCCTCCTCTATTCTAAGTCAACGTGGGTTCGATGCTTTTTCACAGCATTTTATGTTTATATATTTCATAATCAACTCTTCCTTCCAATATGTTTAACAAATCAGTTTTTAAAAGTTACATAATTAGCTCTTGAACTTTTTATAAAATTTCATATGTTCCTTTTTAATTAATTTATTTACTTTTAAGTTTTCCTTAACGATAATTCACCGTCTTAAATTTGTTTTCATTACATATTAAAAAAATAGTATTTAGGGCCCCATTTTTCTTCTTGGTACAGGACCCTTAAAATCAACAAGCCAACCCTGTGGGTGGTGGCTATGGTGGAAGTGGTGACGATGATGGTGGTGGTGGTGGTGATGGTGTTGACGGTGGCTGATAGTGGCATAAAAAAGGCTATTATGGTAATCTTGAATTTTCCTTCTTGTAAACGAATTTAATTTCATCATATTTTTTATTACAATGAACCAAAGAATCAAACGTGAACATCGGAAATCATAATGATCAACGGTTAAGGGAATGATTGTAAATTTGTACATTAAACGCATATACACTTGATTATATAAAAAAACTCACCATATTTTTTCGTTTATTTTTATTTAGACCATGTTTTTTATCAAAAAAAGTTTAATATATCAAAATTCTTAATATTTATCATTTTTCTATAGACATCAATATTAATATATGAAAAACAAAATTTTTTTTTCTATAAAAACTAATTTGTTTTGTTTTTTTAGCAATATTTAGGTTTATTTTTTATCCAAAAAAAAAACTACATATACCAGAAATCTCAATTTTTGTCCACTATTAATAGACATCAACATCAATAAAAAAAAACACATTAATTTGTTCAGATTCATACTGTGAATCTGAACCGTAAATATTTCAGTTTTAACATTCAAAATGTAAATCGACTTACTATTTCAATTCTTTGATAATTTATAAATTAGTTTACTGAAATTTACATTCGATCGAAATATAGTTTAATGTAATTTTATATTATTTTAATATTTTAATTTCTCATAAATTAGTTTTGTAAAATCAACAAATGAATTTATTCACATTGTAAATCTAAACATTATATAAATCAGTTTTCGGAATTCACAATGTAAATTTAACTTACTATTATTCACACTATGAATCTACGTTGAATATAATTCAGTTTTCAACATATTGACAATGTGAATCTAAGCTAAAATTTTGAAAAAAAAAATTGTTTTTTACATCAATATGAATCTATGTTTAAAGAGTACCCAAAAAAATATGAATTTTGATATATTTATTACTCTTTTAGGTAAAAAAAAATAAACTTTAACTTTTCAAAAAAAAAAAAACAAAAAATGAAGTGAGTTTTTTTGAAAAAAAATAAATTTATTTTTTATACATCAATATTGATATCTATTTAAAGAGGACGAAAAACATAAACAATGGTATATTCGAGTTTTTTTTCGACAAAAAAAGACGGCCTAAAAAATTAAAATTAAAAAAAAAAAAAAGTGGGCTTTTGCTATAGTACGGTGCATGTGAGTCCAATGTGCATATCTACAAACCTTTCTTTGGTCGTTGATCGCTTCAAATTCCGATGTTTTGGATTGGTTCCTTGATTAATAATGGTTCTCTATTGAACTTTTATATATATATATATATATATATATATATATATATATATATATATATATATATATATATATATATTGCTAACAACGGTCGGTTAAAAACCAGCAGACAAATCATAACCATTTGATTTGTTTCGACTTCTGATCCTAATCGTGTAAAGTCTCTATTACAGTTATTTCATCCCTTTCTCCCTCATGATGGAAATGGACCTCCCATGGCACCAACAACTCTATCTATAGAATCCCATAACTCCATCTTCAACTCCCCTACTTCCTAATGCCCCTACTCTATCAGACCTCTTTGTATACTATATAGGACCTCTCAATATATAAATGAAGACCTTGTTCCAAATTATCAAGAACTCCATCCTAAATAAGCCTAAATATCGCCTCTATCAAATCCTTTATATCAAGAACGAAATGTGGGCAAAGCTACTATCGGTTTCTCTTGCGTCTGATTAGGGATCAATCTCTCTTTTTCTTTTTCTTTGTAACATCTATTTCTAGGTATTGCTCTTGAGACCCAACCATTTTAATTTTGAGGGTTTTTATTGAATATAGGGGTGCCACAACATGGTGATGAGGCTTAACATGACGTCGTTACGATCTACAAGGAACATATGTTTTTAATCACCATTACGTGGTCATGTAATGGCCACGGCATGGGCGACAGAACGAGAAACCCTGAATTCGGGTCTCGAGCCTTATTTAAACAACTTTATGGTTAGGGTTTGCTCTCAACTCTAGCCTCCATCCATTTGAGAGAAACCCTAGTGTGTGTATGTCTTATATGCATTTTATATGCATCTTTTAGCACGTTTTCCTCGATATTTATCTGTAACAAGCTAATTATCTCCCTAATGTTATTATAAATCATGTGTTTCCCATTATATTTGCATAATGCCCGTACTACTCACGATTGTTATGATTTTCAAGGCCATTTGGAACACACGGACGAATACGTAAGTCTGGGATGCATTATTGGAAGCTTTAGAGCTCAATTGGAGATGAAACTAAGGAAGGATGCTAAGGAATGATCAAGAATAGCTTGGAGGGAAGAATTGCGGAAAAAAAGAGACAAAATAATGAAGTTGAGATCACATATGATGTTCATGCGATCGCAATTTGATCACATGTTTGGTCGCAGAGGAGCTTCGAGGATTTTTCGTGTCAATAATTCAGATGGAAGAAAAAAAGGAATTCATGTGATCGCATATAACCCAACTTGCGATCGCATGTTGCCAAAAAAAGTCTCAGAATAGATATGTACTTCATTAAACTAGCCCGCCACGTGTTTTCATAAAAATATGCGATCGCATATGTGGCTACCTATGATCGCGTTTACATGTGTTTTCTTTGTTGGACATATAAAAGGCCTCTAAAAAGATCCCATTAACCTAATTCATGATCTCAGGCGACTGAGAGGCGATTTTGAGAGCTTTTCAATTGCCAAACGTAGATCTTGTTGGATTAGTGTCTAAGTCCATAACTATTTTGGTATGTACTTGACCCGATTATGAGCATGGTCCTTTTGGGTTGCCTTCATCATAACAATATGTAGGATGAATTAAGGAGAGAAATGTTTAATTATGATTTATTAATATATTATGAGAATAATATATTAAAGGAGAAATCATATTTTTTTTAATTAATATTAGTCAAGAATTAATTAAGAATTAATTTTGTGGCTAAAAGAGATTAATTAAACTTAAGGGACTTATTGTGTAATTATAAGATAATTACATAGATGGGATAATGGACTCCATAGAAGTTGGAGTGGACGAATTCTATGGGGAAACTGTTGGATTAGTGTCTAAGGCTGTAACTATATTTGGTAAGTACTTGACCCGGTTGTGCATGGTCCTTTTGGGTTGCCTTCACCATAGCAACTTGACAGGATGATTTGTTAAGAGAGAAGAGATATTATTGTTGATATATTATGAGAATAATATATTAAAGGAATAATAATGATATTTGATTAATATAAGTTATATATTAATTGAGAATTAATTTGATGACTTAAAGAGGTTAATTGAATAAAGGGGCATAAACTGTCAAGTGTGTGATAGTTGTGTTTTGGGCTATGAATCCTTATGGATATGAGGGTGGACGAAATTTAGGGTTTGGGAACCTTAAAATCGTCCAAGCCTAGTATCTAGAAGGATCTTGGATTGCTTAGGGCCGAAGTTATTCAATTAGGGTTTAAGGTGAAACCCTAGTAGCTCATAGTATAAATAGATCCCTAGGGTGAGGGAAATCTGCACTCATGCAAGGCAAGGAACCCTAGGGCCGATTTCTCACCCTCCTCCCTCTCTCTCAAGATCATCTTCTTGCTAGTTGGTGTTTGTAAGCCATTAGAGGAGTGACAATTGTGACTCTAAGCTCCAAGAATAAGAAGAATCAAGCAAGTAATCCAAGGTATTGTTCTAGATCCAATTTCATATGATTAGATTCAATTGTTTACATTAGATCTAATATTGCAAGTCTTGGATTCAATGCATGTTCAATTAGAGAAACCTAGATCCAAGCAATTAGGGTTTGCATGTGCACATAGGAAAGTTCTTATGGCTCAAACCCATCAGAAACCTATTAGAAATCGTCCAAGGCTTTTAAAGACCGAGTCCATGGGTTGCTTAGGGCTTAAGCAGTCAAATTAGGGTTTCATGGTTGTAAACCTTAATAGCCAACATATATAAGGAACCCTTATGGCCCCAAAAACGTGGTGAATACTTCCTTTAGGGTTTCCAGCCGTTTTTGGTGCCTCCTCTCTCCTCCCTCTTCATCCAAGTTGCTTAGTGGTGTTTGTGACTCCATTAGAGGTGCAACACTCGAGGCACTAAGCTTTCTGAAGCCAAGGACTGATTGTTATTGCTATATAACAATCAAAGGTAAGATCTAAACCCTAATTTCAGTTATAGTTTATTAGATCTAGGGTTTATGGATTTGGATTATCAATTGCATGTTCATTAGACAAACTAGATCCAAAGCTACTAGGGTTTGCATGTACACCATAAGATTAATGTGTTGCTCAAAACCCATTAGTGGTATCAGAGCCTAGAGCTGTTTGTAAGTGAATTTGATGCTTATTTGATCGAATTTTGGCTGAAAATCGAATTTTTTGAGGTTTTTCGACTTGACTCGCCGAGTCAACTGGGTGACTCGCCGAGTCCATAGTGAACTCGACGAGTCCAAGCCTGACGCGACGAGTCAGGAGTCAGATGGAGCTGATTTTGGGATTTTGACCTGTTTTGGTTGTGGATAATTGCTAAAACGAATTTTATTAATAAAAAACGATTTTTATCAATATTTGGAGATTATCCTTGCCAATACAGAAGATAATTGTCAAAATTTAGATAATCTTTTATTTTATTAGATAAAGATTGATTATTTGTAATTTAGATTTGAATTATCTTGTGAAAAAGTTTCAATTTTCCCTTTTAGGTTTTATAGTTTAAATTTGAACTTAAAAGTTTTGTTTTTGAAATTTAAATAGTTAAACCATAATGTTTTGAAAAGTTTCAAAACTTGCCCTCAAGTTTTGGAATTTAAATTTTTAATTAAAAGTTTAGTTTTGAAATATTTAAATTCTAAACCCTAATGTTTTGAAATTTTTCAAAACTTGCCCTCAAGTTTTGGAGTTTAAAATTTTGATTAATAGTTTAATTATGTAATATTTAAATTCTAAAACGCCAGTATTTTGGAAAGTTCAAATTACACCCACATGGTTTTGTTAAGTTAATTAAAAGTTTAATTAAAAGAGAAAGTTAATAAAACCACCTAGTATTTTAAAAGTGTAAAATACACCCTATACAATATATATGTAACATTAAAAGTCTAATATATATATATATATATATATATATATATATATATATATATATATATATATATATATATATGAGTAAAGAGTCAGTCTTACCGTTAGTAGGCCTCATTCACGAAGCTGGTCTATAAGGGGTGTTTAAGGAAATTGCCTATAAAATGGCGATTGAATGGGTATCCACTCTTACCCACCGCACTCTTGACTAGTGGAGGGTCGTTAGCCGAATGGGTAGGATATTACAGAAACCTTCCATTATAAGTATAATGAAGTACAAAGTAACTAAATGTTTTTTCAAATTCCCAAATCATAGTTACTTTAGGAAAAATGTGAAATTGTATGCTAATCCATGGAATGACACTTTGTACCATTGTCGAGACGTTAGTGGAGCGTGTGTGGTTAATCGACACACTAATTTGGGTTTGACATTGGTAGCGAAGGGTGACTCGATGTTTATCATAGATCAATGGAGCGTGTGTGGCTAACCGGCACATTGATTAGGTGATAGTAGCATTGAGTGCACCACGTGATTCGCATGGTTATTCACACCTTGTTTGTGATCCTCAGCATCCCAGTCGCAAATAGTAGGGCATAATCGAGATTAAACATGCCATTGAAAAGTTCAATGAATCTCAAAAGATCTAGGAGTTTCAATTCATTTAAAACTTAAATTTCTTTTTTGTTTTTCATGGTGGAAATTGGTAAATCGTCATTTACCTACCTTCAAATATTCTGCAACTAGATTACGGCATCCCTCTTCTAGGTTGTGGAGTATTGTGTTGGATCCTAGCCTTGATGTTTCATTTAGGTGTTACATCAAGGATTCTAATCAACTTGACTTGAATTTCTCCCGTTTTGTAGATGTCTGAATCAAACAATGGTCTTCCCAAATCCCATGGAACAAGTTTTCCATATGAAGATGATATTCCACGATATGCTCGAGGAACCAGATATCATGCTTCACTTCCTCCACCTCCTCCAATTATTCTCCCTGACCCACAAGTTCGAAGGCTTGAAAAGTTCAAGCTAACTCAAGCCCTTTTAGCAAGTAAACACGAAGATGGGAAACCTGTGTGTGCACACGTCTTAGAGATGAAGTCACACATTGATAGGTTAAGGATGATGGGTGTCGATATCTCAGAGATGTTGGGTTTTGACTGGGTTCTTCAGTCGCTTCCTGAATCATATAGTGAGTTCGTTAGAGAGTACTATATGATGGACCACGACGTGACCCTCATTGATCTCACCTATTTGCTTATAGTTGTTGAATCAGCAATGATTTGGCGTGCTGGTCAAGCAAATTTGTCTGGTGAATCAAACTCCCAAACTTCAATGGACACTTGCAACATTGGAAGTCCAGAAATGACTGAGTATGAGATTGTACCATGTGTTGTGCCAAAGGATTCCATTTGCTTTTATTGCCAAGAGAAGGGGCATTGGAGACGAAGCTGCCCAAACTACCTGAGAGATCTAAGAGATGGGAGAGTCAAGGCATATGGCTCTACTTCAGGTAAAACCCATTATCTAACTCTTTTGAGTTCATATTCTAGATTCTTAATTCATGATGTGATAAGATTACATTTTGATGTATTGTAGGATCGAATAAAATAGAGGAAGCTTAAGGGAAGAAGTGAGCTGAATCTAATCATGAAGAAAGTGAATTTCGATCGCATTGTTTGAAGATTGGATTTTTGAGCTACTACTTGGAGTTAGAATAGATTGCTTTGGAATATGTAATAGCATAGTTTTTCAGTTGAATTGCATTGTAAGGACAAAGTTTTTCCACAATAAAATAAAATTTTATTTTCTCTTATTTATTTATCCTTGCAATGGCATGTATGAAAAAATTGGCGTTTGAATGTTTCTGCTATTAGCAATAATGGATTTGATTCTTAATTATGTTATTTGTGGAAATGTCGAGAATTTACCAAATAGGGAGAGTTTCTCATCGCCCAAGTTTCAATTGGACAGAAACTTGGAATCATAAAACTTGGTTGTGTGATGAATGAGAAACTTCATATTTGGAAATTAGACTAATTCTTTGACAAAGTGTCAAGTGGAGGACTAGGAGATCAAGTACACTAGGTTGTGTGTTGATCAAGTCCACCACAAGAGTGATAAAGATATTCGTCATGATTTACTAAAGTTTAGTAAATATGATTATACTTATAAGATTAAGTGTAATTTTGAGTTGATTGAAAAGGTTTCAATTAATGGCAGAACGAATAAGAATCAAAAAGGCAGAAAGATAAAAGTTTCTCCATTCTAAGAGGAAGGGAGAGTACCTTTTATCGTTTTTTATGATAAGTATTAATGATTAAGAACCATATCTCAATTGATCCTCTAAGTGAGTCTTAGTACATTTGTATGTCTAAGAAGAGGAATCGGGAATTATGGAAATGGTTAAATCAAGAAGTCAATCATACTTCGTTCCAATATCGAGTCTTAGAGTCATACTCCAAGATTGCGATTTGTGTGACACGTCTTTAGTAGGTTTATAACATTCAACAAATGTGGAATTGGGAACATTTTTCTTATTCTTGCACATTTGAAATGATGGGTTTTATACAAACAATCCTATGTGTACATGCAACCCTAGCATTGGATCTATGTTTTCACTATTAGATACACAACATTATGAACATATAATAAAACCCTAATGATGATTGCTACTTTCGAAATTAACCAAGAAGGTTAGATTACATACCTCTTGTTGTTATATTGTAATAACAACTTAAATCTTCAAACCCTAAGTCTTGAAAGCAAGCACCACAAGTGTAATGCCTCTAATGGCTCACAAACACCACAAGAAATTGGAGAAGATATAGAGAGAGAAGAGAGAGGTGGAATTCGGCCCTAAGAACCCTTTTGGAAGCATGGACGAATTCATAAGCCTTAGGGGTCTTTATATAGGGTTGGGATTAGGGTTTCAGTCCTTATCCTTATCCAGTTACTTGCCCACCAAGCAACCACAAGATAAGCCTTGAAAACCCTTATCTCTTGGTCCTTGGACGATTTTAAGGATATCCTTATCCTTGAATTCTTCCATCCATTAATAAGGATAACCATTGCCCTATTTTGAAACTATCACATAATTACAATTCAGCCCCTCTAGTTTAATTAATTACACTTGATCACAAAATTAATTCCTAATTAATTATTAACCAATATTAATTAAACAAATATGATTTCTCCTTAATATATTATTCTTATAACATGTTAATAAATCATAATAACCTCTCTCTCTATTATTTCTCCAGTCAAGTTGCTTTGGTGAAGGCAACCCAAAAGGACCATGCACAATCGGGTCAAGTACTTACCAATTATGGTTACAGGCTTAGACACTAATCCAACAGTCTCCCACTTGGATAAGTCTAGTAACTACATATTGTAAGTACACCTCGATTAGCAATCGTAGCTCTCAAAGACGCTGTCAAACTCTGATATTATCAGTAACCTGTCCTTCAGATAAGGGATCATATATTCCTCCATTCTAGATATTGTATAGACACGAGACATGGATTAAAATCATTCTCTCAGTCTATGTGTTGTTTATCGATTTCCAATTTACAACGATTGACTAATTGAACAAATCAAATTAGCCCTAGCCTGGCCGAGCATTTACGTTTGTCATCACTAAATCATCGAGGGGCCCACAGATATCGCTTTTATCCCACTTTGGGTAAAAGGAACGGATAAACTTCAACTCAATGTTTGCTTGCACTCACTCACCAAATCACACACAATAATAAGTTTTATAACACCGAGTTACCGGTGCGTTTACATATTATCAATGTGCAACCGATTCGCAAGATACAACTCACACATCTCGGTTTCAAGAATACAAGATATTATCATCTCACCAATCGCTCGTGATAAAATCCATGAAGCGATCCAAGTGAACGTGGGTTTAATCCAATGCTCAAAATCATATTCATAAACACTCATGAACATTGTAGTAAACCTTTGCTATGTCTAATACGCTCTAGACAATCTACAAACCAATTCATGACAGTCTTCATTCATACTTACTTCCAACGTATGACTGACTGTGGTCCGTTTGAATAATTCGATTATTCTTAATAACCTCAATTATTTTGGAAGTCAAAACATGCAAAGTGAAACACAAAGGTAATACTAATCCTATATGGTCCCAACCCTTGAGTATAAACAAAACACCTTTATCTAATCACCATATTGATTACTCATTATCTATTGTTTAACTTTTCAGATAATCAACTTTATAACTTGAATTATAACCACAATTGTCCCATGCTCCAAGCATGCACATTTTGGTTTTCAATGGTCTATTACTTTGTGAAATAGATCAAGTGAACACATTTTCAATCATTCTCATTTCACAAATCCCAATTCTTTATCATAAGCACAAGAATATCAAATTCTTGTCACTTATAGAATATGTCAAATTCTAATATTTTATGCAATGATCCTCTTGTGAAGTTATAGCACAAAATCACAAAGACTCAGCCATCGAAATCACAAGGTACTCTATCAAAATAGTTACAAAACTATTCTATAGATGTGATGTCTCTCACTCAAAGTACATTCCTTGAACATCCTTTTGCATAAAAAATTTCTAATCTAGACATAAATTCTTAATTTCCAACTCCCATTTATGGAAACATTTCCATATTTACTATATGACAACTCATTCTTAATAGAATCTTATCTATTCATAATGATGTCGATATAGTCCATTCAATGCCATACTTCCAACTACTCACAAGTGACCAATCCTCAGCGAGCTTTGGATCGTCCTTTGATAGTTGTTTAATTATCTTAGTCAAAACCGATTCTTGTCCTTTTTCCCTCTTAATGCACTAGACATTTGGAAAAATTTAGAATGGTAAAATATTATAGCATTTGCAATCGATCCTATACCCGAAGCGTATGGGACGCGATGCATAATGTCTTACATGAAGATACGATACTCTATCAATCTTCTGCCATAACATTTTATGTGTCACGTTCTTACAATTTGAACTATGAAGAGGGATACCGTAATCATAATCAAAATTTTAAGAACACACTATGTATCTTTTGACTAAATTTATTAAAATTTCTCAATCTAAGCTTTAGATCTTGAAACGAAGTACAATATTCTCTCCCTTAATTATAGCAAAACAATTTTTCAACCCTTACGACATTGCAAAGTTCAATACTTGTTTTCTATAATTAATATTGCTAACTTGCAATACATTCCATAATAATCATGCTCCCACTTACATGATGATTATTTCTTTACCAGCATAACACTTATGCTCCCACTAGCTTTGACATGTATTCAGAATTCAGCTGAACTTCTAGAAAACAATTTCTTAAGTTCATATTTCTAATACTAGATGCTTCGATAAGACTCTATCTAAGCTTCTTAAACTCATACACTTTTCCTTGGACAGCTCATATGTATATGTCTAAACGATTATAGGACTCATATCAATAAGTCTAAGATGTTCAGACCTATTTGCCATTTCCCACAATTCAAACTATGAAGAGGTATGCCGTAATCAAAGTTGAATTTGAGAAATCCAAATCACATAATGCTATCTTTAAAATTTTTCTTAGTGAAAGCGTTTCCTCACAATCATTCTAATGAAAGAACCTTATGACACTTAGATTTTGTGGTGTATTCGTTCTTATCCATGTGAATTTGTCATAACCATAATCACAAGATAATGTTAGTGACAAATCCAAACTCTTATGGATAGAACTAGTTCTTCTTAATTTCTTGCAATCAAGGGTCCCACCATTGCTTCCAAGTTATTTAGCAGTTCACCCCTTCATTTCAATGTACTTTCCATTGAAAAAGGTGCCTTGCCCCTATACAAACCATTTAGAACTCGTAGAACTCACATGTATAATTAACTCTATTTGGAATGGCACAGAAACAAAACAGTGTCAACACGATGGGTCATAAACCTCAAGTCGTGTGCTAGTGTTGTATTATAAGGTCTATTCTTGATTTGTTCTTGAAACCTTTCAAGACAATTAAGATTCCCACTGACTCCTTGACATATAAGATTCCCTTGTTAAGAAACATTTCTTGACAAACAAATATTCAATAGTTAGTGCAACTTTTATCAAGACAAAATCCTTCACATAATTGGTCCTAGTTGGTCTTTTCTTATGCAAGACATCACAACTTACCAATTTCAAATGTGCAAGAACAAGAAAAACCCCTTTTCCAAACTTCACATTTGACGAATGTTATAAACCTTCTTAAGAATTATCACCTAATTCACAATCTTGGAGTATAACTCTAAGACTTGACATTGGAACGAAGTATGATTGACTTCTTGATTTAACCATTTTCACAATTCTCGTCTCCTCTTCTTAGACATACAAATTGTACTAAGAATCACCTAGAGGATCAATTGAGATATAGTTCTTAATCATTAAGTCCTATCACAATAAAAGGTACTCTCCCTTCTTCTTAGAATGGAGAAACTTTTTTCTTTCTGCCTACTTGATTCTTCTTATTCGTTCTGCTATTGATTGAAACTCTTTTAACCAATTCAAAATTATACTCAATCTTATAAGCATAACCATATTCACTAAACTTTAGTCAGTCATGATGAATATCTTGTCATTCTTGTGGTGGTTGATCAACACACAACTTTGTGTACTTGATCTCATAGTCCTTCACTTGACACTTTGTCAACGACTAGTCTAAATTTCCCAAATGTGGTAGTTTTCATTCATCATGCAATACTTGTTGCACGATTCCAAGTTCCTATCCACTTGAACCTTGGGCGATGAGAAACTCTCCCTATTTGGTAAACTTTTGACACTTCCACAACTAATCTAATTAAGAATCAAATCCATAATGCTAATAGTAGAAGTACACAAACATCAATTTTTCATATATGCCATTGCAAGGATAAACAAATAAGATAAAATCCAAAATTTATTTTATTCATTAAAGCAGCGGAAAATATGTCCTTACAACGCAAAATACAAATGAAAAACTATGTATTCAAATACTCCTAACAAATCTATCATAACTTCCTAAGCTCAAAATCTGATCTTCGAATCCATGCGATCGTAATCCATTTCTTCGTGATCAGACTCATCTTGCTATTCCATTAACCTTCCTTTCTTTTCTTTGATCCTGCAAAACATGCAAATGTAATCTTATCACATCATGTATCAAGAATAGGAATTTAATGGAGTTAGATAGTGGATTTTGTACCTGAAATAAAGCCACACTTCTTGACTCTTCCATCTCTTAGACTCTTCAGTTCCTTTGGGCGGCTTCGTATCCATTTCCCTTTCCCTTGGCAGCAGAAACATGTGGCCTCTCCTAGAGCGTCCACGGAAGCATGGTTGGTTGAATTTCCCAACAAATATGCTCCATTGCTTTGCCAAATCATTTCTGATTCAGCAGCAATGAGCATGTAAGTTAGGTCAATGAGGTTTTCGTCATGATCCATCATATAATACTTTCTTTTGAACTCATTATATGATTCAGGAAGTGACTGCAGAACCCAGTTCACAGCCAACTTATCCGGGAATGACGCACCCAACATTATCAACCTATCGATGTGTGATTTCATTCCTAGAACGTGAGCACACACGGGTTTACCATCTTCATGTTTCATTTCCAATAGGGCTTTAGTGACATTGAACCTTTCAATTCTTCGATCTTGTGGGTTAGGGAGAATAATTGGAGGAGGAGGAGGGAGTCAGATCAAGCTAGTCCACATTGATCCTTCACTTTGGAACAAGCTATCACTTTCAATAGGAACACCTTTTCCTTGGGATCCGGGAAGACCACGGTTAGAATCAGACATCAACAAAACGGGAGAAATTTCAAGTTAGTTGATACGATTGAGTCCTTAATAAATCACCCAAATGAGATATTAAGGCTAGGACCCAACACAATACGCCACAACCTAGAAAATGGATGCCGTAATCTAGTTGCAGAATATTTGAAGGTAAGTGAATGACGATTCACTAATTTTCCACCATGAAAAACGAAAAAGAAATTTAAGTTTTAAATTTATGAAAACTCCTAGATTCTTTGAGATTCATTGAACATTTCAGTGGCATGTTTAAATCTCGATATGCCCCTCTAGTTTGTGACTGGGATGCCGAGGATCACAAAGCGGGTGTGAATAACCATGCAAACTTACATGGTGCCCCCACATGTTACAGTCATCTATTCGATGTGCCGGTAAACCACACACACTCCACCGAACTATGACAAACATTGAGTCACCCTTTGCTGCCTTTGCTTAGAACCATTTAGTGTGCCGGTAAACCACACACGCTCCACTAACGTCTTTGCAAGGGCACAAAGTGTAATTTCATGGAATTGCATCAATTCACTTTTGCCTAAGTAACTAAGATTGGGAATTTGTAAAACATTTAGCTACTTTTGTACTTCATTATACTTATAATGGAAGGTTTGTGTCCTATCCTACCCGTTCGGCTAACGACCCTCCACTAGTCAAGAGTGCGGTGGGTAAGAGTGGATACCCATTCAATCGCCATTTTATAGGCAATTTCCTTAAACACCCCTTATAGACCAGCTTCGTGAATGAGGCCTACTAACGGTAAGACTGACTTTTACTCATACATATATAATGTTAGACTTTAATAATGTTATATATAGTATAGGGTGTGTTTTACACTTTAAAAATACTAGGTGGTCAAAAATAACAATTATACTTTTAATTGTAAACCAAAACTTTTATGGATTTATTAAACTTCTTTTAATTATACACCTTAATTAATTAATAAAACCATAAGGGTATGATTTGAACTTTTCAAAACAATACTAGGGTTTTAGAATTTAACATTCCTAAATTAAACTTTTAATCAACTTTTAAATTCCAAAACTTGAGGGCAAGTTTTGAAACATTTAAAAACATTAGGGTTTAGAATTTAAATATGCGTCAAAATTAAACTTTTAATCAAAATTTAAATTCCAAAACTTGAGGGCAAGTTTTTGAAACTTTTCAAAACAATTTAGTTTTAATCTTTCTTAAAAATTTTTGAATTTATGACATATAAATTAATATTTTAAATATTAAAACTCTTGATTTAATAATTATCTTGAATTAGACTATTAATTTAATTATTAAATCGTAAAGGATTATCTAAATCATAAGGATAATTACCATTTATACATTTAGATATCCTAATCCCTTAATTATCTCTATAGATTTCGAAATTATGGTTAGGATAATGCAAAATCTATAATTACCATATATAACAATTAGAAGATAATTACAAGATATGGGATAATCCAAATCCCTAAAATTTAGGATCTTATCTTGGGGAGGAGGCTAATTTCGAAAATCAAGGGATTAAAACAAACCCTAGATTTTGAAATTTAAGGGTTTAAGGAAAGGATTTGAAGATCTTATTCAAACTCTTGCAAATTAGGGTTTTCAAACCCTAATCTCGAAAATCCTAGCCTCCTAGGGTTTATTGGCAATAAACCCTAATATGTCAAGTTCATACAATTGAATAAACTAATTGAAAGCAAGTTAACCGATGTCTCTGATACCACTGATGGGTTTTATACAAACAATCCTATGTGTACATGCAACCCTAGCATTGGATCTATGTTTTCACTATTAGATACACAACATTATGAACATATAATAAAACCCTAATGATGATTGCTATTTTCGAAATTAACCAAGAAGGTTAGATTACATACCTCTTGTTGTTATATTGTAATAACAACTTAAATCTTCAAACCTTAAGTCTTGAAAGCAAGCACCACAAGTGTAATGCCTCTAATGGCTCACAAACACCACAAGCAATTGGAGAAGATATAGAGAGAGAAGAGAGAGGTGGAATTCGGCCCTAAGAACCCTTTTGGAAGCATGGACGAATTCATAAGCCTTAGGGGTCTTTATATAGGGTTGGGATTAGGGTTTCAGTCCTTATCCTTATCCAGTTACTTGCCCACCAAGAAACCACAAGATAAGCCTTGAAAACCCTTATCTCTTGGTCCTTGGACGATTTTAAGGATATCCTTATCCTTGAATTCGTCCATCCTTTAACAAGGATAACCATTGCCCGATTTTGAAACTATCACATAATTACAATTCAGCCCCTCTAGTTTAATTAATTACACTTGATCATAAAATTAATTCCTAATTAATTATTAACCAATATTAATTAAACAAATATGATTTCTCCTTAATATATTATTCTTATAACATGTTAATAAATCATAATAACCTCTCTCTCTATTATTTCTCCAGTCAAGTTGCTTTGGTGAAGGCAACCCAAAAGGACCATGAACAATCGGGTCAAGTACTTACCAATTATGGTTACAGGCTTAGACACTAATCCAACATGAAATTGGTAAGTTGTGATGTCTTGGATAAGACAAAGACCAACTAGGACTAGTTATGTAAAGTGTTAGTCTTGATAAGATTTTGCACTAACTCTTGAATATTAGTTTTGTCAAGGAAAGTTCCTTGATAAGAGAATCATATAAGTCAAGAGGTCAGTGGGAGTCTCAATTGTCTTGAAAAGTTCAAGAGCTAATCAAGAATAAACCAATAATTAATCACTAGCACACGACTTGAGGTTGGCGACCTATCATGTTGACATAATTTTGTTTCTGTGCCATTCCAGATTAAGTCAACTATGCAATATGAGTTCTATGAGTTCTCAATTGGATTGCATAAAGGCAAGGCACCCTGATCAATGGAAACTACATTGACAAGGTAAGGGTGAGCTGCTTAACAACCTGGAAGCAATGGTGGGCATTCATGTTGCCATAAGGCAAGAAATCATGATTGAACAAGTTCAATCCATATGAGTTGGATTTGTCACCAACATTGTCTTATGATTGTTGTTATGACAAATTCACATGGATAGGAACACATACACTTTAAAATCTAAGTGTCATAAGGTTTCTCTCCTTCATGAAAATGATTGTGAGGAAATGCTTTCACTAAGAGAGATTTTAAGAAGATTGCAATTGTGAAAATCTAAGTGTCATAAGGTTTCTCTCCTTCATGGAAATGATTGTGAGGAAATCCTTAACCGAGTCCCTACCAAGAAGGTTGCCAAAACACCTCACGAGATGTGGACAGGGAAAGCTCCCTCGTTGGCACATATCAAGGTTTGGGGTTGTGAGGCTTTCGTAAGACGAGATACTCACGACAAGCTTGAACCTAGAAGTGAGCGATGTATTTTCATCGGCTACCCGCAGACATCCTTTGGATATCTCTTCTATAGACCGAAGGACAATGTGGTCTTCGTTGCGAGGAGAGGAGTTTTCCGAGAGCGAGAACTCATAAGCCAAGGAGACAGTGGGAGGCAAATCGAGCTTGAAGAGATTCAAGAGTCGATAGATGAAGGAACCTTTACCACTGGCACTCAACCCGAGGAGGAAACTCCGGTTGAACCAATTGACGAGTCCTTACCTCTTAGACGTTCCGATAGAGTTAGAGTTCTACCTCAGTTTTATGGTTTTCGTATTACTACCGAAGGGGACACGTATATTAGTGATGGTACACTAATAAATCTTGATGAACCTAATAGCTATAAGGAAGCCATGGCAGGCCCGGAGTCTGCGAAATGGAAAGAGGCAATGGATAGAGAGATCCAATCCATGTATGATAACCAAGTTTGGAATTTGGTTGATTATGTGCCCGGACGTAAGACCGTTGGGTGCAAATGGATCTTCAAGAAGAAGACCGACGTGGATGGAAACGTGCACACATATAAAGCGTGATTGGTTGCGAAGGGCTTTACTCAAACTCCTGGAGTTGACTATGATGAGACCTTCTCACCAGTTGCAAAGATTAAATCTATTAGAGTGATGCTAGCTATTGCCGCATTTCATGATTATGAGATCTGGCAAATGGATGTCAAGACCGCTTTTCTTAATGGGAAGTTGGCTGAGGATGTTTACATGGATCAGCCCGAGGGGTTTGTGGATCCGAAGCATCCTAATAGAGTGTGTAAGCTTGAGAAGTCCATTTATGGACTTAAGCAAGCGTCTCGCAGATGGAATCTTTGCTTCGATGAGAAAGTCAAAGAGTTTGGATTTGTACGAAGTGAAGACGAATCTTGTGTATATGTCAAAGCCAGTGGGAGTATAGTAAGCTTTCTCGTTCTATATGTCGATGACATATTGCTCATAGGAAACGACATCCCGACTCTGCAGGAAGTTAAGTCCTGGCTCGGGAAGTGCTTCGCTATGAAGGACCTCGAAGAAGCTTCTTACATTTTGGGAATAAGGATAGTGAGAGAAAGAAGTAAGAGACTAATTGGACTTAGTCAGAACACTTACTTGGAGAAGGTACTGAAACGTTTTAGTATGGAAAACTCAAAGAAGGGAGAATTACCAATACAAATTAATGCCAAGTTGAGTAAGACTCAAAGTCCGAGTACCGAAGCTGAGATAGCAGAAATGAGCCGAGTACCATACGCTTCCGCAGTTGGCTCAATCATGTACACTATGACTTGTACTCGCCCTGATGTAGCCTTCGCTTTGAGCATGGTTAGCAGATATCAAGGGAATCCTGGCAAAGCACATTGGATTGCGGTGAAAAATATCCTTAAGTACCTTCGGAGGACGAAGGAATGGTTCTTAGTCCTCGGAGGGAGTGATGACTTGAAGGTGAGAGGGTACAGTGACGCCAGTTTTCAGACCGACAGGGACAACTACCGTTCGCAGTCGGGCTGGGTCTTTACCCTAAATGGAGGAGCAGTGACATGGAAGAGTTCCAAGCAAGAAACCGTAGCTGATTCAACGTGCGAATCAGAGTACATTGCAGCGAGCAAAGCGTCGAAGGAGGCGATATGGCTAAAGAACTTCATCGGTGATCTTGGAGTCGTACCTGCCATAAAGGAGCCCATGGAGATTTTCTGTGATAACGAAGGTGTGGTTGCCTTAACCAAGGAACCGAGGGATCATGGTAGATCAAGACATATCGACAGAAAATATCACTTCATCAGACATCGTGTAGAAGAAGGACAACTCGTAGTGAAGAGGATATCATCAGAAGATAACCCAGCAGATCCGCTTACGAAGGGACTGAGTAGGGTTAAGCACTTGCAGCATGCTAGGAGTATTGGGCTGAAGGATGATATTAGCATAGATTAGATAGTATTAGAAACGTATAATAGATAAATGTAATTAACATTTGATGATTAAATAAAGGAGTTTTATTTATAAGTAATGTTACTATCTTATGTTAATCGTTTAACTATTGTTTCTCTTTGCATGTTTTGACTTCCAGAATAATTGAAATTATTAAGAATAATAGAATTGTTCAAATTGTCCACAATCGTTCATATGTTGGAAGTAGATATGAATGAAGATTGTCATGAATTGGTGTGTAGAATGTCTAAATGGTGTTAGACATAGCAAAGGGTTGCTGCAACATTCATGAGTGCTTATGAACTAGTTTTGAGCATTGGAACAAACCCGTGCTTGCTGGAATCACCTTATGGAATAAGATATAAAAGGGTGATCGCAAGACGATCATATCATATAGTCTTAAAACCTAGATATATGGTTTGTTATTTGTTAATTGGTTGTGCATTGATAATGCGAAAACGCATCAGTAAATCGGTGTTATAAAACGCATTGTTGTGTATAGTTGGTTAATGAATAAGTAAATGCATATAAGTCGAAGTTTATCTGTAACTTTTATCTAAGAAGGTAAAAGCGATATCTCGGCCGCTCGATGATTTGATTTGAATTATGTGTCGGGCCCGGTCAGAACTGAATTGATGTGTTCGATTAAGTTCTATGTCAAATAAATCAGAGATCGAGAAACCTAAATGCTTGACTAACCATTCCATAGGATTGTCAGCATGATATCTAACAGAGGACTGTACGATCCCTTATCTAAAGGACAAGATTGATTAGATCAGAGTTTGACAGCGTCTTTGAGAGCTACGATTGCAAACCGAATTGTACTTGTATAGTTACTAGACTTATCCAAGTGGGAGACTGTTGGAATAGTGTCTAAGGCTGTAACTATATCCGGTTGTGCATGGTCCTTTTGGGTTGCCTTCACCATAGCAACTTGATAGGATGATTTAATAAGAGAGAGTAAATATTATTAATATATTATGGGAATAATATAATGAATAATATATTGTTATTTGATTAATATAAGTCATAGAATTAATTAGAATTAATTTGGTGACTTAAAGAGATTAATTAAATAAAGGGGTATAAACTGTCAATTGTTTGATAGTTAAACTTTAGACTGTAAATCCATTAGGATATGGTTTGGACGGATTCTAAGAGCTTTAGGATAGCTAAAATCGTCCATATGCTTATCTAGGAATGGATTTGGATAGCCTTAAGAGAAGATTATCTGATAGGGACTTATCTGTAATCCTTAAGGAGTCTACAAGTATAAATAGACCCCATGGCATAAGGAATTCATGTGATAACCTAAAGTAAGGAACCTCTGGTCGAAATTCCTCCCCTCTCCTCTCTCCTAAATCATTCTCCTTGCTATTGGTGTTTGTAAGCCATCAGAGGAGTGACATTTGTGACTCTAGAAGCTCCAAGACCTCAAGATCAACAAGGAACTCAAAGGTATGGTTCTAGATCTATTTCAATGTTGTTATTTAACCTAATTAGTAATTAGAAGTCTTGGATTCAAAGCATGTTTATAAGAAAGCCTAGATCTGAGCATTAGGGTTTTGCATGCGCACATAGGAAAGTTCTTATGGCTAAAAGCTATAATGTTTGATCATTCTAAATTTTTCCAAATGCTTAGCGCATTAAGAGGGAAAAAGGACTAGAACATTTTTGACTAAAATAATTAAACAACTATCAAAGGACGATCTAAGGTTTTTCAAGGATTTGTTGCTTGTGAGTAGTTGGAAGTATAGTGTTGGATGGACCATATCGACATTATTATGAATAGATAAGATTCTATTAAGAATGAGTTGTCGTATGGAAAATATGGAAATGTTTCCATATTGGGAGTTGAAAATTAAGAATTTATGTCTAGATTAGAAAATTTTATGCAAAAAGGATGTTCAATGGAATGTACTTTGAGTGAGAGACATCACATCTATAGAATTGTTTTGTAACAATTTCTGATAGAGAACCTTGTATTTTTCATTGGTCAAGTCTTGGTGATTTTTGTGCTATGACTTTATGAAAGGATTGTTGCATAAAATGTTAGAATCTAACATATTCTTGTAGTGGCAACAACCTTGTATTCTTACACAATCATTGAGGATTAGGAATTGTGAAATGAGCATCATTGGAAAAGTTTTCAATGGATCTATTTCACAAAACATGGACCATAGGAAACATAGTGTGCATGCTCGGAGCATGGTACAGCTGTTGTTGTAATTCAAGAAATAAGTTGATTATCCGAAACATTAAAGAATGAATAATGAGTAGTCGATGTGGTGCTCAAAAGTTTTGGGGCCATATAGGATTAAGTATTATCGTTGTGTTTTATTTTGCATGTTTTGACTTCCAGAATAACTGGGTTATTCGAACCTCCACAGTCGGTCATACGTTGGAAGTAGGTATGAAGGAATACTGTCATGAATCTGTCTGTAGATTGTCTAAAGTGTTTAGACATAGCACAAGTTTGCTGCAGAGTTTATGAGTGCTTTGATAAGATTAAAGTATTGGATTAAACTCACGCTCACTTGAATCACTTCATGGATTTATCACGGGTGATTAGTGAGACGATAACATTGTATATTCTTGAAACCGAGACGTGTGAGTTGTTATATGCTGGTCGGTTGCAAATTGATGATAAGTAAACGCACCAGTAACTTGGTGTTATAAAACTTGTTGTTGTGTGTGATTCGATTAGTAGGTGCAAGCAAGCATTTAAGTCAAAGTTTATCCATTCCTTTTACCCAAAGTGGGATAAAAAGATATATGTGGGCCCCTCGATGATTTAGTGATCACACCCTAAGTGCTTGGCCAATCCGGGACTAAGTTGATGTGTTCAATTGTAGTCTGTTGTCAGTCGTCATAAATCGGAAGTCGAGAAACAGTATAGAGAGAATGATCGAAATTCATGTCTGTGTCTATACGATATCTTGAGAATGGAGGAATATATGATCCCTTATCTAAAGGACACGCTATCTGATAAGATCAGAGTTGAAAACTGCTTATGAAAGCTACGATTGTTGATCAGGTTCTGAAGTTATGCAAAATAGTTATTAGACTTATCTAAGTGGGAGACTGTTGGATTAGTGTCTAAGTCCATAACTATTTTGGTATGTACTTGACCTGATTATGAGCATGGTCCTTTTGGGTTGCCTTCACCATAGCAATATGTAGGATGAATTAAGGAGAGAAAGGGTTAATTATGATTTATTAATATATTATGAGAATAATATATTAAAGGAGAAATCATATCGTTTAATTAATATTAGTCAAGAATTAATTAAGAATTAATTTTGTGGCTAAAAGAGATTAATTAAACTTAAGGGACTTATTGTGTAATTATAAAATAATTACATAGATGGGTTAATGGACTCCATAGAAGTTGGAGTGGACGAATTTTATGGGGAAACCCATTAGAAATCGTCCAAGGCTTCTAAAGAGGGAGTCCATGGGCTGCTTAGGGCTTAAGCAGTCAAATTAGGGGTTCTAGCTGTAAACCCTAATAGCCAACATATATAAGGAACCCTTATGGCCCTAAAAACGTGGTGAATACTTCCTTTAGGGTTTCCAACCGTTTCTGGTGCCTCCTCTCTCCTCCCTCTTCATCCAAGTTGCTTAGTGGTGCTTGTGACTCCATTAGAGGTGCAACACTTGAGGCACTAAGCTTTCTAAAGCCAAGGATTGATTGTTATTGCTATATAACAATCAAAGGTAAGATCTAAACCCTAATTTCAATTATAGTTTATTAGATCTAGGGTTTATAGCTTTGGATTATCAATTGCATGTTCATTAGACAAACTAGATCCAAAGCTATTAGGGTTTGCATGTACACCATATGATTGATGTGTTGCTCAAAACCCGTCAGATCTAAAGAATATTGTTTAAGTTTTACTTTCATTTAGTAAGATTAGTCATTTAGATATAGTTTTTACTTCTTGTAACTTGTTTTTACCCATGTCGGGCTAAAAACCTTAGATTTTTGTTTCGCAAACGACTCGAATTTGTGTGCAAGTAATCATTAGGCAATATTATTGACTGTATTTACTGTTTAATTTGATCAGTTTTATACTCAATTTAACATTTGATTTTGATTCAGTTTTTGTTTGTCACTTTAATTGTTTAAAAATCATTCCGGTTATCTGATTCGTCTAAATCTGTAATTGTTTGTATTAATCTGTAAAAGTAACAAGTATTGGATTAATTCTATGTTAGTTTTAACTCAAATATAATCTGATCAAACAAATCTTTACACTTCCAAGCTTGTGAGAAGTATTGTAATTTACTGGGAATTTTACACTATGCTTAATGTTACTTTTCTAAATTAATTAAGAGCTTATTTGGTTAATTCAGTAAAAAGTAAAGTTTAATTCAAATAGCTTGTTTTGGTTAAACATTTTAGTAAAAGAAAATTGTTAGAGCTTATTAATGATTTTCAATACCAGTTTAAACAATACATAGTTCAAGAATCGTGTCGAAGGTTATTTGCATGATTAGGAGAGTCACCGCAAAACTAAAATTGCTTTTATCTTTTGAATTTTATTTTAGAGTTTAAATTGAGTTTTTTTTTTTTTTTTTTTTTTTTTTTTTTTTTTTTATACATTTCTGTCAAATATAGTTTTAATCAGTCAACAAATCCCCCCATTTTAATGTCTGTCAAATTAGTGAGTGCCTTACGCAAGAGAGGCATAAACCTTAGGAAATGTCCCTGTGGATTCGACAATGCTTTCCTGTAACTAGGTGTGTATGTGTGTTCTTGGAAATGAATCTTTAGAGGTTGAAGCAACTCCAAAACTTTGGATAAGATGTATGCTATTTTTTCGACCTTATGGTCCCATAAAGTTTGTATCTTTACCATAAATCAATCATGCATGAGTTTTCTAGGTCATTTGGTCCCTTTTTTTAGTTAGGGTTTAAGATCTAGGCTTCTAGAGGTTAGAGAAGGGATAAAGTTGGAAACTTTATCCCTGCATGGACTTAATCGGTCCAAATCTGAGCTTTAGAGCTCTGAAAATAAGGATTAAGAGCTTAAAGAATTAAGTTGGTCAAGACGTTACCACGGCGTGGCAGTATTGCTGCCACAATGTGGCGGCGAGGGATTTTGTGACTGTTTTGGCGTTTAGCCACCACGTTATGGCCATTGTGTTGGCTACGGCGTGGTGACTCAACTGTTGATTTTTGACCATTGACTTTTTTACTAAGTTTGAATTGAGGTCACACTTTAGGGTTCAGGTCTTAGATTGAGAATTTACCCTTATTTGTCTAGGTGGGTATGATACCTGTTTATTGTGTGTGAC
This sequence comes from Lactuca sativa, assembly GCF_002870075.4. Classification (NCBI taxonomy): domain Eukaryota; kingdom Viridiplantae; phylum Streptophyta; class Magnoliopsida; order Asterales; family Asteraceae; genus Lactuca; species Lactuca sativa. The sequence continues at coordinate 41,236,017 of NC_056631.2, read as the reverse complement.
GAGTTGTAAGGATTTTTGTTTTCATCTGTGATGTGAGTTTTCTTACTATACTTGGTATTGTAGCATATATCATTTGTATGTTAGGATGTTAATATGTTGTAGTGATCTGTTAGACTGGTAGATCTGTTATCAATACTTGTGTTTGATTGTTATTGTTATTTACATATGTCGACATATTGTGGTTGGGTTAAGGCGGTTCAGCTATGTGTTGCAGGACAAGAGACTTGGGTGGTCTAGTTTATATTTAGGCCAAATAAGAGCGACTCAACTTGGATGTTGTAGGCTTCAGATGGAGGTCCAGCCTCGTGTTGTAGGCCTTGTATACATGCATTGTATGTGTATTGTTGTGTGAGGTATTTTGGGAAACTCACTAAGTTTTGGGTTACGGTGTGGATTTAAATGTTTCGGGTACTTTTAAGGATGGAGGCAAGGCGAATGCATGACTGTACATGAAAGACCCTAACTTTCGTATTTCTGAAAGGCCCAAACTTTCATACTTCACAATATTGTTACTCCAAAACATGCTACATGCATATTTATAAATAATATTTTACATTGATAGTGTGATTACAAAAAACTGGATACAAACCGAGTAAGTTTTAATATATTACATAACTACCCAGGAATCTATTATTCATATACATACATAAACCCAAGTACAAAAGTAATATTACAAACTTTTCTAAATCTTCCAACAGTATACGACTATACTGGTTATTTATTGCCTGCAATTGTTAAACATTGAAAGGGGTAAGCGGTGACACTTAGGTAGTTCAATAATAGATACAATATAATGTTATGCCATATATATATATATATATATATATATATATATATATATATATATATATATATATATATACACACACACACACACACACACACTTCAATATGGCAGAAACAAAGAGGAACAAGGAACAACAAAGACATAAGTGAATCATGCGACAAGTTTTCCATATCAATCGATGATTTGATTCAAAGATATACAATCAACGAGACTTAACAATTTTCCATACTTGATATACATCAATAACACTTCGGCCCAAATGGCACAGAAGACATACAATTTCATATTATCACTTTGCTAGAATATACAGGCTTTCAGCTCTACATAGCCCTATGCCAATACCAGAAGTTATACGAGTCATGCTCTACATGGCCAAAGGCACAAATCCAATACCATAAGTGATACGAGACATGTTCTACATGGCCAAAGGCATAAATCCGATACCAGAATAATACGAGACATGCTCTACATGGCCAGAGGCTCAAAGCCAATACCATAAGTGATACGAGGCATGCTCTACATGATCAACAATATAAAAATCAAGATAACATAGGAAAGCACATAGCACATATAACACATAACATAAAATTGTTTCTATATATTGAACTCACCGTGAAATAACCGAAGGAATAAATGATGATTTGGGCAGCACTTCGGCTCTAAATATGACTTTATGTGATAAAACCGGGGATTTTAGTTGAAAACCGGCCTTACAGGGGAAGAGTTTCGACTTGAAAATATAATTTTCTCGGGAACTTCGGGGCGTCGGGACTTGCTTCGGGTGTCGGGAATGATATTGGAGATTCGGGGGGTTAAAAGTGGGTAAAAAGGGGTTTAGAGAGTGAGAGATATAAGAGAATGTAACCTAAAACTGGAGACCCTCGGTCTCTATTTATAGGGGACCGAAGCTGCTGACTACGTTGGGCGTAAGTCCTCTGTACGTTGGGCGTACTGCGAGGCGACCATCTTTGCGAGGCGTAACCCTCGTAAGCGGGGCATACCTGTGATGTGTCATCAAATCGGAACTCAGGCTCGGACGTGGCACTCTTATCCGATACGACGAAGGGAGAACGTGGCCGACTACGGGTTGCATACATGCAAAGTACGTTGGGTGTACGAAACGAAGTACTCTGGGTGTACCCTTCGGATAAGGCTTCGAATTTTCATTTATTTTTATTTAAAAAACTTCAAATTTTCATATATTTTGCGTACGAGCTCCATTTTTAATATTCTTTATATCCACACATAGGTGAGATTAAACTCTACAACTTTCGTTTAGACTCTAATTTTGACTTCATTTTTAATATTATATTTTTAACGGGTCGGGACAGGAAAAGTCCGTTAAAAATTCATAACTTCTTCATCCGATGTCCATTTTCGTCTGTCTTTTTACCTTTGTACTACTATTGACGAGACATTCGATTCTCGTTTAGGTTGCGTCGGCTAAAAATCACTCGATCTTTATTTCGAGTTTTTAGTTGTCTACTGTTATACTGAAACTTAGAAAAATCATAACTTCCTCATACGAAGTCAGATTTGGACGTTCTTTTTATGAAAATTCTCGGTTTAGTGAACACTATGACTTTCATTTAGATCATAAGGGCTAAAAAGTAGTTTATCGAAAACTTACTTTTTAAATCATACGGCGTCGTGCCGGTTCTGTCGCGAAACTTCAAATAGTCATAACTTTTTCGTTATAACTCAGATTTCAATGAGGTTTTCACCTAAATATTTCTAATGAGATTCTTTACAACTTTCAATAATAAAATTTATTTCAAATTTTATATTTTCGTTAAATTTCAATATTTGACATTAGATTGGAATCTCATAAGACTTCTAATATTTTCCGAGTGATTCTAAACATAATTTTACTTCAATCCAGTAAAAACTCTCTGTTAGAACTCAATGCTCAAAATCATATAATATTTTATAATATTATTCATTACAAAACACGATTTCAAAATGTGTATGTTACAGTACACCCCATCTAGTAGTCTTATGATTTGAGAGAGATTATGTTTTGATATTCTTATGAGACAATGTTTTGATGACTCGTGGTTATTTAGAAACTACTTTTATTCCTTTAAAAATGAGAAAAAAATCACCATTATTTTTGGGACGTTACATTATTGTTGCATTTGTTTTTTTTTTCCGAATAAACGGTTTTGTAATTTTTTTATGATCAATTTCTCTTTCATTTGATTGTTGTGTTCCTTCATCAATTCCTTCTTATCGACAATTTCACTTTCTCTTTCTTTCATTCTTGTACTTTATGATTTTATTTCAGCTACACACCCGTCACCACTAAATATGCTAAATATGCACTTCTCTCAGGTACTCATGTTAATAATGTTATTTTCAACATTCTTGGTATATTTTTGTCTATGCGATTTTAGGGTTATTTACTATTGAAAATACATTTTGATGTTTGTTTTATACTAAATTTGTAAGATGCTATAAAAGTAAGAGATTGTTGGATTCCAATGTTCACAAATCAAATCCAGGTATTTTTTTTTGTCGATTCATATTATTATACTCTAATTTATGTTGATTCGAGTCCTTTTACTATTAATTTGAATGGAACATCATATGGACTTGTGACATTGTAACAGAAAAAGAATCACGGCTCTGAACTATGAAGAAATTATACCAACTGCTTCTCGGAAAGCTTGTGTAGATTATTATGGCATGCAAAGAATCGAGGTTGTTTTCTCCGATTGGCAGCTTGAGATGGTATACTATCAAATTTTCTTTATTAACTTTATATTATTTGATTTATTAAAAAAATAATAATTTATTGCTATTTACATTGGTTGTAGGGGAAAGTGAAAATATTTTATTACAGTTCCTTTCTTTTACATTGTATCCGTAAGAGTCTCTCACCAACAAATGGAAGGGTAACTCGGTCCATGAATAGACCGGTGGACCAAAATATAGCTAAAATAAATATTATATAAGTATTATCAAGTATGAGAGTGTGAATATGGCCGAAGTAGTGACCATTGGTATTTAGTCACCCCTAAACCTTTTTCTATCAGCTTTGTCATACATTATCATATCAAGTAAGTTTCATGACTCTACATATTATTATATGCTATGTGCGTTATGTTTATATGTGTAGTTGTATCAGCCTTAGCCTTATTCTCGAAAGAGACAATAGGAACTAGTTATAGTCTTGTTCTCGAAAGAGACGAGGAGAATCAGTTACATGCTTATATGTGCATATGACAGTATATATAGTCTTGTGTGCTCACTAAGCTTTATGGTTACCCGTTGTTTATTAATGTTTTTCAAGACCCTCCGGGATAGTTAAAGGAAAGGGAATGACATCAACATGACTGCTGCTGTACACACATTTATAGTTTAGAGATTAGACTACTATATTATGACATTTTACATTTAGTATTTTGGTTTAAAGTTTAAGACTCCTGCTATATAATTCTATTCACGTTTTTCATTTGACTTTAGTTCATAATAAAGAGTTTTCCTGGGTTTTTATTTTGAGAAAATGTGTTGATGAATTAATAAATGAATCATGGTTTATTACATTAGTTTAAACTATAAAAAAAGTGGGATGTTATAACATAATGCATACCCTTACAAAATGTACATGTTTATATGTTTTTGATGTGCCATGACATGACACTGCTATGTACTTTAAAAAAAATAAAAATAAAAAGGTCAAAGAACGGATATGCTTTTAATACATAAACAAGATGCATACCTTAGGCCCACATCTATAGTCATGCGACGAGGGGGTTTCAATAAATCGATTTGATCTCATCAAACAAAAATCCAAATTGAATTATGTTTCAAAACATGGATTCAAAGCGTTGAAGCCAAATTCAAATCTAAGTGGTGGTGGTGGTGTTGGTGGCAGCTATGGTGTAGCACCGGCGGTGGCAGAGGGATGGAGGTGATGGTGGTATTAGTTGAGGGGCGTAGGGGTGTAGAGGTGTTGAAGAAAAAAGCGTGAAAAGTTAGTTCGGGTTTTTTGTGGGTCAGAAGGTATGTAGTATTTAAAAGACTTTGTCATGTCTTGACTTCTACAAAAAGATGACACAAATCTTTTTAGATTCCCGGTCTTCTAAAAACAGTCTTCAGTCAAAATATCTAGTAAAAAATTTCAACCCCCGGCATACAGAATAGCTCAAGAAGAGCTTCTAAGAAAACAGACGCCACCTAAGAAAGCGTTGGTTCTATCCGTCTGTCATTTTTTTTTTTAAATTATCAATTTTCAATCACATTTTCATTTCTTGTCAAATCAAGCAATAAGAAAAAACCCACAATCATATTTATATTTCTTTCTCACAAAACCCACCCAACCAAAAAAAAAAAAACAAATAGGACATATAGCAATCTATATTTTCATTTGATATAATATTCCAACCAATTCAAAATTATATTCATCATAAAAAATAATGGTTTCACTTCAAAACGAATACCTTCCCATGGTGACTGTAACTATTCAAAAACTTCCCATTCTTGAGTTGCCTTTGTAGCAGAAGCTTCCGGAACATTGCTAATTGGGTTTGGGTTTGGGTTTGGATTTGGATTCGAGTTTTTTACCTTGAGATCATCCAACGTCTCCACAAGGCCCTGTACTCGTCGCACCTGGAATTTTACACAATACGATAATTTGACTATTTTGTGAAATGTCCAAAATACCCTTCTTCTCAATAGTAGCATTAGAAAACTAACCTCCAACTTTCTTTGTATTCTCCCTTCTCCTTGAGCATCAATTCCATCCAGTTTCAGCAGCTGCCTCATCAGCATCTCGGTTAAAAAAAGAAAATCTTTATCTGAAACCTGAGTCCCAGAACACACTACTGCCTCTAGGCTTCCCACCTACAATACAATTTGTTAAATTTAAATACAATACAAAGACTATAGCTTTGGGTCTCCTCTCATATGTTCAAAAGACGAAAATGCCCTCCACATCATTACCTGTTCTGCAAACTCATCATTTTCCTTTCTAACTAAACTAACAGCCTCAACCCCTTTTGATATCTCCTTCACTTCTTCTTCAACCTTTTCAACATTCTCTTCTTCTTCTTCATCTTTATCTTTATCTTTATCTATGGTAGGTGAATTTTCAGTTAATATCACCTTTGCATTGTCCTTCACTCCTGCCATATCCAACCTTTCATTCTCATCTTTTTCTTTTCCTCTAAATAACAGGTTTTGAGCTTCAGGCTCTAAACCAGTTGCTTTTGCAATCTCCATTTTCAAATCACCTTCATTAACATAAACATATTTCATAAGTATAAGAAAATACTTGAATGAACCATTATGTCAAATTTTATCAATGATTCATTAAGTTAAAACAAAACTGATAAATACCTAACATTTCCATTTACAGATTACACATTTGAAAACCATAAATAAATCTCCAAAAGAAAAGCACAGCCAACGATATCTTATTTGCCTACTTAAAGAGGAATCATGAAGATATACTCATATACAGTTAATTTTCCCTACAAAAAGGCTAAAAGAAGAATGAATACAGACATACAGCCAATATCTACACTCTATATATCAATTCTTTTAGAATTAAGAGCATGAAGGAGGCAATATACTAAACCACATAATAATTACTATGAATAACATAGTTCTGATCTTAGAATTACTCTTTAGAGCATCAAAATACAAAAACCGAATTCCCTCGCATCAATAAATGCAAAGGTTTGACTAGTCATGTAATTTACAAGGCAAACTTATGTGTGTTTTCTAACAATTACCAAACTTTGGCAAATAAGAACAACCCAAAACAGAAAATGTTGTGTTTATTTTAGAACAGATGGAATGTCTTTTAGGGTTTTGGACAGAGATAACATAAGTGTCAAAAATGTCATGTTTGCTAAATGGTAAACCTTCCTTACAGGAATGAAGATCATTCTTTTTCTATCACTCGAATATGTTTGTTGTTTTTGAGGGACATTGCTCACTAAAATCATATAAAATCGAAGGAAGAAAGAAAGTTGAGGAGAAAAAAGCCCATGTCAAATCCTAATATATTGAATGTTGATTTGGGGAAAATGGAGAAAATAAGCTATAAAAAATGATGATTTAAGCATCGACGTTGACCTAATTTGGCCAAAAGTAAGTTCATACTTTGCTTTTGAGTGTCAAACAAGTTACAGATCCACGTTGAACCTAGATGAGTCAAACAAAAGACTTGATAAATATATTAAACTACTATGAATCTACTAAAACAATAAAAATAAATTAGGTTTTACAAACTGAAAATGTTTTAGGATGTTAAAACTAAAAAGCATTACGTTAAACCTCTAATATCAAAAGGGGATTACGTTTAGAGGAAGGAGGGCAATATAACACGGTAAGCATCCAGACACAGTTCTATTTTGAAGACTGAAGTTGTATACGTAGATTAACATCACCATAAACACATACAGACATGTTACAAGTAATATAAACAACTGAAAATTGAAAGAAAGTAAGGAATTATACCGAAAGTGGATTGGGGAAGGACGAAGACATCGAAATTGTTGGAACCATAAGACACTTGAACCTTGATGTTACTGGCACCAGTATGTTCAACTTCGTTGCCGGTGGTGGTGGTGGTAGTGGTTGGGGCGGCGGCGGCGGCTGCTCCTCCGCTTTCTTCCATCATCCGCAAAGCAGGTTAGTGGCGGTAGTCGTCGAGGTGAAAAATAAATCGAAAACTTTATGCGGCTACTTCTGACTTATGGTGGGGGCAAGCTGCATCAAATACCAACTAAAAAGCGAAAATAAAATGGATAATCGCGTAACGGAGTCGGTTTAAAAAAAATACCGTATGCGTGTAGGTTAATTGGAATTCAAATTTGTGTGTAAAATGTAAATGTAAAAAACATAATATTACAATGTGTTCGTGTTTAAAAAATTCAATTCGGTCTTTATATGATATTAAAATGTTTTTTTTTTTTTTTTTTTTTTTCGTTGTAAGATTAGTTATGAATTAAATAAACTAAATGTTTTTTTTTATGTTGATCGTTTTTATCATGTTTTATTTTAATGTTTTCATGTTAATAAGCAATATATGATATCATATTTTGTTTAACACGATGAAGGTTTTTAACCCATAAAAATTGAGTTTCGGAATTAACAACTTAATAAGTGACTTAATAGACTATTTTGGGGTATTTTGAACTTAAAATATTAAGTTGACCCATAGAAGGGGATTATAATCTTTTAACACCTTGTAATGATATTAGGTGTTTTATTTGAGAATTTTTGGAGGTAGAAGTGGCATAACTCATGATTAGAAGATTTTTGGTGTTGCAAGCTATCCCCACTATATGATTAAGGTGAGTACAATTACTTTGAAACACTATCCTCACTATATGATTATGTTATATGTGTTTCCCATTATTTAAAGTAAATGCAAGTATATAAATATGATTTCGACACTATGTATCCCTTATGTGTTTTCCTTTACATGATACTATATTTTATAATTTAGGGACGTCCTAATTAAATAAAGGGCATGTTTTGAAAATGTTTTGCATTGAGGGGCTTTATCTTATTCTTTGTTAGTAAGAATTCATATATTCTTGACAATTGTGTTTTAGAACCTCCGGGAATGCACGTCCCTTATTATTGGTTCTATGTCTTGAAACTATTTAACATATACTTGATTGGTAGTTGCTTGTATGTGGATTATTTGCGCACTCATGAAATTATAATTTTCAGAAATGATTTTGGTTGATATAAAGCTAAAATGGTTATTTTGAGAAAAGAGATTTTTGGCATCTTACTTGTTGCATACATGCATATCATGCAATAATGAGTGTGATTTTGTGGTCTCGAGTACCTAATGGACATTTGTTTTTGTTTGTGAGTAAATTTCTAAACAATCCTCACGTGCACGAGTAGAAGCTTGCTACCCCTTGTGTGACCTAGGTTTGGATGGCCCTAGTGCCTTGTTTGTGGGTGTGAGGGTGACTCAACAATTCCGTCTGTCGTACATTCTTCACACCCAACCATCATTATTTTGTTGTCGGATGTGAGTATAAAAATTGACTATCTGTCATGATTTTTTCGCATTTGACGCTTGTTGTAAGTTAGACTTTAAGATTGACAAAATGTTGATAGTACTTGCATGTATTGCATCTTGCTTATTGTCATTGATCTTAGATCAAAGTATAATTTTGACCGAACCACATGGACATTTACTCAAAAAAATAAATTGTAAAAACTCAAAAGAATTAAAGTTTTGTTGGCAATATATACTTTGTATATTCCAAATTTGGATTCATGGTTTTTTATTCGAATTTGTATACTAAATTTAGATAACTTTACATTATATATTTTTTTTATACGAATTCCAATACTAAATTTAGAAAACTTGATGTTTTGTAATTATGTAAAAATCTTAGACGTGTATATTTATATTTTTTATTTTTATTTTTATTAATAATTATTTATTTAGTTTATTTAATTTTGGGATCCCTTTAATTTTTGTGTTTAGAATATGAAATTAGGGCTCAGTTCTTGTGTTCGCAATTCGAAATTAAAACTCTGGCTCTCGTTCTCGTCGTCTCTCTCGCTCCATCTGGTTCACGGCTTCACTATCCTGCTGTTTATTAATCACCTGTTCATCCCACTTCCATTCAATCGTCTGTTGCTATTCATCGTAAATTCTGTTGTTCAGAAGGTATGTCTTTTTGCAACTCTTAATATGTACACCGACACAATTTTGAGGAGATATCTTATATTTCTGTGACATTACATTGACAAAACCATCAAACAGTGCCTCAATTTCATGTACAACTCTTCATATCTGAAAGCTTCTCGAGGAGTTCCTAGGGTGAAGTAACAGTTTGTATAATTTGAAAGTTTTTGAAAGAGTTTCCCCTTTCTTCACGTTTTTCTAATTGTTAGATGGTGGCATATGCCTTTTCGTTTTCTTCAATTTTAGTTTGAAATTATCAAATTTAGAATATTTGAATTTGATTAGGTTGTGCATTGAACTAAACGCATGGTTGTTTTATAGCTCTTAGTTCATATAGTTGCCTCGATTGGGAACCATAAGTGAAAGTTCTTGCTTTTTTATTGAGCTCTTGTTTTCTTGTAAATTGTAATTTTGTCCTTCCTTGTAAATTGTAGTTATGTGGTTATTAAAGATCCAGTTTTTGGTAACCTAGATACTTCTTCAAAAAAAATTCAGTTGTTAAAGCGATTGACCAAAAAGTTTCTATACAAACTAAAAGCAAATTGTCACTAATCTCTGAATTTCCTTTCACATATATGAAATATTGTAGCACTTTGCAGCTTATACCCTCATATACTTACACCATGTTTGAATCTTTTTACAGGTTATTTTCCTGAGGAATCATGGAAGATGATCAGGAAAGGGAGAGATTTGGGATGGAAAACGACTATGAAGATGGCCAATGGATTGGTAGTGAATTCTATGGAAAACGCAAAGAAAAACGTCACCAAACCAAAGATGATGTCCTCTATGGTATCTTTGCTTCTGGTGACTCAGATAGTGATTCTGAAGGTAACTCCAAGAAAAAAAGAAAGAAAGGTTTATCCAAAAAACAACAAGATCTCACTAAACCACTCAATTTTGTTTCAAGTGGAATTGTAATGCCAAATGAAGAGATCGATAGCAACACAAAACAAGAGAACCAAAAAGATGATGAAGATGATGACAGCATGCCAGGTTTAGGTCAAGGCCTCGGTTTCAATTCAAACAACATCAATGATGACAAAAAAGAGGTCAACGAAAACACCATTGACTTTCTTCCAACAGCATTTGGTAAAATGATCAAAGAAGGTGCACTTCAGAGGCGCGAAAAGGAAATTGAAAAGTCCAGATTAAACAAAAAGTCAACTAAACCAGGTTTGGGAAAACGAGAAGCAAAAGATGAGGGCAATGTTGGTGTGTTTGAGAAGCACACAAAGGGTATTGGTATGAAATTGCTTGAAAAAATGGGATATAAAGGAGGTGGTTTAGGGAAGAATGCACAGGGGATCGTTGCTCCAATTGAAGCAAAGTTACGCCCCAAGAACATGGGAATGGGGTTTAATGATTATAAAGAGGCGGCTAATGCTCCTTCATTGCAGGATTCAGTTGATGAGATTAAGGCTTTACCTCAGACTCCTGGGATTCAACAAAAAGAGAAGCCATGGATGAAACAAAGCAGCTCAAAAAAGAAGAAAAAACAATACGTAACTGCAGAAGAGCTATTGGTGAAGAAACAAGAACAAGGAATCGATGTAGTTCAGAAAGTGTTCGACATGCGGGGCCCACAAGTTCGCGTGTTGACAAATTTAGAAAATTTAAACGCTGAAGAAAAACTAAGAGATAATGATAAGCCAATGCCAGAACTCCAACATAATCTCAATTTAATCGTTGACTTAGTCGAACTTGACATACAAAAAATCGACCAACAATTGAGAAACGAAAGGGAGACAGTTGTCACTTTACAAAAAGAAAAAGAGAAGCTAAAAGACGATGCTGCCCTTCAAAAGAAACAACTCGATAGCATGGAAGAGATAGTTACTATAATGGACAGTTTAACCAACGAAAGCTTGTTAGGAACATTAACTTTAGACTCCCTTGCCACGTCATTTACCGACTTACACAAACGATTCCCAAACGAATACAAGATTTGCAGCTTACCTAGTATCGCATCCTCTCTCGCATTACCTTTATTCATCAGGGTTTTCCAAGGATGGGACCCACTTCATAACCCATCACACGGGTTAAACGCAATGTCAGTATGGAAAAATTTATTAGAAGGAGAAGAAATTTTCGATTCACCTTACACTCAGCTTTTCATGGAGGTCGTGTTTCCAGCTGTCAGAATCTCCGGGACAAACACGTGGCAAGCGCGGGACCCGGAACCGTTGTTAAGGTTCCTAGATTCCTGGGAACAGTTACTCCCCCACTCCGCTCTTCAAACCATACTTGACAACATTGTCATGCCTAAGTTAACATCTGCTGTTGATTCGTGGGACCCACGTCGCGAAACCATTCCGATACACTCGTGGGTCCACCCATGGCTTCCTTTGTTAGGCTCGAAGCTCGAGACTTTATATCATACGATACGGAATCGGTTAGAAAGTGTGCTGCACGCGTGGCATCCGAGTGACATGTCAGCGTACTATATTTTGTCACCTTGGAAGACGGTTTTTGACCCAACAAGCTGGGAACAGATAATGGTTAGATATATTGTTCCTAAGTTATTGGGTGTGATGCATGAGTTTCAAGTCAACCCAGCAGATCAGAAGCTTGACCAGTTTTATTGGGTGAGGACTTGGGCTTCTGTGATTCCGATTCATCATATGCTTCATATAATGGATGTGTTTTTCAACAAATGGCAAGAGGTTTTGTATCAATGGTTATGTTCAAAGCCGAATTTTCAAGAAGTGACAAATTGGTATTTGGGGTGGAAGGATTTGATTCCAGCTGAGCTTTTATCAAATGAGCATGTGAGGTATCGGTTGAATATGGGTTTGGATATGATGAACCAGGCGGCAGAAGGGCTGGAGGTGGTTCAGCCAGGGCTGAGGGAGAATATAAGTTACTTGAAGGCGCGTGAACAGAGGCAGTTTGAGGCTCAGAGGGCGGCGGCTGCACAGGCGGCAAAGGGACGGGTGGATGAGATGGGTGGTGGTGGTGGTGACATGAGTTTGAAGGAGGTTATTGAGGTTCATGCACAGCATAATAATTTGTTGTTTAAGCCGAAAGTGGGGAGAATGCAAGATGGACATCAGGTTTATGGATTTGGGAATGTGAATGTGATTATTGATTCTTTGAATCAGAAGGTGTTTGCTCAGACTGATGATAGGTGGTCTCTTGTGACACTTGAGCAATTGGTGACACAGGAGAAGAATTCTGTTGTGAGAAGGCGTTGAGTTTATGAAATTAATTTATAGATTTTTTATTTCAATCATTATGTTATGTGCAACAATTTCGTTTTTAGTTTTGTAGAAAGTTCTTGGTTTCGGTTATCATGTGTTAAAAGGGGCTGGGCTAGTTATAAATCATTTTCACTGAAAAATTGCCATTATATGTAAAACATGTATGGCTTATACTTGTGTGATTTCTTAAGGGTCAAACTCACGTATTAGTTGAGCAGCTTTTAATACCTAATATCAAATGTAATTTTAAAGATATTAGTTGATGTCTTACAAGTGGTCAAAAAGAATTTTCATATTTTGAAAACAATCTATGAGTGTAAGTGTATTGTTGTTTTATATCATCATTTACGAATTGATCATTCGTCTTATTGTGCAATTTGTTTCATTTCTTTTTCTTTTCTTCTTCAAATTTGTTATTGAAAAAGCATGCATTCACGGTAAGAAATCTGAAAAAGAAAAAGAAAAAGAAAAGAAACAAGTTGCTTTTTCAATATCTTTATAAACACACCCCATAATTTTTTGTGTGTTTATTTATTTATTTGCAATAAAGCTAGGGAATATTCAAACATATACTTATACAAGCCGAAAGTTAGTAAAAACTTATTACTTGGTATTCACGTTGAAGTAAGGCCCAAGCTGACTTATACACTTAAAACTTGGACCTCACGGTTGATATATTTACATATCTGTATAAATATCTTTATTTACATATTTTTACCATTTCTTGTTTTAGCTTCCGATGATATCGCCTTCTTCCCAGATCGATATTTTCGTTTTCTTGATTAGATTCTCATATATATAAGGATCAGGGTAGTAGCTTTTCAAATATCAATTTTCCCAGAAACGAGGCTCCAAAAGTTGATTTCAATTCTCCACTCTACCAAAGGGGGATTTTATCACTCCGGTCGCCTGAAGTTGAAACTCGACAATTTTAATGATGATTAGTCTCACACAGTCCTCCGGGTTCGGTGGTGGAGACTTTTACTCCGGTGAGCGCAGGGCAAAACGGCGCCGAAGCAAAGATGATGTGGTCTTCTATGATATGTTTGCTTCTGATGACCCCGACACCGATTCAGAAGGTGGCTCCATCAAGAAAAAAGGCAGGAATGATCTGTTCAAAAAGCGACAAGCAAAAGATGAAGAAACTATCGGTGCATTTGAAAAACATACAAAGGGAATTGGTATGAAGTTGCTTGAGAAGATGGGGTATAAAGGAGGCGGTTTAGGGAAGAACGCACAGGGGATCGTTGCTCCAATTCAAGCCAAATTGCGCCCCAAGAACATGGGAATGGGGTTTAATCATTATAAAGAGGCGGCTAATGTTCCGACATTGCAAGAATCAGTTGATGAGATTAAGGTTTCTGGTATTCAACAAAAAGAGAAGCCATGGCTGAAACAAGGTAGCTCAAACAAGAAGGAAAAAGAGTATGCAACTGCAGAGGAGTTCTTCGTGAAGAAGCAAGAACAGGGTCTTGATGTAGTTCAGAATATGAGGGGCCCACAAGTTCGTTTGTTGACTAATTTGGAAAATTTAAACTCCGACGAAAAATTAAGAGAGAATGATAATAAGCCAATGCCGGAGCTCCAACATAATATCAATCTAATCTTTGACATGGCGAAACTTGATAAAAAGAAAATCCTCCAGGACTTGAGAAACGAAAGGGAGACATTTGTCATTTTACATAACGAAAAAGAGAAGCTAAAAGACAATGCTGCCCTTGAGAAGAAACAACTCGACACCATTGAAGATATGGTTAGTGTAATGGAACGGTTAAGCTTGTTAGGAACATTGACTTTAGAATCTCTTGCCACGTCATTCGTTGACTTGCATACAAGGTTTCCCAATGAGTACAAGATTTTCAGTTTGGCTACTATCGCTTCCTCTTTTGCATTGCCTTTGTTCATTAGGGAATTTCAGGGATGGGACCCACTCCAAAATCCAACACATGGGTTAAACGTTATGTCGTTATGGAAGGATCTTCTTGAAGAAGATGAGATATTTGATTCGCTTTTCATGGAGGTTGTGTTCCCTGCTGTTGTTAGATTATCTGGCACCGACACCTGGCAAGCGCGGGACCCGGAACCGTTATTAAGGTTCCTAGATTCTTGGGAACAGTTACTGCCTCACTCTGTTCTTCAAACCATACTCGACAACATTGTCATGCCTAAGTTAACATCTGCTGTTGATTCGTGGGACCCACTTTGCGAAACCATTCCTATACACTTGTGGGTCCACCCATGGCTTCCGTTATTAGGCCCGAAGCTCGAGACTTTATATCATACGATACAAAACAGGCTAGAAAGTGTGCTGCACGCGTGGCATCCGAGTGACATGTCAGCATACTATATTTTATCACCATGGAAGACGGTTTTTGATCCATTAAGATGGGAACAGATAATGGTTCGATACATCATTCCTAGATTATTGGCTGTGATGCATGAATTCGAAGTCAACCCTGCGGATCAGAAGCTTGACCAGTTTTATTGGGTGAGGATTTGGGCTTGTGTGATTCCGATTCATCACATGCTTCATATAATGGATGTGTTTTTTAACAAATGGCAAGAGGTATTGTACCAATGGTTATGTTCAAAGCCGGATTTTCAAGAAGTGAGAAATTGGTATTTGAGTTGGAAGGATTTGATTCCATCTGAGCTTTTATCAAATGAGCATGTAAGATATCGGCTTAATTTGGGTCTGAATATGATGAACCAAGCCGCTGAAGGGCTGGAGGTGATTCAGCCAGGTTTGAGGGAGTTTGAGGCTCAGAAGGCGGCTGCACAGGTGGCAAAGGGGTGTGCGGCAGAGGAGATGGGTGGTGCTGGTGGTGTTATGAGTTTGAAGGAGGTTATTGAGGTTCATGCACAAGAAAATAATTTGATGTTTAAACCTAAAGTCGGGAGAATGAAAGATGGACATCAGGTTTATGGATTTGGGAAAGTTAGTATGATTATAGACTCTTTGAATCAGAAGGTGTATGCTCAGATTGAAGATAAGTGGTCTCTTGTAACACTTGAGCAATTGGTGAAGCTGGAGAAGAGTTCTGTTTTGAGAAGACATTGAGTTTTAAAGATTTTGGATTTCTGGAGTTAATGTATGTGCAACAATATTTGTTTTTTAGTCATGTTAACATGTGGCTTGATATTTTGGTAATTAACTCGGCCCAAAAGGAAGTGAAGAAAACAATTTAGAAGGGATAAGTGTTTGGAGATTTCTGGATTTACTTGTATATGGGTTCGGTTCTATATAATTTGCTAGGGTTAATGGTTATAAGTATTTGTAGTTAAGGATTCAACCGACAATCACTTTTGAAAAATAGAAAAGTTATATGGTTTATGCCAAAGGATGTTAATTCCTTGTATACCTTTATTTTTGTTTTTTGTTTTTTTACGTAACAAGTTATATAGATATATAAAGTTCCTTGTTATCAAGTGTTAAAGGGGCCGGTTATATTTTAAAAATCCAGTCAAAAGAGGAAACTCATTGGTATATTTCTTAGCCATAGATATTTATATGTAAAACTAAATTACATGTATTACACTATTTATTACACCAAAAAGTAACAAGTTTCATTCAACCACTCTTGATTTTATTTTATACCCTTGTCCTATTTTGATAATTTGTATATTAACTGCTAAAGTTCTAATGTAGCAATAAGAAATTAACTTATACAAAACATATTATTACAAGAGATCTCATTGAAATCTTTACATGTGTCCAATATTAAACTATACAAAACATATTATTACAAGAAATCTCATTGAGATCTTTAAATATATCCAATTACAAAAGCAACTCTAAATTTTTTAATACCTCATTAACATTTGTTATTATCATATTATACTATTAGTTATTTTATAATAGTTAAAGAGAAAATGGTAAAAAGGACAATTGGTCATTTCTGTGAAAAAAACCATCCCTTTTTCTTTTAATAAAGTTGACAATCATTTTTATTTCTAATATTGCTAAAAATGCCGGTATCAAGGTAAACAACCAGGAATGGCGGACCTAATGACGAGGAAGTAAAATTTCATTGAAAGCCTCTCTTTATAAAAAAAAAATAAAAAAATAATACTCCAACAACTTTTAAGTCCATTATTTTGAATCCTATTATATTATCTTATTTCAATAATGCACATCCAACTTATTTATTATTTTTTCTACTATGTTAAATTTTTATAAGTTTTATATGAAAGAACATTTTCTTTATTAGAAGTGTTATCATTTTGATTGTTGGTCTTGTATCAAAATCAAAGTTTTTTTTTTTCATTTCGTTTAAATATATTTTAATAGGCAAACACTTGATCAAAATAATACCTTCTTATAAATTAAAAAAAAAACTGCAAAAAATTCTCTCTCTATTTCTTGAGTTACTTATTTGAAACTTTAAATGTTTATAATATTTAATTTTATTTGTACACTTTATGTACGGATATATCAGAAAAAATAGAAGGGGGTTTACTAGCATGGTCAATAGTCGAACCTTCAATGCGTATCATTGATTCAATCCATAGCACACACAAGCTTGATCTTTTGTATTCTTATGTTTGTGATTGTACTATGAAATTGTCCTTAATTACAAGACAAAGACATAGTATCTAGTTACTTCCAATTTTAGTTAAATCTTATTAAAAAAACTATCATGCTATTAATATTTAATGTTACTCATTCTAATTTAAAATTCTGTCTTAATCAACTTGTATAGGAAATCACTTACTATGTATTATTTATGCTATTTTTAAGTCTTAAACTATGCATTACACGAGTTTTAACATAGAAGAAAGTAAAATTTTAAAATTTTCCAACAAAATAATATCATTGTACTTTTAAATAATGTTTAGTAAGAAAAAAAAAAGTAAATTTAAAAGTTTAGAGAAATAGAAGTGAAAGTTGTTGTATTAGGTGTCTAAGTCCATAATTATAATTGACATAAACTTGAATTGATAGTAGCATAGTCCTTTTGAGTTGCCCTTAAACCTAACAATGGATAATATATTTTGGAGAGAAAGAATGATTTATTATTTGATTGAAATAAATGATTTGTTAATATATTATGGAAATAATATATTAATTTGAAATAGTAATATTTAATTAATATTCAATCAGAAATTAATTGGAACTAATTTGGTGATTAAAAGAATTAATTGAAAGTGTAGGGACTGAAGTGCAATTGTTCAATAGTTGAGCAAGAGGCATTCTAGAACCCTCCATGAGGCTATGGACGGTTTTAAGGAGCCTTAGGATTTCTAGAATTATCCTTGGTGGATAATTAGGAAGCTGGATAATTACCTAGTTAAAGATAATATTATTATATTGGATTTTGGCTTATCTAGGGTTTCCCGACCGCCCTATATAAAGGCCCCTAAGGCTATGATTTTCGGCTCAATCATACCTTAGAAAGCATAGGCCAAAATTCTGATCCTCTTCATCCTCTCTCCTCAATATCGTTCTTGCCTACGGTGGGTGTGAACCATTAGAGGCATGACATTTTTGGTACTTGCTACCAAAAGCTTTGAAGAGGGAATTCAAGATTGTTTGCTACAACAATCATCAAGGTAAGTTTTCATCCTTATGAATTAGATTTCATATACAAAAGTTTTGTAGGATGATAGTGTTGGATTAGTGTCTAAGTCCATAACTATTTTGGTATGTACTTGACCCGATGGTGCATGGTCCTTTTGGGTTGCCTTCACCAAAGCAACTTGATAGGATGAATTATGGAGAGAAATGATTAAATATGATTTATTAATATATTATGGGAATAATATATTAAAGGAGAAATCATATTGTTTAATTAATATTAGTCAAGAATTAAGTGGTAATTAGTTTTGTGACTAAAAGAGATTAATTAAACTTAAGGGACTGAAATTGTAATTATATGATAATTGCAATTTGGGCTATGGATTGTCTTAAATTAAGGAGTGGACGAATTCTATGGGGAAGCCCATAAGGAAATCGTCCAAGGCATTAATTAAAGGAGTCTATGGGTTGCTTAGGGCTTAAGCATCCAAATTAGGGTTTCCTTGTTAGATAACCCTAATAGCCTCACTATATAAAGACCACTTATGACCCAAAAACGTGGAGAAGACTTATTCTAGGGTTAGAACACGTTTTGGGCAGCCTCCATCCTCTCTCCTCTTCATCCTCTCTCCTCTTCATCCTCTTGCTTATGGTGTTTGTGAACCATTAGAGGAGTGACATTTGTGACTCTAAGCCTTCCAAAGTCAATTCAAATGAGGAATTGGGATTGTTATTATTACATAACAATCAAGGTAATATCTTAAACCTAATTATATGTTAATATCGATTTCCATATGCTAGAATTAGGGTTTATAGTCTTGGATTCAAAGCATGTACAATAGAGAAACCTAGATCCAAGCATTAGGGTTTGTATGAGCACATAGGATGTCTTATGACCAAAACCCATCAGTGGTATCAGAGCCTAGCTTGGTTTCAATTGTATTGATGCATTGTATATCTGAAAATTTTGATTTTTGGTGTTTTGGAGGCTGGACTCGCCGAGTCCAAGGTGACTCGACGAGTCCAGGCTTGACTCGACGAGTCAACTCGTCAGATAGAGCTTATCTCAGGATTTCTTGCTGTTTTTGCATTGGGATAGTTACCTTATCATGTTAGATCAATATTAATCCGATTATATGATATATTTAACTATATTTTTGATCTAATTGAAGATATTTATCAATTAATAAGATAATTGTTTCTTTATAAGATAATTGATTAATTATTTTGAGTACATTGATAAATTGTTTTGCAAGAAATCATTAAACAAATCATATATGGATAATTATGTAATTAAATGTTAGTTTAGATTATTTGTTATTTGATCCTTGTTGTTATGAAAAGTTTCATATTTTGCCCTTTAGGTTTTATAGTTTAAATTTGAACTCAATAGTTTTGTAGTTTTGAAATTTAAATAGTTGAAACCCTAATGTTTTGAAAAAAGGTTTCAAAACTTGCCCTCAAGTTTTGGAATTTAAAAGTTGATTAAAAGTTTAATTAGGAATGTTAAATTCTAAAACCCTAGTAATGTTTTGAATAGTTCAAATCACTCCTTTATGGTTTTATTAATTAATTAAGGAGTATAATTAAAAGAGCTTTAATAAATCCATAAAAGTTTAAGTTAACCATTTAATTGAATTAAAAGTGTAATTGTTAAAGTTAACCACATAGTATTTTAAAAAGTTATAAAATACACCCTATACTATATATAACATTAAAAGTCTAACATTATATATATGTATGAGTAAAAGTCAGTCTTACCGTTAGTAGGCCTCATTCACGAAGCTGGTCTATAAGGGGTGTTTAAGAAAATTGCCTATAAAATGGCGATTGAATGGGTATCCACTCTTACCCACCACACTCTTGACTAGTGGAGGGTCGTTAGCCAAACGGGTAGGATAGGACGAAACCTTCCATTATAAGTATAATGAAGTACAAAAGTAACTAAATGTTTTTCAAATCCCCAATCTTAGTTACTTAGGCAAAAGTGAATTGATGCAATTCCATGAAATTACACTTTGTGCCCTTGCGAAGACGTTAGTGGAGCGTGTGTGGTTTACCGGCACACTAAATGGTTCTAAGCAAAGGTAGCAAAGGGTGACTCAATGTTTGTCATAGTTCGGTGGAGCGTGTGTGGTTTACCGGCACATCGAATAGGTGACTGTAACATGTGAGGGCACCATGTAAGTTTGCATGGTTATTCACACCCGCTTTGTGATCCTCGGCATCCCAGTCACAAACTAGAGGGGCATATCGAGATTTAAACATGCCATTGAAAGTTCAATGAATCTCAAAGGATCTAAGAGTTTTCATAGATTTAAAACTTAAATTTCTTTTTCGTTTTTCATGGTGGAAATTAGTGAATCGTCATTCACTTACCTTCAAATATTCTGCAATTAGGGTTACGGCATCCCTCTCCCGAGTTGTAGAATATTGTGTTGGGTCCTAGCCTTAGTATTTCATTTGGGTGATTTACTAAGGACTCAATCTATCAACTAACTTGAATTCGTTTTTCTCCCGTTTTGTAGATGTCAAAGTTCGACAACTATGGTCTTCTCAAATCCCGTGGAACAAGCATTCCACATGAAGATGATATTCCACGATTCGATCGTGGAACAAGAAATCATGCTTCACTTCCTCTACCTCCTCCAATTATTCTCCCTAACCCACAAGTTCAAAGGTTTGAAAATTTCAAGATTACTCAAGCCCTTTTGGCAAGTAAACATAAAGAAGGAAAGTCCGTGTGTGCATACGTCCTAGGGATGAAGTCATACATTGATAGGTTAAGAATGTTGGGATCCGTTGTCTGTGAGGAAATGGTTGTTGATTGGGTTCTTCAGTCACTTCCCAACTCATATAGTGAGTTCGTAAGAGAGTACTATATGATGAACTACGACGTGACCCTTATAGATCTCACCTATATGATCATTGCTGCCGAATCAACAATAATTTGGCGCAATAGAAAAGCAAAGTTGATTGGTGAATCTGCCTTCAAGACCTCTATGGATATAGACAATGGCAATGAAAGACATGCAATGATCGAAAAGTTTGATCATAAGAGAAAGGCGATGTCTGAAGTAGTTCCATGTGTTGTTCCAAAAGAGTCAATTTGCTTTTATTGCCAAGAGAAGGGGCATTGGAGACGATGCTGCCCCATTTACCTAAGAGATCTAAGAGATGGGAGAGTCGAAACGCATGGCTCTAATCTAGGTAAAATCCATTAACTAACTCTTTTAAGCTTCTATTCTAGATTCTTAATACATAATGTGATAAGATTACAATTGATGTTTTATAGGATCGAAGAAAAGAAAAGAAGCTTAAAGGAAGAAGTGAGCAGAATCTAACCGTGAAGGAATGGATTTCGATCGCATTTCTCAAAGATTAAGACTCTTCAGCTACTACTTAGAGTTAGAATTAGATTGCTAAGAAAGATGTATTAGCATAGTTTTTCAATGAATTGCATTGTAAGGACAAATTTTTCCGCAATAAAATAAATTTTGATTTTAAATTTTATTTATTTATCCTTGCAATGGCGTGTATGAAAAATTGATGTTAAAATGTTTCTATTATTAGCAATAATGGATTTGGTTCTTATTTATGGAAAGTCGAGAATTTACTAAATAGGGAGAGTTTCTCATCGCCAAAGTTTCAATTTGACAGAATTTTGGAATCATGCAACTTGATTGCACGATGAATGAGAAATTTCGTATTTGGAAATTAGACTAATTGGTTGACAAAGAGTCAAGTGAAGGACTAGGAGATCGAGTACACAAAGTTACGTATTGATCAAGTCCACCATAAGAGTAACAAAGATATTCGTCATGATTTACTAAAGGCTTAGTAAATATGATTATACTTACAAGATTAAGTGTAATTCTGAATTGATTAAAGGGTTTAGATCAATAGCAGAACGAATAAGAAGAATCAAGTAGGCAGAAAGATAAAAGTTTCTCCATTCTAAGAAGAAGGGAGAGTACCTTTTATGCTTTATGATAGGTCTTAATGATTAAGAACCATATCTCAATTGATACTCTAAGTGAGTCTTGGTACAATTGTATGTCTAAGAAGAGGAATCAAGAATTGAAGAAATGGTTAAATCAATAAGTCAATCATACTTCGTTTCAATAACAAGTCTTAAAGTTAAGATTGTGACAATGAGTGAAAAGTATTAAAACTTTACAACATTCATCAAATGTGGAAAGTTGTGATGTCTTGAATAAGACAAAGACCGACTAGGACCAATTTATGAAGTGTTTTTTTGATAAAAGCTACACTAACTCTTGAATATTTGTTTGTCAAGAAATGTTTATTGACAAAAGAATCTTATATGTCAAGGAGTCAGTGAGAGCTTTAATGGTCTTGAAAGGTTTCAAGAACAAATCAAATAAACCTTAACGATCATCACTAGCACACGAGTTGAGGTTTACAACCTATCGTGTTGACACTATTTTGATTATGTGCTGTTCCAATTAAGTTAATTATGCATGTAAGTTCTATGAGTTCTCATTTTGAACGCATAAAAGGCAAAGCACCTTAATCGATGAAAGGTACATTGATAGGAAAGGATGAGCTGCTTAACTACTTGGAAGACATGGTGGGCAGTTGTGCTACCATAAAGGCAAGAAATCAAGATTAAGAAAGTTCGGTCCATATGAGTTTGAATTTGTCGTAAACTTTAGTTTTAACAAATTCACATGGATAGGAACACATACACCGCTCAAATCTAAGTGTCATAAGATTTCCTCCTTCATGAAAATGATTGTGAGGAAATGCTTTCACTAAGAGAGATTTTAAGAAGATAGTGATTGTAAAATTGCATTCTCGAATTCAATTATGGTTACGGTATCCCTTTCCATAATTTGAATTATGAGGTTTGGCAATTAGTCTTAATTGTTTAGACACACATATGAACTATCGAAGGCAAAGGTGTATAAGTTCAAAAAGCCTTGATAAAAGATTATCAAAGCACTAAGTATTAGGAACATGAACTTAAGAAATTCAATAAGCATTGGTTTTCTGAAAGTTAAGATGTTTATGAATACATGTCGAAGCTAGTGGGAGCATAAGTGGTATGTTTTATAATAATCATCATGATAGTGGGAGCATAAAAGTAATGATTGTATGATTATTAAGGAAAGTATTACAAGGTTAGCAATATTAATTATAGAAAACAAGAGTCATACTTTGCAAAGTCACAATAGTTGAAGAGTTGTTTTGCTATAATTAAGGGAGAGAATATTATGCTTCATTTCAAATCTAAAGGTTTAGGTTGAGAAATGTTAATAAAATTTAGTCGAAGGTACAAAGTGTGTTCTTAAAATTTCGATTATGATTACGACATCCCTCTTCACAATTCGAATTTTGAGAACATAGCAAATAAAACATTATGCATCGTGTCCCATGCGCTTCGGGTATAGGATCGATTGCAAATGCTTTAATGTTTGACCATTCTAAAATTTTCCAAATGTCAAGCGCATTTAGAGGGAAAAGGGACTAGAATCGGTTTTGACTAAAATAATTAAACAAGTATCAAAGGACAATCCAAAGTTCGACGAGGATTGGTCGCTTGTGAGTAGTTGGAAGTATAGTATTGGAAAATATGGAAATGTTTCCATATTGGATGGACCATATCGACATCATTACGAATATATAAGATTCTATTAAGAATGAGTTGTCATATGGAACATATGGAAGTGTGTCCATATTGGGAATTGAATATTGAGAAATCTATGACTAGATTAGAAATTTCTATGCAAAAGGATGTTCAAAGAATGTACTTTGAGTGAGAGACATCACGTCTATGGAATTGTCTTGTAACAATCCCCGATAGAGGACTTTGTAATATCATTGGCAATAATCTTTGTGACTTTGGTGCAGTGACATTACGAAAGGATAAGTTGCATAGAATGTTAGAATCTAGCATATTCTATAAGTAGCAAGAATTTGATATTCTTTAACTTATGGAAAAAGGATTTGGAGTTGTGAAATGAGAAAGATTGGAAATGTGTTCAATTTGATCTATTTCATAAAGTAAGAACCATAAGTAAACATTGTGTGCATGCTAGGAGCATGGGACAAGTGTTGTAATTCAAGTAAGAAGTTGATTAACCGAAACGACAAATAATGAGTAATCAATATGGTGATAAATAAAAGGTGTTTTATTTATGCTCAAAGGGTTGAGGCCATATGGGGTTAGTATTATTATTGTGTTTCACTTTGCATGTTTTGACTTCCAGAATAATTGAGTTTATTAAGAATAATCGAATTATTCAAACGGGCCACAGTCGTTCATATGTCGGAAGTAGATATGAATGAAGACTGTCGTGAATTGGTGTGTGGATTGTCTAAAAGAGTATTAGACATAAGCAAATGTTTGCTGCAACGTTCATGAGTGCTTATGAATGTGATTTGAGCATTGGATTAGACCCACGCTCACTTGGATCACTCCATGGATTGTATCACGAGTGATTGGTGAGACGATAACATCTTATATTCTTGAAACCGAGATGTGTGAGTTGTATCTTGCGAATCGGTTGCACATTGATAATATGTAAACGCACTAGTAACTTGGTGTTATAAAACATATTGTTGTGTGTGATTCGGTGAGTGAGTGCAAGCAAGCATTGTATCAAAGTTTATCCGTTCCTTTTATTCAAAGTAGGATAAAAGCGATATCTTTGGGCCCCTCGATGATTTTGTGATGACAAACGTAAATGCTCGGCCGGGCTAGGGCTAATTTGATTTGTTCAATTAGTCAGTCGTCATAAATCGGGAATCGAGATATAGTACAAAGAGAATGATTTGAAATCATATCTCATACGATATCAAGAATGGAGAAATATATGATCCCTTATCTAAGGACACGCGTATCTGATAGGATCAGAGTTGACATCGGCTTTGGAAAGCTACGATTGCAGATCAGGATCTAAAGTCATACGCAAAATAGTTGTTAGACTTATCCAAGTGGGAGACTGTTGGATTAGTGTCTAAGTCCATAACTATTTTGGTATGTACTTGACCCGATGGTGCATGGTCTTTTTGGGTTGCCTTCACCAAAGCAACTTGATAGGATGAATTATGGAGAGAAAGGATTAAATATGATTTATTAATATATTATGGGAATAATATATTAAAGGAGAAATCATATTGTTTAATTAATATTAGTCAAGAATTAATTGGTAATTAGTTTTGTGACTAAAAGAGATTAATTAAACTTAAGGGATTGAAATTGTAATTATAAGATAATTGCAATTTGGGCTATGGATTGTCTTAAATTAAGGAGTGGACGAATTCTATGGGGAAGCCCATAAGGAAATCGTCCAAGGCATTAATTAAAGGAGTCTATGGGTTGCTTAGGGCTTAAGCATCCAAATTAGGGTTTCCTTGTTAGATAACCCTAATAGCCTCACTATATAAAGACCACTTATGACCCAAAAACGTGGAGAAGACTTATTCTAGGGTTAGAACACGTTTTGGGCAGCCTCCATCCTCTCTCCTATTCATCCTCTTGCTTATGGTGCTTGTGAACCATTAGAGGAGTGACATTTGTGACTCTAAGCCTTCCAAAGTCAATTCAAAGGAGGAATTGGGATTGTTATTACTACATAACAATCAAGGTAATATCTTAAACCTAATTATATGTTAATATCGATTTCCATATGCAAGAATTAGGGTTTATAGTCTTGGATTCAAAGCATGTACAATAGAGAAACCTAGATCCAAGCATTAGGGTTTGTATGAGCACATAGGATGTCTTATGACCAAAACCCATCAGATAGTTCATAGTATGTTGCCTTTACATGGAAGACATAGATCCTTAAAAGGTTGCATGCGCCCTAATCATTTAATTGTTAAATGTTTTTCCGCTTAGTGCATAAATTTTTGTAACCTACATTTTCCATTAGTGGTATTAGAGCCTTATGGCTATCTTTCATGTATTTGCACATTGGTGAATTGATCAAATCAAAGAAACTAATTTTTTTGAAAAATCGCTGCTCACGACGTGAGCTCGGTCAGATCCGAATTTTCGATGCTTATCTGCCTAATCTGCTTATATGTGATAATTATCTGCTATATTTACTTGCCAAATCCGATTTTACTGAATATATCATGATAAAATAAAATCCTAGAAGTTAGGAGATAAGTCTCTGACTTGATTAATTATTTGTTGATTAATATGATCAATTTTTAAGTGTATAAATAATTAATTTGGATATTAATTAAACTTAATAATTAATGTCAAATATTATTTGGTTTAATTTTAAATTCAAATTAATTGTTTAATTTTTGAAATTTAAAATATAAACTAGTATTTTTGGAAAATTTGTAAAAAAACACCTTATACTATATGTAGAATTAAATGTTTAATTATTACTATACGTATAAGAATAAGTCAGTCGACCCGCTATATGTAGAATTAAATGTTTAATTATTACTATAGGTATATGAAAGAGGGAGAGTCTGTTAGCGGCCACATTCAAAGAATGCGATGATACGTGGACATGCTTGTCAAGCTTAATATGAATTTGATGAAGAATTGGCAATCGACATAGTGTTGAACTCCTTGCCAAGTTGTTATGATCAGTTCACTTTGACCTATCATTTGAAAAACAATGAAACTACTTTGTCTCAATTGCACAATCTCCTACGAATAGTTGAAGCAAGAATGAAGGGAAAAAGTGTTTCCTCCACTCTTGCTGTTACTCCACTTTTGGTCATAGGTCAAGGGAAATGAAAAAAGAGGAAAGGTCCTCCTAAGAAAAACTGGAAGGGAAAGTCCCAAACTGGGTCGTCAAGCAATGGACCCAGATAAAAAATCTAGTTATGATGCCCCCTGTCTTTGACCCCAAAGAGGCCACTTGCTTCTACTGCAATGACAAAGGGCATTGGAAAAGAAGCTGCCCAAAATTATTGCAAGATATCAAATATGACAAGGTGAAGCCAACCTCGGAAGGTATTTACACTATCTTATCTAATAACTCATCATGCTCTCACTCTTGGGTCCTTGATACAGGATGTGGATTTCACATTTGTTCTGATTTGCAGGGGCTAAAAAGAAGTGAGGATATGGAGCACGAAAGGATGAACTTAATCATCGGGAATAAGCGATATTCACCTGTCACAAAGATTGGAATTTATGGCTTAGTGCTTAGTAGTAGGTTAGGATTAGATTTAAAAAATTGTTGCTACTTGTTACAACTGACACAAAACACTATTTCCTTTCATGCATTGTTTAAACAAGGTTTTAGATACTCTTTTAATGATGAGAATGGTTCTATTTCTGCTTATAAAAATGATGTTTTTTATTTTGAAGATTTACCTTGTGATGGTGTGTATGAAACGATGATGATTGTAGACAATTTAGGTAATAGTGTTTTTCAAATTGATTCGTCTAATGGTTTAGACAAAGCATGCTTGTGATATTGTTGTCTTGGACACATTAACAAGAAACACATTGCCCAACTCCAAAATGATGGAGTGTTGGAATCATTTGACTTATGGTCAGATGATACATGCGAATCTTGTCTATTGGGTAAGAGGACAAAATCACCTTTCACTAGATCTTGTGAAAGAGGTGAATGTTTGTTGGACCTCATACACATAGATGTGTGTGGGCCCTTCAGATCCACCACAAGGGATGCAAATCGATTCTATGTGAATTTTAAATGATGATTATAGCAGATATGGCTATATCTACTTAATCAAGCATAAGTCAGAAACTTTTGAAAAGTTCAAAGAGTTTAAAAAGGAAGTCGAGAATCAGTTGGGTAGGAAGATAAAGATGCTTAGATCCGATAGAGTCGATAATTATCTTAGTATTGAGTTCCACGGCAACCTCAAGGAATGTGTAACAGTTTCAAAATTGACACCTCTTAGGACACCACAACTTAATGGTGTGGTTGAGAGGAGAAAACCAAACCTTGTTGGACATGGTTCGTTCAATGATGAGTTGAGCTTATCTTCTAATTTCATTATGGGGGTATGCATTAGAGACTTTCACTGACATTCTTAGTCTTGTCCTAACTAAGAAGGTTGCCAAAACACCTCATGGGATGTGGACAGGGAAGGTTCCCTCGTTAGCACATATCAAGGTTTAGGGTTGTGAAGATTTCGTTAGACAAGAGAATCATGACAACCTTGAACCTCGAAGTGAGAAATGTATTTTCATCGGCTATCCAAAAAAGTCCTTTGGATATTTGTTGTACAGACCTAGTGAGAGCGTAGTCTTTGTAGCACGAAGAGGAGTCATTCGCAAGAGAGAGCTCATATGCAAAGAGGACAGCGGGAGTACCATTGATCTTGAAGAAATTCAAGAGTCAAGCGATGAAGGAACCTCTGAAGACGCTAGGGTTCAACCAGAGGAAGAGATTCCAGTTGAGCTGATTGACGAATCATTACCTCTTAGGCGTTCCAGTAGAGTTAGAATTACACCTAAGTTCTATGGTTTTCATATTACTACAGATGGTGATACGTTTATCAGTGATAGTACATTGGTAAATTGGATGAACCTTCTAACTACATGGAAGCAATGGCGGGCCTTGAGGCTGCTAAATGGCAAGAGACAATAGACAACGAGATCAAGTCCATGTATAACAACCAAGTTTGGAATTTGGTTGATAATGTACCAGGTCGTAAGACAGTTGGGTGCAAATGGATCTTCAAGAAGAAGACCGAACATGGATGGAAAGGTACACACTTTCAAGGCTCGATTGGTTGTGAAGGGCTTGACTCAAGCTCCAGGGGTTAACTATGATGAGACCTTCTCACCAGTAGCTAAGATTAAATCTATTATGATAATGCTTGCCGTACCTACACTTCATGACTATGAAATTCGGAAGATGGATGTCAAAACCGCTTTCTTTAATGGGAAGTTGGTTGAGGATGTTTACATGTGTCAGCCAGAGGGTTTTGTGGATGCAAAGTATCCAAATAGAGTGTTTAATCTTGAGAAATCAATCTATGGATTGAAACAAACTTCTCGCAGATGGAATCTTTTCTTTGACGAGAATGTCGAAGAGTTTGGCTTCTCTAGAAGTGAAGATGAGTCTTGTGTATATGTCAAAGCTAGTAGGAGTATAGTAACCTTCCTGGTATTATATGTTGATGACATACTTATTATAGGAAATGACATTCCAACTTTGCAAGAGGTTAAGTCTTGGATTGGAAAGTGTTTCGATATAAAGGATCTAGGAAAGGATGCTTATATTTTGGGGATAAGGATTTTGAGAGACAGGAGTAAAAGGCTAGTCAAAGTACATACTTGGAAAAGGTGCTAATACGTTTTATCATGGAGAATTCCAAGAAATGAGAACTGCCTATATAGGGTAATACCAAACTGAGTAAGAAGACTTAGAGCCCGAGTACCGATGCAGTGATAGCAGAAATGAGTAGAGTTGTAATGCTTCTGCTATTGGATCTATCATGTATTCTATGACATGTACTCGTCTTGATGTGGCTTTTGATTTGAGCATGGTCAGTCGTTATCAGGGAAATCTAGATAGAGCTCATTGGATAGCAGTTAAGAATATTCTCTAGTATCTACGAAGAACTAAGGACTGGGTCCTTGTGCTTAGCGGCAGTGATATGTTGAGAGTAACTGGGTATAATGATGCCATCTTTCAAACATATAGAGAAAACTTCCGTTCTTAGTCTGGATTGGTATTTACATCAAATGGAGGAGCGGTAACCTAGAGAAGTTCCAAACACGAGACGATGACAGATTCCACCTGTGAATCAGAGTATATATCGGCGAGTGAAGCATTAATGGAGACGATTTGGTTGAAGAAATTCATCGGAGACCTTGGAGTTGTTCCAGCCATCAAGGATTTAATGGAGATATTTGTTGGGTGCATTTCATGTACCCATTTTGTAGATTTATTTCATAAAAGTACATTGCATATAGGCTTAAACTCATGCATTTTGCATGTTTTTCGGGATTTTTCATGAGGCAACTTCATTCAAATACTTTTCTATTTCAGGGACTTTTGGAGGAAGGATATTGTTGGAGGAGGTAAATAAAAGTTGCGGACAAAATTTCAGGACTTGCGGAGCACCGAGGAGCAAGATATCAAAGAAATGAAGATTTTGGCTTTACAGACGTTTTCACGGCCGTGTAAATGGAAGCCTTGCGTTTACGCGGGCCGTGTAAACATAGATTTCTGCGCAGTATATTTTTGCGTTTACGCGGGCCGTGTAAATGACAGTGTTAATTTACGCGGGCCGTGTAAAAGTAAATGCGAGTTTTAAAACAGTTTTTCACCATTTTTAAATGGGGGGAACCGACTTTTTACTTTGGGGGGGGGGGGGGTCGATTTTGGGAGCAAAGAAGGTGATTTTCTAGAGGATTTTGGAGTTGATTAACACTTGGGAACATTTGATTTCATTTTGTAAGAACTTTAATTTCATTTTCTAGATTTGTGATCTTGTTCTAGTCATGAGTGGCTAGAACCCTAGTTTCTCCAACTTCATGTCTTGACTTTTTAGTTGTGATTTCAATCATGTGATTTGATGTTTGCTTCTAATTCCTACCTAGTGAATTTGATTTTGTTTCAATTGAATGTTTGATTCTAATTGTGATTCTTATTGGCCATTTGAATTAGGGTTAGGTCATTCAAGTTATCAAATTGCAAAATCCGTAATTGTTTTGTGAATTGAACTAAGTAACAAACACTAAATTGATTTCCATTGAATGGATTTAGTGTAAATCTTATTCACATACACTTTTACACTCCCGAGCTTATGAGGAGTATTGGGTGTTGTTGGGAACATTCACATAAAGCTTCATGCAATCTTCCAATCTAATTCTAAGAGCTTGTTTAGATTAGGTTAGTAAGGTTAAGATTAATCAAAGAGCTTGTTTTGGTTAATTGTTGTGGTGAATGGAAAGTGTTAGAGCTTGTTAACACTTTCAAGTACCAACTTAGGTGGAATTGAGTAGATATCATTTCATCCTTGGAATCACATTGTTAAATTGTCTTGCATAGAGTTGGAGTTCTCACAAATCCTGAATTTGTTTCATTTAATTGATCATTTAGTTATTGTTTTATCCTCTTGTTTAAATCCTTGCATACCAACCCCTATTTATGTGACCATTATTGTACCTTCCGCAAAAAGGTATAAACACTTGTCCCGTGTCTCTGTGGATCGACCCTGCTTACCTTGTACTACATTATTAGTTCATAGTAGTAGTGTTTAAGGAGACATTTGTACCCTTTATTTGTTGGGTTTGACACGCCTAACAAATTGGCGCCGTTGCCGGGGACACGGTGTTCAGAAGTAGGGGTGCTCGTTTGGATGGATCGGTTTGATCCGATCCAATTAAGTAAATTCAAATTAATTTTGGTTTTCAAAATATGGATCTGAATAGTCCAAACTAAATTCAAATCCGATCCGATACGATCCAATTACAATTCGGTTGGATCAGTTTTTATAGTTCGGTTTTCAAAAACCAGAACATTTTAAAACGACATATAATTATAATATTATCTAATTTCATAGAAGAAGAAAAAACAAATTATTTACTTGTGATTTAACATTTATAAACAACCACTAAAAAGCTATCTTATGGTTTATTATTTAATAGATAAAAAGCTTTTAAGAGAAAGTATGTATTAACGTCTTTTATTACGTAAAACTTTTTGAACTTATTTGAAAAAAATTATAAAATTAATAAATAATTATAGATATGTTGAAAATAAATACATAAAAAATTGTATTCGGTTTTTTTGGACTATTCAATTCTTATTCTATAAACCAAAATCAATCCAAAATAATAATTCGGTTTTGTTGAAAAGCAATCCAAAAATCTGAATACCCGAACCAAATAGTCTAATTGGACAATTCGGTTTTATCCAAATAGTGAACAGCCCTAATCAGAAGAGAATCATGCAGATCCCCTCACAAAGGTTTGAGTAGGGTTAAGCACGTTCAGCATGCTAGGAGCATTGGTCTGAAAGATGATATTAGTTTTAGTAGTTAGATAGTTAGTTGAAACTTGTAACAAAGTAAATATAATTGACCTTTGTTGATTAAATAATAGAGAATTATTTATGAGTATGTTTACTACCTTTTGTCAATTGTTTATTATTGTGTTTCATTTTGCATGTTTTACTTCCTGAATAATTCGATTATTCAAACGCCCACAATCCATCGTACTTTTGGAAGTAAGTAATAAATTAAGACTATCATGAATTGGATTGTAGATCGTCTAAAGAGTTTTAGACATAGAAATAGTATTGTTGTAATATTCATGAGTACTTTGAAACAGAGATATATGAGTTCTGGTTACAAATCAATTGTGCATTGATAATATGTAAACGCATCAGTAACTTGATGTTATAAAACATATTTTTGTGCATGACTTGGTGAGTAGATTGTAACAACCCAAAATCACGACTAAAAAAATTTCTTTTAAAACATTACTAAAACTGGATTTATAAAACGTATCATAAGTCAACATAACTTTCGAGTATTAAATTCAAAAACATAACATCATTATCAGAGTCAAACATTCCCAGGCTAACTGACTATGGTGTGTGCTCTGCAATCTTCCCGAGCTCCTCTTTTGAAAACCGAGTACCTGAAACCAAAACTGAAAACCGTAAGCACGAAGCTTAGTGAGCTCCCCCAATCTACCACATACCATACAATACATATAAAGCACATATTGGGCCTTGCCCACTGCATTAGACAGAAGTCTGGAACTAGCTGCATCGGACCGAAGTCCGGAACTGACTGGGACCTTGTCCCCTGCATCGGACCAGAGTCCGGAACTAACTGCATCGGACCGAAGTCCGGAACTGACTGCATCGGACCAGAGTCCGGAACTAACTGCATCGGACCGAAGTCCGGAACTGACTGCATCGGACCAGAGTCCGGAACTAACTGCATCGGACCGAAGTCCGGAACTGACTGCATCGGACTAGAGTCTGGAACTAACTGCATCGGACGGAAGTCCGGAACTGACTGCATCGGACCAGAGTCCGGAACTAACTGCATCGGACCGAAGTCCGGAACTGGCTGATCATGACATAGCCTATCACATAACAACTATTATATTCACACATACTGCATACTGCATCGGACCGAAGTCCGGAACACATAACACAAATATGCTTGAATCATAAAGACGTCAAGCCAGCTAGCTTCTACATCAAACTAAAGACCGGAACTACTGATAATTACACGGGCCGGCATTGTGGTCGTAGACCCGTTCCTACCGAAGGGAAACTCACCTGAACTGTTAAGCCCTGCTGATAAACCTCTGGCTGCTACTCGACAATCCCCTGAACCGCTGCCCCTCTAGCTCTCCGAGCTATCAATATACATATAACACTTAGTCTGACAGTCAACTAAGTCAACTCTGGTCAAAGTCAACCTTCCAGGTCAACCCTACTCGTCGAGTCTTCCTAAAGACTCGCCGAGTTCATAAGCTCAGGGTCTTTCTTATTCGCGACCCGACTCGCCGAGTCAGTCCATGACTCGCCGAGTCCAACTAGTTCCAAGTTCTGTCCTGCCCAACTCGCTGAGTCACCACCCGACTCACTGATTCGAGTCTCAACTCAAAAGGGTTTAGGGTTTCGTGATCTGACTCGCCGAGTCCAAGAACAGACTCGCCGAGTCCAAGACAATCTTCAACCAACTCGTCGAGTTGTTCATCTTACTCGTCGAGTTCCTCCTCATCTTCAAGCTACTCGCCGAGTCCACTCGAAAGACTCGCCGAGTCTATCCAGTCTTCAATCCATGCAGTGGCTTTTCGAGCCAAACAGAACTTCCAACTCATAGATCCATACTTCTAGGGCCTATTCCCCACGTAAAGTGGCAAACTTTACGTGTAGATTGAGAGATCTATGCTCAAAACACACTAAACTAGGGTTTATGGCAAACATGCTTCCTCAACATACCAAGGGCTGATACTTTAGGGGATTCAAGACCAAACCAACATGGATCTGAGGTAGCAACCTCAGATCTGAACCTCCAACTCGAATTGGTTACAAATCACACCAAGAATGACCAAAACTCACACATAAGAATAGATCTAGATGCAAAGGGAGTCCAATCAACAGCTTATTACCTCCAATTGATCTTAAATGTCTTCTCAATCTCGGATCTACAGCCCCTTCTTGCTCTTCCAAGGCTTTTCTTCCTTCTCCAAGCTTATAGCTCTCTCTTTGATGCAAGATCTAGCTCAAAAACGGATATGGCGGCTAGGGTTGATGTTCTAGGGGTAAAGAGGCACTAAAGGAACCCTAGGAAAAAGAATGAGACGCTTAAATAGGCTCCAAGTCCCAGATTTAGGGGTTTCCTCATTCAGACCCAACTCGTCGAGTCTCCTTGGCCGACTCGCCGAGTCGGTCGCTAACACCTCACCCGGTTCCCGCTCGGACTCGCCGAGTCTCCCCTAAACTTGAGGTTTTCTTTCTTTTCTTGGCTTTCCAAACTTTGGGGTGTTACATAGATAGTACAAGCATATAAGTCAAAGTTTATCTGTTCCTTTTTATTTAATGGGAAAAGCGATATCTTTGGTCCTTTCGATGATTTTGTGTTGAATAATAGTGTCGGCCCGACAACGACTAAATTGATGTGTTCGATTAATAGTTCTTTGTCATTACAAATAAGAAATAAGCAAACAAAGTATTGGATAATGAGATTGATTTTGTTCCATGTCTCATATCCGAATGATATCTTGTAGAACGGAGGATTATATGATCACTTACTTAGGACACATAACTGACTGGTCAGGGTTCGACAGCGGCTTTTGGAAGCTACAATTAGCTGACTAGTTTAGAAGCTATAATGTCAATTATAGTTATTAGACTTATCAAAGTGGGAGACTGTTGGATTAGGTGTCTAAGCCCATAACTATAATTGGTATAAACTTAAATTGATAGTAGCACAGTCTTTTTGGGTTGCCCTCAAACCTAGTAACGGACAAGATATTTTGGAGAGAAAGAATTATTTATTATTTGATTGATTTGTTAATATATCACGGAAATAATATATTAACTTGAAATATTAGTATTTAATTAATACTTAATAAGAAATTATTTGGAATTAATTTGGTGATTAATAGAATTAATTAAAAGTGCAGGAACTAAAGTGCAATTGTTCAATAGCTGAGCAAGAGGCATTCTAGAACCCTCCATTAGGCTATGAATGGTTTTAAAGAGCCTTAGGGTTTCTAGAATTATCCTTGGCGGATAATTAGGAAGCTGGATAATTACCCAGTTCAAGATAATATTATTATATTGGGTTTGAGCTTATCTAGGGTTTCTTGACTACACTATATAAAGGCCCCTAGGTGAAACACCAAAAAATATGGTCCTAAAATTTCATTTTAATAATAGATAAATTATTAATTTCCGATAACATCTAAACATTTAAATAAAACCCAATGTATCATTTTTTCATAAAATCAGAGTAAACATCATAAGCGAAATCTCAACGGTGTGTGCGATACAGTCAACCCGAGCTCTTCCCTTTACAACCGGAAGTACCTGTAACATGAACTAAAAATGGTAAGCACAAAGCTTAGTGAGTTTTCCTCCAAAATACCACATAGAAATCATACAATAAACATATAGTGGGCCCTGAGCTGTCATCGGTCCCCGCCTGGCATCGGACCCCGACCGACATTGAGCTGAGCTCGGTAAACGGGCCTCGCCCAACATACAATAACATATATCAAATAACCACATACACAAGAAATAATCACATAGATACATAGCATACAAATATCCATAAGGCCCTGCCCGACATCGGACCTTAGCCCGGAAAGCATATAAACACAAGCACATGCATTGGTGCCTTCGACTCGCTGGACCCGGTAAGGAAACTCACCTCGAATACATAAAGGTAGCTGAATGGATCCTGAATTTGAATAACGACTTACTCAACCCCTAAACATAAAAGATTTCCTTAAGTACAACATAAAATGCCCGAAAGCCCCTTATAGATCAAAATGGGTCAGAGACTAAAGTCAAAGTCAAAGTCAATGATTCGAGTTGACCCAACTCGCAGAGTTTATCCGTTAGTATGCAAAGTCGAGAAGAAACCACTCCAACTCGCCGAGTTCATCCATGAACTCACCGAGTTCGCTAGAAACCTCACATCTTAATCCATTAAGCCGACCTTATCAAAACTAAGAGCTTCACAACTTAGTTCTTAACTGAAATGGACTCAAGAAGGGTAAAGTTTCCAACTTTACCCCTAAGAACCACCAAAATGGGTTCAAAACCCAAACCCTAAGCTTAAACGGGTAAGGACTTAATCATTAAGCACTAAATCATCAAAGTCATAACCCTACACTATAGATTTGGCCCTAAAAGCTGAATGGCTACGTAAAGTTTCCAAATTTACACTCATGCATGACAAGGAGGAGCTCAAATGATCAAAAGAAGCAATAAGAAGGACTTAATGCATGCATGAAGCCCTTAAGAGCATAAAGTTGGCACCTTTATAGGGAAAAAAGCAGGAAGATCATAGATCTGAAAGAATAACACTTGGGACGTCCTACATCTCCATCAACCACCCAACATGGCTAAAAACATACAAACTAATCCTAAAAGAGATCTAAGCAAATACTAATCAAAGTTAGAACTTTATACCCGAAATGTGCTGAAAATGGAGCACAAAATCAAGATCTGAAAGCTCCTACTTGAACCACCACCTTGTACCAAGCTTCTCTTCCTTCAATGAGCTTGAAATCCACCAAAACACACCCACATTGAGCTCATAACACTCAAGGAGGCTCTAAGTTTTCGAGATTAGGGTTAGGTGCTATGGAGTCTAGGAAGGAGGCCAACACATGGGACTTACGGTGTTTAAATAGGGTGTAAAACCCTAAAATTAGGGTTTCCTTCGCAACTGCCAACTCGCCAAGTTGAGGCACCTTAACTCGTCGAGTTGACTCATTAAACTACGTGACCAAAAGCACTTCAACACGTTGAGTTGGGGATGCCAACTCGCCGAGTTATTCAAGAAAAGTTATAAATACTTAGAAATAAATCCATAGCAGAAACCAGAGGTTAGACTAAGGTTATGGTTTTTGGCTCACTCATACCTTAGAGAGCATAGGCCGAAATTCTAATCCTCTTCATCCTCTCTCCTCAATATCCTTCTTGCTTGCGTTGGGTGTGAACCACTAGAGGCACGACATTTTTGCTGCTTGCTACCATAAGCTTTGAATAAGGAATTCAAGATTTTTTGCTACAATCATCATCAAGGTAAGTTTTCATCCTTATGAATTAGTTTTCATATACAAAAGTTTTGTAGGATAATATTTCATAGTATGTTGCCTTTACATGAAATACAAAGAATTTTGTAACCTATATTTTCCATCAAAAGTAAGATGCTATATTAGGAAAAAATGAAAGTACATTGTCATTTCTTGCATTTAGCTTATGATCGGAATAACTGCAAGAAATAGCAATCTTAAAGTATATAAATGAATAAATGAAATAGAAGTTTGAAGTTACAATATTCATATCAGAAAAAAGAAAGCTAGAGCTGCAATCATATGTCAACTTGTATAATTACTTAAAATGTCAACTTGTATATTTACACTGACAACAAAGGTTTGAAACCTTCATACAAATGCCAAAAAAGGCTATAAAATACACAATTTTTAGAAGTTGGCAAACATTCAAATAGTTCCAACTTTGTGTATTTGACCATTCTTGATGCTAAACACCATATTCCATGTTTTGATTATTTTTAAAACTAAAGTAAATTGGGACTTAAAATTCCTTCAGACCTCTTTTTACTCCAGATAAAACAAAACAAGTTGTATTGTGTTTGGTGTGATCCAAATCAAATTCCAGGTCAAGCTGTAAATATACCTCAAATTAAATCGTTATAAATGCTTAAAAAATACATGTTGAATCTGATAAAAAAAATTGGTAGAGATCAAACATGTTTTCCAAAAGTAAACAGTCGCTAGGGTTTCCAACAAGCTCCGAAACAATTTGGGCTAAAGATGGAATATGGACTGTAGATGGCCCATTAATCAGTAAAGTCTCGCCTTGAATCAGATCAGATCCATTAACTAAAGGTGTTCCTACCCTAAGAACCCCATGAACAACACTACAATAGGAAATATCATCAATTGCTATATAAAAATAATATTATGATATGTGATCAACTTACCTTGATGCATTACCACTTTGATTAAGCTTTACCATAAGCATCACCTTTGATAGTATGCACATTTAGAGTCTGTAAAATAACCAATAATAAAATCTGAATGAGACAATATAACCATTTTACCCTTACATAATAACACTCCAAAAAAACACTTTTCGTTTTTTTAATTATCAATTAAAACATCAGAGCTACAGAAAAAAATAAAAAAGAAAGGGCTATCACAAACAACTAGGGCTATCAAAAATATACTACGGAATACCAACTAATATGTTACCAATATAACCAATAAAGTTGGTAACCAATATGTTTGGTAGCCAACATCTTTGGTTGGTAATAACGTACCAACTGAGCAATCTTGGTACGGTAATGGTACAAAAATTTGAATATCATGGTAATACTGTACCAACCAATTCATTATATATATATATATATATATATATATATATATATATACAAAATTGTGTATTTTAATTATCAATTGTATTTAGTGTTTATAGTTTTAAGTACATGATATATGTCATTTAGAAGAATTAGTCAATAGTTATTAATTACCATGTTAAATTAAAAAAATCAAAACTTTACTTTAATATTACTTCAATATAATTCTTTAGTAATTTTTAAAAACCATGTCACAAGTTTCATTATTAAACGCCAAAACTACCAAATGTCTTTGATTATTTATATATCTTACAAAAGAAAATTTAAGAAAGTTGGTATATATTGTTACCAATTTGTACCAACCAAACTTGTTCGTAGCCAAACATGTTGGTACCAAATATACTTGGTATGGTATTGGTAGTAAATTTTTTGTACCAACTATAGTTGGTATGATACACAGTTTAAGAAAAAAGGAATCGGTATTGTACCATGTTCACCTCTAGTCACAGCCATCACTCCCCCTCCACCATTAGTGGCAGTGTCAGTGGTAGATCTATGATTCACTACATATAAAAAATTTAAATTAAAATTATGAAACTATAAGGAAGTTTTTTTTTAAGAAAAGGAGATCAAAATACGTGAGTAAGTGTAACGTCACAAAAATCACAACAAATTTAAACCTTTCAAAACAACCCATTTACTAAAAAGAAATGTTTACATAGCCATTGTTTTCAAAACATTATTCAAAATAGAGTCTGCCAAGATCAACACCATAAAAACTAGGATGTGTATGGTCACGTCTTCGCCTTGCCACGGTCCTCTGAAGTACCTGAAACAAAACTAAAACTGTAAGGCAACACTTAGTGAGTTCCCTTGAAGTACCACCACATAAACATAACAAACACAACATGCATACAGAGCCTTCAGCATGACTGGATCGCCTCATCGGGCCTTCAGCCTATCTGGACCGCTCTCTGGGCCTTCAACATATCCGGTCCGCCTCGCATGCCTTCAGTTTATCCAGACCGCCTTGGGTATCTTGGCCTTCATCACAAAGTAGGACCTCCTCAATCCAATACACCATATTATATCAATAATCAATATATATAACTTATACCATAACAATCAATATCTAGCATATACAAATAGTCATACAGATCTCATAGATAACTACAACATAGCAACATCCTATATACAAAGATTTAGATATAACATGACACTACAACACAAAAACATATAGTAAACCAATATATCAATCCAATGGACCATCCTTGGTGCCTTCCACCCGTAAGTACAATGAGGAAAGATCACCTCACAGTCTGACAAATAGCTGATAAGTACCGACTCTACCCAAAATCTAAATGTCAAAACATTTCCACTCTAAATTAATAACATTTTCCCAAAATACCCTTGGTAAAAACTGGTCAAAATTAGCAAGTTAACCGAGTCGACTTAGGCTTCGTACGCGGGGATTACTCCGAAGGTACGGGGAGCGTACTAGCATTTGAGGCATCAGGGTTAGATCTGTGTACACGTAGCATACCCTACGGTACACCCAACATATGCAACAAGCCTCCTCTTAGCCTATTCAACACTTATTTCTTCGACTTAGCATGTCCAATTGCAGATCCAAGGCTAAAATACCATCATAAGTCATATAGTTTCCAAATTTATGACTTTCTATGTCCATTAAGTGCTTAAAGAACAAAATCTCAACATCTTATTTGTATAAGACCTTCTATAGCATGCATGGAGTAAAACTAACCATCAAGACCACATTTTTATGACTCAAAACCCCTCATAAGGTCTGAAAGGATGAATTAATGGGTCAAGAGCATGCCATGCTCATGAATCACCATGTTTGGGACCAAAAGTGCCCTAAATGAAGAAATGGCTAGATCTACAAGATGGAGTGATCAAGTTGTGAACTTTATACCTCCCGAAGGTTGCTAGCAATAAGATAATCTCATATCCAAGATGCTTCCAAGTTCTAAGCTCCTTGCACCAACTTATTTTTCTACAAGAACACCAACAAAGCACACAAATGAGCTCAAAAGCACTCTTCTCACTTAGGGTTTGCTAGTGGGTGAAATTACCAATTGGAGGCTGATGAGAGAATGATAAATAGGGCTATAGTGGTGTTTATATATGGACCAAACCCTAAAAATATGGGTTTGAACTTTCTCAACGTATGCCCTGCGTACGAGGTGTACGCCCCTCATAATAGGGTCCGCCCTAATACGATCAGCATACACAACGTACACCCATCGTACTCCCTAAAGCACAGAATTACCAAAATGCCAACGTGGGCCATTTTGCGCTCTTTCATATAATCAGGGACTAAAATGCAATATGTCTTCATTTATAAGGTTAAAATTGAAAATACTTCAACATCGGAATGTTACAATTCTCCCCCAATTGAACTAGACTTCGTCCTTGAAGTCGGCCGTCACGAGCAACTCAATATAATGCTCCCGTATCTCTGCCTCCGACTCCTAAGTCTACTCGAAGCCTTTTCCATGTTGCTGCTGACCCTTTACCAAAGGTATCCCCGTTTTGCGCAGAATCTTCGTCTTTCTCTCCACTATCGCTAACGGCTTCTCAATACAATTCAGGAATTCATCGACCTGAAGGTCATCCAAGAGGACCACTGCCTCATCGTCTAACACGCACTTCCATAACTACGAAACATGAAAAGTGTTGTGGATCTGGCTGAGCTCACTTGGAAAGCCTAACCGGTAGGCCACCCTGCCTACCCTAGCAATCACACATAACAATCCAAGATACTAGGGACCCACTTTCCTCCTCTTCCTGAAGCATATCACACCCTTAGAGGATGAGACCTTCAGTAGTACCATATCGCCGACCTGAAACTCCAACTCCGATCGGCACCGGTCGACATAACTCTTATGCCGAATCTGAGTTGTCTACCATCTATGCCTATTTTGCTGGATGAGCTCTATGGTTTGGAGAACTATCTTAGTCCTCCCCATGACTCGGTGCCTAACCTCCCCTAACAAATTGGGGCACGACACCTCTGACCATACAGGAGCTCATAAGGCGGTGCACCAATGTTGGAGTGATAACTGTTGTTGTATAATAACTCCGCAAGAGGTAGGTAGGAATCCGAAATCCCACCAAAATGTATAACACAAGCTTGCAACATATCCTCAAGTGTCTGTATGGTCTGCTTACTCTGGCCATCGGTTTGCAGATGATAAGCAGTATTGAAATGTAGCCTCGTGCCAAGTTCCTTGTGGAACTTCTGTTGGATTGGGTGTCTAAGCCCATAACTATTATTGATATGTATTCGACCCGAGAGTATCATGGTCCATTTGTGTTGCATATCATCAAGACAATTTGTTAGGATGGACTTTTGAGAGAAGGTTATTTATGGTTTATTAATATATTATAAGTTATAATATATTAATATGAAATCATATGTTTTAATTAGTATTGATCAAGAATTAATTTAGTGATCAAAAGATACTAATTAAATCTATGGGGACTAATTATGATAATTAGTTATATTTATATGTGTTGGGCTTATGATCCATGTTGGACCAAGTTTATGTATGGATACATAAAGAGTTGGGCCACATGAACCATGGATCAAAAAACCCATGGGTATGGATTTGGGTTATATCCATGACCTTAGAAATCTCACATATAAATAGATACTTCATTGCACAAAATCGCCACTTGTATCTTCTTAGAGTTCATGGTGTCTTTTGTGTGCATGGAATTCTCTCTCAAGTCCTACCTTTGTCCATGATGTGTTGTGACTTCATTTGAGGCTTCCACACTATTGGGGCTAAGCTCTTTAAGGCCAAATACACCAAGACTTCAAGCTCCATCAAAAGGTATGTCCTGCTAACTAGTATATTATATTTTTATGTTAAATGCATGCTAGTTGTAAGATTAATACCTTGGAAACCATTTGCATGTATAATTAGTGAAAACATAGATCCAAGGTATTTAGGGTTGTATGTGCACCATAGGATGTTGTAGTATACCAAAACCCAACAACTTCTGCCAGAATCAGGGAGTGAATCGAACATCTCGGTATGATACAATGGAGACCAAAACCCCATGACGAACAACAATCTCTCGAATATACACTTAGGCAAACTTTTCAGCCGAAGAGCTCTCCCGGATGGCCAAAAAGTGGGCACTCTTGGTCAATCGATCCATGATGACCCATATAGCATCAAATCCTTTGGCAGTCTTTGGTAACTTAGTGATAAAATTCATGGTTTATATGTTCCCATTTCCACATGGGAACCTTCAAAGGTTGCAACTTGTCATGTGGCCTCTGATGCTCAGCCTTGACCATCCTACATGTTAAGCACCTCTCAACATACCAGACTATCTCCTTCTTAATACACAGCCACCAGTAACTTAATCTCAAATCCCAATACATCTTGGTGGCTCTCAAGTGTATAGAAAAGTGAGACTTATGATCCTCCTCCAACACTATCTGCCTAATCCCACCAGAAACTGGAACCCAAACCCGACTACACCGGGTCAACAACCCCCGACTATCGGTGATAAACCGATCGATCTCGCCCCTGATCCTCTCCTATTTCCAGTTCCCCATCTTCACTCCTTCTGCATGATACCCCTTTATTAGATCCAAGAGTGGGGAATCAATGGATATCCTCATACACATCTATTCCGCTGAAGTTCCATCCGACTTGCGGCTCAAGGCATCTGCCACCACATTCGCTTTACTCGGATGGTAAAGGATCTCATAGTCATAATCCTTGACCATGTCCAGCCACCTACACTGCCTTATATTTAGGTTTAACTAATCCAAAAGATATCGCAAACTCTTGTGGTCCATTTAAACGGTACAATGGACCCCATATAGTTAATGTCTGCAAATCTTGAGGGAAAACACCACAACCCCTAACTCTAGGTCATGAGTAGGATATCATGCCTCATAAGGGTTCAGCTGCCGAGAAGCATACAGAATCACTCATCCCTTCTGCATAAGAACCAGTCCCAAACCAGTGATGGATACATCACATAATACCACGAAGTCCTGGACACCCTCCAAAAGGGTCAATACTCGAGCCTCACATAACCTCTGTCGTAATATCTCGAATGCCGTCTGCTGCTCAGGGACCCATCAGAATTCCACTCCTTTCCTCATCAAACGAGCGAGGGGTACTGTGATCTTGGAGAAGTTCTGAATAAATCTCCAATAATAAGCCGCCAAACCCAAGAAACTCCTGATCTCTGAGGGAGATTTCAA
Source organism: Lactuca sativa (assembly GCF_002870075.4). NCBI lineage: Eukaryota > Viridiplantae > Streptophyta > Magnoliopsida > Asterales > Asteraceae > Lactuca > Lactuca sativa. The sequence goes on along the minus strand of NC_056631.2, from coordinate 41,192,052 downwards.
AACCTCCCATTATATCACGACCTTGATCTTGGCCAGATCGACCAAAACCCCATTTTGGTTAACGAGATGTCCCAGGAACAGGACCAATCGTAACCAAAACTCACACTTCGAGAACTTGGGATACAACCGTTCCCGCCTCAATACTCCTAAAAGATCTTGAAGATGTTCCTCGTGCTACTCCCTGGGCTTAGAATACACCAAGATATCATCAATGATCATAATAATTGATCGATCGACCATCGACCTACATACCCGATTCATCAAATCCATAGATACTACAGGCTCATTGGTGAGCCCAAATGGCATCACCATGAACTCGTAATGCCCTTAACGAGTCCGAAACGTGATCTTCTCCATGTCATCCTTTCTCACCCTCACCTGATGATACCCCGACCTCAAGCTGACCTTGGAGAACCACGATGCACCCTGTAACTGATCAAATAGGTCATCAATCCCCAGAAGGGGATGATGGCTCTTCACCATAAACTTGTTTAACTCCCAGTAATCAATGCACATCTGGTGCAAACCATCCTTCTTCTTGATGAACAATATCGATGCTCCCCACGGCGAACTACTAGGTTTGATGAACTGATTGCCTAACAGCTCTTGAAGCTGAGAGGACAACTTTTGCATCTCGGGCAGTGCCAAATGGTATGACGCCTTGGCAATCGGAGCCGGACCTGGCTGAAGACAAATCCTGAACTCCACTTGCCTCTCGGGAGGCACAACGGGAAACTCCTATGGAAACACATTAGCAAAACTCTATGGCAACTGGAACATCTAAAATCGAGACATGCTTCCCAAACCGAGTATCAACTACATAGGCAAGATAACCCATACACCCATGCTAACTATATTGTCGAGCCCTAGCCGCCGAGCAAAACCCTGATCCAATCCTGGTACCCTCTCCATAGAAAGTCAGTTCTCCCCCACTTGGGGTTCGAAATATCACTCGCTGACCTTCGTAGTCTATCATAGCACCAAACCTGCTTAGCCAATCCATCCTCATTATCACACATACGTCCCCCATGCAGATAGGGATCATATCAATCAAATAAGGCACCCCGAAGATCTCCAATACACAACCCCGATACACTCTGGATGCATATATCCCATGTTCGTTGGCGATAGAAGCCCGCAACAAACATTCCAAAACTCTAAGGGTCATACCAAAATCCCTACTAAAATATCAAGACACGAAGGACCGACTCGCGCCCGAGTCAAATAACGTAAGAGATGGCAAAGAATTCACTAAGAATGTACTTATTAGAAACATAAACATAAGCATACCATAAAATAATCTACAAAACAATAAATAGAAATATACCAGTAACAACATTTGGCGTCTCCCTAGCCTCATCTGCTGTAAGCTGAAAAGTGCGTCCACGAGCCCTCAAGGGCTCCACCTGACCCCATGGCCCATTGGTGATCCTCGAAGTAGCTTGCGTTGGAGCCTGCACCGGTCCCACTATGAGTAAAGGACAGTTGACCTTCATATGGCCAACCTGATCACAATGGTAGGAAATCTTGGTGCTTGGTATGGGGGCTAGCTGGCGACAATCCCTCGCAAACTGCCCCTCCTTTCAATATTTGTGGCATCCAGAAGTAGATCGACAAGAACCCTCATGAACCTTGCTACACTTGCCACAAGTGTGGCCCATATAACTCCCAGATCTCGTATCAGCGGCCTTGATCAACTTTGATGCAGGTTGCAGTTGCACCGGTGCCTGCCTCCGTCCCTCGACTGGAACTCAAACTCAATCTCTCGCCGCCTAGCGGCCTCTTGCAACTCCATAAGTGTCCCATAGCGCTGAGTAGACACAAACTGATGAATTTCCGTCTTGAGCATGCTCAATTACTGGGTCATCTAAGCTTGCTCGGAAGCAGGAAGCTCAGGGAAATGTAGTGACAAAGAACATGGTTTGACATGCGGAATTAAAGCTTGCACAATTGAACATGGTGATTTGGGTGTTTAAGAGATATATTGAATGTATATGGTGTTATAAAAAAGGACTAGATCTAGACTACATAATTAACACACACTTACACACTCACTTCTACATCTCTCAAGCACACCTCTATAAGTGGACAAACCCACCTTATATAGAGGTGTTTACATGTCTCTCTCTCACTCTCTATCTCTCATGTGTCACAAGGCTAATACTCCACATGCAAGTGGGTCTACACAAGTCAAACATTTACAAAGTCATGAATGAATAACTTTGCACCCCAACATTCTCCCCCTCAAAGTTAGAAATGAATGACCCACTTCAAATCTTCCAAAATCAAGCACTACGCGGTTCGAGCCTCAAAGGTGACACATGTCGAAACGAACTTCAATCTTCAATTCTTCCATGACTCTTCAAGTTGGGCTCTAGGATGTGAGACCATACAATCCGAGCAGCAACGAATGATCAAGAGTATTCCAAACTCCAAATAATCATCCTAAAGTTGCGCATAAAAACACACCCCAAAATCTTCAATAATTCCAAACTCATTTCGAATACATCACTTCCGAACTTCCAATTGCATCATCTCGTAATCTTCAAAACTTCAAGATCACTTCGGTCTTCAAATCCGCGTAATATGAAAAATTCAAGTTCGAATTTCCATATTAAACTTCTCCCCCTTTTTATAATCGAAATTTGATTATAAAACTCCAAAGGAAAAAAGAACGTGCTTTATTCGGAAATTTTCGTATCAAAACTCCCCCTTAACATGTGGCATAAACATTGTGCTTCAATCCGGAAAATCCAAAAAATATTGAATTTTTAGCGTCGTTCATGGATCGCCTTTGACAAAATTTCTCAAAAATGGGTAGAAATTGTCAATTTCAAAAATTCTGCAGTGACCCGGTACGCCAAAAACAGCCAAATATGCGAAACACACTCCCATTTGCGAAACTGAGTAAAATATGTAAATTCGCAAAAACTGCAGGGACCAAAACTGAAAATTCTGCATTTTTTCAGCTTTTATTGTCATTTTACGAAGTTGGGTTAATTTTGCTATGTTTTTGAAATTTCAGGGACTAATTGCGAAACATATGTGTTTTCTTCTTCATTGAACGATTAACAGGGAATGTTTAGCATTTTCATTCCCACACCCTTCACATGTTCTACCCAATTAATCAAATACCAGATGCGAATTATCATCGACTCCAGGTTACTTGTTTCGCATTTTCCTTACAAAGCTTCGCATTCTCATATGCCAAATTGATTTCTCATATGCCAAATTGATTGAGACAAAAATGCGAACTCTTGTTTGACACAATCAAATGCGAACTTAATAACACTGCTGTCAAATTCTTCAACTATGCGAAATCAATCTTGATCTTTAAATTTATTCACCAAATGCGAATCCAGTTGCAAACGATCTTGACTCATCTGTTTTCAAATGCGAACCCAACTGATTTTGTTATCTGATTTCTTAACTCCATTCTACACCAAAATGACTCCCAATTTCTTCGTTATCATCCAAGCCAAATATGCGAACTTGATATGCGAATTTAATTTACTGTCAAACTCTCTAAATCCATCCCGAGCCATTTCGACTGTCGAAATCAAACAATTATCGAGATTTTAATCAATCGATCGGCATCATTTATCAAACCCAATCGACATTAACAATCAATTTCCAGTTCGTTCTTTGAGCAACCTAGCACACTGATATTCAACTTTGGAAATCAAATAAACCCAATAATCGACTCCAAATAAGTCGTCTACCCAAGCCATCGATTCCAATAAACAAAATCGATTCACAACATTATATTCCAACCATCGATCATCAACTCTTCGTCATCACGTCGTACAACTATCAATATCCAAAATATCGATTGCAATAGCAGCAACAAAATAAACTTGTCCCTTTATCATCAGTTACTGATTTCATATGCGAACCCATCACACAATCGATTAAAAAAAATCGATTTTGACTTTTTAGTTGACTCCGACGAACACCAAATCCAACGTAATATTTTCCAACTGTTCTTCATTATGTTCTTGATTGTTCAAGATTATCCATAAAGATTAATCTCGATATTGAGATGCAAAGAGTTTGCGGTTTAGGGATTCCAACTCAAGAACACCAATTACAAGATCAGATTAAAAATTGATGCGATGAAAAATTCAATCGGAATAAGAATACGATGCATATAGATCAAGAACAAATTGAATATACGATCTGATGAAAACGATGATTAGAAAAATGTGTGATAAAAATCAATATCCAGTAAAATTAGTATTTGCGAGGATAAGGAATCGTGAATTAATCAGAATTCCAGAATCAAATTTATCAAAGAAGGAGAATAAACGAATACCCGATAATCGATTTGATATTGGGCCTAAGAAAAATGAAATAGTAATGAAGTGGTATTTTAGATTGACAATTGGGCTCAAAATCATGAATAATGATCATATCAATAACTTGGATTGGCCATTGATTAAACATCAATAGTAACAAAATCTGTTTTGGGCTCGAAATGTTTAAGATATGAACAGTATACGATTGATTTCATTCAAAAGAATAATTGCAATTATAAAATCAATTTGAACGAACGGATATTAGATTGGATCGAATCTTGATGAACAAAAATTATTGGATCACAACAAATGGGTTTTTCAAAGAAAATTTTGATCCAACGAGTCAAACGATCAAAAATCAAGAACGCAACGCACGATTCAAATATTACGAGAGATCATAGAAAGAGACTCACCAAAATTGTTCAAGTTGCGACAAAAATTGCCAAACCGAGAATCGTTCTTCAAAAGTCACGTTGATCGTGAAAACCAAACTCTGATACCAATTGTAGTGACAAAGAACATGGTTTGACATGCAGAATTAAAGCTTGCACAATTGAACATGGTGATTTGGGTGTTTAAGAGATATATAGAATGTATATGGTGTTACAAAAAAGGACTAGATCTAGACTACATAATTAACACACACTTACACACTCACTTCTACATCTCTCAAGCACACCTCTACAAGTGGACAAACCCACCTTATATAGAGGTGTTTACATGTCTCTCTCTCACTCTCTATCTCTCATGTGTCACAAGGCTAATACTCCACATGCAAGTGGGTCTACACAAGTCAAACATTTACAAAGTCATGAATGAATAACTTTGCACCCCAACAGGAAATACAATGCTCTCTCGGTGAATATCTTGGTGATTTCCGTCACCAACTCAGTACCCTACTGCAGACTCAAATACTACCGGGCCAATCTCTCTCTATCTCTCTCTCTCTCTCCCTCTCTCAACCAGAAGAACATATCTCGAGCGGAACATCTTAGAGAATTTCTCCCATGATAAAACAACCCTCTGCTCTGGAGTCTAAGAGCTAGTAACCAATCTCCACCAATCTTTCACCCCCAACCTAAGAAGGATCAAGGCGCACTTGACCTTCTGGTCAGCAGGACAGGAGCATGTAAAGAAACACCCCTCAACATCAGACAACCACCTTATGGATATGACTGGATCCTGAACTCTATCAAACACGAGGAGCTTCATATTGTCAAAGTCCCCGTACTGGAAGAATCTCCCTCCTCCAATCCTCACAACAGCGACGGCCGCGGTGGCTACAACAGCAACAACCTCTGAAAGTGCTGCATATAGGTCATCAAAGAACTACATCATGGCATTCTTGATAGAACCAAGCAACTCTAGTAGATACCCCCGGGTAATAGAAACTACCTCATCATGAATCATCTCCCTAACCCGGTCCTCAGTCAATCCCGACTATCCTGGCCACCCGCTCCTGATCCAGATCCTAACTCAAATCGCCTCGTAACCACCATACTGAAAATAAACCAAAAAAATATCAGATGAGGCGCATATCAAATGATAGGAACTATTCCACAACAAAACCCTAGGGTTGTGACTTCCCTGCTACGCGTGCAGGTCCTATGCTTCTAGTAGTATGGGCCCATACTACCTTCCGAACCTACCTGTATTTGTCTCAGAAGATCATCATAATAACCCTAAAAACACACACTAGCATATGCATACACCCTATTCTCACTTCCTAGAGAAAGGCTAGACATTCCTTGACTGGCTGAGTGACCTTACATAACTCATCCATGAAACTTCCACCAACCCTACAACACTCGTGTAAGCTAATCATACATAACCCTTATGCTATAGACAGTCGGATACTTGATTCAACCCTAAGCCCAAAACTAGAAAAAGAACAGGAAATAAGGCCAAATCAAACATTCTCAGGCTATAAAATCTTAGTTATGTACAACTATGATGCATATGTTAAGCAACCACAATAATGATGTCAATGCCATATAAGGAAGAAACCCTAGGTTATTAGGCATCATATATTAGGAAATTCTATCATGCAATTCCTGAAGATCCTTAGCCTACTACTAGCATTTTATTCTAACATAAAAATAGTATCAAATAACAATGTGGTAACTTGGAGTCTACTTACTGGCTCCGACTGATCATACAGATCACATCCTTTCTTGATTATTTTAGAAAACAAGAATCATTTTTTTAATTTTTTGCAGTTCCTTAGTTTGAGCCTGGATTCACACGGATGTTCCTCCAATTCGCTCAAATGAAGGCTCTTATACCAACTTGTAACGTCACAAAAATCACAATAAATTTAAACCTTTCAAAACAACCTTTTTACTAAAAAGAAGTGTTTACGTAAAACATTATTCAAAACAAAGTTTCCCAAGATCAACAACATAAAAACTAGGATGTGTACGGTCAAATCTTTGCCTTGCCATGGTCCTCTGAAGTACTTGAAATAAAACTAAAACTGTAAGCCAACGCTTAGTGAGTTCCCCCAAAGTACCACCACATAAACGTAACAAACATCAACATGCATACATAGCCTTCAGCATGACTGGACCGCCTCATCGGGCCTTTAACATATCTAGACCACTCTTTGGATCTTCGGTCTGACTGGTCCACCTCGCAGGCCTTCAGTATATCCGGAACGCCTTGGAAATCTTGGCCTTTAGCACAAAGCAGGACTGCCTCAACCCAATACACCGTCACATATCAACATATATAACATATACCATAACAATCAATAGCTAGCATATATAGATAGTCTTATAGATCTCACAGATCACTACATCATAGCAACATCCTATATACTAGGATGCAGATCTAATAGGTCACTACTGCACAAAAACATATAGTAAATCAGGATATCAATCTAATGGGCTGGCCTTAGTGCCTTCGACTCATAAGTACAGTGAAAAAAACTCACTTCACAGTCTGATGAATAGCTAATCAGTAGATTGCTCAAAAATACTGGCTCAACCTAAAACCTAAATGTCAAAACATTTCCATTCTAAGTTAATAACATTTTCCCAAAATACCCTTAGTCAAAACTGGTAAAAATTAGCAAGTCAACGAGTCAACACAACCAAGTCAACTCAACCGAGTTGACTCAAACTGAGTACGCATGGCGTACTCTAGAGGTATGCGGATTGTACTAGCATCCAAGGCATCGGGGCCAGATCTGCATACGTGAAACATACCCGGCGGTACGCCCAGTGTACGCAACATCCCTCCTCTTAGCTGCTTAAAACATAAAATTTCTCCGACTTAACACGTCTAGTTGTAGATCCAAGGCTAAAATACCATCACGAGTCATAAGGTTTCCAACTTTATGACTTTTCATATCCATTAAGTGCTTAAAACATAAAATTTCAACATCTTAATTCATTACTACTTTCTATAGCATGCATGGAGTGAAACTAACCATCAAGACCACATTTTTATGACTCAAGACCCCTCATAAGGTCTGAAAGGACGACTTAATGGCTCAAGAGCATGCTATGCTAAAGAATCACCATGTTTGGGACCAAAAGTGCCCTAAATGAAGAAAAGGGTAGATCTACAAGATGGAGTGATCAAGTTGTGAACTTTATACCTCCTGGAGGTTGCTAACAAGAAGATAATCTCATATTAGAGATGCTTCCAAGCTCCAAGCTCCTTGCACCAACTTATTCTTCTTCAAGAACACCAACAAAGCACACAAATAAGCTCAAAAGTACTTTTCTCACTTAGGGTTTACTAGAGGGCTGAATTATCAGTTGGAGGCTGATGAGAGAATGATAAATGGGGCTATAATGGTGTTTATATATGGACCAAAACCTAAAAATTAGGGTTTGAACTTTCTCAATGTACGCCCTGCGTACGAGTTGTACGCCCAACGTACTAGGGTCCACCCTAATACGCTCATCGTACACAACGTACGCCCAACGTACTCCCCAAAGCCAAAGTTACCAAAACGCCACTATGGGCCATTTTGAACTCTTTCATATACTTAGGAACTAAAATGCAATATTTATTCATTCATAAGGTTAAAATTGAAAATACCTCAACATCGGGATGTTATAGTAACGAGATACTACACATTTTGTATGGAGAGAAACCATAACCATTCTCAAATTGGTCCATGTACATTACTGATTTACTAATCCACCACACCCCCTACCACGCCTGTTTTCCAAGGCCGGTCCAAAGATATAGTGGGCCTAGGAAGAAAAGAAAAAATGGGCCCCAAAGTCATAAATATAATAAAAATTAAATAAAAAATAGACACACCGTTATAAAATTCACTACTACTATTAAAAAAACACAAATATTGTTAAAACATTACAAAAACAACTAATTTATTGAAAAATACTTCTCTTAACATTTTGAGATAAGTTAGTATTTTTCTTTATATAATTATATCATATATTCTAGGAATTTTGGGCCCCTTAGAGACATGGGCTCTAGGTCACCTCCCGGGTTGCCCACCGTCAGGGCCGGGCCTGCCGTTTTCTTTCGCCTATCCCTCCGGTTAAATTATTTACATGATTATATCATTATTATAGTAATAATATAGTTTGTATAACTATATCTTTGACACTACTTATTTGCTAAAAGATGAACAAACCCATAACCAAAGATCCGTCAACAACTTCCTACTTTTATTTTTTCTTGTAAAAAATGAAAATTTTACTAATAACATTACTACCAGTTCATGAACCGTACTTATGCCTACATAATAAAAATAGGGTGAAAATAATTTCTTGCATAATTAGAAGGATTAACAAAATCATATATATACTAGCAAAGAAGGATTAACATCAACTATGTTATAAACAACATCAAAATTTGAATTAGAAAAATATGCAATCGAGGAATTATGCATAACTTGAGCAGATGAGGAAATATAACCGTAGTTGTCAATTTGAAGTTGCCTTTCTTTGATAATCCATTTTGCCTTTAACATACTGTTGTAAATCAAACCAATAGACACGCAAAGAAACCAACAAATAATATTGAGAATTATATGTCGATTAGTTGTGATAATAGATCCAATTATTATTAATATGGTTACCAAGTTTCTTCTAGAAACTAGATTAACCCTTCTCGATTAGATCTGATTATAAGAAAGATAGAAGAAGAGTGTCCTGTTATTGGACGAAATTAAAACAAGACAATAATGTAAAATCGACCTGTGGAATAACTACATGGATGGGACTCTTGTCCTTAAAAGTTTTTACTTTGTTTCTATTGTCTATAAGCAACAGAGTAAAACCCTAGGATTTAATGCAAATCTATCGATTTTCCATTAACACTGGAAAACGATAAACGCAAAGTGAATACTCGGAAATTGGAAGAAAATCGCAGAGAGAGGAGGAGAGCTTCGATTTCATGAGCATCTAATACGACTCATATTGTATTTATAGGTATCGTAACCCTATAAGGCATGAAATGGGCCCACATAGGCCGACCCCTAGAAACCCTTGGGCGACAACTTGCTCTCCAGAATATTCCGACTTATCCTCCACGAAGTCAGCTCTTCTTGACCCAAACTCGTCAAAAATAAAAGCTCCTCAGCTCCTAACGACCGATGCGTCATGCAAAGTGCACCTAAATCGCGCACTCACGACATCGACTAGTTCTAGGCTAGGCACGCGCGTGGGCTTGGCCCATTCCTTTGATCAACTAAAACCTTTGAAGGCCTATCAAGGGAATAAGCTTATAAACCCAATAATGTTTCTTCCTCCCACCAATATGGGATACATAGGAAATTATCAGCAATTCCTTTATATATATATATATATATATATATATATATATATATATATATATATATATACACAATAAATGTAAAAAACACTTTAACCTAGCTCTCTCGCTCTCTCTCTCTATATATATATATATATGTATATATATATATATATATATATATATATATATATATATATAGGTAAAGGTTCAAATGAGAACCAAAAAGGATTAAGAACCTAAGAACTACTTATTTTTACGTTATTATTAACATTAAATTTGTCTTTTAAAATATTTTGTTTTTTTAAGTTTTTTATAAATACAATAAGGTCATAATGGTCTTTGTGTAAAATCCATTCTATAAGTTTTGATATAATAAAATTGTTTCATAATTAGTCAAAGAACAAAAAAAATCATCTCATCTTCTTCAACCAATCTTTCTTCAACCATCTTAGTAACCTCTATGAACACCACCACAACCACCGCCGCCGACGATGACCTTACCACCACTGCTGGCAACCTTATCACCATTGGCGACGGGATTGAACTGTCGTTACCTCTTCTTTGTTGCATCTTCAGTATACCGCCGTCATCCACTACCATTGGAAAACTACCGTCATTAGTTGTACAAGTTCACATTAGTTCCTGATCTGTGATTTTCACCTCAGATTTACAATATTCATCTCTAGATCTACAATTTTCTACTACATATCTATGAAGTTTCGGTGAAGATCCGCCACAACCACCTCCGTACAAATTTTCTTCCTCTCCACCTTCTTATATCTATGGCTCATGCTTCTTCAAACTTTTCCGGTAGCCGACTTCAACATAGCAAGCTCTAAGATATAAAGCCGAAAAAGTTGTTTTGTGGTTAGATATGAAGAGAAAGGATGAAAACTCGCCTTCTCCTAGTGGCTGGTGGCAATTCTATCGTCGTCTCTGTCGATAACATCACCACTACCAGCTCTTCCAACGACTTCTTCCACCACTTCTCTGATCTCTTTGTGAATTACTAGATTCGCATAAGATCTCACTAGATCTACATCAGATCACATCAGATCTACATCAGATCTGGATCTTAAAACTACAACCACGAATCAGATCCAGAAGTCACCACCATGAATTACCACTAAAAATAGTTGCTAATGTCATCGGCAAACTGAAATCGGCCACCGTTGCTCTACCTTTGCCGGATCTGGATTTGAAGTCGACCACCGCTGAAAATCAGGTATGTTTTTAAGCTATTATTAATAAGAGTCATGAAATTTTCATGTTTTATTAAACGGGAAATTTGTATATTGCACTCAAAATGTTTGATGAAATGCTTCAATAAAAATCAAGTATGTTTTTTAGATATGAATACTGTAACTAAGAGTGATAAATGTTTTATTAAACTATAAATGAATATCTCAAAATGTTTTATTAAACTAAGAACTTATGTGTTATAGTTGTTTTGATAAAATGTTTTAGCAAAATCAAAGATACGAACATTGCGATTAAAAATTTTAAACTACTTTATCTCTCTCATATTTCGTTGCATCGGGAATGAAAGAATGAATTATAAAATAAACAATTATGAGTCTTGTATTTCTCTTGATATCCAGAGTGCAAAAGTATACAGTCATTGTCCCAGCTTTATGGTCATTGTCATAGCTTTATTGACTAATGTTACTATGTGATATAATAAACATTTAAATAATTATAGTTTGTTTTATTTATATATTTTTTATATTTCATTTATTTAGTTGATTATAATATAGGTATTTGCCATTCATCTAGGTTTATTTTTAATTTGTAATGCAGGCAGACGTAGTAATTATGTTAGCTCTAATATAAAATTTAGATGGTTAATTTTAAAATTGTATGGATCGTTAAGTTCTAAATATTTATTCTAATTTAAATGGTAAATTAGTAAGTTATGTTAATTTTATGGTGATATATAATTATGTTGTTGGTTTTGCTTGAAATTAAAAAATGTCATATAAATTTTTTTTAAGTTGGAAAATTTTCAAAAAATAAAAACTCAATCAAATAAAAATTGTAACATGTAGTCTATTTGTGTTAAAAACAATGATATGGTATGTTTTTAAATTAATTTTCAGAAATTAAATTATCACGATGTTTGACCTATTTTATGGATCTTCATTGCATATTCTAGTTTTATTTTCTAGATTCATCACTGATTTTATTAAACTGTGAATTAAGTATATTAAACTGTGAATTGACTGTATTAAGTTGTAATTATTGTATTAATTTGTGAATTTAATGTATTAAATTGTAATTTTTTGGTGAATTTTATTTTTGCTTCTTAAATATGAGATGAAAAAACTATTAAACATATATCTGATTTTATCTAATTTTGAATAAAATATATAAAATTTAAATTGTGTATATTTGTGCAAATAAACTTTAAAAGAACACTACCCTAAAGATCTAAATATAGATATGAATGTATAAATGTCGTTTTAAGTTGAGATTATTGATGTGAATATATAATTTTTGTGTATTAAATAGTGAACTTATTATATTAATCTATGAATTTTTTATACTAAACCGTGAATTGTTTATTACGTTGTGAACTTTATTCACGACTTAATATATTAAATTCACAATTTAATACATATAAATGTCTTTATATATTAACTTATAAATATAAGTTTTAATTTGAAAATATGACTGTGTATATAAATTTTTTTGTCTTAAATTGTGAATTTATTATATTAGACTGTGAATTTTGTATATTAAACTGTGAATTGTCTGTATTAAGAGTTTCAAACTGATATTATTGTTGTGAATTTATATATTTTGTATTAAACTGTAAATTTATTATAATAAATTGTGAATTTTACGTATTAAGGTATGATTTTTGTATTTTAAACTTTGAATTAACTGCATTAAGTTATCCTTTTTTATGATTCACGTATATATTTTTCTTTTGATGTTTGCTTATGAAGTATGAGATAACTTATGCATGTATTAAAATATAAATGAGTTTTTCATACACTGAAATATGAGATTATACTTGTAAATAAGTTGTGAATATATTATATTAAAGTGTGAATTTGCTGTGTTAAGCTGTAAATTTGTTCACAGCTTAGTATAATAAATTCACAATTTAATAGATAAAAATGCCTCTAGATATGAACATATAACTGTTAGTATTAAGTTAAAAAAATATAGTCGTGCATATATATTTTGTGTATTAAACTATGAATTACTGTATTAAGCTGTGAATTTTATATATTAAACTGTGAAATGGTTGTATTAAGTTGTGAATTGACTGTATTAAAATTTGAAATTTTTATGAATTTTGTATTTGCTTCTAAAATATGAGAAGAAAGAATCATTATACATATATATGATTTTCTCTAAATTTTAACAAAATTATATAAAATTTAAATTGTGAATATTATGTACATTAAATTTTGAAAAACACCAACCGTTAGATCTAAATGTATAAATGTATGTTTTAAGTTAAGAATATGATATTTTTATGTATTAAAGTTTTAATTTTTTATATTAAGATTTAAATTTTATATATTAAACAATAATTGAGTATAATAATGATGAATTGACTATATGTTGCTGTGATTTTTTTTAATAATTTTTGTAATAAAATATGAATGATTTATGTAAAAAAAATTTGTATTAATTTCTTGTAAATATATTTATTTTTAATGTTATATAAGTATGTAAGAATGCCTTAGTTTTTATAATTATTTTCCATTAAATTCAAAATGGATGAATAAACCAGTTTATCAAACTATAAATGTAGTATTTAACGTGTCATTGTCTGACTTTACATGCAGATCTCATTTGGAAGAAAGAGTTGTTACAATGTTGGCACAGGTGGTTGGTGGCGACATTTGGTGGTGGTAAAGTTTGGGTTTGATTTCTATGAATTTGAGAATTAGTGTAAAATAAGTTCTGTTAAGTTGTGAATTTTATGTATTATACTGTAAATGGACTGTATAAAGTTGTATTTTATAAAAGTTTTGTGTTAAAATATAAATGAATGCATGCACGGAAGTATTAGACTAAAAAAATTATGATTTTGGCATTTTCTTACCAAAAAGCCAAAAATCAGGATTTATACTTGATAATATTCACAATATATATTTAGTTATTAAATGATGTTCTTAGGGTTCTTAATCTTTTGTGGTTCTCATTTGAACCACTCCTTATATATATATATATATATATATATATATATATATATATATATATATATATATATATATATATATAAACTTTAAAAAAACATGATGCCACTCATCCTCCTTAATAAATTAAGGTTTTTTTGCCATATGTGAATCTTTCATAAGTTTTGACACTTGTCATTTTGTGGTATTTTTGAAATAAATATTATCCACTTGTCAACTTTTGGTTTGTTTCAATTTTTAAAATTAAAGTCATATACTTATATATGTAAAATATTTAATATCATATATATGATATTAAATTGCAATAAATACGTTTCTTATTTTCTTATTTTAAAGTTGTACATTAAAATACTTTTGTTTACATTTTAATGCTTAATCTTTTTTTAAATAAACTGGTATAATATACGGTTTCACACCTAGTAAGTAGAAAGTCAAAAGTTAGATTATGTGTGTTCTTCTTTTGGCAAGTATACCAACCAAATCATTAACCTTCAATGCTTTGTTTTCTCAAATAAAAAATACGACATAAATGAAAAATTAGTTTCTTAAAACCTTCAAAAAGAAATCGTGTACATAAAACATTAATTTCCATATTCATTAACACAATAATGAAATTTTAAAGAAATCCAAAAGCTTATCCATACCCACACAATTTCATCATAACTCATTATTTTTTGTTTGGTTTATAATCCATTAAATAAATCGAAATGTATTTTTTAATAGTTTTACAAGGGCAATATAATCTTTCAATGAAAAATTAAGAATCGATGAAATATCTTAAAAATGGATTTAAAGGAATCTCTCATAATTCAATTTAATTGACACACCATGGAATGGAATTTGAGATTCCGTTCAATTCCATAAACCAAACACACGAAGGATGTCTGAATAACAGTTGATGGTAAAAACAGAAAAGAAACAAGGCCTAATACAAAGACGAATGAAGCGCAAAAACAATCATACGACTTTTCAAACACACCTGCTTGTTTTTGTTTTTTGTTTGTTTGTTTTTGCTGAAAAACACAATACCTTGCGAAACTGAATTCAGTTTCGATAAAGGGGGTTGATTATAATGGTTCATGTTTCCATAATTTGTCCAAAAAACTGCTCATTCTGGGAAAAATATGTGAGTTGGGATTTTGTTTTAAGAAATGTTTTTATAAATTCCCAAAAAAACCGCTCTTCTTTAGGGATTGCCACTGCACTACTTCTGATATATAGAGCTCTTCTGGACACATAAATTGGATCTGAAAAGTACCATGCCTATCTACATATATCATTTCTTGTGTTCTTGACCAAAAAAACCAAGATTATTTATCTAAATCTAAAGCCTGAATATATTTAAAAGACCTGTACACTATTAGATACTTATTATGCTTCCGAAAATGAATAAAAACCTCAAACAATTGATTGTATCCAGTTTTTAATGTCAGAATATATGGTGATAATTAAGAGTCGATCCCATGTAGAGTTGCATGGTATGCTAAAACCCACAAACGTTTTATTGATATTAAATACATCATCAGAAATGACAGCTGGCATACACGAAATTAAGTCATGTGACTGGTGTACACTTACATGGTATTATAAGTAGCTTTTCAGAGCATATGTTCATCTACACGTCCAGGAACAGACACATCGAGGAATCCCGTTAATGTTTTCACATTTGCCGCCAGTAGCAGGTGGTGGTCCATCTCGGCAGTCCTCATCACACTTCTTTTCAGACAAACAAGAATATTTTGTGTTTGGCAATGTACATGTCTTTGCTTCTGTGTAAGTCATAAAAGTCTCATCTACAACAAAACAATCCATCACCAGTCACGTATATATACGCATTTATTTATTCTCTCAAAATCACATTAATTCATCATTATCATCTTAATGTATATATATCACTTGTACTTATCCTTTGTATTCATGATAATTGTATATAATGATTAAAAAGCCCTCACCCGGATAACATAAATGTACAGGTGATTAATATTGTTTCTATAATATCCACTTTGAAACTCCAAAAGCATCATTAATTAATCATGTACTTTCCATATTTATTATTAAAAACAAAACTTAAAGAAACGACATGCATGAGAAAAATCTTTATATCTGAATATGAAACAAAAAGAATATAAAAGCAATAACATTACATAAGCAAAAAGCATAAAAAGAATAAAGTAAAATGCTTGTAGTAAAAAGAGCAAGAAGCAACATGATCACAAATAAACTTTTTCCCATTTTGATATCTTATCACAAGAAACAACAGAACCACTGGCCCCCTTATATAGGAGACTCATAGTGTTCCCTATTGTTCACCCCTTTATATAGGAGACTAATTGTGTTCCCTTTATATAGGAGACTAATTGTGTTCCCTATTGTTCTATATATATAAAACCACCTATGGATCATTAATTATTTGCAATTTAGACATGCTATCAAATTAGTTGTTTAAAAATTCAATTGATGGAAACCAATTAAAAAATCCATTAAATGTAACATCACATAACCTATATTCAAAGCTCAAACAATTATAAATTTTCTAAAATTTAACAAAATCACATAAAACTGACTTCATAGTTTAAAATCATAAATAATTATTTACAAACATGTATTACATTATCACAAATCAAATTTAAGAGTACAATTTTTACAAACAATCATATCTACCCTAATAAATGAAAATGACTTTGCCACATGTCATTCTCTCATAATTTATTAGCCACATGTCATTTTATCATAATTTGAGATATATTTATTTTTCACTTGTCATTACTTTAATTTTCATTTTCAATATATCATTAACTAGGTGTGAGACCCATGTATTACATGGGTTTAATTAAAAAAAATTAAATATGAAATTTTAACAATTTGAAAAAGTTTGAATTTATAAGAAAAATGAGAAAAAATTTAAATTATTAAAACTAATAAGGCTTTAATGTATTGAATACATTACATATATATAAACCATTTCTAATAAATACTTTACATATATATTACCTTACATATTAAATATGGAATTTTAATTTAATAAAATGAAAAATACAATAAAATGACAAGTGGAAAATAGAAAATTTAAAAATTCTAGAAAATACCATGTGTCCAAATGAATGAGAAGATGACATGTGGCAAAAAACCTTCATTTATTAGAGTAGATTTGGTTTTCATAAATTAAACCAACCATTAATTTTAAATTTTAAATTTTAAATTTCAAATAAATTTACGGTTTAAACCATTATGTTTAACATTTTGTTATAATTAACCCGTGTACTACACAATGAATACATGATTTTTTATTTCTTTATTTTTTGCATGTTTTTTTCTCATAATTTTCACTTATTTCAATTTCAAATTCAAATAAAATTTCTATTTAATCGTTCGTACTTAACATTTTGTTTTAATCAACCCATATAATATACGGGTCTCACAACTAGTGTATTTATATAAAGATATAAAGAATTACATAATGTAAAGGGTAAATAGCATAAAAAAACACTCAGTTTTCACCGAAATTTTAATTTGACATCGTGTTTTTTTTGTCTCAAATTTGACACTGTGTTTTCCAATTTGTTACAATTCTGACTATTTGACCGGTCAACCAGGTTACATGCTAACGTGGCATGATGACGTGTCAGTTTTTGATGACGTGACATGCTGACATGATATGCTGACGTATCAAAATTAAATTTTGTTTCCACAAAAAACACTAAGCTTTCACTTTTTTTCGATTTTGACATTAAGTTTAATTTTTTCATTCAATTTTGACACTATTTTTTTTTTGTTCTAAATCGAACATCATTTTTTCCAATTTTGTTCAATTTTGACAATTTTCCATTTAACACCGTGTAAATATATTTTTTTATTACATTTTAAACCGTAGAAATATATATTTTTTTGTTTAAAAACCACATTTTTATTTAAATACAAGGTGTTTCTTTTGTTTTGTTTTTTGTTTTTGTTTTTGTTTTTGTTTTTGTTTTTTTTTTTTTTTTGTTTTTTTTTTTTTTTTTTTTTTTTTGTTTTACATTCAAAGCATAATGTATAAATATGCATTAGTTATATTATGAGAATCAAACTAACGATAAGCTTCTAATAAGATGTAAAAGTTTCAGAGGTTGCAAACTTGACATCCGAGTTTTGATCGACTATACGCCTCCAAACTCATTTTAAAGTTGCGTATTTAATATAAAATACGGTTTTTATATAACTAATACATATTTATACATAAAATTATGGTTTGAATGTAAAAAAACCTTGTATTTATATAAAACTATGGTTTTTAATTGAAAAAAAAACATATTTATACGGTTTGAAATGTAATAAAAAAATATATTTATACGGTTTTAAATGGAAAGTGGTCAAAATTGAATAAAATTTGATAAATGATGTTCGATTTGGAACAAAAAAACATAGTGTAAAAATTGAAAGAAAAAATTAAACTTAGTGTCAAAATCGAAAAAAAAGTGAAAAACTTAGTGTTTATTGTGGAAACAAAATTTAATTTTGACACGTCAGCATATCATGTCAGCATGTCACGTCATCAAAACTAACACGTCATCATGCTATGTCAGCACGTAACCTGGTTGACCGGTCAAGTGGTAAGAATTGTAACAAATTGGAAAACACAGTGTCAAATTTGAGACAAAAAAACACGGTGTCATATTAGAATTTTGGTGTAAACTGCGTGTTTTTTATGCTATTTACCCGAATGTAAAGTAATAAAACTTAGGGGCTTTCAAATTACCAAACAAAAGTTAGGTTAAAACCTAACTGCATTTGACAAATAACCAATTAATTGCAATTACTTAATCAAATATACTACATATCACAAAAAAAATGCAAAGTCATATAGGGATTTCAAAATATCAAACAACAATTAGGTTAAAGTTTAAACGTATCTCATTTAGAAGGGGTTAGATGTCGAAAGAGAGGTGGACTGCAGTAGAGAGAGATAACGAACAAAAAAAATCTTAAATAATATTAAAAATAACATTTAATTAAAAAATCTCACTACAAATAAAACAAATACACGATAATTAAAAAAAACATACTTAAAGAATGCAAAATGGACACCAACTTTATGGATTTGGGAATGTTAGTATGATCATAGACTCTTTGAATCACAAGGTGTTTGTTCATATTGAAGATTTTCAATAGGTGGTCTGTTGTAACACTTGATCAATTGGTAAATCCGGAGAAAATTTATGTTTTGAGAAGACGTGGAGTTTTAAAGATTTTGGATTTTGGAGTCGATTCATCATGTATGTGCGACAATTTGTTGTTTAGTCGTGTTAATATGTGACTTGATATTTTGGTAAATCGAACCAAAACGAAGTGAAGAAAACCTAAATGGCCATTTGGAAGATTTTCGAATTTACTTGTATATGGGCCCGACCCTATATAATTGCGAGGGTCAAT
Source organism: Lactuca sativa (assembly GCF_002870075.4). Lineage (NCBI taxonomy): Eukaryota > Viridiplantae > Streptophyta > Magnoliopsida > Asterales > Asteraceae > Lactuca > Lactuca sativa. The sequence goes on along the minus strand of NC_056631.2, from coordinate 41,172,443 downwards.
GGTTATAAGTATTTGTAGTTAGCGATTCAATTGCAATCGCTTTTGACATAGTTTGGTAATAGCAAAGTTATATGGTTTCTGCCCATGGATGTAGGCCACATCGACTGAACCACATTAATTCCTTGTATCACTTTATTTTTGTTTTCCCAAAGTGTTAAAGGGGCTGGTTATTTTGTTAAAATCAATCAAAAGAGGAAACAAAATTGGTATATTTCTTAGCCATATATTTTTATATGTAAAACATGGAAAACATACTTGTGTGTAACTTTTTAAAGGGTTAAACTCACATATTAACAACTTCCATTAGGCCAATCCCTAGTACTATTTAAAGCAACATACTTTTTATAGCCTCGTTGATGTAACCAAATGGGAGTAAAAACATTTTCCAACCAAGATATAATATTTGTTGTACAATTTTTTTTCTCTAATTATCTCTATGTATCAAATCAGATTTGAACTCCTAACATCTCAATTGAAAGGGCCATTCTTTTTGCTGGCTCAAAAGAAAGACATACATGCCCCTTTGTGCCCTCCGTGACCTAAAAGAAAAACACGCATCGGGGCATTTGGTACACTGCCATCACCACCCACCTACCATTATCGCCACCACCACTACCACCACCACCACAACCTACCACCACCATTATAACCTACCATTGCCACCACCACCACCACGACCTACAACCACCACCACCACCACCACCCCTACTACCCACCACCACCAACACTAGCTACTGCCACCACCACCCACCTACCGCTACTACCACCACTTCTACCACAACCCACTACAACCAGCGCCAACACCACCAACCTACTGCCACTGCCACTGCCACCACCAATTACCATAACCACCGTCTACCGTCACCGTCACCGTCACCGTCACCACCACCTCCATCGCCACCACCACCACCACCATTACCACCACCACTTCCACCACCACTTCCACCGCCGCCGCAACCACCCACCACTTTCCACTTTCCACCGACATGAATGCTTAATTAATAAAATCAAAATTTACTATTTTGATAGTTTATATATATATATATATATATATATATATATATATATATATATATATATATATATATATATATATATATATATATATATAGGGTTAGGTTATTGTGTTCTAACTTTATATTGTGTACATGTAAAATTGATTATGGACCGATCATTTTAGTTATTTTAAGAAAGTAATTAATGCATATTAAATGTTGAAGATATAATGAGTATTAATTAAATCTTCAGCATTTAATATGCATTAATTACATTCTTAAAATAACTAAAATGATTGGTTTAGAATCAATCCTACGTGCACCCAATAGATAGTAGAAACATTTGAACCTAACTCTCTCTCTCTCTCTCTCTCTCTCTATATATATATATATATATATATATATATATATATATATATATATATATAGTCAAGATCAAATAAGAAAGAAACTTTTGGTAGGAAGATAAAAAGTTTTTTTGTACATATTTTTTTAGTGAACAAACAAAATGAATTATTTGATGATTCACAAGAAAAAAAAATTCCCAAATAAACATCTTCATGATTCAAAATTTAAGTAAATTAAGAAAAAAAACCACTTCTATGACAATTTTAGTGAATGACAACAAAATCATTGTATAAATGAATCATCGTGTGTGTGTGTGTGTGTATATATATATATATATATATATATATATATATATATATATATATATATATATATATATATGTCTTTACATGTAAGATAGAAAACAAAGTAGAATTAAGCATAACAAACAAAAACAGGCAAATTTGTCATTTTACATAGATTTCAATTGCATTTCCTATCAACCAAAAGAAAATATGGAATTAATTCCAATTCCATTTCTTGCAAACCAAATAGTATATGGAACTGGATTCAAATTCCTGACAAATTCATTTTCCAATTTCTTTAGAAACATTCTGCAAACCAAACATCACATCAACAACGTCGCCTCTTCATTCTGTCATTCTTCTATATAGAAGCTTGAAATTAGGATTTCCCTCTGGCAAGTTTGACGATGCCTTCTCAACCTCTTCTGTCGCCAACAACATCCTCCACAACAGGTTAGTACTCGCTTCGTTTTTTTCTTTGAAATCAGTTGAAAAACTGATGTTTGTGCTGCTATATGTATATGTTTTATGGATGATATTAGATTATATGTTTATGAAATCAGAATTTATGTGTATGAAATCAAATTATATATTTATAAAATCAAAATTTACGTGTATGAAATTAGAATTTCTATGTGTATGAATCATAATTTATATGATGTATGAAATCAGATTATATGTTTATGAAATCATAATTTATGTATATGAAATCAGAATTTCTATGTGTATGAAATCCTAATTTGTATGATGTATGAAATCGCATTGTATGATCATGGTATGAAATTGGAATTTTGTGAAATGTTGGTGTGAAATCAGAAATTGTTGCAAGCTTGTATGATCTTTGTATAAAATTAGAACTTGTTGAATTGTTGGTATGAAATTAGAATTTGTTGTAATGTTCTATGATCTTGGTATGAAAACAAAACCTCTCAATTCTGATTTGTGGATGTGTTCTGTTAGTGAATAGGGTTTCTTCCATGCTATAATGATATTTCCACAAAATTATAGTGAATAGGTTCTGGTGATGCAAGAGAAGGGTGGAAAAGACTATTACAGATAGAATTATGATGCAAGTAGGAGATATAAAGTTAAGATGGAATTATGATGCAAAAAAAGGCTATTAAATGCTCTTAAAGATGGAATTATGGAGCAAATTGTATGACGGATTTGTTATGTAGTTTATTGCAAAGAAATTAATAAAAATACCTATTAAAGATGCAATGTACTTTCTTTTTTTCTTTTTCATACATTCATTACATAGCAATGTACATTAGTTTTTTAGCTAGTTTCTTTTAAAAACCTATACTAAATGGTAATGTAGGTTATTACTGTCACAATTTGAATATCACAATAGAAACTATAATTTTACTAAAGAATGAATATTTTTTATTTGACAAAAAATAAAATAAAATAAAAGGGTAAATTAGTCATTTTAAATAGCCAACATAGTCAATCAAACGCAAAATCAAACAACATGGTTTCAATAGATGTAGATTCAGTCAGAAGACTTTGAATTAGTCAGATCTTACATGTATTACATTGTTTATTACCAAAAGGTAACAAGTTTCATTCAACCACTTTTACTAATGGTTTTATTTTATACCCTTGTCCTATTTTGATAATTTATATACTAACTGCTAAATTTTTTAACGTAGCAATAAAAAAGTAACTTATACAAAACATATTATTACAAGAGATGTCATTGAAATCTTTACATGTGTCCAATATTAAACTGTACAAAACATATTAATACAAGAAATCTCATTGAGACCCTTAAATATGTCCACTTATGAAAGCAACTCTAATTTTTTTAATACCTCATTAATATTTGCTATTATCATGATTTACGATTAACTATTTTATAATGGTTAAAGAGAAAATGGTAAAAAGGATGACTATATAATTTGTCATTTCTGTGAAAAAAACCATCCTTTTTTCTTTTAATAAAGCCGACCCTCATTTTTATTTCTAATATTGCTAAAAGTGTCCGCTTCAAGGTTACCAACCAAGAGTGGTGGACCTAATGGCTATAAGGTATGGAGAGGAGGAGTTATGCAAGGTGGCTGATGACATAGACCGCAGGGAAGTGAAATTTCATTGAGGGTCTCTTTTTATAAAAAAATAATTATAATCTAACAAATTTTAAATCTATTATCTTGAATCCTATTATACTATCGTATGTTAAGTCTGTTATCTTGAATCCTATTATATAATCTTTATTCCAATGATACATATTCAACTTATTTATTAACTTATCTATTCTATTAAATTTTTATAGATTTTCTATTAAAAAACATTTTATTTATCAAAAGTGTCGTTATCATTTGATTGTTGGCCTCGCATCAAAATCAACTTTCATCATTTCGTTTAAAAGTATTTTATTTAGACAAACACTTGATCCAAATAATACCTTCGTATAATATAAAGAAGTACACTGTAAAAATTTCTCTCTATGTTCCTGGAGTTTCTTATTTGAAACTTTTTAAATGTTTATAATATTTAATTTTATTTGTAAACTACTTTACATTATGTACAGATATATCTAAACAACAAGATGAAGGGGTTTACTAGCTTGGTCGATAGTTGGACGCGTATCATTGGTACAATCCATAGAACACACAAGCTTGGTCGTTATATTCTTATGTTTGTGATTGTAGTGACATTGAGTTGTGGAATTGTCCTTAATTACTAGACGAAGACATAGTATCTAGTTATTTTCAATTTCAGTCAAATCTTATTAGGAACTGTCATTTTATTAATATTTAATGTTACTCATTTTAATTTAATTTTTTCTCTCAATCAACACGCATAGGAAATCACTTACCGTGAATTATTTATGCTATTTTTAAGTCTTAAACTATATATTACACGACTTTTAACAATGTATATATATATATATATATATATATATATATATATATATATATATATATATATATATATATATATATATATATATATATATATATATATATATATATATATATATATATGTCACATCTTGCACAACCGTTGGCAGAAACACGAGGCGGTGTGACGTAGGGATAAGTGGATCTCGGCAACAGTTACAATCAAACACAAATGTATATTTTAAATATTTATTTAGTATTGATTTTTGAAAGATTACATTGTTTTAGGAACAAACACATACTTCTAAAATCACAATACTAAACTTTAACGGTTTCCTATCAAACTTCCTTCATACTTGGGGGACACTCTTTCATACTCCTCTTCTTGAGAATACATGTATTTTGAAAGTCAACATAATGTTGGTGAGTGCACGAGTTTTTACTTTTTAATTTCTTTTAAGAATGTTTTTCTTTTGTGAAAACATTTCTTATTTATTTACCAAACCTTCTATCTTTCTAGGGGATCTTTTATAAATTTTAAATTACTATTTTTTCAGTATATCTAACGACCCTAACTTATTTTAGTTACCATACCAGGCATGCATAATGGTAATCTAAGCCCTAAGACAGTTTTTAATGTATTAACGTGAGCCCCTATAACCGACTATACTCCAAGGTAATCTAATGTATTACCGTGAGTCCTTATAATCGATGCTTCCAGGACCGGGATTAATGAATATAGGTTTTGGGCAAATGCTGAATTTAATCAAGGCCTTTGAAAGAATTATCAACTCACTAATCTTGACTCTTTTATCATTATCATAATTACCCTATACATATATGTGTGTGTCTATATATATATATATATATATATATATATATATATATATATATATATATATATATATATATATATATATATATACACACACACACATCATACTATCTTTGTATACACCCCTCCCAGGTATATATCATCAAATGATTTCTATATATATATATATATATATATATATATATATATATATATATATATATATATATATACACACACACACATCATACTATGAAACTTCTTTTTGCACTTTTAGTCAAAACTCAACCAACCTCTAATTACCGTTTCGACGTAATTAATTTTAACTACGTGTAACGCCCGTAGATCAGGGCTAGTCAATTTAGAAACAATAAGCGTCAAAAATGACTTTTTGATGGAAGATTATCTAGAAGGATTAATCTTAACCAAGTTGTAGTATATGTCACAAGGTTTCCGTGCATATAAAGAACGCCAAAATCCGAGTTATAACGAAGAAGTTATGGCCCGTCGAAGTTTCGCGACAGAACCGGCACGACGCAATGCAACGTAAAAAGTGAATTTACGTTAGAGCGGTATTTAGCCGAAGCAATCTAAATGAGAATCGAAGATCTCATTGTTGGTAACGAAGCGATAAAAAGTTAGGCGAGAACGGACGTCAAACGAAGAAGTTATGAATTTATAACGAAAGTTTATGTCGCGGCCTATTAAAAATAATTAATAAAAATAAAGTCAAAATTAGCCGACGGAGTCTAAACGAAAGTCGTAGAGCATGGTCTCACCTTCGTGTGGATATAAAGAACGTCGAAAACGGAGTTCGTATGAAGAAGTTATGAATTTCCGAAGTTTATTAATCATTTTATATTTATTTTTAATTCAAAATCGGAAGCATTATCCGAAGCCGAGTCACCGGTGTGATCCGGAGTACGCCCCGCGTACGAGGTTACGCTACCGCGTACTCAGCATAGTGTCGACACTTCGGATGACGCATGCAATGACGATTTCGGACGCGTACGCGCTGCGTACGCCTGTACGCCCCGCGTACTCCGAGGCTCCAGCCTCTATAAAAGGAATCCGAAGGCAGCCGAGTCATTTGCTAATTTCCTCTCGTTTTTGTGCCGAAGCTCTGCGCGTAAACCCCCGAAGCTACCCCGAAGCCCCGGTATTATACTCTAGCCCCGAGGCAAGTCCCGAGACCCCGAAGATCCCGAGAAGTGCGGTTCCCGAGCCGAAGCTCTGCCCGCGAGAAGTTCGATTTTTGAAGAGATCTTCCAGATCTGCTGAGGATTACTACTTCTGCGAGTCGTAGTGCTGTCCGATCATCTTCTAATCAAGTGAGTGTGTGGTTACTTTCTTCTAACGCATAATTATGAAGTATTTTATACGAAATACGTGTTATGTGTATAGTTTTGTTGTTATGTGTGTGAATGTATATTCACTTTCTTCTATCTCATAGATCTGATTTATTCTCTATGAAATACGTGTTATGTGGGTGTTCCTCATCTGTTATGTGGAATAGGTATTGAATGAGAATGTTATACAGGTTTCAAACTATGGATAAAAATATATTTTATCTACTAATATGTTGGGTAGAACATGGGGAGACAGTTGATGTGTGATAAACAGATGAGAGGCCCCGATGTTGTTGTTGTTGATCTAGTTATTCAGCGAGTTTTAGATCCGTGAGTAGGGATCAAATCAAGAGGTCAGTTTAGATCCGTGAGTAAGGATTAGATTTAGAGGTTAGTTTTAGATCCGTGAGTATGGATCAGGTAAAGAGATAAACTTGCTATTAGTCCGGGAGTATGGATTAAGACTAAGTTAATTGTCCCTAGTCCGGGAGTATGGATTGGGCACAGTTATAGATCCGGGAGTATGGATCAGATATGGATTAAGATTAAGATAATTGTCCCTAGTCCGGGAGTATGGATTGGGCACAGTTATAGATCCGGGAGTATGGATCAGATATGGATTAAGATTAAGATAATTGTCCCTAGTCCGGGAGTATGGATTGGGCACAGTTATAGATCCGGGAGTATGGATCAGATATGGATTAAGATTAAGATAATTGTCCCTAGTCCGGGAGTATGGATTGGGCACAGTTATAGATCCGGGAGTATGGATCAGATATGGATTAAGATTAAGATAATTGTCCCTAGTCCGGGAGTATGGATTGGGCACAGTTATAGATCCGGGAGTATGGATCAGATCAGGATTAAGGTATAGTTAATTGTCCCTATTCCGGGAGTATGGATTGGGTACAATTATTGATCCGGGAGTATGGATCAGATCAGGAGGTAGTTTTAGATCCGTGAGTATGGATCAGGAGGTAGTTTTAGATCCGTGAGTATGGATCAGGTAGTTTTAGATCCGTGGGTATGGATCGGGTAGTTTTAGATCCATGAGTAGGGATCAGGTAAAGAGGAAAAATATTTGATGCGAGAGTTTAGATCGTGTCATTGTGAGGATCAATGGGGTGGGTTAAGAGTTGTCTTTATATGGTGAAATTGTGCAGGTTTGAATGTTCTATATTTATAAATATATGATATAACATTGTGGGATGAAAACCCTATATGCTCACCAGGCTCCCAAGCCTGACCCACTCAGTTTTCTTTTCATTACAGGTAATGACACAAGAGTATAAGTCGGCGGACTTGACGAGAGATTTTGGATTATAGATCAGTAGTTGAATAACTATTGTAAGGTCTATTTTATGTTGTTTATGCTTTTGGTCTGTAACGAACATGACATCCCGAGGTTTTATTATTTAATAAAAATACATTCTTTTCGAGAAATGTTTTGATAAAATGGTTATCATATTTTATTTTGGGAACAAATTCCGCAACCGTTTTCTTTAAACGATCACTCTGATTTTGAAAGCAAAGCATAAACAAATCGGTCTTTTCTGGCCGTGAAATTGGGGATGTCACAGTTGGTATCAGAGCATTAGTTTAAGCGAACTAGGAATTTGTAGGAAATTTCTAGACTTAAACTTAGAATGCTAAGTAATGATTGTGAGGAGTGTGTCTAAAATATGTTAGGTAGTACACCTAAATTGACACAAGCACTAGTTTATTTTAGGAATGATGCCTAAAATGCTTTTATGTGCTAAATGTTTTGTGTGATAGCTATATTGATGCTATTATTTGTTCGGATCTATGGTCTGTTGCCGACCGGATTTGGAAACCTTATGTGTGTAGGATTCTAAGCGTATGACTACGATATTAGAACTAGCATGTAAATGTTTCGGAGTGATAAGGAGATTTATACGTTTATCGTAATTAAAACTTTCTTATCTTAAAATTCTCGCTTGGTACACCGAATGTCTGCTTGGATGTACAAGAGGTCATGGTGAAGACTCGTAGATAAATTGAGTAAATGGAGGGAATGAAGAAGGCTTATGATAGTGGATGACACTTATCAGAAGATATCGTAAGAGTGGTATCTTGCCTTTAGAGTATGTCTTATGAAATAAAAGTACGTTTAGAGGAGTACGGTACATCTAAAGTACACCTTCGATTGGCAGGATGATGGAACGATTGGTGAAATTCTTGAAGTTGTCTCATCGTCTGGTATTTCCATCACCAATCGAGTTGAAGTAGAGTTGATGATTGAAGATTGAGCAATGAAGAAATCCTAGTAGAGTCTAGGGAAATTGTTTATGATTATTTGGACACATTCGTATGTGTTAAATTGTTTTGTGATTTTCTTGTATGGTGACTTGGTCGACTGCGGGACAATGCTTGGGACAAGTATGAGTAGGTGTGAAAGGTAGTAGATGCATATACTACCGGAAGCACAGGACTCGCACTTGGATCAGGGAGAGTCACAAGGTTACCAAGAAACTAGTGATTGATTCCATTTTATTCTGGTATGTCATTACCATTGTTTCGGTGATGACTAGTAAGATGGTTCTTGTTCCGACCCTAGTGGTCATGTTTAATTTGAGTTCGACTACGAGGAGTATGTTACGTGGTCTAGAGGACCGAGTTAGATGTAGCATCTGACTTAAGTCAGAAGGTTGAAGTTAATGCGATTGATAGTGTCGCTCTCGTTGTTAAAAGAAGTTTGTAGGCAGAAATGCTACATGCTGAAATGTGATTATATCGCATTAGAATATGAAGGAAGGTATATTCCATTCTGGAATTTAACTTTATTAAAGACCGAGTCTAAGCGTCGCATCGTGCGATGAGAGGTCAATAGAGCACGACCCATCGGTTTGTTACATTGGATAAAGGAATATATTTATCCTAAGAAGAAGAAAGAGTTCGCAATAAGGACTTATTTTGTAACTCGAAGGTTATGATTGAAAGTCCAAGATAGTACGAAGAGCAGATGCAGGATTGAGCATCAAGGTTATTACTTAGAATGGAAAGATAACTTATGGAGTCAGTATGCGAATCCTATTTCGTTGATGATTCCGGGACGTAATCATCCTAAGGGGGAGATAATTGTAACGCCCGTAGATCAGGGCTAGTCAATTTAGAAACAATAAGCGTCAAAAATGACTTTTTGATGGAAGATTATCTAGAAGGATTAATCTTAACCAAGTTGTAGTATATGTCACAAGGTTTCCGTGCATATAAAGAACGCCAAAATCCGAGTTATAACGAAGAAGTTATGGCCCGTCGAAGTTTCGCGACAGAACCGGCACGACGCAATGCAACGTAAAAAGTGAATTTACGTTAGAGCGGTATTTAGCCGAAGCAATCTAAATGAGAATCGAAGATCTCATTGTTGGTAACGAAGCGATAAAAAGTTAGGCGAGAACGGACGTCAAACGAAGAAGTTATGAATTTATAACGAAAGTTTATGTCGCGGCCTATTAAAAATAATCAATAAAAATAAAGTCAAAATTAGCCGACGGAGTCTAAACGAAAGTCGTAGAGCATGGTCTCACCTTCGCGTGGATATAAAGAACGTCGAAAACGGAGTTCGTATGAAGAAGTTATGAATTTCCGAAGTTTATTAATCATTTTATATTTATTTTTAATTCAAAATCGGAAGCATTATCCGAAGCCGAGTCACCGGTGTGATCCGGAGTACGCCCCGCGTACGAGGTTACGCTACCGCGTACTCAGCATAGTGTCGACACTTCGGATGACGCATGCAATGACGATTTCGGACGCGTACGCGCTGCGTACGCCTGTACGCCCCGCGTACTCCGAGGCTCCAGCCTCTATAAAAGGAATCCGAAGGCAGCCGAGTCATTTGCTAATTTCCTCTCGTTTTTGTGCCGAAGCTCTGCGCGTAAACCCCCGAAGCTACCCCGAAGCCCCGGTATTATACTCTAGCCCCGAGGCAAGTCCCGAGACCCCGAAGATCCCGAGAAGTGCGGTTCCCGAGCCGAAGCTCTGCCCGCGAGAAGTTCGATTTTTGAAGAGATCTTCCAGATCTGCTGAGGATTACTACTTCTGCGAGTCGTAGTGCTGTCCGATCATCTTCTAATCAAGTGAGTGTGTGGTTACTTTCTTCTAACGCATAATTATGAAGTATTTTATACGAAATACGTGTTATGTGTATAGTTTTGTTGTTATGTGTGTGAATGTATATTCACTTTCTTCTATCTCATAGATCTGATTTATTCTCTATGAAATACGTGTTATGTGGGTGTGCCTCATCTGTTATGTGGAATAGGTATTGAATGAGAATGTTATACAGGTTTCAAACTATGGATAAAAATATATTTTATCTACTAATATGTTGGGTAGAACATGGGGAGACAGTTGATGTGTGATAAACAGATGAGAGGCCCCGATGTTGTTGTTGTTGATCTAGTTATTCAGCGAGTTTTAGATCCGTGAGTAGGGATCAAATCAAGAGGTCAGTTTAGATCCGTGAGTAAGGATTAGATTTAGAGGTTAGTTTTAGATCCGTGAGTATGGATCAGGTAAAGAGATAAACTTGCTATTAGTCCGGGAGTATGGATTAAGACTAAGTTAATTGTCCCTAGTCCGGGAGTATGGATTGGGCACAGTTATAGATCCGGGAGTATGGATCAGATATGGATTAAGATTAAGATAATTGTCCCTAGTCCGGGAGTATGGATTGGGCACAGTTATAGATCCGGGAGTATGGATCAGATATGGATTAAGATTAAGATAATTGTCCCTAGTCCGGGAGTATGGATTGGGCACAGTTATAGATCCGGGAGTATGGATCAGATATGGATTAAGATTAAGATAATTGTCCCTAGTCCGGGAGTATGGATTGGGCACAGTTATAGATCCGGGAGTATGGATCAGATATGGATTAAGATTAAGATAATTGTCCCTAGTCCGGGAGTATGGATTGGGCACAGTTATAGATCCGGGAGTATGGATCAGATCAGGATTAAGGTATAGTTAATTGTCCCTATTCCGGGAGTATGGATTGGGTACAATTATTGATCCGGGAGTATGGATCAGATCAGGAGGTAGTTTTAGATCCGTGAGTATGGATCAGGAGGTAGTTTTAGATCCGTGAGTATGGATCAGGTAGTTTTAGATCCGTGGGTATGGATCGGGTAGTTTTAGATCCATGAGTAGGGATCAGGTAAAGAGGAAAAATATTTGATGCGAGAGTTTAGATCGTGTCATTGTGAGGATCAATGGGGTGGGTTAAGAGTTGTCTTTATATGGTGAAATTGTGCAGGTTTGAATGTTCTATATTTATAAATATATGATATAACATTGTGGGATGAAAACCCTATATGCTCACCAGGCTCCCAAGCCTGACCCACTCAGTTTTCTTTTCATTACAGGTAATGACACAAGAGTATAAGTCGGCGGACTTGACGAGAGATTTTGGATTATAGATCAGTAGTTGAATAACTATTGTAAGGTCTATTTTATGTTGTTTATGCTTTTGGTCTGTAACGAACATGACATCCCGAGGTTTTATTATTTAATAAAAATACATTCTTTTCGAGAAATGTTTTGATAAAATGGTTATCATATTTTATTTTGGGAACAAATTCCGCAACCGTTTTCTTTAAACGATCACTCTGATTTTGAAAGCAAAGCATAAACAAATCGGTCTTTTCTGGCCGTGAAATTGGGGATGTCACAGTTGGTATCAGAGCATTAGTTTAAGCGAACTAGGAATTTGTAGGAAATTTCTAGACTTAAACTTAGAATGCTAAGTAATGATTGTGAGGAGTGTGTCTAAAATATGTTAGGTAGTACACCTAAATTGACACAAGCACTAGTTTATTTTAGGAATGATGCCTAAAATGCTTTTATGTGCTAAATGTTTTGTGTGATGGCTATATTGATGCTATTATTTGTTCGGATCTATGGTCTGTTGCCGACCGGATTTGGAAACCTTATGTGTGTAGGATTCTAAGCGTATGACTACGATATTAGAACTAGCATGTAAATGTTTCGGAGTGATAAGGAGATTTATACGTTTATCGTAATTAAAACTTTCTTATCTTAAAATTCTCGCTTGGTACACCGAATGTCTGCTTGGATGTACAAGAGGTCATGGTGAAGACTCGTAGATAAATTGAGTAAATGGAGGGAATGAAGAAGGCTTATGATAGTGGATGACACTTATCAGAAGATATCGTAAGAGTGGTATCTTGCCTTTAGAGTATGTCTTATGAAATAAAAGTACGTTTAGAGGAGTACGGTACATCTAAAGTACACCTTCGATTGGCAGGATGATGGAACGATTGGTGAAATTCTTGAAGTTGTCTCATCGTCTGGTATTTCCATCACCAATCGAGTTGAAGTAGAGTTGATGATTGAAGATTGAGCAATGAAGAAATCCTAGTAGAGTCTAGGGAAATTGTTTATGATTATTTGGACACATTCGTATGTGTTAAATTGTTTTGTGATTTTCTTGTATGGTGACTTGGTCGACTGCGGGACAATGCTTGGGACAAGTATGAGTAGGTGTGAAAGGTAGTAGATGCATATACTACCGGAAGCACAGGACTCGCACTTGGATCAGGGAGAGTCACAAGGTTACCAAGAAACTAGTGATTGATTCCATTTTATTCTGGTATGTCATTACCATTGTTTCGGTGATGACTAGTAAGATGGTTCTTGTTCCGACCCTAGTGGTCATGTTTAATTTGAGTTCGACTACGAGGAGTATGTTACGTGGTCTAGAGGACCGAGTTAGATGTAGCATCTGACTTAAGTCAGAAGGTTGAAGTTAATGCGATTGATAGTGTCGCTCTCGTTGTTAAAAGAAGTTTGTAGGCAGAAATGCTACATGCTGAAATGTGATTATATCGCATTAGAATATGAAGGAAGGTATATTCCATTCTGGAATTTAACTTTATTAAAGACCGAGTCTAAGCGTCGCATCGTGCGATGAGAGGTCAATAGAGCACGACCCATCGGTTTGTTACATTGGATAAAGGAATATATTTATCCTAAGAAGAAGAAAGAGTTCGCAATAAGGACTTATTTTGTAACTCGAAGGTTATGATTGAAAGTCCAAGATAGTACGAAGAGCAGATGCAGGATTGAGCATCAAGGTTATTACTTAGAATGGAAAGATAACTTATGGAGTCAGTATGCGAATCCTATTTCGTTGATGATTCCGGGACGTAATCATCCTAAGGGGGAGATAATTGTAACGCCCGTAGATCAGGGCTAGTCAATTTAGAAACAATAAGCGTCAAAAATGACTTTTTGATGGAAGATTATCTAGAAGGATTAATCTTAACCAAGTTGTAGTATATGTCACAAGGTTTCCGTGCATATAAAGAACGCCAAAATCCGAGTTATAACGAAGAAGTTATGGCCCGTCGAAGTTTCGCGACAGAACCGGCACGACGCAATGCAACGTAAAAAGTGAATTTACGTTAGAGCGGTATTTAGCCGAAGCAATCTAAATGAGAATCGAAGATCTCATTGTTGGTAACGAAGCGATAAAAAGTTAGGCGAGAACGGACGTCAAACGAAGAAGTTATGAATTTATAACGAAAGTTTATGTCGCGGCCTATTAAAAATAATCAATAAAAATAAAGTCAAAATTAGCCGACGGAGTCTAAACGAAAGTCGTAGAGCATGGTCTCACCTTCGCGTGGATATAAAGAACGTCGAAAACGGAGTTCGTATGAAGAAGTTATGAATTTCCGAAGTTTATTAATCATTTTATATTTATTTTTAATTCAAAATCGGAAGCATTATCCGAAGCCGAGTCACCGGTGTGATCCGGAGTACGCCCCGCGTACGAGGTTACGCTACCGCGTACTCAGCATAGTGTCGACACTTCGGATGACGCATGCAATGACGATTTCGGACGCGTACGCGCTGCGTACGCCTGTACGCCCCGCGTACTCCGAGGCTCCAGCCTCTATAAAAGGAATCCGAAGGCAGCCGAGTCATTTGCTAATTTCCTCTCGTTTTTGTGCCGAAGCTCTGCGCGTAAACCCCCGAAGCTACCCCGAAGCCCCGGTATTATACTCTAGCCCCGAGGCAAGTCCCGAGACCCCGAAGATCCCGAGAAGTGCGGTTCCCGAGCCGAAGCTCTGCCCGCGAGAAGTTCGATTTTTGAAGAGATCTTCCAGATCTGCTGAGGATTACTACTTCTGCGAGTCGTAGTGCTGTCCGATCATCTTCTAATCAAGTGAGTGTGTGGTTACTTTCTTCTAACGCATAATTATGAAGTATTTTATACGAAATACGTGTTATGTGTATAGTTTTGTTGTTATGTGTGTGAATGTATATTCACTTTCTTCTATCTCATAGATCTGATTTATTCTCTATGAAATACGTGTTATGTGGGTGTGCCTCATCTGTTATGTGGAATAGGTATTGAATGAGAATGTTATACAGGTTTCAAACTATGGATAAAAATATATTTTATCTACTAATATGTTGGGTAGAACATGGGGAGACAGTTGATGTGTGATAAACAGATGAGAGGCCCCGATGTTGTTGTTGTTGATCTAGTTATTCAGCGAGTTTTAGATCCGTGAGTAGGGATCAAATCAAGAGGTCAGTTTAGATCCGTGAGTAAGGATTAGATTTAGAGGTTAGTTTTAGATCCGTGAGTATGGATCAGGTAAAGAGATAAACTTGCTATTAGTCCGGGAGTATGGATTAAGACTAAGTTAATTGTCCCTAGTCCGGGAGTATGGATTGGGCACAGTTATAGATCCGGGAGTATGGATCAGATATGGATTAAGATTAAGATAATTGTCCCTAGTCCGGGAGTATGGATTGGGCACAGTTATAGATCCGGGAGTATGGATCAGATATGGATTAAGATTAAGATAATTGTCCCTAGTCCGGGAGTATGGATTGGGCACAGTTATAGATCCGGGAGTATGGATCAGATATGGATTAAGATTAAGATAATTGTCCCTAGTCCGGGAGTATGGATTGGGCACAGTTATAGATCCGGGAGTATGGATCAGATATGGATTAAGATTAAGATAATTGTCCCTAGTCCGGGAGTATGGATTGGGCACAGTTATAGATCCGGGAGTATGGATCAGATCAGGATTAAGGTATAGTTAATTGTCCCTATTCCGGGAGTATGGATTGGGTACAATTATTGATCCGGGAGTATGGATCAGATCAGGAGGTAGTTTTAGATCCGTGAGTATGGATCAGGAGGTAGTTTTAGATCCGTGAGTATGGATCAGGTAGTTTTAGATCCGTGGGTATGGATCGGGTAGTTTTAGATCCATGAGTAGGGATCAGGTAAAGAGGAAAAATATTTGATGCGAGAGTTTAGATCGTGTCATTGTGAGGATCAATGGGGTGGGTTAAGAGTTGTCTTTATATGGTGAAATTGTGCAGGTTTGAATGTTCTATATTTATAAATATATGATATAACATTGTGGGATGAAAACCCTATATGCTCACCAGGCTCCCAAGCCTGACCCACTCAGTTTTCTTTTCATTACAGGTAATGACACAAGAGTATAAGTCGGCGGACTTGACGAGAGATTTTGGATTATAGATCAGTAGTTGAATAACTATTGTAAGGTCTATTTTATGTTGTTTATGCTTTTGGTCTGTAACGAACATGACATCCCGAGGTTTTATTATTTAATAAAAATACATTCTTTTCGAGAAATGTTTTGATAAAATGGTTATCATATTTTATTTTGGGAACAAATTCCGCAACCGTTTTCTTTAAACGATCACTCTGATTTTGAAAGCAAAGCATAAACAAATCGGTCTTTTCTGGCCGTGAAATTGGGGATGTCACAGTTGGTATCAGAGCATTAGTTTAAGCGAACTAGGAATTTGTAGGAAATTTCTAGACTTAAACTTAGAATGCTAAGTAATGATTGTGAGGAGTGTGTCTAAAATATGTTAGGTAGTACACCTAAATTGACACAAGCACTAGTTTATTTTAGGAATGATGCCTAAAATGCTTTTATGTGCTAAATGTTTTGTGTGATGGCTATATTGATGCTATTATTTGTTCGGATCTATGGTCTGTTGCCGACCGGATTTGGAAACCTTATGTGTGTAGGATTCTAAGCGTATGACTACGATATTAGAACTAGCATGTAAATGTTTCGGAGTGATAAGGAGATTTATACGTTTATCGTAATTAAAACTTTCTTATCTTAAAATTCTCGCTTGGTACACCGAATGTCTGCTTGGATGTACAAGAGGTCATGGTGAAGACTCGTAGATAAATTGAGTAAATGGAGGGAATGAAGAAGGCTTATGATAGTGGATGACACTTATCAGAAGATATCGTAAGAGTGGTATCTTGCCTTTAGAGTATGTCTTATGAAATAAAAGTACGTTTAGAGGAGTACGGTACATCTAAAGTACACCTTCGATTGGCAGGATGATGGAACGATTGGTGAAATTCTTGAAGTTGTCTCATCGTCTGGTATTTCCATCACCAATCGAGTTGAAGTAGAGTTGATGATTGAAGATTGAGCAATGAAGAAATCCTAGTAGAGTCTAGGGAAATTGTTTATGATTATTTGGACACATTCGTATGTGTTAAATTGTTTTGTGATTTTCTTGTATGGTGACTTGGTCGACTGCGGGACAATGCTTGGGACAAGTATGAGTAGGTGTGAAAGGTAGTAGATGCATATACTACCGGAAGCACAGGACTCGCACTTGGATCAGGGAGAGTCACAAGGTTACCAAGAAACTAGTGATTGATTCCATTTTATTCTGGTATGTCATTACCATTGTTTCGGTGATGACTAGTAAGATGGTTCTTGTTCCGACCCTAGTGGTCATGTTTAATTTGAGTTCGACTACGAGGAGTATGTTACGTGGTCTAGAGGACCGAGTTAGATGTAGCATCTGACTTAAGTCAGAAGGTTGAAGTTAATGCGATTGATAGTGTCGCTCTCGTTGTTAAAAGAAGTTTGTAGGCAGAAATGCTACATGCTGAAATGTGATTATATCGCATTAGAATATGAAGGAAGGTATATTCCATTCTGGAATTTAACTTTATTAAAGACCGAGTCTAAGCGTCGCATCGTGCGATGAGAGGTCAATAGAGCACGACCCATCGGTTTGTTACATTGGATAAAGGAATATATTTATCCTAAGAAGAAGAAAGAGTTCGCAATAAGGACTTATTTTGTAACTCGAAGGTTATGATTGAAAGTCCAAGATAGTACGAAGAGCAGATGCAGGATTGAGCATCAAGGTTATTACTTAGAATGGAAAGATAACTTATGGAGTCAGTATGCGAATCCTATTTCGTTGATGATTCCGGGACGTAATCATCCTAAGGGGGAGATAATTGTAACGCCCGTAGATCAGGGCTAGTCAATTTAGAAACAATAAGCGTCAAAAATGACTTTTTGATGGAAGATTATCTAGAAGGATTAATCTTAACCAAGTTGTAGTATATGTCACAAGGTTTCCGTGCATATAAAGAACGCCAAAATCCGAGTTATAACGAAGAAGTTATGGCCCGTCGAAGTTTCGCGACAGAACCGGCACGACGCAATGCAACGTAAAAAGTGAATTTACGTTAGAGCGGTATTTAGCCGAAGCAATCTAAATGAGAATCGAAGATCTCATTGTTGGTAACGAAGCGATAAAAAGTTAGGCGAGAACGGACGTCAAACGAAGAAGTTATGAATTTATAACGAAAGTTTATGTCGCGGCCTATTAAAAATAATCAATAAAAATAAAGTCAAAATTAGCCGACGGAGTCTAAACGAAAGTCGTAGAGCATGGTCTCACCTTCGCGTGGATATAAAGAACGTCGAAAACGGAGTTCGTATGAAGAAGTTATGAATTTCCGAAGTTTATTAATCATTTTATATTTATTTTTAATTCAAAATCGGAAGCATTATCCGAAGCCGAGTCACCGGTGTGATCCGGAGTACGCCCCGCGTACGAGGTTACGCTACCGCGTACTCAGCATAGTGTCGACACTTCGGATGACGCATGCAATGACGATTTCGGACGCGTACGCGCTGCGTACGCCTGTACGCCCCGCGTACTCCGAGGCTCCAGCCTCTATAAAAGGAATCCGAAGGCAGCCGAGTCATTTGCTAATTTCCTCTCGTTTTTGTGCCGAAGCTCTGCGCGTAAACCCCCGAAGCTACCCCGAAGCCCCGGTATTATACTCTAGCCCCGAGGCAAGTCCCGAGACCCCGAAGATCCCGAGAAGTGCGGTTCCCGAGCCGAAGCTCTGCCCGCGAGAAGTTCGATTTTTGAAGAGATCTTCCAGATCTGCTGAGGATTACTACTTCTGCGAGTCGTAGTGCTGTCCGATCATCTTCTAATCAAGTGAGTGTGTGGTTACTTTCTTCTAACGCATAATTATGAAGTATTTTATACGAAATACGTGTTATGTGTATAGTTTTGTTGTTATGTGTGTGAATGTATATTCACTTTCTTCTATCTCATAGATCTGATTTATTCTCTATGAAATACGTGTTATGTGGGTGTGCCTCATCTGTTATGTGGAATAGGTATTGAATGAGAATGTTATACAGGTTTCAAACTATGGATAAAAATATATTTTATCTACTAATATGTTGGGTAGAACATGGGGAGACAGTTGATGTGTGATAAACAGATGAGAGGCCCCGATGTTGTTGTTGTTGATCTAGTTATTCAGCGAGTTTTAGATCCGTGAGTAGGGATCAAATCAAGAGGTCAGTTTAGATCCGTGAGTAAGGATTAGATTTAGAGGTTAGTTTTAGATCCGTGAGTATGGATCAGGTAAAGAGATAAACTTGCTATTAGTCCGGGAGTATGGATTAAGACTAAGTTAATTGTCCCTAGTCCGGGAGTATGGATTGGGCACAGTTATAGATCCGGGAGTATGGATCAGATATGGATTAAGATTAAGATAATTGTCCCTAGTCCGGGAGTATGGATTGGGCACAGTTATAGATCCGGGAGTATGGATCAGATATGGATTAAGATTAAGATAATTGTCCCTAGTCCGGGAGTATGGATTGGGCACAGTTATAGATCCGGGAGTATGGATCAGATATGGATTAAGATTAAGATAATTGTCCCTAGTCCGGGAGTATGGATTGGGCACAGTTATAGATCCGGGAGTATGGATTAAGATTAAGATAATTGTCCCTAGTCCGGGAGTATGGATTGGGCACAGTTATAGATCCGGGAGTATGGATCAGATCAGGATTAAGGTATAGTTAATTGTCCCTATTCCGGGAGTATGGATTGGGTACAATTATTGATCCGGGAGTATGGATCAGATCAGGAGGTAGTTTTAGATCCGTGAGTATGGATCAGGAGGTAGTTTTAGATCCGTGAGTATGGATCAGGTAGTTTTAGATCCGTGGGTATGGATCGGGTAGTTTTAGATCCATGAGTAGGGATCAGGTAAAGAGGAAAAATATTTGATGCGAGAGTTTAGATCGTGTCATTGTGAGGATCAATGGGGTGGGTTAAGAGTTGTCTTTATATGGTGAAATTGTGCAGGTTTGAATGTTCTATATTTATAAATATATGATATAACATTGTGGGATGAAAACCCTATATGCTCACCAGGCTCCCAAGCCTGACCCACTCAGTTTTCTTTTCATTACAGGTAATGACACAAGAGTATAAGTCGGCGGACTTGACGAGAGATTTTGGATTATAGATCAGTAGTTGAATAACTATTGTAAGGTCTATTTTATGTTGTTTATGCTTTTGGTCTGTAACGAACATGACATCCCGAGGTTTTATTATTTAATAAAAATACATTCTTTTCGAGAAATGTTTTGATAAAATGGTTATCATATTTTATTTTGGGAACAAATTCCGCAACCGTTTTCTTTAAACGATCACTCTGATTTTGAAAACAAAGCATAAACAAATCGGTCTTTTCTGGCCGTGAAATTGGGGATGTCACACTACGTGACTGATTTCTATTTTTATAAAATCCATAACTCTCTCATTGGGAGTCAGATTTTTACGAATCTTATATCATTGAGATAATGTTAAAAAGTACAATCCAAGTATGTTAATCGAATCAAATAATGTCACAACTTTTTTATCGCTAATTTTTAGAGCCTAATGGACGATTTTTATCAAATAAATGTAACAAAATATTTGATTCTTATTATCTTAAAAATAGAATATTACAAAACTTTCTATTGCATTTATTTTCCTATTATTTACTAACGGTGACTAGTGACAAAATTTCTCAGGGTATAGTCTCCCCCTGTTTAGGAAATTTCGTCCCGAAGTTTTACCTTGTCGATGGATTTCTTTTAGAACAAGTGAGGTCACTTGTTCTTCATTTGGTCTTCTCTTTTCGTGTATACTATGGCCCTCACTTAGTGTTCCCTCGTACCTTAAACTTGGGAATCCGACTGTGCTTGATTCGTTTAACCTCTCTATCGATTATTTTGACAAGTTCTCCAATGAATTTCAGCTCAGGGTTAACCTGAATTTCCTCAAGTGGAATGACGAGCATATCGTTAGAAAGGCATTTCTTAAGATTTGACATGTGAAAGACGTCGTTCACGTTATTAAGCTCTAGAGGTAATATTAGTCGATACGCAATCAGACCAATCCTTTCAAGGATACTGAATGGTCCTATGCATCTTGGGTTTAGTTTACCTCGCTTCCAAACCTTATAACTCCTTTCCAAGCAGATACTTTGAGCATCACGCTGTCTCCCACTTGGAATTCTAGGGGTTTATGCCTCACATCGGCGTAGCGTTTTTTTTGTCGATCACGTGTTTCCTTCACGCATTCTCTTATCTGCACTATCTTCTCTATCATCTTGTGGATGATCTTTAGGCCTAATCATAAAGTATCCCCTATGAACTTCTTGTATAGTTAGTTGTCGCCAACTTCCATCCAACAAATGGGAGAACGACATTTCTGACCATATAATGCTTCGAACGACGCTGCTTTGATGCTCATGTGATAGCTTTTGTTGTATGAAAACTCAACCAGGGGTATGTGAGTATCCCATGCATTCCCAAAATCTATCACACATGCTCAGATCATATCTTCCAACATTTTAATGGTCCCTTCACTTTGACCATCGGTGTATGGATGATAAGCTATACTTATATCTAGGCGCGTACCAAGGGATTTTTGCATGCTCCGCTAGAAACAAGACGTAAACCTAATATCTTTGTCAGAGATAAAGGACAGGGTACCCCATGTAATCTGACAATCTCTTTAAGGTATGTTCTGGTCAGCTTCTCCTTCATGTTCATCTCTTTTATCGGTATGAAGTGGGAAGACTTGGTTAATCTATCGACAACTACCCATATAGTGTCATAACCTGCCATAGTCTTTGGTAACTTGGTGACAAAGTCCATTGCAATATGCTCCCACTTCCACTCGGGAATATCTTTTTGCGGTAATAATCCTGAAGGTCATTGATGTTATGCCTTAACCTTTGAACATGTTAGGCACTTGCTGACGTAGGTTGTAATTTCAACCTTCATGTTCGACCACCAATAATGGGCCTTCGGATCTAGATACATCTTGTCCGCTCCTAGATGAATGGAATACCTAGTATTATGAGCTTCATCTAAGACTGGTTCCTTGACTCCTCCGTATTTCGGAACCCATACTCGGTTCATGCAATATCTCGTTTCATCATCATTTACTTTGAGTTGTCTTTCCATACCTATGAGGCTTTGTTCTTTAACGTTTCTTTCCGTTAAAGCCTCGAGATGAGCACTATTTATCTGGGATATTAGATTTGACTGAACAGTCATTGTAAGGTCTTTCAGTCATTGAGATTTCAGTTTTTCCTTACGGCTTAAAGTGTCAGCTATGACATTAGCCTTTCCTGGGTGGTAGCAAATCTCATAATCATAGTTGTTCAACAACTCTAAGCATCTTCTTTGCCTCATATTGAGTTCCTTCTGACTGAAGATGTTCTACAGAATCTTGTGATCCATGTATACCATATACTTTGTTTCGTAGAGGTAATGACGCCAGATCTTCAGGGAAAAAACTACCGCTCCTAACTCTAGGTCGTGGGTAGTGTAGTTGTTCTCATGCACCTTTAGTTGTCATGAGGAGTAGGCTATGCCCTTCTCCCTTTGCATTAATACACATCCCATTCCTTAGTGTGACACATTACAGTATACCACAAGTCATCATTGCCTTCTGGAATAGATAGTATTAGTGCACCATACAATAATACTTCAGCTTTTGGAAAGCTACTTCGTGCCTGTCTTCCCAAATGAATTTTACTTCCTTGTGGGTTAACATCGTGAGGGGTTTGGCTATACGAGAGAAATTCACTATAAATCTTCGGTAGTAGTTAGCCAGTCCTAGAAATTGACGCACTTCCGTTGGTGTCTTGGGCGCTTCCCAATTCTTGACCGCTTCTATTGGAAGGGTCGACATGAAATCCTTTACTGCTCACCACATGCCCAATAAAGTGTACATCTCTTAACCAAAATTTGCACTTAGAAAATTTGGCATATAACTTTTCTTTCCTTAATAACTCTAAGATTACTTAAAGGTGTTGCCCATGCTCTTCCTTGGTTCATGAGTATACCAGAATATCATCGATGAATACAAACACAAATTTATCCAAGTAGGGTTTACACAATTGATTCATAAGATCCTTTAAGACTTCCAGGTCATTGGTCAATCCGAAAGGCATGACCAAGAACTCGTATAAATCGTAGCTTGTTCGGAATGTAGTCTTTGGAATGTCCTCTTCCATGACTCGAAGTTGATGATATCCTGATATTAAGTTGATCTTATAGAATTAACTGGATCCTTGCAATTGATCAAAGAGATCATCTATTCGGGGTATCAGATGTCTATTCTTAATGGTCAACTTATTTAGCTCTGTGTAGTCTATGCAGATTCAGAAAGATCTGTCCTTCTTCTTGAAAAATAAAATGGGTGCTTCCCAAGGCGAAAATCATGGTCTGATGAAACCCTTGTCAAGAAGTTCTTGTAGTTGGATAGAGAGCTCATGCATCTCAGAGGGTGCCAGTCTATAAGGAGAATTTGCTACTGGGGCAGCTCCTGGGACTAGATCAATCCTAAACTCTACTTGGTGAACTAGTGGTAGAATGGGTAGATCTTTAGGGAATACATCTGGGAATTCGTACACCCGAGGTACTTCCTTAATCATTTTCTTCTTATTGTCATTCATATCGACAATATGAGTTGAGAAGGCGAAATAAGTTTTCTGCAAGTATTTCCCAGCCTTCATGCACGAGATGAACCTAAGGCTTCTACTAGGCTTGTTGCCGAAGATGATCACTGATTTTCCATTGGATAAGGGTAGAAGTAGGGCCTTATCGAAGCAAAGCACCTCGACATGGTTAGCGTATACCCAGTCCATGCCGATAATGATGTCGAAACTTCCAATGATCATTGGCATAAGGTTGATGAGAAAGGGATGAGAATTTAGAGTTAAGGTATAGTTCCTAAGTATTTCTCTAATACTACCGACTTAGCCGTTATCCATTTCTAACCTATAGGCTTCCCTAAGTTTACTAGAGGGGTGGTCTAATAACTTTCTAAATTCGGGAGTAATATAGCTTCTATCGGCGCTGGTATCAAAAAGAATATTTGCATATAATTTATTGATTAGGAACGTACCCGTCATTACCGTCGGATCTTCGACGACTTCCATCGATCTGATAACAAATGCTCTGCCTCCAGCAGCACCTCCCTGACCTCTTAATTTTGGGCAATACTTTCTAAGGTGTCCAATTTCCTTGCACTCGTATCTGGCTCGACAATCTCTATTGGATGGGGTTCTACACTTGTTTGCAAGATCACCTCTCTTGCTGCAGTTGGTACAAGCCTAACATGCTCCATGGTGGTGATACTCATATTCCTTGCACTTAGGGCTACCTCCTGAAGTAGTCCCTATCGAGGGTTTTGCAACTGTAAACTGTGACATCCCCAATTTCACGGCCAAAAAAGACCAATTTTTGTTTATGCTTTGTTTTAAAATCAGAGTACTTCTTTTATTAAAAGTGTTGCGGAATTTGTTCCCAAAACAAAATATGATAAAAATCTTTTCAAACTTTTCTTGAAGAAATGTATTTTCATTAAATAACAAAATCTTGGGATGTCATGTTCCGATACAGACACATAAACATAAACCGAACTTACATTCATCTACACTAATGATTTACATCTCCTTTAATCCCTCAGTGAAATATGTCTTCGTATTGATACCTACGATACAAAGAAAACTGAGTGGGTCAGGCTTGGAAGCCTGGTGAGCATATAGGGTTTTCAACCCACAATAATATAATTATTATATTTAATCGTCAAACAATCAACCCAATTACCTATCCCCATTATCTTCTTTATTTCTTAAGGTTTTACCCTAAGAATCAACTATCCTCATTCATTCATTCCTAAGGATTGACCTAAGGAATTGGCACAAAGTCCATTGCTGCCCGAGGTTCATACATCAGACACTAACTGTAACGCCCGTAGATCCAGGCTAGTCAAATTAGAGGCAATAAGTGTCGAAAATGACTTTTCGACAAAAGATTATTTAGAATAAATAATCTTAACCAAGTTTTATTATATGTTACAAGGTTTCCGTACATATAAAGAGCGCCGAAATCCGAGTTACAACGAAGAAGTTATGACCCGTCGAAGTTTCGCGACGGAACCAACATGGCACCAGGAAATGTAAATAGTGAATTTATGATAGAGCAAATTTTAGCCTTAATTATCTAAACAAAAGTCATAGAAAATGTTAAACCGAGAGTGTCCATAAAAAGAACACCCAAATCTGACTTCGTATGAGGAAGTTATGATTTTTCTAAGATTTAGCATAGCAGTGCACAACCCAAAAATTCGAATATTAGATCAGTCGATTTTCAGCCAAAATAATCTAAACGAGAAATGAATATATCGTTAATAGGAGTTAAAAGATAAAAATAAATAAAAAATGGAGCTCGTATGCGAAAGTTATGGACGAAGCTTAGTCTCTACTTTTCGAGCGCGACAAATTCGATACAGTTTTGTAAATCCGAGATAGATTGAGAATTAGCCAACGAGGTCTAAATGAAAGTTCTAGTACTCGTAAATATCAACGCGTGGATATAAATAAAGTCGGAAACAGAGCTCATATGCGAAAGATATGGACGAAGCTTAGTCGGTACTCTTCGAGCGCGATAAATACGATACAGTTTTTGTAAATCTGAGATAGAAGGAGAATTAGCCTACGAGGTCTAAATGAAAGTTGTAGTCCTCGTAAATACCAATGCGTGGATATAAAGAATGTAGAAAACGGAGCTCGTACGCGGAAGATACGGACGAAACTTAGCGGCTACTTTACTATAAAATCCCTATAAATAAAGGGTGAACCCTTCATTATTTTTTCACACCATAAGCATTTCTTTCTATCTCTAACTTCTCTTTAGCATCACTAAACCCCTCCCAAGTCTAGGGAACCTACCTAGCACGAGAAGGAAGCCCCGGAGCGCCCGACGGCTCCGAGATGAAAAACTTTCGGCTCGGAAACGCTGCTCCAGCGAAGCCCAGTTTCTAATAAAAACCCGCTGTAAGTGAGCTACGCCTACGCTATTTTTAATATAGCTTCTAATTAATTATAGTAACATTATTAGAACCTTAAAATAATTATTTGACATATTATTATGAGTTATATAAGAGTGTTGTTTAACGCTTATATAATAATAATAATAATAATAACAACAACAACAACAACAACAACAACAATAATAATAATAATAATAATAATAGCTAGACTATTAATTAGTTGCGGTTAACGTTA
The DNA here is from genome assembly GCF_002870075.4 of Lactuca sativa. Lineage (NCBI taxonomy): Eukaryota > Viridiplantae > Streptophyta > Magnoliopsida > Asterales > Asteraceae > Lactuca > Lactuca sativa. The sequence goes on along the minus strand of NC_056631.2, from coordinate 41,146,027 downwards.
GACTAAACCATAGTGGTATTGATAATAGGTTTTGTCGAAGTAAATTATTTTAAGAGTAACGAAGCGCTGTGTGAGTTCGGAATCACCACCTAATCAAGTGAGTGCATGGTCCCTTTCATCTTACACATACATATGAAGTATTTTTATATAAACTACGTGCTATGTGTGAATATTATCTGTATAATTGCTATCTATGCTGGATGAACGATTTTATACATGTTTTAAATGATTTAAACTATATATGTATTTTATATCTACGATAATGTTAGGGGTAAAACATGGGTAGATGTAATAGATGGAGTATAAGTTGGATGATGAGTTGAGAGGTGAAATAGACCATGAGGTGAAGGTGAGAGGTGGACGATGTGAGAAGCCTTTTTCCCAAATGATGGCCCCATCATTCAGCAGAGTATGGATGACAACCACGGACTATTCTAGACAGTCCAGTGGAACACTAGCAGGCTCGCAACCTGTAGGTGTTGTAAACGATGTGTTCACCGGTGTATTCTAAAAACTCATTGACATGTATTGCGAGTGGATACTGTCGATAAACGAAATAGCCCTGGCAGCTATGGATTTAGTGCCTGTTGAGAAAACCCTAGCAACTATGGATTTAGTGCCCGTTGAGTAAACCCTGGAAACGATGGATTTCATGTTGATTCCTTAGGATGATCCTTAGGAATGAATTGACGAGGAGTAACTGATTCTTAGGGTATACCCTTAAGAGTAAAGAAGATAATGGAGATGGGTAATTGGGTTAACTGTTTGACGATTAAACATAATAATTATATTATTGTGGGTTGAAAACCCTATGTACTCACCAGGTTTCCCAACCTGACCCACTCAGTTTATTTATATCACAGGTGTTGATATGAAGTTACATTACACTGAGAGATTAAGGAGATATAGATCACTAGTGATAATGAATGTAAGTTCTGTTTATGCTTATGTTTCTGTATTGACGATATATAACATCCCAAATGTTTTAAAAAGATTAAAAAAATACTTTTCTTCGGAAATGCTTTGATAATGTAATTATCATGTTTTTCTGGGAACAAATTCCGCAACGTCTTTCTTAAAAAGAGATACTCTGATTTTTACAAAGCATAAACAAAACCGGTCTTTTCTAGCCGTGAAAAATGGGGATGTCACACTAAATCCATAGCTACCAAGGTTCTTTATTAGGCACTAAGTAGGCACTAAGACAATAGCTGCCATTGTTCATTATTAGGCGCTAAGACAATAGTTGCCAGGGTTCTTTGTTAGGCACTAAGACAATAGCTGCCTGGGTTCTTTATTAGGCACTAAGACAATAGCTGGTTGGGTTCTTTGTTAGGCACTAAGACAATATGTACCATGGTTCTTTATTAGACACTAAGACAATAGCTGCCAGGGTTCTTTGTTAGGCACTAAGACAATAGCTGCCAGGGTTCTTTATTAGGCACTAAGACAATAGCTGCCAGGGTTCTTTATTAGGCACTAAGACAATAGCTGCCAGCGTTTTTAGAATACACTGGTGAACATCAAGTCCACAACACCTACAAGTTGCGAGTCTGCTAGTGTTCCACAGGACTGTCTAGAATAGTCTGCTGTTGTCATCCCTACTCTGCTGAATGATGGGGCCATCGTTTGGGTAAAGGTTTCACTCATTTTTCACTTGTCAACTTCATCTCATGATCTATATCATCTTTCGTCTCGTCCTTAAACTCATCCTTCATCACACACCAACTATTTCGTCTACCAATGTTCTACCCAACATATTTGTAGATAAAAATTATATATACAGTTTAAACCATTTAAAAACCTGTGTAAAACATTCATTCAACATCTATCTCAAGTAAACAAACAATATATAAACAAATAACATGTATTTCATAGAAAATACTTCATATTTATGTGTTAGAAGAAAGTAACTACACACTCACTTGATTAGACAATGATCGGTCAGCACTACGTCTCTTCGAGTACTATTCTTTGTTGAAACCGGGATATCTTCACACATCGGGCTTATCGCGGGTAGAGCTTCGGCTTGAAACTCTTTTCTTCTAGGGATATTCGGAGCGTCGGGACTCGCTTCGGGTATCGGGGATGGTACCAGGGCTTCTGGTGGTTAAAAGAAGGCTTAAAGATAAGTAGAGTAGGAGAGAGGTTGAGAAATTAACAACCAAACTCGGGTGCCTTCGGTTTCTATTTATAGGGCTGAAATTTCAGATTTCACGTCGTGAACCACTTGTTCACGTCGTGACCTTGGACGTCTTCAGGTGCGTAGTTGCGATATTCAGTCTGTCAGGCTCCAGAAGACGTCAGCACTAAGTTCACATCGTGAACCCCTTTTTCACGTTGTGAACTCTGACACAGTGTTGGGGTTCGCGCCCAAACTTCAGAAATTCATAACTTTCGCATACGAGCTCCGTTTTCGACGTTCTTTATATCCACGCGTAGGTGAGCTTATGCTCTACAACTCTCGTTTAGTATTGATAATAACTACACTAACTCTTGAATATTTTTTTGTCAAGAAATGTTTCTTGACAAGAGAATCATATATGACAAGAGGTCAGTGGGAGTCTTAAATGTCTTGAAAAGTTTCAAGAACTGATCAAGAATAAACCTTATCGATCATCACTAGCACACGACTTGAGGTTTATAACCTATCGTGTTGACATTATTTTGTTTCTATGCCATTCCAGTTGAACTAATTAATGTGAGTTCTACGAGTTCTCATTTGTATGCATAAAGGAAAGAACCTTGATTAATGGAAAGTACATTGATATGTAAGGGTAAGTTGCTAAACTACTTAGAAGACATGGTGAGCATTCATGCTACCATGAGGCAAGAAATCGAGATTGAGCACGTTCGGTCCATATTAGTTTGAATTTGTCGCAAACTTTGGTTTTGGAAAATTCACATGGATAGGAACACATACACCATAAAATCTAAGTGTCATAAGATTCCCTCCTTCATGAAAATGACTGTGAGGAAATGCTTTCACTAAGAAAGATTTTAAGAAGATAGCAATTTTGAAAAATTGTATTCTCAAATTCGATTATGGTTACGGCATCCCTTTCCATAGTTCGAATTGTGAGATTTGACAATTGGTCTGAACATCTTGGACTTAGTAACATAAGTTTCTGAATTTGTTTAGACACACATGGGAGCTTTCTAAGGAAAAGGTGTATGAGTTTAAGACGCTTATATAAAGGCTTATCAAAGCATCAAGTACTAGAAATATGAACTTAAGGAATTCAATAAGCATTGTTTTTTGGAAGTCCAATTGTTTTCTGAATACATGTCAAAGCTAGTGGGAGCATAAATGTTATGCTTGTAAGGAAATAATCATTGTGTTATTGGGAGCATGCTTATTATTTTAAGTATTGCAAGGTAGCAATATTAATTATAGTAAAACAAAGATTCAATTTGCAAAGTTGCATAAGTTGAAAAGTTGTTTTGCTATAATTAAGGGAGAGATTATTATACTTCGTTTCAAAATCTAAAGATTAGATTGAGAAATTTTAATAAATATAGTCAAAGGATACATAGTGTGTTCTCAAATTTCGATTATGATTACGACATCCCTCTTCATAGTTCGAATTGTGAGAACGTGACACATAAAATATTATGGCAGAAGATTGATAAAGTATCATATCTTCATGTAAGACATTATGCATCGTGTCCCATACGCTTCGGGTATAGGATCAATTGCAAATGCTATAATATTTAACCATTCTTAAATTTTCAAATGCTTAGCGCATTAAGAAGGAAAAAGGTAAAGAATCGGCTTTAACTAAAATAATTAAACAACTATCAAAGGACGATCCAAAGGTCGCTGAGGATTTGTCGCTTGTGAGCAGTTGGAAGTATAGTATTGGATGGACCATATCGACATTATTATGAATAGATAAGATTCTATTAAGAATGATTTGTCATATGGAAAATATGGAAATGTTTCCATATTGGGAGTTGGAAATTAAGAATTTATGTCTAGATTAGAAATTTTATGCAAAAGGATGTTCAAAGGAATGTACTTTGAGTGAGAGACATCACATCTATAGAATTGTTTGTAACAATTTCTGATAGAGACCTTGTAATTTCATTGGCCAAGTCTTGGTGACTTTCGTGCTATGACTTTGCGAAAGAATCATTGCATAAAATGTTAGAATCTAGCATATTCTAGTAGTGGCAAGAACCTTGTGTTCTTACACCAATGATAAGGATTGGGAATTGTGAAATGGGCATCATTGGAAAAGTTTTTCAATTGATCTATTTCACAAAGTAAGGACCATAGGAAACATAGTGTGCATGCTTGGTGCATGGGACAACTATTGTTGTAACTTGAGTAATAAGTTGATTTCTGAAATAGTAAACAATGAATAATGAGTAATCAATATGGTGTTTAAATAAAATTGTTTTATTTTCGCTCAAAAGTTTTGGGGCCATATAGGATTAAATATTATCATTATGTTTCACTTTGCATGTTTTGACTTCCAAAATAACTGGGTTATTCGAACCTCCATAGTCGGTCATACGTTGGAAGTAGGTATGAAGGAAGACTATCATGAAGAGTCTGTAGATTGTCTGAAAAGTTTAGACATAACACAATTTTGCTGCAGAGTTCATGAGTGCTTTGATAAGATTAGAGTATTGGATTAAACCCATGCTCACGTGAATCACTTCATGGATTATATCGCGAGTGATTTTGAGTCGATAATATTGTATATTCTTGAAACCGAGACGTGTGAGTTGTTATTTGTTGGTCGGATTGCACATTGATAATAAGTAAACGCACCAGTAACTTGGTGTTATAAAACTTGTTGTTGTGTGTGATTAGATCAGTAAATACAAGCGAGCATTTGAGTCAAAGTTTATCCATTCCTTTGACCCAAAGTGGGATAAAAGCGATATCTGTGGGCCACTCGATGATTTAGTGATGACACCTAAGTGCTTGGCCAAGCCGAGACTAAGTTTATGTGTCCAATTGTAGTCTGTTGTCGGTTGTCATAAATCGGATGTCGGGAAACAATATAGAGAGAATGATTAAATTCATGTCTCAGTCTATATGATATCTTGAGAATGGAGGAATATATAATATCTTATCTAAAGGACACACGTATCTGATAAGATCAGAGTTGACAGCGGCTTTTGAAAGCTACGATTGCTGATCAGGTTCTGATGTTATGTAGAATAGTTATTAGACTTATCCAAGTCGGAGACTGTTGGATTAGTGTCTATGTCCATAACTATTTTGGTATGTACTTGACCCGATTATGAGCATGGTCCTTTTGGGTTGCCTTCACCATAGCAATACGTAGGATGAATTAAGGAGAGAAAGGATTAATTATGATTTATTAATATATTATGAGAATAATATATTAAAGGAGAAATCATAATGTTTAATTAATATTAGTCAAGAATTAATTAAGAATTAATTTTGTGGCTAAAAGAGATTAATTAAACTTAAGGGACTGGAGTTGTAATTATAAGATAATTACAATATATATATATATATATATATATATATATATATATATATATATATATATATATATATATATATATATATATAGGTTGGATGAATTCTATGGGAAGCCCATAAGGAATTTGTCCAAGGGATATGTTAAAGGAGTCCATGGGCTGATTAGGGCCTAAGCAGTCATATTAGGGTTTCCTAGTTGCAAAACCTAATAGCCTACATGTATACAAAGGACCCTAAGGCACCAAAAACGTGGCTAACACTTGGATTAGGGTTTCCAGCCGTTTTTGGTGCCTCCCCTCTCTTCTCTCCTTCATCCAATTGCTTAGTGGTGTTTGTGACTCTATTAGAGGTGCAACACTTGAGGCACTAAACTTTCTGAAGCCAGTCAAAGAAAGGAATTGATTGTTATTGCTATATAACAATCAAAGGTAATTACTAAACCCTTCTTTCAGTTCATGATATGTTAGATCTAGGGTTTATGGCTTTGGATATTCAATTGCATGTTCATTAGACAAACTAGATCCAAAGCTATTAGGGTTTGCATGTACACCATAGGAATGATGTAGTGCTCAAAACCCATCAAATAGATGCCAAGGTTTTTAGAGTACACCGTCAAGTCCACAACACCAACAAGTTACGAGCCTGCCAATGTTCCACAGGACTGTCTAGAATAGTTCGTGGTTGTCATCCCTACCTTGCTGAATGACGGGGCCATCGTTTGGGTAAAGGTTTCACTCATTTATCACCTATCACCCTCATCTCATGATCTATATCATCTTTCGTCTCATCCTCAAACTCATCCTTCATCACACACCAACTATTTCGTCTACCTATGTTCTACCCAACATATTTGTAGATAATAACTATATATACAGTTTAAACCATTTAAAAACCTATGTAAAACATTCATTCATCATCCATCTCAAGTAAACAAACAATTTATAAATAAATAACACGTATTTCATTGCAAATACTTCATATCTATGTGTTAGAAGAAAGTGACTACACACTCACTTGATTAGATGATGATCAGACAGTACTACGGCTCTTCGAGTACTATTCTTCGTTGAAACCGGGATATCTTCACACAATGGGCTTCTCGTGGGCAGAGTTTCGGCTTGAAACTCTTTTCTTCTAGGGATATTCGGAGCGTCGGGACTCGCTTCGGGTATCGGGGATGGTACCGGGGTTTCTGGTGGTTAAAAGAAGGCTTAAAGATAAGTAAAGTAGGAGAGAGGTTGAGAAATTAGCAACCAAACCCGGTTGCCTTCGGTTTCTATTTGTAGGGCTGAAATTTCAGATTTCACGTCGTGAACCACTTGTTCACGTTGTGACCTTGGACATCATCAGGTGCGTAGTCGCAATGTTCAGTCTGTCAGGCTCCAGAAGATGTCAGCACTGAGTTCACGTCGCGAACCCCTTTTTCACGTCGCGAACCCCTTTTTCACGTCGTGAACTTTGACATAGTGTTGGGGTTCGCGCCCCGAACTTCAGAGATTGATAACTTTCGCATACGAGCTTCATTTTTGACATTCTTTATATCCACGCGTAGGTGAGATTATGCTCTACAACTCTTGGTTATACTTCGTCGGCTAATTTTGACTTTAATTTTTATTATATTTATTTTTAGTAGACCGGGACAGGAAAACTCCGTTATAAACTCATAACTTCTTCATCCGATGTCCGTTTTCGTCTGTCTTTTTACCGTTGAACTACTATCGACGAGATCTTTGATTCTCATTTAGATCGTTAAGGCCAAATATCGCTCTATCGTAAATTCACTATTTACATCGCGCTGTGTCGTGCCAGTTCTGTCGCGAAACTTCGACAGGTCATAACTTCTTCGTTATAACTCGGATTTCGGCATTCTTTATATGTACAGAATCCTTGTAACTTATAATACAACTTAGTTAAGATTATTCATTCTAAATAATCTTCTATAAAAAAGTCATTTTTGACACTTATCGTCTCTAAATCGACTAGCCCTGATCTACGGGCATTACATAAACGCTCGAATCGCTTCTCGCTTCTTCCTTAATGTCTGCTTAGCCTTCCTTTTGACTTCCTTGCCAAATTTCATTTTTCTACCCTCTGCCGTGGGTAGGTCAGCCTTCTGAACCATCGTTCCTCGAAGAACCTCTTGATGGGTTAGAATAAAGGCTAATCTCATGGATCTATCAAAGGTAGTAGGTTTCGAGGTCGCGAATAAGCCTTGGATAGGCTGAGGAAAACCCTAAATATACCTCTCTCTCTTTTTCTCCTCCGGAGTAACCATCCCGTGACTCATGGTGGCTAGGTCATTGAAGCGACTTGTAAAGGTGGTAATATCAGCTTCTTGCATCATCAGATTCCATAGCTCCTACTATAGTTTCTGCATCTCCTTGCGTGGACAATATTATCTAATCGTAAGTTGCTTCAACTCATTCCAAGACATGGAATTAGCTACATTTACACCCATGGTCTTGGTGTAACTGTTCCACTAACTCAAGGACACATCTGCCAGGGTGTAGGTGACGAATTTGACTTTATAGTCCTCTGGGCAGAAACTTATCTCAAAGACTGATTCCATCTTCTCTACCCACCTATTCAACCCAACAACTCCCTCATTTCCATAGAAGGTTTTTCTCTTAAAGTTCATAAAATCCTTATATGAACATACTCTAATGGGAACTCGATTGTCTCCTTGCGAACTCTCACCTCCATTGCCTCTTGATCCTACATTCCTAGGGGTTTCTAGACTTGCTATACCATTAGCTGCTCGTTGGGCGACCAATGCCTCAATCACGGCTGAGCTCATTGGCTCGAGATTCCTTTCAGGTGTTCCTGGGTTATGTCTAGCACAAGGCATGATTCTAAATTTAAGGTATGAGTTAGTTGTTATTTTATCTTGCTATGTTAGAAGATCAAAACATACAAATAACACATAAACATTTAGATCATACAAACTTTTATGGATTTTCGTAAACTTGTTACATCACTTTATCATAACCAAAAGAGTGTATACAAGTGTCGTTTGAACAGGAATAAGATCTATTCTACACAAAAAAAAGTAGCGGATTCCTATATCAACTATCATGCTGTTCCCTCCCTCAAACCAAAAAATATCATAATTCCTAGCTACACAAGGATAGAACTATCTATCATAATCTAAAGTAAACTACCAACCAAATCACTATTTGAGCTAGTTGCTGCTAGAGGTGTGATCATTACCTCTAGAGTGGCTGCTTCTATCTCTGACACCAACAATCTTAACTCCACCTCTCTCACACACTGATCGAGATTCTCAATCTCGATCTGTTGATGCTGCACTAGAGAATGGGTATCCTTTAGAAGATCATAAGCGTAGAGGATCCTCATATCATCAAAATACCGCCTCTCCTCTAATCCTCTAGCGGTGTCAGTCAACATCCTAACCTCCCTCCGCAACGAGTCATGATCCTCCTCTAACTGATGTATGCGTTCCTCGTGACATGCCACATGCAAAACTAACACTGAAATCACTCGATTTGTGGGATCCTCGGGGATAGGGCTGCGTCTCAGAGTTTGGGATGACTCTCCAGTTTCTTAGTGGCCAATGTTGTCCTCCTAGATCCACTTGTGTACTTGGGGCGTCCATTTATGGGTAGGGAAATGTTTCTTGGATGGATTTGGGGATGATGGGGGTGAGGCTGTGTTGGATTAATGTCTAAGTCCATAACTATAATTGGTAAGACTTGACCCGACCCGGCATGGTCCATTTGGGTTTCATGGCATCATGCATTTGGATAGACTATAATGAGAGAAATAAGACACTTATGGTTATTAATATATTATAAGTTCTAGTAATTAATAATAAGAATAATAAGATTATTTAATTAGTATTGATCAAGAATTAATCTAGGATTGATTAAGTGATCAAAAGAAGACTAATTAAATATATGGGTTGATTGTGTAAATCATCCATACTTGTATAGTGGGCTAATGCTCCATGGATAATCAAGTTGGGTTAAAACCCATAGGATGGTCCATGGATGATCCATGGTGTATGTTAACCCATGGATCCAACGAAATGGAAAGGCATGACAATTAGGGTTTACCCTAATTGTAACACTATATAAAGATCTTATTCTTGACAAAATCGGCCACTAGTGTGTGTAAAAGAAGGGCTAGCCGATTTCATGAAGTGTAGAATTCTCTCAAGTTATTCCAAGTGTATTTGGTGTTGTGTGAACCATTTGAGGTGTCACACTTGGGGCACTAGGCACTCAAGCTTCATGAAGACTTTCTACATCAAAGAGGTATGTATTCTATCTTGTCACATTCATTGTTTTGTATGCTAGATTAGGATAATACCTTGGAAGTTCTTATTTGCATGTATAATAGAGAAAACATAGATCCAAGGTATTTAGGGTTGCATGTACACTTAGGAGTGTTAGAATGCTTAAAACCCATGTGACATCCCCAATTTCACGGCCAGAAAAGACCGATCTGTTTATGCTTTGTTTTCAAAATCAGAGTGATCGTTTAAAGGAAACGGTTGCGGAATTTGTTCCCAAAATAAAATATGATAACCATTTTATTCAAAACATTTCTCGAAAAGAATGTATTTTTATTAAATAATAAAACCTCGGGATGTCATGTTCGTTACAGACCAAAAGCATAAACAACATAAAATAGACCTTACTATAGCTATTCAACTACTGATCTATAATCCAAAATCTCTTGTCAAGTCCGCCGACTTATACTCTTGTGTCATTACCTGTAATGAAAAGAAAACTGAGTGGGTCAGGCTTGGGAGCCTGGTGAGCATATAGGGTTTTCAACCCACAATAATACATTTATTATATTCAATTATCAAACAATCAACTCAAATACCCATCTCCATCATCTTCTTAAGGTTTCCCCCTAAGAACCAACTATCCTTCATTCACTTATTCCTAAGGAATCGGCACGAAATCCATTGCTGCCAAAGTTTATCTATCGAGTACTAAATCCATAGTTATAAGACGCTAACTCCATAGTCGTCGGGTTTACTCAAGCGATGCTAACTCCATAGTCACCAAGGTACACTTAACAAGCGCTAACTCCATAGTCGCCAAGGTTTACTTAACAAGCGCTAACTCCATAGTCGCCAAGGTTCATCAAATAGGCACGAAGTCACATCGTCGCCAAGGTCTATACAATAGGTGCTAACTCCATAGTCACCAAGGTTTATCTAATAATAGGCGCTAACTCCATAGTCACCAAGGTTTATCTAACAGCAGGCGCTAACTCCATAGTCACCAAGGTTTATCTAACAGCAGGCGCTAACTCCATAGTCACCAAGGTTTATCTAACAGCAGGCGCTAACTCCATAGTCACCAAGGTTTATCTAACAGCAGGCGCTAACTCCATAGTCACCAAGGTTTATCTAACAGCAGGTGCTAACTCCATAGTCACCAAGGTTTATCTAACAGCAGGCGCTAACTCCATAGTCACCAACTAACCCATCTACCCATGTTCTACCCAACAATATTAGTAGACAAAAATATACATTTGTATACATAGTTTAAAGAAAACCTGTATAGCATGCTTTAATCAACACATATATCACATAACAGATGAGGCACACACACGTGACACATATCTCATAAAGAAATAAGCAGATCTGTAAGATAGAAGAGAGTGAATACTCATTCACACATAACACAACCAAATATATACACATAGCACGTATTTTTTTTATATAAAATACTTCGTATTATTGTATTAGAAGAAATAACTACACACTCACTTGATCAGAAGACGATCCGACAGCACTACGGCTTATAGAAGTAGTATTCCTCAGCAGATCTGGAAGATCTCCTCGAAAATCAAACTTCTCGCGGGCAGAGCTTCGACTCGGGAACCGCACTTTTCGGGATCTTCGGGATCTCGGGACTTGCCTCGGGGCTAGGGTATAATACCGGGGCTTCGGGGTATTTCTGGCACGCAAAACGATGCAAAAACGGGAGAGAGAAGAGAAGAAATTGGCAATTGGGTCGGCTGCCCTCGCATCCTATTTATAGTGAAAATATCTGATGGACTCGCCGAGTAGGGGACACCTACTCGCCGAGTTGGCCCATACTCGCCGAGTAGGGAACACCTACTCGCCGAGTCGGTCCATGGATCAGACGCGTGACTCAGCTTCGGATAATACCTTCGATTTATAATTAAATTTAATTACCAAATGATTAATAAACTTCGGAAATTCATAACTTCTTCATACGAACTCCGTTTTCGACGTTCTTTATATCCACGCGAAGGTGAGACCATGCTCTACGACTTTCGTTTAGACTCCGTCGGCTAATTTTGACTTTATTTTTTATTAATTATTTTTAATAGGCCGCGACAGAAAACTTTGTTATAAATTCATAACTTCTTTGTTTGACGTCCGTTCTCGCTTAACTTTTTATCGCTTCGATACCAACAACGAGATCTTCGATTCTCGTTTAGATTGCTAAGGCTAAATATCGCTCTAACGTAAATTCACTTTTTACGTCGCGCTGTGTCGTGTCGGCTCTGTCGCGAAACTTCGACAGGTCATAACTTCTTCGTTATAACTCGGATTTTGGCGTTCTTTATATGTACGGAAACCTTGTAACATATACTACAACTTAGTTAGGATTATTCATCCTAAATAATCTTCTATCAAAAAGTCATTTTTGACTCTTATTGTCTCTAAATTGACTAGCCCTGATCTACGGGCGTTACAATTATCTCCCCCTTAGGATGATTACGTCCCGGAATCATCAACGAAATAGGATTCGCATACTGACTCCATAAGTTATCTCTCCATTCTAAGTAATAACCCTGATGGGTCGTGTCCCGATGACCTCTCATCATAGTCGGACTCAATTGATATGACCCCTAGGGTCGGAATAACAACTATCTTTCTAGACATTACCGAAACAATGGTAATGACATACTTGAATAAATCAGAATCAATTACTAGCTTCTTGATAACCTTGTGACTTCCCCTGATCCAAGCGTGAGTCCTATGCTTCCGGTAGTATAGATCTCTACTACCATTCACACCTACTCATACTCGTCCCAAGTATTGTCTCGCAGTTAACCAAGTCACCATACATAAATCATATAATCATTCAACACATCAGATAAGAAAACTAGGATTTATATTAATTCTTGAAACTATTACACAAAAGTTCAAGTTCACCCTATACTATGCCTCTAACAGGCTATGCTTCCTGATACAGACTTTACCGACTTTATATATTAATATGAAGTCTTCATCCTTTAATCCTCCCATCCCTTTCTGCTTCGTTGAGGAACATGTTGAATGCCCTTGGCTGTGGAGGTGTGTTTTTCTGTGGGCAGTCTTTAGAAATATGACCTTCTCCGTTACACCTATAGCACATCTTCTTGTTAGGTGCGCACTTGTTGGCATAGTGCCCTGTCTTCCCACATTTGTAGCAAGTCATATCCTCGCTACATTTCCCGAAGTGTTTCTTCTTACACTTCTCACACCACTTAGCCTCATCTCTTCCTCCAGTTTTCGAGAATTTACTTTCTTTATCGATTATTGAAGATCCTTCACGCTTCCTTTTCTCTCCAACTTCAGCCCTTTCCAGACCCTTTTCTTTTATTTGGGTCTCAACATTTTTGGCTGCCCAGATGGCGGCTTTCAGAGTGGTTGCTTGTTTGACTATCGGTCCAAAGTCTGCTGGTAATCCATTAGCAAACTTGTTGACCTTGGAAAGTTCAGTCGGAATTAGGTATGGAATAAGCTTCATCTTCTCCGTAAAGCTCGTAGCGTATTCAGTAACGCTCAATTTTCCTTTCTTCAGATTCTGAAACTCATTGTTGATTTCCAGAAGATCCTGCTCAGAGCAGTATTGCATTTTCATTTGCTCCACGAACTCTTCCCAAGACATCTTGCTAGCTTCCCCCTTAGGCATTGAACCAGCCAGTAACTTCCACCAGCTCAATACTCCAGATTTTAACAGAGGGATTGCAAGAGCGGTCTTCTGTCTGTTGCTACACTCGCAACTTTCAAACATTGTCTCCATCTCGGAGATCCAGTCCATGATTTGCACCGGTGTCGGGCTCCCAGAAAGACACGGTGGTTTGGATGCCATGAAATCCTTGTACTTGCATCCACGTCCATCATTTCCTCTATCCTGGTTGTTTTGGCGAACTATTGGTGGGTTGGCTTGACCAATGGTCCCACTATAGTTTCCTCCTTCAGAATGCCCTCCATTTACTCCGGGCTCTTATACTCGAATTGACAATTCCTCCCGATTTTGTCTGATCAGACGTCTAGTTTCTTCCATCTGATTATTCAACATTGCCTGGATCATCACTTGAACTCCGGCCATTGTCATTGGTTCAGGCGCTGCTGCCACAACAGGTATTTGTTCAATTACTGGTACTTGATTCCTGTTCTCATCAGCATTTCCAACTCCACTCCTCGTTCTCACCATTTTTGATCTATACACCGAATATGGTGAAATTAGATCCTTAATCACGATAGATATTCAAATCATCCTTATCACTCCGAAACGTTTATATGCTAGTTCTAATATCGTAGACGTACGCTTAGAATCCTATACACATAAGGTTTCCAGATCCGGTCGGCAACAGACCATAGATCCGAACAAATAATAGCATCAATATAGCTATCACACAAAACATTTAGCACGTAAAAGCATTTTAGGCAACTTTCCTAAAATAAAATAGTGCCTGTGTCAATTTAGGTGTACTACCTAAAATATAATGGACACACTCAACTCGCAATCATTGCTTAGCATTCTAAGTTTAAGTCTAGAAATCCTACAAATTCCTAGTTCGCTTAAACTAATGCTCTGATACCAACTGTGACATCCCCAATTTCACGGCCAGAAAAGACCGATCTGTTTATGCTTTGTTTTCAAAATCAGAGTGATCGTTTAAAGGAAACGGTTGCGGAATTTGTTCCCAAAATAAAATATGATAACCATTTTATTCAAAACATTTCTCGAAAAGAATGTATTTTTATTAAATAATAAAACCTCGGGATGTCATGTTCGTTACAGACCAAAAGCATAAACAACATAAAATAGACCTTACTATAGCTATTCAACTACTGATCTATAATCCAAAATCTCTTGTCAAGTCCGCCGACTTATACTCTTGTGTCATTACCTGTAATGAAAAGAAAACTGAGTGGGTCAGGCTTGGGAGCCTGGTGAGCATATAGGGTTTTCAACCCACAATAATACATTTATTATATTCAATTATCAAACAATCAACTCAAATACCCATCTCCATCATCTTCTTAAGGTTTCCCCCTAAGAACCAACTATCCTTCATTCACTTATTCCTAAGGAATCGGCACGAAATCCATTGCTGCCAAAGTTTATCTATCGAGTACTAAATCCATAGTTATAAGACGCTAACTCCATAGTCGTCGGGTTTACTCAAGCGATGCTAACTCCATAGTCACCAAGGTACACTTAACAAGCGCTAACTCCATAGTCGCCAAGGTTTACTTAACAAGCGCTAACTCCATAGTCGCCAAGGTTCATCAAATAGGCACGAAGTCACATCGTCGCCAAGGTCTATACAATAGGTGCTAACTCCATAGTCACCAAGGTTTATCTA
The DNA here is from genome assembly GCF_002870075.4 of Lactuca sativa. Classification (NCBI taxonomy): domain Eukaryota; kingdom Viridiplantae; phylum Streptophyta; class Magnoliopsida; order Asterales; family Asteraceae; genus Lactuca; species Lactuca sativa. Next base: position 41,130,957 of record NC_056631.2, on the reverse strand, counting down.
ATAATAGGCGCTAACTCCATAGTCACCAAGGTTTATCTAACAGCAGGCGCTAACTCCATAGTCACCAAGGTTTATCTAACAGCAGGCGCTAACTCCATAGTCACCAAGGTTTATCTAACAGCAGGCGCTAACTCCATAGTCACCAAGGTTTATCTAACAGCAGGCGCTAACTCCATAGTCACCAAGGTTTATCTAACAGCAGGTGCTAACTCCATAGTCACCAAGGTTTATCTAACAGCAGGCGCTAACTCCATAGTCACCAACTAACCCATCTACCCATGTTCTACCCAACAATATTAGTAGACAAAAATATACATTTGTATACATAGTTTAAAGAAAACCTGTATAGCATGCTTTAATCAACACATATATCACATAACAGATGAGGCACACACACGTGACACATATCTCATAAAGAAATAAGCAGATCTGTAAGATAGAAGAGAGTGAATACTCATTCACACATAACACAACCAAATATATACACATAGCACGTATTTTTTTTTATATAAAATACTTCGTATTATTGTATTAGAAGAAATAACTACACACTCACTTGATCAGAAGACGATCCGACAGCACTACGGCTTATAGAAGTAGTATTCCTCAGCAGATCTGGAAGATCTCCTCGAAAATCAAACTTCTCGCGGGCAGAGCTTCGACTCGGGAACCGCACTTTTCGGGATCTCGGGACTTGCCTCGGGGCTAGGGTATAATACCGGGGCTTCGGGGTATTTCTGGCACGCAAAACGATGCAAAACGGGAGAGAGAAGAGAAGAAATTGGCAATTGGGTCGGCTGCCCTCGCATCCTATTTATAGTGAAAATATCTGATGGACTCGCCGAGTAGGGGACACCTACTCGCCGAGTTGGCCCATACTCGCCGAGTAGGGAACACCTACTCGCCGAGTCGGTCCATGGATCAGACGCGTGACTCAGCTTCGGATAATACCTTCGATTTATAATTAAATTTAATTACCAAATGATTAATAAACTTCGGAAATTCATAACTTCTTCATACGAACTCCGTTTTCGACGTTCTTTATATCCACGCGAAGGTGAGACCATGCTCTACGACTTTCGTTTAGACTCCGTCGGCTAATTTTGATTTTATTTTTTATTAATTATTTTTAATAGGCCGCGACAGAAAACTTCGTTATAAATTCATAACTTCTTTGTTTGACGTCCGTTCTCGCTTAACTTTTTATCGCTTCGATACCAACAACGAGATCTTCGATTCTCGTTTAGATTGCTAAGGCTAAATATCGCTCTAACGTAAATTCACTTTTTACGTCGCGCTGTGTCGTGTCGGCTCTGTCGCGAAACTTCGACAGGTCATAACTTCTTCGTTATAACTCGGATTTTGGCGTTCTTTATATGTACGGAAACCTTGTAACATATACTACAACTTAGTTAGGATTATTCATCCTAAATAATCTTCTATCAAAAAGTCATTTTTGACTCTTATTGTCTCTAAATTGACTAGCCCTGATCTACGGGCGTTACAACCCAACAGTGGTATCAGAGCCTGTGACATCCCCAATTTCACGGCCAGAAAAGACCGATTTGTTTATGCTTTGTTTTCAAAATCAGAGTGATCGTTTAAAGAAAACGGTTGCGGAATTTGTTCCCAAAATAAAATATGATAACCATTTTATCAAAACATTTCTCGAAAAGAATGTATTTTTATTAAATAATAAAACCTCGGGATGTCATGTTCGTTACAGACCAAAAGCATAAACAACATAAAATAGACCTTACAATAGTTATTCAACTACTGATCTATAATCCAAAATCTCTCGTCAAGTCCGCCGACTTATACTCTTGTGTCATTACCTGTAATGAAAAGAAAACTGAGTGGGTCAGGCTTGGGAGCCTGGTGAGCATATAGGGTTTTCATCCCACAATGTTATATCATATATTTATAAATATAGAACATTCAAACCTGCACAATTTCACCATATAAAGACAACTCTTAACCCACCCCATTGATCCTCACAATGACACGATCTAAACTCTCGCATCTAATATTTTTCCTCTTTTACCTGATCCCTACTCATGGATCTAAAACTACCCGATCCATACCCACGGATCTAAAACTACCTGATCCATACTCACGGATCTAAAACTACCTCCTGATCTGATCCATACTCCCGGATCAATAATTGTACCCAATCCATACTCCCGGAATAGGGACAATTAACTATACCTTAATCCTGATCTGATCCATACTCCCGGATCTATAACTGTGCCCAATCCATACTCCCGGACTAGGGACAATTATCTTAATCTTAATCCATATCTGATCCATACTCCCGGATCTATAACTGTGCCCAATCCATACTCCCGGACTAGGGACAATTATCTTAATCTTAATCCATATCTGATCCATACTCCCGGATCTATAACTGTGCCCAATCCATACTCCCGGACTAGGGACAATTAACTTAGTCTTAATCCATACTCCCGGACTAATAGCAAGTTTATCTCTTTACCTGATCCATACTCACGGATCTAAAACTAACCTCTAAATCTGATCCCTACTCACGGATCTAAACTGACCTCTTGATTTGATCTCTACTCACGGATCTAAACTAACCTCTTGATCTAATCCATACTCGCTGAATAACTAGATCAACAACAACAACATCGGGGCCTCTCATCTGTTTATCACACATCAACTGTCTCCCCATGTTCTACCCAACATATTAGTAGATAAAAATATATATTTTTATCCATAGTTTGAAACCTGTATAACATTCTCATTCAATACCTATTCCACATAACAGATGAGGCACACCCACATAACACGTATTTCATAGAGAATAAATCAGATCTATGAGATAGAAGAAAGTGAATATACATTCACACACACAACAACAAAACTATACACGTAACATGTATTTCGTATAAAATACTTCATAATTATGCGTTAGAAGAAAGTAACCACACACTCACACTTATAAACAACAATACTCTTAATACACTCAAACCAAACTCGTATTATTATTGTGTTTATGAAAGGTAGTATACACTCACTTGATCAGAAGACGATCCGACAGCACTACGGCTTATAGAAGTAGTAATCCACAGCAGATCTGGAAGATCTCCTCGAAAATCGAACTTCTCGCGGGCAGAGCTTCGACTCGGGAACCGCGCTTCTCGGGATCTTCGGGATCTCGGGACTTGCCTCGGGGCTAGAGTATAATACCGGGGCTTCGGGATAGCTTCGGCACGAAAAACGATGCAAAAGACTAGAGAGAAGAGAAGAAAATGAACAACAAAGAAGGCTGTCTTCGGATCCTTTATATAGAGGCTGGAGCCTCGGAGTACGCGGGGCGTACAGGCGTACGCAGCGCGTACGCGTCCGAAATCGTCATTGCATGCGTCATCCGAAGTGTCGACACTATGCTGAGTACGCGGTAGCGTAACCTCGTACGCGGGGCGTACTCCGGATCACACCGGTGACTCGGCTTCGGATAATGCTTCCGATTTTGAATTAAAAATAAATATAAAATGATTAATAAACTTCGGAAATTCATAACTTCTTCATACGAACTCCGTTTTCGACGTTCTTTATATCCACGCGAAGGTGAGACCATGCTCTACGACTTTCGTTTAGACTCCGTCGGCTAATTTTGACTTTATTTTTATTAATTATTTTTAACAGGCCGCGACATAAACTTTCGTTATAAATTCATAACTTCTTCGTTTGACGTCCGTTCTCGCCTAACTTTTTATCGCTTCGTTACCAACAATGAGATCTTCGATTCTCATTTAGATTGCTTCGGCTAAATACCGCTCTAACGTAAATTCACTTTTTACGTTGCATTGCGTCGTGCCGGTTCTGTCGCGAAACTTCGACGGGCCATAACTTCTTCGTTATAACTCGGATTTTGGCGTTCTTTATATGCACGGAAACCTTGTGACATATACTACAACTTGGTTAAGATTAATCCTTCTAGATAATCTTCCATCAAAAAGTCATTTTTGACGCTTATTGTTTCTAAATTGACTAGCCCTGATCTACGGGCGTTACAGAGCCTAGGCTTGTTTTCTTGTTATACTTGCAAAACTGCTTAAAAAAAATCGAAATTATTGCTGTCTGAGCATCAGACTCGGCGAGTCCATCAGGAGACTCGGCGAGTCCATGCCTAAAAAGTGATCAAATCGATCCAACTCGCCGAGTTGGACCCCCAGACAGCATAAATTCGACTTTTTTGGCTGGAATTGGACTAGGAACATTACCCTAAGATGTTTTTGGACTTATAAACTTGTTTTTGATGAGGTAATGTTCATGCTAATCCAATTTCAAAGATAATTGTCAATAGATTCATGTTTTGTATTAGTTTAAGGTTTAGACTAATTACATGAAAAAGTTTGATTTGAATTATCTTGTTCTTATGTGTTGCTTAGATTAATAGAAAAGTTGAGTGAAATAGTTGTTTTCAATCCAAATTAATCTAAGAGTTGATTCTAAAATGTGTTTTTGTAACTTGTCCTCAAGTTATATGAAAAGTCACATTTAAGTTTCATAAAACTAATAAAAGTTGGCAAAGGTTACAAAAAAAAATGAAGAGTCTAGTTCTAATTAAAATGGTTTTATGACTCCATAACTTGTCCTCAAGTTATGGAGGACCAAGAGTCTCTTCATTAATTAATAAATTAAAAAAAAGTGTTACCTTAATTAATTCCATAAGTTATAAAATAAAGAAAAGTTAATTCTTTTATTAGTTTAATGTCTTCCATAACTTGTCCTCAAGTTATGGAACTTGAAGAGTTTTTGGATTAAAACTACTTTAAACACATAAGTTATGGAATTAATTAGTTTTGAATAGTTTCAAAACTTGCCCTCAAGTTTTGGAATTTGTAAATTTTTCTCTTATGAATAGTTTAATTCCAAGTTAGCCCTTAGAATTTTAAAAGTTAAAATTCAACCCTTATACTTTATAATATTATAAGTTAATATATATATATATATATATATATATATATATATATATATATATATGTATGTATGTATAAGAGTAAAGTTAGTCTTATCGCTAGTACGCCTCATTCACGAAGCCGGTCTATAAGGTGGGTATAAGGTTGTTGCCTATAAAATAGCAACTTAATGGGTGTCCACTCTCACCCACCGCTTGCTTGACTGGTGGAGGGTCGTTAGCCGAACGGGTTTGACGGGACTAGAATTCTCCCTTCATTAAAAGTATTAATGATAAATACTAAGTAACTAAACTCTTAATAATACCCAATCTTAGTTACTTAGGAAAATGTGAATAAGGTGCTAATCCATGAAATTACACTTTGCACTTTGTTTAAGTCGATTAGTGGAGCGTGTGTGGTTAACCGACACACTAACTCGTATTTAACAAGGTAGGTAAAGGGTAACTTAATGTTTATCATAGTATCGATGGAGCGTGTGTGGTTAACCGGCACATCGATTGAGGGGTAAACACTTAAGGGTACCAAGTAATTTGCATGGTTACTTCACACCTTGTTTTGTGTTCCTCGGTATCCCAGTCACAAAACCTGAAGGGCACACTCGAGATTGAAATATGCCATTGAACAGTTCAATGAATCTCAAAGATCTAGGAGTTTCAAAAACCAATTAAAACCTAATAATACATTTCGTTTATCTTGGTGGAAATTGGTGAATCGTCATTCACCTACCTTCAAATATTTTATAGCTTGGATTACGGCATACCTCTTCTAAGTTATAAAATAGTTTGTTGGGTCCTAGCCTTAATATTTCATGTGTCATATTAAGGACTTAAGATCAACTATCTTGAATATCTCCCAAAAGATGTCTGGTTTAGACATTTATGATCTTCCCAAATCTCTTGAAACAAGCTTTCCTAAATGAAGATGATGTCCCTTGGAAATCATACTTCTTTCACCTCTTCCAATTATTCTCCCTAACCCACAAGTTCAAGGTCACTCAAGCCCTATTGGCAAGGCAAGGTCTAGGTGTGATCACATCTTGGAGATGGAGTCACATATTGACAAGCCGGGAGAGTTGGGTGTCAAAGTCTTGAGAAAGTTGGTGGTTCAATCACTTTCTAAGTCACATAGTGAGTTCCTTTGGGACACCTATGAAACAGACTATGACAAGACCCTTAATGATCTTATCTATTGGTTAAGATCAACTTCCTTAAAACTTGATGGACATTGACAATAGTAAGACAAGAAATCCAGAAAAGCATTCTCTTCCCAATGGAAAGGGATCGGCCATAGTCAACTCGGTTGACCAAATGGTAAAGAGAAAAGCTAAGTCTGTGATAGTCCCGTGTACCATTATCGAAGGGTCCATATGTTTATATTGCCAAAGGAAGGGACATTGGTTACGAATCTGCCAAATTTACCTAAGGATGTTGAAGTCAATAAGTTTGACTCTACTTCAGGTAAAGTCCACTATCTAACTCTGCTAAGTTTCTAATATGAGATTCTTGATACATGATGTGACTGGGTCACATGTTGATGTTTTAAGAATCAAAGAAAAGTAAAGAAACCTAAAGAAAGAATATGCTGAATCTGATCGCGTAGATGGATTTCTATCGCGTAGCTTGAAGATCGGATTCTTGAGCTACTTCTTAGGAGTTATGAGATATTTCTTAGGAATAGATAACAACAAGTTTTCATATGGATTGTAAGGATAAGTTTTTCCGCAAAGTTTTAAAATAAAAGAAAATTTTAGATTTTATTTATTTTAAAATATCCTTACAATGGCATTTGAGGAAAAATTGTTGCTTATATGATTCCATTAATAGCAAGAGTGGAAATATGAAATTGATTCTTTCGTTTGTGGTAATGTCTAGATTTGCCAAATAAGGAAAGATTCTCATCACCCAAGTTTGAATTGGACCGGAACTTGGAATCATGCAAGTTGTATAGCATGATGAATGAGAACTTTCAAGTATTGAAAAAAATTAAGACCAATTACTTGTTCACATGGATGTGTGAGTCAAGTAATGGACTAAGGGATCGAGTACACATTCTTGTGCACTGATTAAGTCCACCACAAAATATCGATAAGACTATTCATCATAGTTTACTAAAGCTCAGTAAATATGATTATACTTACAAGCTTAAGTGTAATTCTGTGACATTGGAAAATGTTCCAATGTAAGGCATAGCGAATAAGAAGAATCAACTTAGGCAGAAGGATAAAAGTTTCTCAAATCTGAAAAGATGGGAGAGTACTTTAGTATCAGTTTTGTGATCATCTTAATGATTAAGAAACCATAGCACAATTAGTTCTATAAGGAAATCTTAGTGCATTCTTATGACTAAGAAGAGGAACTTGAATTGTTGAAATGGTTAAATCAAGAAGATGATTCATACTTCGTTCCAATACAAGTCTTAGAGTCATACTCCAAGATTGTAACTTGAGTGACATGTCTTAAAGAAGGTTTAAAACACTTGTCAAATGTAAGAGTAAAAGTTTTCTACTCTTGTACATTTGAAATTGGTAAGTTGTGATGTTTTGGATAAAACAAAGACCAACTTAGGCCAACTGTGTGAAGTGTTTGTCTTGATTAGAATCCACACTATCTCTTGGATATTTTGACAAGTGAGTCTTATAGGTAAAGAGGACAGTGGTAGTCTTAAAGGTCTTGAAAGTCTCAAGAACTAATCAAGAATAAAAACCTGAAGTTCTTCACTAGCACACGACTTGAGGTTCATAACCTATCGTGTTGACATATTCTGTGTCCATTCCAGTTAAAGTTGGCTTTGCATATGAGTTCTTAGAGTTTTCAATGTGTTGCACAACAATTTGGAAGCAATGGCAGGCCCTTGAGCTGCCAGGTGGCAAGAAGTTAAGATTGAATTCAATCCATATGAGTTTGGATTTGTCATTATCCTTGTCTTGTGACTATGGTTTTGACAATTCACATGGATAAGAACACATACACCATTAAATCTAAGTGTCATAAGGTTTCTCTCCGATTCATGAAAATGATGATGAGGAAACACTTTCACTAAGTAGATTTTAGTTAGATAGCAATTGTGATATTTGCATTCTCAAAGTCGTTAGTGGAACGTGTGTGGTTTACCGGCACACTAACCTAGACTTGTGAGAAGTGGCAAAAAGGTCTAACCATTATGATTACGACATCCCTCTTCATAATTGTTTAGACACACAAGTGTGCTATCTAAGGGAAGGTGTATGATTTTGATAAAGTCTTATCAAAACAATCTAGTATCAGAAATCTGAACTTTGGTAAGAAAGTCAATGAAGTATTGATTTCTAGAAGTCCAGCTGATTTCTGAGTACATGTCAAAGCTAGTGGGAGCATAAGTGTTATGCTAATAATCATCATGTTAGTGGGAGCATGATAATTATGATAAGTATTGCAAGCTAGCAATGTTAATTATAGAAAAAAAAAGGTTTCGATTGGGAAAAGTTGTTTTGCTATAATTAAGGGAGAGGAAATTATACTTCATCTCAAATCTATAAGCTTAGATCATGAGGTTTTAATCATTTAGTCAAGGATATATATATATATATATATATATATATATATATATATATATATATATATATATATATATATATATATATATGAATTTAATGTTGGAATGGCTCAACATAAGGAAATTCTGTATATGGGTCCATTATTTGCGTTCTAAAATTCTATTATGATTACGACATCCCTCTTCATAATCTGAATTATGAGAACTTGGCAAATTGAAATGGAAATGTTATAGCAAAAGACTGGTTTAGTCTTTATGTGAGACATCATGAATTGTGTCCCATATGCTTCGGATATAGGATTGATTACATGTGCTATATTCATCCTTTCTAAAATTTTCCAAATGTCTGGGGCATTAAGAAGGGAAAAGGTTTAGAACTGGATATAACTAAAAGGATTAAACAATTGTCGAGGACAATCTAAGGTTTACCAAAGATTGGTTGGTCAAGGACAGTTGGAAGTATAGTGATAATTCTGGAAGGACCATATTGACATAACTTGTAAGGAGGCAACTCTTGTTCAGAAGTGATAGTCAAAATGGAATCTGGAAATGTTTCAAAGTTAGAATTTTCAATCTGTTTAAGATTAGGAAACTTAATGCAAGAAGGATGTTCCCAAGGAGCTTGTCACACCCCCGAACCAGACGGCGGAAACGTCCGGGGGCTGTCGTGACTCAATTGAATACCATAACATTGAATATATATGAAACATAACAACAATCATCACCATTCATCAACATAGTACAACCAGTAGTGTTTACATGTCATACATTGTTTAAGACATTACATTTCCAAAAATTAATATTGTTTGGTTCATTCAAAAATAAACTGCAACCGTCACTGAGTATGATTTCCCTTGATTCACTGGTTCCCTGAGAATACAAGTATTTTGAAAAACGTCAACATATGAAATGTTGGTGAGTTCATAAGTAGTGTTGGAAATCGAATGTTTGTATTGCTTGAAAAACCACCAGAAAATCCGATATTTTCTGAAAAGAAAAGCTTTGGAAAACGTTTGTGAAGATCCATAGGTATGCTTGTTTGTTTCTATACTTGTAAAAAAAAAAAATGTTCATTGAAGATGTATGCATTTCAAATCTGTATGTATTGAAAACCCTAGGAAAACCCGATGTTCTCCTATTTCCTTGAATTACATGAAGTTACATTGAAACCATTGCATAGCGTATAGTGTCAGTCACAGGCGACGTTGGAAGGTTCTCGAGCAGGATTATTTACTACAAACCCGCGTTACACAAACGCCCAGTTTATAGTTATACTAACGAACCCGAAGGCGTCGTCAGTACTAATCGCGTTATCCAATCGCCCTGACTAGGTGTAGTCCCACATCCGAAGAGAAAGAGGTCACGAAGACCCCGGTGACTCCATTAACCGGTTGGGGATATAGTGTACGAGGGGTCCCAGACCCGCCTCGCAAAAAGGCAGACTCCACTGGCGACACTAAAGGACCCTTGGGGACCAGTAGTCTACAGCCATTGAAAGTCCGGTTACGTCGTGTCGGATTGGTAAAACCCAACACTTCGTAAGATAGAGGTCTTCGGGCCTTAAGATCAGGTCATTGGGCTAGCTAGGCTCAACGAACAAGATTTTACACTTTTGGGGCCCGAAGATGGTGCGTAGACGTCTGTGCACACTCGTATGTATAGTGAATTCCAAATCGTTAGTTGTATGAATCGTAGTGTCGTAGTGTCATAGCGTCGTAGTGTTAGTAGTTTTCGGATTTTATTGGTTCGAGACCGAACCAATTCGTTTAACAACGACTTTTGGTATTGTAGTGTATTGAATTTCGTCGATAGCCGCGATGCCATTATTTAATCAAATTGTGTATAATGAATCAGCCTTGAAATATTTCTGTTTTCAGCCCCTCATTATTTGTAAAATTTACATTTTCAACCCTTCTTATGAAATATTTCCCGGTTTGGTCCTTAAATTATTTTTCTTGACATTTTAACACCAAAAAGTATTGAAATTAATATTTTCCAGCATATTTTTCAAAGAAACAGTTTAAGTCCCTGAAAATGCAGTTTTTCTCGGTTTTAGCCCATCTTTTCGCAATTTTGACAATTTTGGCCCAAAATGGAAAATTTTTGCAACTTTGGTCCCTTTTAAATTTAAAAAGCATTTTTAAACCTTTGAAAAGGATTTGGAACACTTATAGTCCGCTGTTTTACAGAAAGTTACAGTTTTGGCCCTCCAAAACAGAAAAATTCGCATAATGGGCCTTATTGGGCCGAAATTTTCATTTTTAGCCCAATAGGCTTGAAATTTATGTTTTTAATCCACCAATTGAATAGAATTCCAGAAATAGTCTTATGAAAACTGTTTTGGCACATTCCAACCATCAGAATCTGTAAAATGTCAATTTGGACCCTTAATTTTGTATTTTTCACATTTTTGGCCCAAAATGTGTGTTTTTAGCTTAAAGAAAATTGTTGCTAACCACTTGGCTATTTATCTAGTATCACTTATTATGTAGGAACATGTTTGAAGCTAATATCATAAAACATGAGTTATATCTCGGTTTTGAGGGGTTTAATGGCTAGATCCAACATTAAAACACATATAAGCATACATATAAGCATGGAAATCATACAAGGCATACAAATACATATAGATCTACACTTTCACTTGTATTCCCCCCCACAAAAACTCTTAAAAACAGAAAATAGGGGTATGAATCTCACCTTGAGTGGGTAGTTTCGGTTCTTGAAGAAAAATTGGAAGAAATGAAGTGATTTTTGGCCCTTGCACTCCTTGATGAACTTTTCGAGATTATGGGGTTTCTAGAGTGCAAGATCACGGTTTTTACATGGATTAGGAAGAGATTTTGATAATAAAAGAATTTAAACCATAGATCTATGCATAATCTTACCTTAGATGATGATTTACTTGCAAAATCCTCTTGGAAAGTCCCTAAATTTCGAGATTTTTGGAGAGGGGAGGGAAGGAGAGTTCTTTGAGTGTTCTAGAGAGAAAGTTGAGATATTTTGGTGTGTGTGATGATGCTTGGCCGAGAGCAAGAAGAGAAGAGAGAAAGAAGTGACTCTTGAAGTGATACATGCATGGAGGTATGTGATATGTGCCTAGAAACCCATTAGATAATAGTGAGGTGGCAACCAAAGTCAACCTTCCTTGTATTTGGGCCTTGGGCCGAGAATGGTGGGGGAAAAAAAAGGTTTTTGGGCTTTTTGCTCCTAAGCCCAATATTAGTGTTAATTAGGGTGTGTTTTGAGTCTAAGGAGTGTGGTAGGATTTTTATGTTTTTCTTGAACTAGTTTTAGGTTATTCATGTATTAAGGCTCTTAATCCATTCCATTCATGACCTAAAATGTTGGAATAAGTAAATATGGATCCACTTAGAGTCCAATTAGGGTTCTAAGCCCATGATAGTCTAATTGGAAGCTTATTGGTCCATTTGGACCCAATAAGGAAGTTCTAGTCCAAAATAGACTTAATAAGAACTTCTAGGATCTCCAATTGTTTGATGACTATTTATAGTACTTGTATCTTGCATTTGATTAAAGTTTTTGATTCTCATTAACTTGAATGTATAGATTACATAGCTTAAAATTCACAGTTGTGACATCATCCCCCCGTTAAAGGGAATTTCGTCCCGAAATTCTGTTTGAAAGCTAGATTTGAGAATTGCTAGAATAGGTGAGGGTACTTCTGCTTCATTTGATCTTCGCGTTCCCACGTGAATTCTGGCCCACGCTTTGCGTTCCATCGAACCTTCACGATCGGGATGCGACTTTGTTTAGTACGCTTCACCTCCCTGTCCATGATTTCGATTGGTTCTTCGACGAACAGGAGATTCTCGTTGATTTCGATTTCGTCCAGAGGAATGACAAGGGTTTCATCTGATAGGCACTTTTTCAGGTTAGAAACATGAAACACGGGGTGCACACCGTTTAGCTCCGGGGGTAGTTGTAGTCTGTAGGCTACCGGACCTATTCGGGCGACGATTTCGAAAGGTCCAATGTACCGCGGGTTTAGCTTTCCTCGTTTTCCGAAACGTATAACTCCTTTCCAGGGTGAGACCTTCAACAATACTCGATCACCGACCTGGAACTCTAAGGGCTTTCGCCGTTTGTCAGCGTAGCTCTTTTGCCGGTCACGCGATGCCTGTAATCGAGCTTTGATCTGAACAATCTTTTCTGTGGTCTCGCGAATGATTTCCGGTCCTGTCATTGCCCTATCCGACGTATGTGTTCCTGCTAGCTGGGTGTCACCTACTTCAGCCCAACATAACGGTGATCTACATTTACGCCCGTACAGTGCTTCGAAAGGGGCCACCTTAATGCTCGAGTGATAACTATTGTTATATGAAAACTCGATCAACGGTAGGTGGGTATCCCAAGACTTTCCGAAGTCTATCACACATGCACGAAGCATGTCTTCAAGCGTCTGAATGGTTCGCTCGCTTTGACCGTCTGCTTGTGGGTGATACGCGGTGCTCATATCAAGATGAGTTCCCATTGCCTTGTGGAGCGACTGCCAAAAGCGTGACGTGAACCTACTGTCCCTATCCGAAATGATGGATTTTGGCACTCCATGAAGTCTTACAACCTCTCGTAGGTACAAACGCGTCAGCCTCTCCATCTTGTAGGACTCTTTGATGGGCAGGAAATGGGCAGATTTCGTCAGTCGGTCGATTATTACCCATATGGTGTCCAATCCGTCCGATGTCTTGGGCAGCTTGGTCACGAAGTCCATAGAAATCCCCTCCCATTTCCACTCAGGGATTGCCGGTTGCTGTAACAATCCGGAAGGTTTCTGGTATTCCACTTTTACTTTGGCACATGTAAGGCACTTACTAACATAAGTTGCGATTTCCGCCTTCATGTTAGGCCACCAATAGTGCTGCTTAATGTCCAAATACATCTTGTCCGAACCAGGATGAATGGAGTATCGTGTCTTGTGGGCTTCCTTCATAACGATCTCCCTGAATCCTCCGATTTTTGGAACCCAAATACGGTTCATGAAGTAGTATACCCCATTCTCTTTGACTTCCAGGTTCTTCTCCATTCCGCGTAATGCCTCGCTAGTTCTGTTTTCCGCTTTCATAGCCTCTGCCTGGACTGATGCAATTTGAGTGGTCAGATGAGACTGAATGGTTATCGAGTGCGTTTTCGTACGTCGATTTGTGTATTCCTTTCGACTTAATGCGTCAGCTACCACATTGGCCTTGCCTGGATGGTACTTGATCTCGCATTCGTAGTCGTTTAACAATTCCACCCATCTTCGTTGTCTCATGTTCAGCTCCTTCTGATTCAAGATGTGCTGGAGGCTCTTGTGGTCCGTAAAGATGGTGCACTTTGTACCGTACAGGTAGTGCCTCCAAATTTTTAGGGCGAAGACCACAGCTCCCAGTTCTAGGTCATGGGTTGTGTAATTTACTTCGTGCGCCTTTAGTTGACGGGACGCATATGCTATTACTCTTCCACGTTGCATGAGAACGCAACCTAAGCCCTGATTTGACGCGTCACAGTAAACTACAAAATCTTCCGTTCCTTCAGGTAGAGATAGTACGGGGGCGCTGCAAAGAGCTTGCTTCAAGGTTCGAAACGCAATCTCTTGTCGGTCTGTCCACTTGAATGGCACACTCTTTTGCGTAAGCAAGGTAAGTGGCTTGGCGATTTTTGAGAAGTTTTGGATGAATCTTCTATAGTAGCCTGCTAGGCCTAAGAACTGACGAATTTCCGTGGGAGTAGTCGGAGTTGCCCATCCTTCCACAGCTTTGACCTTAGAGGGATCCACATGAATTCCATCTTGGCTAACTACGTGGCCTAAGAAATTCACATTCCGAAGCCAGAACTCGCACTTGGAGAGTTTGGCGTAAAGCTTTTCCGATCGCAGCGTTTCTAGGACCTGTCGAAGATGTTGGCCATGCTCCTCTTTGCTTCGAGAATAGACGAGGATGTCATCGATAAACACAATGACGAAGTTGTCCAAGAACGGTCGGCAGATTCGATTCATTAGGTCCATAAATGCGGCAGGTGCATTTGTTAGACCGAAGGGCATTACGACGAATTCGTAATGTCCATAGCGGGTTCGGAAAGCGGTTTTAGGAATATCTTCTTCTCGGACCTTGAGTTGATGGTATCCGGACCGTAGATCTATTTTAGAAAAATAGCTAGCTCCTTGGAGCTGGTCGAATAGATCATCGATTCGCGGGAGTGGGTAGCGGTTTTTGACAGTGAGTTTGTTCAACTCTCTGTAATCAATGCACATTCTGAAAGATCCGTCCTTCTTTTTGACAAAGAGCACCGGAGCTCCCCATGGCGAGTAGCTAGGTCGGATAAATCCCTTGTCCAGAAGCTCACTGAGTTGGCTGGACAATTCCTGCATTTCAGCAGGAGCCAGTCGATATGGTGATTTAGCGAGGGGAGTTGCTCCTGGAACGAGGTCGATTCGGAATTCAACCTGTCTCTCTGGGGGTACTCCTGGAAGATCTTCGGGAAACACGTCCGGATATTCACACGCTACCGGAATGTCTTGGATGTTAGTTTCTTCTTTGGTCTTGTCCACTATGTGGGCCAAGAACGCTAAATTGTTCTTTCGCAAGTGTTTTTGCGCTTTGATGCACGAGATGAGGCGGAGATTCGTACTGGGTTTGTCTCCGTAAATTACTAGGGTTTCGTGATTTGGGAGACGAAGGCGAACGGCCTTCTCGTGGCACATAATCTCAGCATGGTGGGGGCTTAACCAATCCATGCCGATAATCACATCGAAACTCCTAATTGACACTGGCATCAGATCTATTCGAAAGACGTGCTGGTTAAGGGTTAGGGTACATCCAGTGTAGATTTCCCTAGTGGATTCGGTTTTCCCATTGGCCATTTCCACCGTATAGGTTTCATTTAGCTTCTGGGGTTGTTGTTTTAGTAAATGTTTAAACTTCTCGCTTACGAAACTTCGCTCCGCTCCGGTATCAAATAAGATGCATGCATAAGTGTGGTTTAGGAGAAACGTACCGGTCACAACTGCGGGATCTTGAACTGCATCACTCTGACCCATAGTCAGCATTCTTCCTGCTCCTCTGTTTCCGGAGTTGTTGTTGTTGTTAGGGCAATCTCGACGGAAATGTCCCGTCCTTCCACACCCGAAACAGGTGTGGCTAGGCCCTGCGTTGTTGCCGCCGGCATTGGTGTTGTTGATGTTGCGGTGGTTGTTGTTGTTGTTCGGGTTGTTTCCCTGACTCTGGTTCTGAGAAGGATAAGTCCTGCAGAACCTTGCAGTGTGTCCCCTTCGGTTGCAACTGGTGCAATGGAGTTCCCGGCATTCTCCTTGGTGATGGAAACTGCACTTGTTGCATTTGGGAAGACTACCGGAATAGGGTCTTGAAGCATTTGAAGCAGCTGAGGCTGGAGCATGTGGGGTGACTGGAACCGGCGCAGTGACAGCGTGAACTGCCACCGTTTGCTGCCTTTTAGAGGTCTCGGGGCCCTGACGCCCCTTCCTCTTGTTGTTCCATCCTTTCTTACCATCACTCTCCTTCTTCTTCTCGGTCTCTACCGGTTTCTCGCCCTTTTTGTGGTTATGATCATATAGCCTCTTTGCCAATCTCTTTGCACTGTCAAACGTTTCAGGGTTCGCAGCTATCACATTCCCTTGAATGGGGAATGTTAGTCCCCAGATGAATCGTTCGATCTTCTTTCCCTCTGATGTGATCATTCCCGGGCACAATAGAGATAGTTCACTGAATCTCGATATGTAAGCATCGATGTTCCCGTTCTGCACCGTGAGATTCCACAGTTCCTGCTCCATCTTCTGTATTTCACCTCGGGGGCAGTACTCAGCCGTCAACATCTCTTTCATTTCCGTCCAGGGTATAGAGTTGGCAACAGGGAGTGTCATAGCGTCTATGTGACCATTCCACCAAGTGAGTGCTTGGTCCACAAAAGTGCAGGCCGCGAACTTCACCTTCATCTGCTCGGGGCACTCGCATATCTCGAACACCGACTCTACCTTCTCGATCCATCGCTTTAGAGCGATCACTCCCCCAGTGCCGTTGAAAGTTCGGGGTTTAGCGTTCGCAAAATCCTTGTAGGTGCACGTTTTAGTGAGCCCTTGGTTCGTCCCGTTGTTCGAACTTCCGGAGCCTTGACCATTGCCTCCTCCATTGTTTCCTCGGTGAAGTTGTGCCATAGCTTCCGTGACCGCAGCAGACACGGCTGCCTGGAAAGCAGTGGAGTCAACTTCCGGCGGGGTTGGTTCGGGATTTCCGCGAGTAGCTGGGCGAGGCATCTTTCTGTCATGAAACGGAAAGATGTTGAGTGTGCGTGGTTTCCGTGAGGTTGTGGTCCTACTGACTAGGGGTATGGTACGGACTTAAGAACTTCTATCATTTAGCACACAATCCTAGATTCGCAACACATAGCAAACACGTAAAAGTTCACTAATATTATCCTATGTCTCTTTCACTATTGCAGACTAAACATACGTTCTCTTTTTGGTGCTAGAAGGGTATAGTTTTAGGTTCCCTAGCTATCCCGATCTCATCAAGACGTGTGTTAGTTTTTACCTTGGAGAGAATGTAGTTGATCAGGCTACATTCGCTCCTTGGTATCACTAAGGACAGTCCCGAGTTAACCGAGATACCAGCATTATGGTGTTTGATTCAGCGTTAGGTCCTTACTCCTAATGCAGGCAAGTGTATTTTATTTATTTGTTTTGTTCAGAGTTATGTTAGTCCTTCTTTTTGGTTTATAGTTGCATATCAATGTATGGCTCGACATGCTAGTTCACTATAAACAAAGCTCTGATACCAACCTGTCACACCCCCGAACCAGACGGCGGAAACGTCCGGGGGCTGTCGTGACTCAATTGAATACCATAACATTGAATATATATGAAACATAACAACAATCATCACCATTCATCAACATAGTACAACCAGTAGTGTTTACATGTCATACATTGTTTAAGACATTACATTTCCAAAAATTAATATTGTTTGGTTCATTCAAAAATAAACTGCAACCGTCACTGAGTATGATTTCCCTTGATTCACTGGTTCCCTGAGAATACAAGTATTTTGAAAAACGTCAACATATGAAATGTTGGTGAGTTCATAAGTAGTGTTGGAAATCGAATGTTTGTATTGCTTGAAAAACCACCAGAAAATCCGATATTTTCTGAAAAGAAAAGCTTTGGAAAACGTTTGTGAAGATCCATAGGTATGCTTGTTTGTTTCTATACTTGTAAAAAAAAAAAATGTTCATTGAAGATGTATGCATTTCAAATCTGTATGTATTGAAAACCCTAGGAAAACCCGATGTTCTCCTATTTCCTTGAATTACATGAAGTTACATTGAAACCATTGCATAGCGTATAGTGTCAGTCACAGGCGACGTTGGAAGGTTCTCGAGCAGGATTATTTACTACAAACCCGCGTTACACAAACGCCCAGTTTATAGTTATACTAACGAACCCGAAGGCGTCGTCAGTACTAATCGCGTTATCCAATCGCCCTGACTAGGTGTAGTCCCACATCCGAAGAGAAAGAGGTCACGAAGACCCCGGTGACTCCATTAACCGGTTGGGGATATAGTGTACGAGGGGTCCCAGACCCGCCTCGCAAAAAGGCAGACTCCACTGGCGACACTAAAGGACCCTTGGGGACCAGTAGTCTACAGCCATTGAAAGTCCGGTTACGTCGTGTCGGATTGGTAAAACCCAACACTTCGTAAGATAGAGGTCTTCGGGCCTTAAGATCAGGTCATTGGGCTAGCTAGGCTCAACGAACAAGATTTTACACTTTTGGGGCCCGAAGATGGTGCGTAGACGTCTGTGCACACTCGTATGTATAGTGAATTCCAAATCGTTAGTTGTATGAATCGTAGTGTCGTAGTGTCATAGCGTCGTAGTGTTAGTAGTTTTCGGATTTTATTGGTTCGAGACCGAACCAATTCGTTTAACAACGACTTTTGGTATTGTAGTGTATTGAATTTCGTCGATAGCCGCGATGCCATTATTTAATCAAATTGTGTATAATGAATCAGCCTTGAAATATTTCTGTTTTCAGCCCCTCATTATTTGTAAAATTTACATTTTCAACCCTTCTTATGAAATATTTCCCGGTTTGGTCCTTAAATTATTTTTCTTGACATTTTAACACCAAAAAGTATTGAAATTAATATTTTCCAGCATATTTTTCAAAGAAACAGTTTAAGTCCCTGAAAATGCAGTTTTTCTCGGTTTTAGCCCATCTTTTCGCAATTTTGACAATTTTGGCCCAAAATGGAAAATTTTTGCAACTTTGGTCCCTTTTAAATTTAAAAAGCATTTTTAAACCTTTGAAAAGGATTTGGAACACTTATAGTCCGCTGTTTTACAGAAAGTTACAGTTTTGGCCCTCCAAAACAGAAAAATTCGCATAATGGGCCTTATTGGGCCGAAATTTTCATTTTTAGCCCAATAGGCTTGAAATTTATGTTTTTAATCCACCAATTGAATAGAATTCCAGAAATAGTCTTATGAAAACTGTTTTGGCACATTCCAACCATCAGAATCTGTAAAATGTCAATTTGGACCCTTAATTTTGTATTTTTCACATTTTTGGCCCAAAATGTGTGTTTTTAGCTTAAAGAAAATTGTTGCTAACCACTTGGCTATTTATCTAGTATCACTTATTATGTAGGAACATGTTTGAAGCTAATATCATAAAACATGAGTTATATCTCGGTTTTGAGGGGTTTAATGGCTAGATCCAACATTAAAACACATATAAGCATACATATAAGCATGGAAATCATACAAGGCATACAAATACATATAGATCTACACTTTCACTTGTATTCCCCCCCACAAAAACTCTTAAAAACAGAAAATAGGGGTATGAATCTCACCTTGAGTGGGTAGTTTCGGTTCTTGAAGAAAAATTGGAAGAAATGAAGTGATTTTTGGCCCTTGCACTCCTTGATGAACTTTTCGAGATTATGGGGTTTCTAGAGTGCAAGATCACGGTTTTTACATGGATTAGGAAGAGATTTTGATAATAAAAGAATTTAAACCATAGATCTATGCATAATCTTACCTTAGATGATGATTTACTTGCAAAATCCTCTTGGAAAGTCCCTAAATTTCGAGATTTTTGGAGAGGGGAGGGAAGGAGAGTTCTTTGAGTGTTCTAGAGAGAAAGTTGAGATATTTTGGTGTGTGTGATGATGCTTGGCCGAGAGCAAGAAGAGAAGAGAGAAAGAAGTGACTCTTGAAGTGATACATGCATGGAGGTATGTGATATGTGCCTAGAAACCCATTAGATAATAGTGAGGTGGCAACCAAAGTCAACCTTCCTTGTATTTGGGCCTTGGGCCGAGAATGGTGGGGGAAAAAAAAGGTTTTTGGGCTTTTTGCTCCTAAGCCCAATATTAGTGTTAATTAGGGTGTGTTTTGAGTCTAAGGAGTGTGGTAGGATTTTTATGTTTTTCTTGAACTAGTTTTAGGTTATTCATGTATTAAGGCTCTTAATCCATTCCATTCATGACCTAAAATGTTGGAATAAGTAAATATGGATCCACTTAGAGTCCAATTAGGGTTCTAAGCCCATGATAGTCTAATTGGAAGCTTATTGGTCCATTTGGACCCAATAAGGAAGTTCTAGTCCAAAATAGACTTAATAAGAACTTCTAGGATCTCCAATTGTTTGATGACTATTTATAGTACTTGTATCTTGCATTTGATTAAAGTTTTTGATTCTCATTAACTTGAATGTATAGATTACATAGCTTAAAATTCACAGTTGTGACAGAGCTGGTCTCCTTTGGAATGGTCTGTAATGGTTGTTGTCAAGTCCTTCTGACTTTGTGCATAATCATTACAAGAGGATCAATGCATATAAGTTTAGAATCTAACAGATTTCAGTAAATGACATGAATTTGGAATTCTTGTACTTGCAGTAAGGATTTGGGAGTGTGAAAAGAGAATCATTGAAGTTATGTTCAATGGATCTAGTTCACAAAGTAAAGATCATAGACGAACATAGTATGCATACTTGGTGTTTGGCATGACTAGTGTTTAGAAAACATAGTGTACATGCTTGGAGCATGGGACAACTATTGTTTTAAATTCAAGAATAAAGTTGATAGCTGAAACAGTATACAATGAATAATGTGTAATCATATGGTGATAAATAAAAGGTGTTTTATTTATGTTCATAGGTTTTGATACCATATTGGATTCAATTATTATTGTGTTTCATTTTGCATGTTTTGACTTCCAGAATAAACTAGGTTATTCTTCCGGAATGACTAAGTTATTCAAACCATCCACAGTCGGTCATATGTTGGAAGTAGATATGAATTAAGACTGACATGGGTTGGCTTGTAGAGGTCTAAGGTGTTGGACAAAGGGCTACAACACTCATGAGTGCTCATAAGTTCTGAGTATTGGATTCAACCCGCGCTCATTGGAATCACTTCATGGTTTTATCACGAGTGATCATGAGACGATAATATCTTATATTCTTCAAACTTAGAGATGTGAGTTGTTACTATGAGTTGGTTGTACATTGATTGCACGAAAACGCATTTGGTAACTCGGTGCTATAAAACGTGCCTTTGTGTATGATTCAACAAGTAGTAGAACAAGCCATATGAGTTGAAGTTTATCCATTCCTTTTACCTTCGGGATAAAAGCGATATCTGTGGGCCCCTCGATGATTTGATGATGACAAATGGAAGTGCTCGGCCGGGCCAGGACTGATTTGATTTGTTCAATTAGTCAGTCATCATAAATCGGAAATTGGGAAACAACAAATGGACAGAGAGAATGATTATAATCCATGTCTCAGTCCATATGATATCTAGAATGGAGGAATATATGATCCCTTATCTAATGGAAAAGTCATTGACAAAGGTTAGAGTTCATCTACAAGGTCAGAGTTCGACAGAAGCTTTTGAGAGCTACGATTGCCAGTCGGTTCCTGAAGTCATACGCAATATTAGTTTTACACTTATCCAAGTGGGAGACTGTTGGATTAATGTCTAAGCCCATAACTATAATTGGTAAGACTTGACCCGACCCGGCATGGTCCATTTGGGTTGCATGGCATCATGCATTTGGATAGACTATAATGAGACAAATAAGACACTTATGGTTATTAATATATTATAAGTTCTAGTAATTAATAATAAGAATAATAAGATTATTTAATTAGTATTGATCAAGAATTAATCTAGGATTAATTAAGTGATCAAAAGAAGACTAATTAAATATATGGGTTGATTGTGTAAATCATCCATACTTATATAGTGGGCTAATGCTCCATGGATAATCAAGTTGGGCTAAAACCCATAGGATGGTCCATGGATGCTCCATGGTGTATGTTAACCCATGGATCCAAGGAAATGGAAAGTCATGACAATTAGGGTTTACCCTAATTGTAACACTATATAAAGATCTTATTCTTGACAAAATCGGCCATTAGTGTGTGTAAAAGAAGGGCTAGCCGATTTCATGAAGTGTAGAATTCTCTCAAGTTATTCCAAGTGTATTTGGTGTTGTGTGAACCATTTGAGGTGTCAC
The DNA here is from genome assembly GCF_002870075.4 of Lactuca sativa. Classification (NCBI taxonomy): domain Eukaryota; kingdom Viridiplantae; phylum Streptophyta; class Magnoliopsida; order Asterales; family Asteraceae; genus Lactuca; species Lactuca sativa. The sequence goes on along the minus strand of NC_056631.2, from coordinate 41,108,934 downwards.
ACTTGGGGCACTAGGCACTCAAGCTTCATGAAGACTTTCTACATCAAAGAGGTATGTATTTTATCTTGTCACATTCATTGTTTTGTATGCTAGATTAGGATAATACCTTGGAAGTTCTTATTTGCATGTATAATAGAGAAAACATAGATCCAAGGTATTTAGGGTTGCATGTACACTTAGGAGTGTTAGAATGCTTAGAACCCAACAGGCTGCTCTCTTTCGAGATGGAATAGGAATGGTTTTTCCAGGAGTGTAGATTACTCTAGGTCTTGAGGCGTACATACTGGAAGGCTAGTCTGAGGCTGGAGACTAGGATGATGGCTCTGACTCAAAAGTTTCCTCCTCTTAAGTCTTGGGATGTTCATCACCATAGGATGACGAGTCAGGATAGGGTGAGCTATCACCTGAATCTCCTTCATACAAATCCTTCTCTAGTGGCTCCTCGTCCTCTTAAGGCTCCTCATCCTCGATAAACTCCATATCAGTGGGGGCAGGTGGCCTCGTCATCCATGGATCATACTCTGCCTCCTCCGTCACTAGGAAGTACGACACCACTTGATCTCCCTCTGGGGAAGGATGAAAAAACCAATCCCTCCATGGATGAGCTTCTGATGATCATGCTTGATCTGACCGCCCTGCATAAGACATCCAAAAGGGTTAGATGTTTATGAGAGATAAGAGTATAGTCATAATACATATAATTATAGAATTATAGGTATATAGTAGATAGTACCATATCTACTGTGATATTCTCTTAAGGGTTTGTCGGGTAAGCACTGCCAAGATCATCATCCTTGAGCTATGAATGGAACTCTCCGAGTAGTATGTCAAACTCGATCCTAAGAACTCTACGACATAAACTTCTCTCGGCGTATCAATCTATACGACTCTATTATTCGGGAGAGTCGATTAGTGCTACCGATCTGATCATCTTCTAGTCATAGATTTCGTCCTAGTTTCCTGATTAGGCGTACTAACTATGGATCCATAAATCCTTAAGCATTTAGATTGTCAACTATGACATCCAAGTTCGAGCGTGCGTTGTTCGGACCATAATAAAACTTAGTTGTGCATTCTAGGTCTAGTTGTGGGTCCGCCGGATTATTAACTAAACCTAGGATTCGTTTTTTACCTAAAATCTTAATTTGTGATTTGAATGTATAACATTTTTGGATACGAGGGTGTATTTATAAGAGTTTACACAACTCTTTATTTTATTAATGTTTGATTGTGGTATTTTATTTAATCCTATCTTTGTGTACTTTTAAACTACAAGGATCGGCCAGTTAGAAAAAGCCGAAGTGTAGGACCATTTTGGTATATAAGTGTTCTGAAATCTAGCAAACCTATCGACAAGTTTTTCCAGTCTAGACACCTCACCAAGAGTAGTTTATCTGTAAAATTATTATTATTAATACTTTTATTAGGTTTTACTAGTTCAGAGTTTTTTTCGCCCTAGGCTATAGTCGTATGTCCTAAGGAATTACTGCTTCGCTATAACCTAGGCTCTAATACCAATCTGTCACACCTTGCCCAGTCGTTGGCGGAAACACCAGGTAGTGCAACATGGCGATAATTGGATCTCGGAAACATGTACAATCCAACACAAAGGTATATGTTAAACATTTATTTATTACTGATTTTTGAAGGATTACATTGTTTTAGGGACAGACACAAGCTTCTAAAATCACTATACAAAACTTCAACAGCTTCCTTGCAAACTTCCTTCATACTTGGGGGGGACACTCTTCCACACTCATCTTCCTGAGAATACATGTATTTTGAAAGACAACATAATGTTGATGAGTGCACGAGTTTTTATTTTTGAATTCCTTTAAGAATACTTTTCTTTTGTGAAAACCTTTCTTATTTATTGACCTAACAATCTATCTTTTTAGGGTATCTTTTATAAATGTTAAATTACTATCTTTTCAGGATATCTAACGATCCAAAATTATTTTAATTACCATAGCAGGTGTCACAAATGGTAATCTAAGCTCTAAGGCAATTTTTAATGTATTAACGTGAGCCCCTATAATCGACTATACTCAAAGGTGATATCATGTATTACCATGAGTCCCTATAATTGATGCTTTCAGGCTCTCTCTCTCTTAGGATTAACGATTATAGGTATCAGGAAAATACCGAACTTAATCAAGACCTTTGGATGAATTATCAACTCACTAACACATTAACCTTAGGTATTTTTCTTTTATCTTTATCATAATTACCGCTATATACACACGCACACACATCAAACTATCTTTGTATATACTTCTTCCGGGGATATATCCTCAAATCATATATATATATATATATATATATATATATATATATATATATATATATATATATATATATAGGGAAAAGTGAATATATCATTAAGGGTATATAAGCTTAGGTACCAAAACACACCAAAAGTGAATATACCCTTAAGGATATATAAGCTTAGGTACCAAAACGCACCATACTACATCGTTTTGTATCCTATATATATATATATATATACACACACACACACACACATTGTAATTGTCCAATATTATTATAATTCAACTTCTAACTTGATTTACTTCAAAGATTTTTATAAATTTCACATTTATATTCCTCTTACATAATTTTCATTTTCAACTATAATATATATAGCCTAGTAGGTGTTCGACAAAAGGATGTGATGTAAGAGGAATATAATAGTGAAATTTTGAAAATCTTGAAAGTAAATCAAGTTAGAGATTGTAGTTTAAAAACGATATAATGAATATATCATACAAAAAGATTTATTATGATGGGTTTGGATACCTAAGCTTATATACCCTTTATATATATATATATATATATATATATATATATATATATATATATATATATATATATATATATAGTTATTTTAACAAGATATTTGGGCAGCATAATAACTAAGTACAATGCATATCCTAAATCTTGTCTAGCATAACTCCTAGATGCTAAGCTTTCCTAGGGATTGGCCATTATAACATCTAAGTAATACCTACTCTGAGATTATCAGGCATTATATCCTTTAGACACAGATCATATCTTAAATCTATGTATAGTATCTACATTATACTATCCTAAGGCATCTAGCTTATTATAAAATGACTTAATATTTATAAAATAAATATTTTATTAAAATCATTTGTTAAGCATGTATTCCCCCTGAAATCATGTTAAAATAGTAAAATAGGGGTCGTGAACTCATTCTAGGGTTTGAAACCGCTAATGTAGGATAGAGACAAGCTCGAAACTTCGGGGACCACTCTACGAGGTAACACACAAACCAGAGAGAAAGAGAGGAGTACTGTTTTGAAGGTGTGTTGGACTAAATGGAACAACCCTCTATTTATAGTCGAGTTTTGGTGGTGTGCGTCACGCCTTTTCTATGCGCGGCGTGCATTTGAACACAATGGCTCCATATGAAGTTGCCACGTGTCCCCACCCTACTCAGCCACGTCACTTGCAATCTATTCGAATCCGCTGTCAGGTGCATGATGCATGGTGGCGCGCACTTGACGCGCAAGTATAGATTTCTGAAAAATCATTACTTCCACATGTCTTCTCTAATCTAGACCCTCTCTATATCTATGTGACGATTTCAACGGGCACTACAACTTTCCTTTTGGTTGTTTTGGCCGGGTTTGACTTTAATTTTTTAGCCCAACGGGGGTAAGAATTAATGATTCTATAAAAATCATAACTTACTCATTTGGATCCCGTTTTCGACAAACTTTTTTCTAAAGCTTATATCTCGAGGAGTACTACGAAACTCCTTTTTGCACTTTTAGTCAAAACTCAACCAATCTGTAAGTACCATTTCGACGTAATTAATTTTAACTATGCAGTTGATTTCTATTTTTATAAAATCCATAACTCTCTCCTTCGGAGTCAGATTTTTATGAATAGTATATTCTTGAGATCATGTTAACAAGTGTTATCCAAATATGTTAACTGAATCGGAAACTGTCACATCTTTTTGATTGCTAGTTTTTAGAGTCTAATGGACGATTTTTAGCAAATAAATGTAACAACATATATGATCTTATTATCTTAAAAGTCGAATATTACAATGCTTTCTATTACATTTATTTTCCTATTATTCCCTAATAGTGACTAGTGATGGAATTTCTCTGGGTTGTCATAATATATATATATATATATATATATATATATATATATATATATATATATAGGGAAATATGTGGCTGTTATGTACCTAATATTAGATATAGAACCATCAAAAACTACATTGTTTTAACAAAATACAATCAAATACATCTACCATCTTTCTTGCATCCTCTATTAGAGCTTATGTTAGGCTTTATATATATATATATATATATATATATATATATATATATATATATATATATATATATATATATATATATATATATTATGGAGTTTTATAAAAGAAACATACAAGTGTACATATGGTAGGTGTTGGGTAAGTTATTAAACCTATTAGATGTCTAATAAAAAAAACATTCGAAATACATAGATGTTGGAGATGAATCACGAGATCAAAAATAATATTAGTTAAAAAGCGATAAGAAGAAGCTAACAATGAAAGAAAATTATGTTTTTTTAGTCACAATGAAGTTAATTTTGATGGTTCTATACCTATTGTTACATACATGACAGCCACATATTCATTTTTTCTATATATATATATATATATATATATATATATATATATATATATATATATATATATATATATAGACACACACACACATTGTGCTTTCAATACAATGCTTTAATTATGGAAAAAATAACATAGAAAAGTAAAATCTTAAAATTTATGAATAAAATAATAGCATTGTACTTTTAAAATACATTTGTTTAATATGAAAAAAATAAAGTAAATTTAAAATGTTTACAGAAACAGAAGTGAAATTAAGATGCTATACTAGGAAAAAATGAAAGTACATTATCATTACTTGCATTTAGCTTAAGGTCGAAATAACTACAGGAAATAGCAACGTTAAAATATATGAATGAATAAATGAAATAGAAGTTTAAAATGACAATATTCAGATCAGAAAGAATAAAGCTAGAGTTACATTTATATGTCGGCTTGTATATTTACTTAAAATGCCAACATGTACAATTACAATGACTACAAGGGTTTGCAATCTGCGTACAAATGCCAAGAAAAGGTTATAAATTACACAATTTTTAGAAGTTGGCAGGCATTCAAATCGTTCCAACTTTGTGTATTTGAGCATTCTTGATGTTAAAAAACATATTCCATATTATGATTTTGGGAAAATGACACTATAATATATTTTGTCATTTGTCTGATTTGGTCACTAAAGTAATTTTCTTACGTATTAGACCACTAAACTCATATTTAACCTGTCAATTAAATCATTTTTGTCAAAATTAACAAGTTACAGGTCACAAAACTGACTTGACATTTAATAATTAATTTATGTTTATTATTTGGTAGCCACGTCATTAATCCACCGGTCTCCATCGATCCTTCTTGTTTACCCCATCTCCATCTCTCTTTTGCTTTCCCTAACTTCAAAATCTCATTTCCCATGATCTCTTCTCCGATTTCTCTCTGTGAACAAGTTCTTTGATAGCCTAAGCTCGAACAGTTTCTTACACTCGCCAAGTGTTCAAGGAATTTCCCCGGAGAGATTGTTTCTTTGAAGCTTCAGAACATTTAAGCCAGTTAGATTATCAATCTCTCATGGCATCCCACCGGAAAGCTTGGTCAACCTCGCTAATTTTGAAGGAATAAACCCGGAGAAACTGTTATTAGTCAAATCGAGCAACAACAACAAATCGGACCCCACAAGAGGCGAAATCGAACCCGAGAATCGATTGTGAGAAATATTCACAATTGTGAGATTCTTTAAGAGAGATTGTTTCAGGAAGAGGACCTTCGAAAGAATTATTATAAAGACTAAGAAACGAAAGCTCAAAAAGATACCTAAATGTATTTGAAAGTGATCCTGAAAGCTTGTTATCACACAACGGTAAAGTTTGAAGCTTTCTGTAGTAACCCAAACTCAATGGAACCTGACCCGATAAATCCTTTTGCCTCAACTGAAGAAAAACCAGATTCTTGAGCTTCCCAATTGTACCCAAAATCTGACCCGTGAAATGATTCCCAAAAAAATCAATTCATTTAACATCGAGCAATTCCTGAACTCAATTGAAATGTTTCCTGAAAGATGATTATTGTAAAGATATAATACACTTAGCTTCTCTAATTTCCCTATTTCAATAGGAATTTCACCAGTAATCATGTTCCCAAATAGATATAGATTCACCAAATTACTCAAGTGACTTGAAAGATCAAGATTCTGGAGCTCAGAAGCCAGAGTAGCTCCAGCGGGATTTCGCCGGTCAACCGGTTTCCATGAAAGTTCAAGTATTTCAAGGTGGAAAGGTTAGATAAATCAGGAATGAACCTGAGAGGGTGTTGTTTGCTAAATTCAAGATTTCGGGGGACTGAAGTTGTCCAATTCAAGAAGTAATTTGCTTCCATTAAATGACGTGGCTACCAAATAATAAACATAAATTAATTATTAAATGCCACATCAAATTTGTAACCTGTGACAAAAATTGCTTAATTGACAAGTCAAATACGAGTTTAGTGGTCTAATGCGCAAGAAAATTACTTTAGTGACCAAATCAGACAAATGACGAAACTTTAATGTGCTACAGTGTTATTTTCCCTATGATTTTTGTAAAAACAAAAAGTAGATTAGGACTTCAAATTCCTTCGAACCTCTTTTTTACACTAGATAAAACAAAATAGATTGTATTGTGTTTGGTTTGATCTAAATAAAATTACAAGTCAAGCTGTAAATATAACTTAACTTAAATCGCTATGAATGTTAAAAAAAAGACATGTTGAATATAATAAATTAATAATTAAAAAAATCTTGGTAGATGGATTAAACATATTTTCCAAAAGTAAACACTTGCTTGGGTTTCCAACAGACTCTTAAACAATTTGGGCTAAAGCTGGAATATAGACTGTAGATGGCTCATTAATCAATAAGGTCTCAACTTGAATCAGACCAGATCTATTGACCGAAGGGGCTCCTACTCCAAGAGGCCCTGGAACAACACTGCAAAGGGTAATACCGTAATTTTTGTGTTATATAAAACTAATACTATAAAATGTAACCAAGTTACCTTGATGCATTACCACTTTGATTCAGCTTTGCAGTAAACATCACCCTTGCTAGTGCGCACATTTAGAGTCGGTAAAATAGCCAATAAAAAATCTGAATATGATTAAATGACCATTTTACACTTACATAATAACACTCCAAAATACACATTTTTTAAATCAATTTTAACATCAGAGTTGTGAGAAAATATAGGAAGGGCTGTCACAGATGTCATTGCCCTGACCGGTCCCCATCTACCATCAGCCGCAGACTTGACTGGTAGTAGCGGATTTATAACAAAAATTAACTGGATCCCCTACATATAAAAAATTTAAAATTAAAGTTCTGAAATTAAAAAGTTTTTGTTTTATATACCAAAAGAGAACATCAAAATACCTGAATAAGGAGATACTACACATTTTATATAGAGAGGGACCGAACCAACTCTCAAATTGGCCCATTGTACATCACAGATTCGCTAATCCGTCACTCCTTACCACACCAGTTTTCCTTTGTCTATCTCTCCACTTGAATTATTTATAAGATTATATCATTATTATAGTAATAATATAGTTTGTATAACTATATCTTTGACACTAAGGTGCTGTTTGTTTTTTCGAAACAAAAATTCATATAGTCTGTGGACCACCTCTGTAGTAGAAGAGGCGAACCAAATGGCTGCAGCCTATAATAAGAAACATGTTTGTTTTTTAACAGCTGCAGTAAACTGAAATTTAAATAAGCTAATTTTACAAACTAAAAACTTTTTTCAACACCAAAATTTTAATAATTCTAGTATTGAAACATTGAAATAAAATTTATTGGATTAATCGAGTTTTCAAGAATTTGATTAATTTCATAAATAGGCAGAAGAATTTCTTATCCATAGAAAAATTACTTAAAACATTTGATTACATAAACAATGTATGATAGGAACTCCTAAACCTTTCAAAAAATCATCATTCTCATACAAATTTATTTGCTTTTCATCTCCAACCACACAACAATGGAATCTTTCAAAGCTAAAACCTTTACTCCTATTCTTCTTGTTCTTGTTCTTTTTTCATGTGTTATTTGTTCATCTTCTCAACAACACATCAAAGAAGACATGCTCAATGTGAAAACTAACAAGTGAAAGATATATAACGGCTAGTGTTTCATATTGTTATCAAAGAGAAGTATAAATACAATGAAAAGGAAAGACATAATATATATATATATATATAATAGCTAATTAGGGTTTCCTAGCTAAAAGGACCAATCATAAAACCCAATACAAGATAAAGCCCAAAATCTTATTAGGTTAACATCCCCCCTCAAACTCACAATACAAAAACAATACGCATTGAGCGTATTTCAGACAAAAAATGGAATCGAGGAGTACTCAACGACTTCGTAAGAATATCAGCAATTTGTAAAGAGGAAGGAGCATAAGGAAGGGAGATAGTGCCCTTCTGAAGATGATGACGTGTGAAATGATAGTCAATCTCAATTTGCTTTGTGCGCTCATGAAACACTGAATTCTTGGCAATCATTATCATACTCTTGTTGTCACAATACAAAGGGGTAGGCTGAGAGATGTGAACGCCCATATCTGCAAGACGCCATATCAACCAAACAATCTCACAAGTGGCGATAGCCATGTCTCGATACTTAGATTTTGTAGAAGATCGAGAAACAACATGTTGTTTCTTGTTTTTCCATGATATCATTGAATCTACAAGAAAAACACAATACCCAGTAGTGGACTTACGATCATAAATATCATTATCCCAATTTGCATCATTATAGGCACGCAACGCAAGAGAGGATGTAGATGGAAACATAAGAGTGTGGAACTGAGTACCACGTAAATATCTCAAAATACGGAGAATAGCTCCCAATGAACAGTATTAGGGGTAGTGACAAATTGGCTAAGCACATGAGCTGCAAGAGCAATATCCGGTCTAGTGACAGTCAGACAAACCAAACTCCCAACAATGGTATGATAAATGTCTGGATCAAATAATGGGACACTATCAGTTGGAGAGTAATTTACATTACTCTCTATAGGCGTATCAACTGTTCGATTATCCGTGAGTCACGCACGTTCAAACAAATCTGAAATATACTTCGTTTGAGATAAAAGATAAACATTTGGAGATTGAGCAACTTCAATCCCCAAGAAATAACGTAGCAAACCCAAGTCTTTCATAGCAAAATGGTGAGACCAATCACGTTTTAAAGACTCTATACCATCATGATCATCACCAATAATAATCATGTCATCGATATATAGGGAAAGAATAATCCGACTTGCATTCATACATCGAATAAATAAAGCCGAGTCATGGTTACTTGGTTGAAAACCAAGCGAATTAATCACCGTAGAAAATTTCTCAAACCAAGCACAAGGAACTTGTTTGAGGCCATATAGTGCATTTCGAAGTCGAAAAACTTCACCCGGTTGGTGAGCAATACCAGGTGGAGGAGACATTTATAATTCCTCATGAAGATCACCATTCAAGAAATCATTATTGACATCCATATGATAAATCTTCCATTGGCGAATGGAAGAAACTTCAATCAAGGTGCGAACGGTAGTCATTTTTGCAACATGAGCAAACGTCTCCTCATAATCCATACCATACTTTGCACGTAGCCTTTTGCAACAAGTCTGGCTTTATAACGCTCAACGGATCCATCAGGCTTTGTTTTGATTTTATATACCCAACGACAACCAATCATCTGTTTTCTGGGTGGAAGTAGAACCAGATCTCATGTATGAGTCTAATAAAGACCTGCAAGTTCCTCAACCATAGCGGTCTGCCAATGAGGATCAGAAATGACCTCTTTGTAGGATGTTGGCTCAGAGAGACGATGTACATTAGCAATAAAAGAGGCAAACACCAGTGAGTAAGAGGAATAGACAAATTCAGGAAGCTTTGTGGACTTCTTATTATGATAAGGCCTCGATGGAGGGGGGTCTTGATGATCCGCAGGCAGAGGATCAGCGGTATGTGGTGGATCAGCAGCAGATGGTGGATTAGTAACAAGTGGTAGATCAGTGACATGTGGTGGATCATCAATGTCAATGCTAAACGGATCAATAGTATGAAGCTCCTTTTCGGTTGCATCATGTGACTGAACATGAATGCTATATAATGGAATATGCTCCAAAAAAAGTGACATTGCGAGAGACATACAATTTTTGATTTGAAGGATCATAACGCCGATAACCTTGTTGACCAATACTATATCCCAGAAAAACACAAAGAGCTGATTTTGAAGACAACTTATCTCTCTCTACATGAGGCTTCAAGACAAAACATGTACACCCAAACACTCGTAACGAAGAATAATCTGGAAGTTGTCTAAACAACATTTCATAAGGAGACTTCCCCGACGTGTATGCAGTAGGAATGAGATTAATAAGATAAGTGGCAGTACCGTGAACAGTACTTGATGAACAGTACCCTCAAAACTGACAAAACGAACAAATCAAATCAAGCCGAATACAGAAACGAGCAAGAAAACCATACCCAAAATTGCAAACAGTGCCAATGAAAAGTACCGTGAACAGTACTCGATGAACAGTACCGTGAACAGTACTCGATGAGCAGTGTGTAAACAATATTCGATGAACAGTACGATGAAAAATACTTGGTGGACAGTAATCGATGCATAATACTCGGTGAATAGTGCCGATCAACAGTAACTTGCCCCCAAAACGAAAGTACAGATGATCAACCGAGCTTTGATACCATGAAAAGTAACAAGTGAAAGACATATAACGGCTAGGGTTTCGTATTATTATCAAAGAGAAGTACAAATACAATGAAAGGGAAAGACATAATAATATAGACTAACTAATTAGGGTTTCCTAGCTAAAAGGCCCAATCATAAAACCCAATACAAGATAAAGCCCAAAATCTCAATAGGCTAACACAATGATCATCACCAAGTTGTTCTGTCGATCAGTCCTTGATAAGCATTACACATAGTTATTCATGGGGTTCTCCTATGGGGTTCCATGGGTTCCTTGATTTCTGTTGGAATCAAGTAATTGAAAAAAAGGCTCAAAATCATGTTATGTATACATGCTTTCAGCAACAATTGCATAATAAATATAAACAAAAAACGATTTCATAACAATTGCCATTTCAACAATTGCATAACAAAAACGATTTCTGCAAAAATTTGATAGAAACGACTTGAGCAAACATAAATAACAAATTAGAAGCACAAATTCGATTATTGCAACAGCTACAATAGAAATCAGAAAAAAAAAACCCCTACCTTTTCAATACAACCTAGTTAGCCTTTAGCATTGCTACCGAGACTTGTTACTCTTTGTTGAATACAAGATTATACACGAAATTCACATACATACCCAACCGCAATTTTAACAAATAGAAAAAAAACATAGCAATCGATTTCATCTTCTGATTATCCACATCCCACCAAAACACAAATCAAATGATAGTTCATGAACAATCAATTTTAGGAAAAGATTAATCAGAATCTAGCAATCAACATTTATGTGGGTGTATGATAGTTCATGAACAATCAATTTCAGGAAAAGAAACATTGATTTCAACAAAGATTAATAAGAAAAATTGATTTTAGGAGGATACAATCGATTTTAAAAGCTGTTGATTTCAGGAAAGGAAACAGAACTGTTCAAGAGGATGGCAACGACTGAGAAGGCGGGGCTGGCCGATGACAGTGATGTGCCGATATGAGGCAACAAATCGAAGGTTGAATGGAGAAGGAAGGTGCAACAGATTCGATGGGTGGAAACAAGAAAGCGGCGTTTTATTATTATTATTATTATTATTATTATTATTATTATTATTATTATTAGGTTTTAGGCTATGAGTGGTTTAAAGAGCTAAAGCAAGTGATGCATGGCGCAGAACACACGCTGAGGTTTTTTAGGCTAAAGAGTTTTAAAAAACAATCTGCTGCAGGATGGAAAGTGTTGCCAGTGTGCTGCGTCGTGCAACAATAAGTGTTCAAAAGATGTTTTTTTTTTTTTTTCAAAAAACAAACAACGCCTAAAAGATAAACAAACCCATAACCAAAGATCCATCGAAGTGTGTTACTTTTATTTTTCTTATAAAAAATGAAAAATTTACTAAAAACATTACTACTAATTCATGAGCCCTACTTATGCCTACTCTGTAAATAGGGTGTGTATTAGTAATTTGTTTCATAATCTGAAAGATTAACAAGATCATATGGGAGCAAAGCAAGATTAACATCGACTATCTTATAAACAACATCGAAATTTGAATTAGAAAATATAACCTTAGTTGTCAATTTGAAGTCGCCTTGCTTCGATACTCCATTATGTATCTAACATATTAATCACAGGACTCACAGATGCGATGATCGTCACCTGAAAAGGAATAAAAAATATTTAAAACTTAAAAAAATAAATACAACAGTAGCTATGTAAAACATCGTGCCACTCATGTGTAGAAACTCAAAAGTTAGACCATGTATGTTCTTCTCCACAAAAGGCTTGCCAAGTATACCCATCAAATCATTAACCTTCAATGCTATGTTTTCTCAAATAAAAAAAAAAAAATACAACATGAATAAAAGATTAGTTTCTTATAACCTTATTAATTTCCATATTCATTAACACACAATAATGAAATTTTTAAAAAAATCCAAAAAGTTATCCATATCCACACAATTTCATCATAACTTACTATTTCCTATTTCGTATATAAATCCATTAAATAAATTGAAATGTATTTTTTAATAGGTTTACATGGGAAATATCGTCTTTCAATGAAAAATTAAGAATGAAATTCAGTTCTTACCGGACACGCCTAAGAACGATAAAATATCTCAAAAATGACTTTAAAGGAATCTCCCGTAATTCAATTCCATTGATACACCACGCAATGGAATTTAAGATTCCAATTCCTTCTTATTCCATAAACCAAACACACCAAGGATGTCTCTGAACAGCAGTTGATCTTATAAAATACCTCTGAATTGAATAATTACCTCTTAAAAAATCAGACATCAACCCACATCCGAATTAAAAAAAGACGCTTGTGCCCAAGAAAAAACCACGCCTCTTTTCCTTTCTTTATCGTAAGCGCCTCCAATTCCTTTTGTTCTCATCAGACATCGGCGCCACTTCTTTCTTCCACCCCTCCTCCTCCATCTTCGATCTCGTCTGCCATCGCCGCTTTCCCTGTGTCGCCTTCGCTTTGGGCTTCGACAGCTCCACCTCCGGTATCTTCTGCAGGTAATGGTTTCTCTTAAATTCGAGTTTAATGCTTGAAAATCGAGTATGATAGTTGCTTCCCCTGAAAATCGAGCACAGAGCTTTATTTGTTTTCTTTTTGTTAAATCCAGATGCTATTTGAAAATCGAGTTTATAAAGATTTTTTTTTTCTGAAAATCGAGCACATAGCACAGAGCTTCGTTTGTTTTCTTTCTCTTTTTTCTAGTCATTAATGCAGGTTTATGTTTACATGTATACATTGAAAAGATGAAGGTACATGAGTTCACTCATTGAAGCTCTTATGCACACCAACTGTTTGTGAAAAATCCTGTGAGGTTCATCAATGTATGTTCTGTGAAAATCCCAGACAGAAAATGCCCTCATCTTTGACCTCCAATGGTCTTACAACAAAAAACCAAGTCCATAAATCACAAGCATTATCATTGGCACACATATGGAATAGACCATTTGGTGAAGAATAAAAAGATGACAACATCAGTTGACTTTGAGATTGTACACCTTCAAAGGACACACTTTTACATAATGTCTTTTTAATCAAATCATAAATGCCCATCGATAATTTTGATGTGTATGAAATAAATCTTTGGTTCAGAAATTCAGACATTTGGGTTAAAGACACATGAGATTGGTGGTGGTGTTTTTTTTCCATGGATTGAAAGAAATGAATTTGTAAAATTTTATGTTTAATTTGGCTATATTGTAATTGAAAGAAATGAATTTGAAAGAAATTATGTTTAATTTGGTTATAGCACAAAACAAAACTATATAAGGGTAAAATAGTCATTTTTATCATTAGATAATAATTCAGATGTTCCAACCAAACAGCATGTTAAAAATTCAGATCTTAAAAGTTCAGACCCTCTTAGAAATTCAGACCTCTTAAAAGTTCAGATCTTAAAAATTAATATCCTGCCAAACAGCCCCTAAGGCCTAAAACACAGATGAATGAAACATAAAAACAATCGTATGACTTTTCAAAAGCATCTGCTTGTTGGGTTTTTTTTTTTTTTTCTTCTTCTTCTGAAAAACACAATGCCTTGTGAAACTGAATTCAATTTCGATAAAGGGAGTTGAATATAATGGTTCATGTTTCCATAATTTGTCCAAGAAACTGCTCATTCTATTATAAACTAGTTGTGAAACTCGTATATTATACAGGTTGATTAAAACAAAATGTTAAATAGAAACGATTAAATGAAAAGTTTATTTGAATTTAAAATTTGAAATAAATAAAAATTATGAGAAAAAAAAACATTCAAAAAATAAATAAATTAAAATTATTGTTTAGTTATCAGACCCATATACTAAATAGGTTAATTATAACAAAATGTTAAACACAAAGGTTTAAACTGTAAATTTATTTGAAATTGAAATTGAAATTTAAAATTTAAAATTTGAAATTAATATCATTATGGTAAGTTTAATTTATGGAAACTAATTAATAATATATTAGAAATGGAAAATGAAATAAATGACAAGTGGAAAATAAATATATCTCTAAATTATGACAAAATGACATGTCGCAAATTGAATGAGAGAATGACATGTGGCAAAATCATTCTTATTTATTAGGGTAGATATGTGAGTTGGCATTTTTTTTTAAAGAATTGTTGTTATAAATTCCCAAAAAACTTATCTTCTTTAGGGAATGCCACTGCACTACTTCTGTATTTTACCTACACTCTTACATAATTATTATGCTTCCGAAAAATGAATAAAAACCTCAAACAATTGATTATATATATATATATATATATATATATATATATATATATATATATATATATATATATATATATATATCCAGTTATTAATGTCAGAATAGATGCTGATAAGAGTCGATCCCATGTAGAGTTGCAAGGTATGCTAAAACCCACAAACAATTTTATTGATATTAAATAAGTAATAAACCATCAGAAATGACAGCTGGCATACACGAAATTAAGTCATGTGACCGGTGTACATGTACATAGAATAGTATTATAAGTAACTTCACTGAGCATATGCTCAAGATTAACAAATATAGTTACAGACACATCGCTTAACCTTATCCCTTATCTCACATTTTCCGGTTACATTCCTATCACCAGGTAAATCTATGCAGTCCTGATTACATGTAAAATCATCCTGACAAGGATATTTCGTGTCTACTTCTTGACATTTCCTTGGTTCTCTCCCTGCTTCTGTCCAAGTCATCAAAGTCTCATCTGCAACAAAACAATCCATCACCAGTCAACCATACAGATCTACATTTATTCATTCTCTCAAAATCACATTAATTCTTCATTCTCATCTTAATGTAAACATCACTTGTACTTATCCTTTGTATTCATGATAATTGTATATAATGAATAAAGTGTCCTCACCCAGAAAACATACATGTACAGGTGATGAATATTGTTTCTATAATATATATCCACTTTGAAAATCCAAAACCATCATTAATCATGTACTTTCCATAATTATTACTAAAAACAAAACTTAAAGAATCAACATGTATGTGAAAAATCTTCATATATGAACATGTAACAAAAAGAATATAAAAAGCAATAACATTACACGAGCAAAAAGCATAAAATAGGAATTAGGAATAAAGTAAAATGTCTGTAACAAAAAGGACAAGGAGCAACATGAACACAAATAAACTTTTTCTCATTTTGATATCTCATCACAAGAAACAATTTATATATATGTAAAGAAACACACCCCGACCCCCTTATATAGGAGACTCATTACGTTCCCTATTGTTATGTATAGATAAACACCACTTATGGATCATTAATTATTGGCAATTTAAGCACGTTTTCAAATTAGTTGTTTAAAAAATTCAATTGATGGACATATAATCCACAAATTAAAAATTCCATTCAAATGTAACCTCGCTTAACCTATATTCAAAGCTCAAACAATTATAAATTTTATAAATTTAACAAAATCACATAAGACTCACTTCACAGTTTAGAATCATAATTAATTATTTACAAACACGTATTTACATAATCTCAAATCACATTTAAGAGCATAACTTTTCCAAATAATCATATGCATTTATATAAAGATATAAAATATTACATAATGTTAAGTGATAAGAATTAGGGGCTTCTAAAGTTACCAAACACAAGTTAGGTTAAAACCTAACTGCATTCGACAAATAACCAATTATTTACATTTACTTAATCAAATATAATACGAACTTATTGACTACAGTAGAGAAAGATAATGAACAACATGAACCAAACTTATGTTTGGTTGGAGATTAAATTGTATCATTGTTTCTTTTTTTTTTTCTTCTACGTAAGCGTTGAAAGCTAAGAGAGCCAACAAAATGGGTTATATTTACTTTCCAGCTTCATTTACTCCTTAGCCCAAAGTGCACCCAACAAGCGAAATCTTTTAGAGCCTTACCCAAATTTCATTGTGGGCCTTTCTTCAATGGCAGAGGCAACAAGGGTATATACTCGATGCCCCTTAAATGTCCATAAATCTCTTGACATAAATCAACCCATTATATAATTCAAAACAAACTAGAAAATGCCTCCATTATACTAAGGAAAGAGGGAGTCATTTTCCTCTCAACCCACTCTTAGGGAGGAAGGAGTCGTTCCCTCCCAACCCACTGAACCTACTGTCAAATCAGTTTTGTCTCTCTTTTTTCTTCATCTTTCCCAACCCACAACATAGGAAAATCATATATTTCTCAACTCACTCAATTAAAAAAAAATACAAAACTAAGGTACAAGTCTTAAAACACATGGTAGAGGAGAAAATGAGAAAGAGAAAGTAGAGAGAGGATGAAGCGGGTTTCTTGGGAGTGATATCTTGGGAGTACCATTGGTAACTCTATTGCTAATTAAGATTTTACCTTGATTGTTTTGTATTTTTTTTAATTGAATGAGTTGAGTCAGTTGAAAAAGATAGGGTTTCTGTGTGTTGTTGGTTGAGAAAGATGAAGAAAAATGAAATAGAAAAACTAATGTGACAGTGGGTTGTGGGTTGGAACGAAATGACTCCCTCCTCCTTTACAACAAGTTTTCTCTCTCCTCTCATTTCTATCTTTCCCAACCTACAACAAACAAAAACTATATCTTTTCCAACCCACTTGCCATATAATTTTTTTATTTAATTAAACTAGAAAATATAAAATAAAATAAAACTTAACATTTTTTATTTAAAAATAAAATTTTGCTAATTTAAAACAAAAAAATCTTAAACATTATTAAAAAATAACATTTAATTAAAGAATCACACTACAATTAAAAGAATAACACGATAATTAAGTAAACACACTTTAAATGACAAAATAATTAAAATCCTAAAACGACAATTAAAATAAACTAGTTATCCAAAGTTGAAATGTAGATATTTTGAATACGATCAGTAAGATCGGATCGAAGTTGGTGGTGGTTTCAGCATTGCGTAATTCATATAGTATCCATGGGTCATAAACTTCATCATTTGGGGGGGAGGGGAGGGGGGGGGGGGGGGGGGGGGGGGGTTCGGCTGATGTATATGAGATATCGCAACATCCCAATCTTTCATTATCATATTGTTTAGGATAATACAAGCATATATTATATTTCTTATTTTCTTCACTGTCATGGACCATACGTGCATTTTTAATATGTCCCGACATCCTTTAAGGACCCCAAAAGCATATTCTACGTCCTTTCTTGTTGATTCTTATGCCTTTAACTGTACTTTTTGTCCGTTACAGGATGTGGATATGCCTTCACAAATACAACCTATGTTGGTTATATTCTGATGGAGCTCTTATGGACACATAAATTGGATCTAAACCATTATACCCACAAAATACCATGCCTATCTACATATGTGTTTTCTTGTGATTTTGACCGAAAATCCAAGATTATTTATCTAAATCTATCTACATGTGCATTTTTCTTGTGATTTTGACCAAAAATACAAATTATTTATCAAAATCTAAAGTCTGAACATATTTGATTCGCTTTTCATGGAGGTTGTGTTCCTTGCTGGTAGATTATGTGGCACTACTTGGCAAGTGCGGGACCCGGAACCGTTGCATAGGTTCCTAGATTCTTGGGAACAGTTATTGCCTCACTCTGCTCTTCAAAGTTCAAACCATACTTGGTAACATTGGCATGCACAAATTAGCATTTGATGTTGATTCGTAGGATCCACATCGCAAAACCATTCCTATACACTCGTGGGTCCACCCATGGATGCCACTGTTGGGACAGAAGCTCGAGACATTGTATTATATCATTATGAAATCGTGTAGAAGGTGTTCTGCAAGCATGACATTCGAGTGACATGTCAGCTTACTATATTTTATCACCATGGAAGACGATTTTTAATCCAAGAAGCTAGGAACAGATAATAGTTCGATATATCATTCCAAAATTGTTGGCTGTGATGCATAAATTCCATGTCAACCTAGCAAATCATAAGTTTGACCACTGGGTGAGGACTTGGGCTTCTGTGATTCCGATTCATCACATGCTTCATATAATGGATGTGTTTTATAACAAATGGTTAGAGGTTTTGTAGTAATGGTTATGTTTAAAGCCCAATTTTCAAGAAGTGATAAATTGGTATTTGAGTTGGAAGGAGTTGATTCCACCTGAGATTTTATCCAATAAGCATGTGAGATATCGGCTCAATATGGGTCTGAATACAGTGAACCAAGCGGACGAAGGGATAGAGGTGATTATGCCATGGTTAAGGGGGTTTAAGGCTCAGAAGGCGACTGCACAGGTGTCAAAAGGATGTGTGACAAAGAAGATGGGTGGTTGTTGAGGTTCATGCACAACAAAATAATTTGATGTTTAAACCTGAAATGGGGAAAATGAAAGATAGACACCAGGTTTATGGATTTGAGAATGTTAGTATGATTATAGACTCTTTGAATCAGAAGGTGTTTGCTCAGATTGAAGATAGGTGGTCTATAGTAACACTTGAGCAATTGGTAAAGTTGGAGAAGATTTCTGTTTTGAGAAGACGTTAAGTTTTAAATATTTTGGATTTTGGAGTTGAGTTATAATTTATGTGCAGCAGTTTGTTGTTTAGTAATGTTAGCATGTGACTTGATGTTTTGGTAATTCGACTCAAAATGAAGTGAAGAAAACCTAAATGGCAATCTAGAAGGGATAAGTGTTTGGAGATTTCCTGATTTACTTGTATATGGGCGAAACCCTATATAATTGCTAGGGTTAATGGTTATAAGTATTTGTAGTTAGGGATTCAATTGTAATCTCTTTTGAAACATTTTGGTAATAGAAAAGTTATATGGTTTCTACCCATGAATGTAGGCCATATCGACTGAACCATGTTAACTCCTTGTATCGCTTTATTTTTGCTTTCCCGAAGTATTAAAGGTGTTGGTTATTTTGTGTTATATATTACTTGATGAAACTTATAACAATGAAAAAAAACATATATTTTGTATCAAGTATTATATATAAAAAAAACAAATATACTTAAGGTCAAAGTTAAACAAAAAAGACTCCAAAAATCAAAAAATACAATAAATATAGGACCACTGGAGTACAAAACATAATATTAAAAGAGATCTCATTGAAAACTTTACATGTTTCCTATATTAAACCGTACAAAACATATTATTACAAGAAATCTCATTGAGATCTTTAAATATGTCCACTTACGAAAGCAACTCTAATTTTTTTAATACCTCATTAATATTTGTTATTATCATGATTTATATTTAACTATTTTATAATGGTAAAAGAGAAAATGGTAAAAAGAACGACTATATAATTTTTCATTTTCGTGAAACAAACCATCCCTAGTTATTTTAATAAAGTGGACACTCATTTTTATTTCTAATATTGCTAAAAATGTCCGCTTCAAGGTTACCGACCAAGGGTGGTGGACCTAATGGCTATGAGGTATGGAGAGAGGGAGTTATGCAAGGTGGATGATGACATAGACTGCAGGGAAGTGAAATTTCATTGAGGGCCTCTTTATATATATATATATATATATATATATATATATATATATATATATATATATATATATATATATATATATATATATATATATATAATCTAACAAATTTTAAATCTATTATCTTGAATCCTATTATATTATCTTATGTTAACTCTGTTATCTTGAATCCTGGTATATAATCTTTATTCCAATGATGCATATTCAACTTATTTATTAATTTATCTATTCTGTAAAATATTTATAAATCTTATATCAAAGAGCATTTTCTTTATCAAAAGTGTCGTTATCATTTTGATTGTGGTTCTTGCATCAAGTTCAACAATTTTTTTACCATTTCGTTGAAACATATTTTATTTAGACAAACACTTGATCCAAATAATACATTCATATAAATTGATGAAAAACACTACAAAAACTTTTCTCTATCTTTCTTGAGTTTGTTATTTGAAACTTTTTAAATGTTTATAATATTTGATTTTATTTGTAAACTACTTTACATTATGTACAGATATATCTAAACAACAAGATGAAGGGGCTTACTATCTTGGTGAATAGCTGGATCTTCAATGTGTATCATTGGTTCAATCCATAGCACCCACAAGCTTGGTCGTTTATATTCTTATGTTTGTGATTGTAGTGACATTGAGTTATGGAATTGTCCTTAGTTACCGGACAAAGACATAGTATCTAGTTATTTTCAGTTTAAGTCAAATCTTATTAGAAAATATCATTTTATTAATAATTAATGTTACTCATTCTAATTTAAAATTTTCTCTCAATCAACCCGTATAGGAAATCACTTACTACGTATTATTTATGCTAATTTTTAAGTCTTAAACTATGTATTACACAAGTTTTAATATTGTGTGTATGTGTGTGTGTCTATATATATATATATATATATATATATATATATATATATATATATATATATATATATATATATATAT
Source organism: Lactuca sativa (assembly GCF_002870075.4). Taxonomy (NCBI): domain Eukaryota; kingdom Viridiplantae; phylum Streptophyta; class Magnoliopsida; order Asterales; family Asteraceae; genus Lactuca; species Lactuca sativa. Next base: position 41,087,626 of record NC_056631.2, on the reverse strand, counting down.
ATATATTAAAATTTAGTTTCTTAAAACTTTATTAATTTCCATATTCATTAATGCACAATAATACAATTTAAAAAAAAAAATCCAAAAAGTTGTCCATACCCACACAATTTCATCATAACTTACTATTTCCTGTTTCGTTTATAAATCTAGTAAATAAATTGAAATGTAGTTTTAATAGGTTTACAAGGGCAATATCGTCTTTCAATGAAACATTAAGAATGAAATTCAGTTCTTACCAGACACCTCTAGGAACGATAAAATATCTCAAAAATGGATTTAAAGGAATCTCCCGTAATTTAATTCCATTGACACACCATGGAATGGAATTTGAGATTCCAATTCGTTCGAATTCCATAAGCCAAACACACCAAGGATGTCTCTGAACAACAATTGAAGGGAAAACAGAAAAGAAACAAGGCCTAACACAGAGATGAATGAAATACAAAAACAATCGTATGACATTTCAAACACTTTTTTTTTTTCTGAAAAACACAATACCTTGCGAAATTGAATTCAATTTCGATAAAGGGGGTTGAATATAATGGTTCATGTTTCCAAAATTTCTCCAAAAAACTGCTCATTCTTTTAAAAAATATGTGAGTTGGCGTTTTGACCAAAAAACCAAGATTATTTATCTAAACCTAAAGCCTGTACATATATATTTAGCAGATCTGTACACAGTAAACTTTAACAAAATTATTATCCTTCCGGAAAATGAATAAAAATCTCAAACAATTGATTATATCCAGTTTTTAATGTCAGAATATATGGTGATAAGAGTCTAAACATGGGCAGTTGCATGGTATGCTACAACCCACAAACGTTTTATTGATATTAAATACACCATCAGAAATGACAGCTGGCATACACAAAAATTAAGTCATGTGACTGGTGTACATCGTACATAGTACTTATTTATTATAAGTAACTTCATTGAGCATATGCATGCTCAAGATGCACAAGTGTTACAGACACATCGATTAACCTTATCCCTTATCTGACATTTTCCAGTACTCTTATGATTATTTTCCGGTAAATCTATGCAGTCTTGCAAACATAGATAATCAGTCTCACAAGTTTATCTCGTGAATACATATTCACAAAACCTTGGATCTCTCCCTGCTGCTTCTGTCCAAGTCATCAAAGTCTCATCTGCAACAAAACAATCCATCACCAGTCAACCATACAGATTTACATTTATGTATTCTCTCAAAATCACATTAATTCATCATTCTCACCTTAATGTACAGGTGATTAATTTTGTTTCTATAGTATCCACTTTGAAAATCCAAAACCATCATTAATCATGTACTTTCCATAATTATTGTTAAAAACAAAACTTAAAGAATCAACATGTATGCGGAAAACCTTCATATCTGAACACGTAACAAAAAAAATATAAAAAGCAATAACATTACATAAGCAAAAAGTGTAAAATAGGAATAAAGTAAAATGTCTGAAGCAAAGAGGGCAAGGAACAACATGAACACAACTAAACTTTTTCCCATTTTGATATCTTATCACAAGAAACAATTTATATATATACGTAAAGAAACCCCGACCCCCTTATATAGGAGATTCATTGCCTTACCAATTGTTAAGTATAGATAAACACCATCTATGGATCATTAATTTTTGGCAATTTAGGCATGTTTTCAAATTAGTTGTTTAAAAAATTCAATTTATGGACATGTACTCCACAAATTAAAAATTCCATTCAAATGTAACTCATGACCTATATTCAAAGTTCAAACAATTATAAATTTTCTGAAATTTAACAAAATCACAAACAAAACTGACTTCATGGTTTAGAATCATAATTAATTATTTACAAACACGTATTACATTATCTCAAATCAAATTTAAGAACATAAGTTTTACAAGCGTTCATAAATATATTTATATAACGATATAAAGCATTAATTACATAATGTTAAGAAATAAAAATTAATTATGGGCTTTTAGACTTACCAAATAAAAGTTAGGCTAAAACCGAACTGCATTTGACAAATAACCAATTAATTACAATTACTTAATCAAATGTAATACAAACTTATGGACTGCAATAGAGAGAGAGAGAGAGAGAAGGAACAACATGAATCGAACTTATGTTTGGTTGTAGATTAAAGTGTATCATTGTTTCTTTTTTTTCTTTTACGTGAGCGTTGAAGGTTGAGAGAGCCAACAAAATGGGCTATATTTATTTTAGAGCCTTACCCAAAACTTAAAGAATCGACATGTATAAGAAAAATATTGATATCTCAACATGCAACAAAAAGAATATAAAAGCAATAACATTACATAAACAAAAAGGGTAAAGAAGGAATAAAGTAAAATACCTGCAGCAAATAAAGCAAGGACGAACATGAACACAAATAATTTTTTTCCCATTATGATATATTATCACATGAAACAATACATGTAAAGAAATCACACCTCCTTATATAGGAGACTCATTGAGTCTCCTCTTGTTATGTATAGGTAAACATCTAACTATTAGCAATTTATTCACGTTTTCAAATTAGGTTTTTGAAAAGTCCAATTGATGCACATGTAATCCATAAAAAAAAAAAAATTCTAATCGAACATCACTTAACCTATATTCAAAGTTAGAACAATTATATAATTTCAAAATTTTAACAGAATCATATAAAATTGACTTTAAAGTTTATAATCATAATTAATTACTTAAAAACACATATTACATTATCACAAATGAAATTAAGATCATAATTTTACAAACAATTATATGTATTTATATAAAGACATAAAGCATTACAAAATGTTAAGTAATAAAAACCAATGCTTTTAAAATTAACAAAAAAAAGTAGGTTAAAACCTAACTCCATTTGACAAATAACTAACTAATTACAATTACTTAATCAAATATAATACGTATCACAAAAATGTCAAATTAATATAAGTATTTCAAAAGTATCAAATAAGAATTAGGTTAAAGTTTGAATGTACTTGAGTTAGAAGGGATTGGAGTTCTAGAACGCGATTGAGAGACGAAAGAGAGGTGGATCGAAGTAGAGAGAGACTTTGAGGGTCATGACAATCAATCAAATCATAGCATACATATCTAATACTCTCTAAGACTGTTAAAGTCATCAATTAATATTTACCTAATCCTAGGATATGGGCAATCTCTAATCCTAACAATTTAATGGTCATAAACTAGTTAAGATTCAAGTTAATGTAATTAGATTGGTCCTCTCAACTACATGTAACTTAGAAATAGGCAATAAAAATCATAACTTTAACATGAAAGGTAAAACGATCAATCGAACACAAGTATTAACCAAACTCACATAATAACTAACGAAATCAAAACATACTCAATTAGGGTTCATCAAGATCTAGTGAAAGTAAAAGTTTTTACACCATATTCAGTAAACTAAAGAAGAAAAACATCACCAAAAGATTGGTAGACATGATTATCAAGAAAACCAAAGTGAAATCTCAATACAATAATGCTTGAATCTCCAATCCTTGCTCCAATTGAATATATAGCTTCAAAATCGACCCTTGGAGGGTTTCTGGACTTCAAAATGAAGTAAAGGTCACACCTATAGCCCCCCAAAGGCTGCACACCGATTAGGTATGGAAATATCGTGTTTTTATAGATTTTTCGGCACCACGACATGGTAAACAACTTGTCGCTCCATGGGAGATGGAATCTTCCTATCTATGGAATTTTTTGTTTTGCCACGCTGTGGAAATGACTTTGTCATGGCGTGGGAACTGGGAATCAGATTTTCATAAATATGAAATTCATCAAGAATTTTGTCTATTTTTCAAAATATCTTGAAACTCGTCAATCGGAGTTATGAGTCATGATATATAGTCAAAGTATTGACGAGCGGTCAAGCTACCAACAACGTCCTTTTGTGTCTTTTATGTCTTTTTGAGCTCCGTTTGCTTCATTTTGCATGCCAACTTCCATTTTAGCTGTAATTTAACATTTCAAACATATTAAGTATCATATCTCTAAAAAAGTAAAAATATATCATTTTATAGCTCAAATGTATTTACATAATGCATAAATATATGTATAAAGATAACAATATCACCCTTCCGGGAAAATGATTTGTCCCAGTTTGGATGGTCGTAACAGAACCTTCGGGAGAAGTGATCAGTCCCATTTTGGATGTTAATGACCGACCCTTTAGGAAAAGTGATCAATCCTAATTTGGATGGTCATGATAGATCCTTCGGGAGAAACAGTCTGCTAGTATAGGGTTGGTACCAACAATATGTGTTAGGAAATACATACACATTATGTGATACTATGTAATTAATCTATGGTTTATTAATTGAAGTTATTATGTGAAATGTATATGATCTGTATAATGGGTGAGTGTTATAATTACTCACTAAACTTTAGACTTGCAGTTGTTACTTTATGTTTTTAGTTGTAGGTTCTTTAAGTTTGAAGGGCAAGGAGCCAACATGATTGAAGATATTTGGACATTTTCAGAGAGGCATGTCACCCAATTTATCCATTCTATGCTACAATATGGTTTTCGAACAAGACTTAGCTTCCGTATTTTTACTAAGATTATGTTGATGTAACGTCAGAAAATGATTTTATAACTTATTAATGTTTATGACTAAAATCTTTTGTGAAAACCTATACTCTTATTTTTAAAAATTTATGGTTGATTTTTGAGTTGTTACAAAAGACTCTTATATAAAGACAAAGAAGACTCTTATATAAAGACAAACGAACTCGAAGAACGAAGACCCTGACAAACTCGTCCATTTTCTAACCGAATCCTTTTTTTTTTATCTTGGATCGGATGAAATTATTTTTGATTTATCAGATTTGAACAACTTATCCAACTTTTATAGGACTTCAAACCTAATTGTTTATACTACTTACAAGAAATTAAATATCCTTTTATATTCTTCCTACGTATTCTCTATATGAAATGATAACAAATATTTAAAATAGCGTGAATTTTATAAAAATATGACACTAACAATGTTTTACATGGATATGAAAATAAATATGATAAAATATAAAAGGAAATTTAATTTCTCATTATTTACCATTGTTAAAATTTATGATATTTGAATATTATTCTAACTTTATGATTTAACATGTTAAATATACAATTTCTTTTTAAAATTTAGCTATTTGTTATGTTAATGAGAGAAAAAGAAAGGGATAATGGCATAAAAGTCATTAATTTTAAATCAGAAATCTAATTTGACACTATGTTTTTTTGAATTGTTATGATTCTGACCACTTGATCGTAAGGAACAGTTTGTCCCAAATCTCGATCCGATCGATGCGGTACTAGTACCATTATCAAACCGTATCGAGTTTAAAAATATAAGACAGTATTTGGTACTTCAAATACATGAAATTCGGATATCACTGGTACCGGTTACTGAAAACCAGTACCATTCCCGATACTTCGGGATTGACTTTCGACCAAATTCGGTTTTTTAGAAATCGGGAACGATACAGACCAGTACCGATTCCGTCTCATGCTCATCCTTACTTGACCGGTCTATCTGATCATAATTCTAATTTTGTTTTCGCCGACCATTTTTTATTGGAAAATATATCAATATTTTTCTATTACATTTTAAACAATATAAATACAAATTTTTTTTATTTAAAAATCACATATTCTTATAAATACAAGGATTTTTTTACACTTAAAATAAAAAATAAATAAATAAATAAAAATAAAAAAAAAAATCTTAATGTCATTTTAAGAAAAAAATTCATTTTTGATACATCAAAATAATGTCATATCATTAAATATTGGTTGTACAAAATAATGTCATATCATTAAATCTTGTATACAACCGGATTGACCGGTCAAAATGTCAAAATAATAAGATAATCAAAATTGTAAAAAGTTAGAAGACAAAGTGGAAAATTCAAAACAGAAAAAAGACAGCATGACATTAAAATTCTAGTGGAAACTTGGTGGTTTTTGTCCTGTTTATCCAAAAAGAAAACTATATGTATTTGATATTTCTATAGACGATGGCAACAAAGAAAATTCCGTACAAAATCGAAATCAAGTATGCATTATTCAAGATTCATTAAAAACGACGAAACTCTGCTGTTCAATGGATTGCTGTAAGAACGGCTTCCCCAACCACATGACCATCAATAGCCTCCACCAGCTTCTCTTTGGTCACCTATATATGGATAATGGATTAATCCAAACAACTTAGCCATATAAACACGTAAATTAAGAAACTAATAAATCTCTTAATTACCTTATTTCCCAAATCGATTTCATCATCCAACGCATAAAGCTTGAACTCAAACCGATGTCCAAACGACGGCAACTTTGGGCTACGCCACCCTGGTAGCTTGAAATCATTGTTCCCTTCCTTGATATTAGCAAAATCGCCACCCTTCTCCTCCTCTTTGCCGGAAAATCCCTCCGGCAACCCTTTCAAGGTTGGTGGTATATTGATCACCACCCACAAAGTCCACGGAACCAGCGGACCATTTGGGTCCGGTGCGTCGATATCCTCCGCCACCAGTGCTAATGTTTTCGTCCCACTAGGAATGTTGTACCATTCTAACGGCGGCGAAATATCTTTCTGTGTACCTGAAAGTTCGAACATTGATAAATCAAATGATCAAGCTAATGAATTAATCCTCCCAACTGAAAATATAGTAATGAAAGGAGTAACAGTTATATATACCTTGGCCTTCGGATGTGTATTTTCTTGGCAGCCGGCCTTCATGATCGATGCCGGAAGATGTAAGTCTGAACTCATCGCTTGCATTCGCCATTGTTGGATCTTCTAAGTTAATTCAAGATCTTGTATATATAATATATATCTTCTTATTTGATATTGGAGAATAAGTGTCTTGAGATTAGGAAACTAATTGTTTTCTGTTGTGATGTTTGACGTGTAAGAAGCTTATGGAGTGTCGTAGATGAATAAGGTTGTGTAGGTTGTTGACACGTTTAATTAAGAGTTGTAGCAGGTTAGAATAGCTTGCTGGCTCTTGACACCTTGCCATCCACGTGGCAGTTAGAGTCGAAAGAACAATAGTATCACATTTTCCATCGTTTGTTTTTAATTTGTTGGATAAATAATACTAAAAGATCAAATCCACTTCGGTGTTTTAATCACGACAATTAGAATTTGTGGTGTTTCTTAGGGGTGTACTGTATACTTTATGCTCAAAGAAAATTAGAAAATTGATTTAAGAAGATGATATGATATTTAATACCATTAGATAAAGAAAACGACAAATTATTGGGTTGGGTTTTGGCCTAACCATTATTGGGTTGGGTTTAGGGTTGTTGGGTTGCAACAAATTATTGCTGGGCTAGAATTTTGAAAATTATGAATTGGTTGAGGTTATTTCATCCGTAAGAAAGGTATGTGAGGAACACAAGAGTGGTAGAAGTGTGAAAGTTGTTGAGACCAATTGGAAATTTGATTCATCAATTGAACCTTAGGTAGAAGAATCGAATGAGTTTCTAAAAATGTAGGGAGCGGGAGCGATGTGGATTCATACTAGCAACATATATAGTCGAATTTAGGAGATAAACCATTGCTAGTATAGGTAAAGGGATTTTTCTGGGATTGTGGCGTCAATTTTATAGAAAAGGTCAACGATATTCTTGATTTTGGTGAAATATTCGGTGATCCAGGAATCTCCCATAGCAATATTACCAAGTTTTATATATATATATATATATATATATATATATATATATATATATATATATATATATATATATATATATATATATATATATATATATATATATATATATATATATCCAATTGGATGACATTTGCATCTTTTTTGTCACGAAAAAAGGTTTCGTGGTTGATCCATACTTGTTCTGAAGTTGCACTTTTCTTCAAATCACCTAAAGCATTTACTTAGAGATTGTTTCGTATATCCACATCTCGATAATGGAATTAATGTAGTGTCTTATGTTGTTGGGCCCTTCTCATTTGGTGGTTTCATTGGATACTCCAAGTTCGTTGTGGGTTTCAAAGCGTTTGCGCCAAATATTACATGATAATTTTTACATTTAATAACATATTAGGTCTGAAATCCATGTATTATACGGTTGAATTAAAAAAGATTAAACATTAAAGTGTAAATAAAAAATATTTTTTATTGTACAACTATAAAATAAGAAAAAACATATTATTGCAATTCAATATCTTATATATGATATTTAATACTTTACATATATAAGTATATGACTTTAATATTAAAAAAATGAAACAAACCAAAATTTGACAAATGGGTAGTATTTATTTCAAAAATTCCATAAAATGATAAGTGTCCAAACTTATGAGAGATTGACATGTGGCAAAAAAAACCTTCATTTATTAAAGAGGATTTAAATTAATAAAATTTATATAAAATATAGAAAGTTGAAGGGCTACGGGGTTACAAATAGATATGATGAAAATAAAAATGTTTCATTTGTAGTATAATAATATAAATATAAATATAGATATAAGATACCAATATGTTTTTTTATAGTTGAGAAATTTCAAACGTTGGTAGGAATTCAAATTCGATTATCTCGGCGAAAAAGCCGACTCATGAGCATAACCCTTGACCGGTAGAACATGGCAGGTGGGAGAATGTAACCATTAATTAATGTGGAACAATACTATTAATACACACACACATACATATATATATATATATATATATATATATATATATATATATATATATATATATATGGTTAGGTTATTTTGTTTTTACTATCTATTGTGTGCATGTATGACTGATTCTGGACCAATCATTTTATTTATTTTAAGAAACTAATTAATGCATATTACATGTTAAAGATATAATGAATATTAATTACATCTTCAACATTTAATATGCATTAATTACTTTCTTAAAATAACTAAAATAATTAGTCCAGAATCAATCATACATGCACACAATAGATAGTGAAAACATTTGAACCTAACTCTCTCTAATAGATAGTGAAAACATTGGTTCAAATGTTTTTCACATCTATTGTGTACAATAATGCACCAATAAGAATTTTATATTAATTATATGTATATTAAATGCTATCCATACTTTTAAATCTTTTTTATGGAAACTAATTAAATTCGTCATTAATGTCAACAATAAAATTCTTTCAGAAAAAATTCATATCTAGAAGAATGAGAGTGTATTGCAGCAGAATAAGAGTGTATTATAGTAGAATACATTCTCGTTCTTCATATTTCATACAACTTTATTGTATTTTAAATGATTGAGCCTTGAGACAAAGTACGAACTCATATATAAAAACCTAGATGCAAATTTATTATTAAAGAATGTTATTGCTGGCATTAACGACGGATTTAATTAGTTTCCATAAAAAAAGAATTATAATTATGGATATCATTTAATATACATATAATTATGGAAATCATTTAATATCTATAATTATTTAATTTACTAAATTTCTATTGGTGCATTCTAGCCCAATAAATGTAAAAAACAAAATAACCTAGCCCTATATATATATATATATATATATATATATATATATATATATATATATATATATATATATATATAGGTTCGAATGGTTCTACTATTTATTGTGTGTATGTAAGATTCATTGTAGACCAACAATTTTAGTTATTTTAATAAAGTAATTAATACATATTAAATGCTAAAGATTTAATTAATAATAATTATATTTTCAACATGTAATAGGCATTAATTATTTTCTTAAAATAACTAAAATGATTGGTACACAATCAATCCTACATGCATACAATAGATAGTTAGAACACAATAATCTAAGCATATATATATATATATATATATATATATATATATATATATATATATATATATATATATATATATATCTTATCTTACTACTTTATAATGTATATATGATAAGAAGACCAAAAGTTTTAAGACTAAAGTCTTAAAAACAAGGAGAAGAATTGTTAGCCATTAGATTTTATTTGAAAGGGTTAGATTAAAAATTGATAATCCCAGTGCCTAAAAACCGACCAATAAAAATCAAACAGTTTTAGTATATAAACCGGTGGTGGATTAGATGTACATCACACTTTTTGAATAACTCTTCCAAAGTCTTCATAGATATCGGGTCTCCACCTCTTGTGTTTGTAAAGAAGCTTAATTGCGGCGTTCACAACCATCATCCACCTGCAAAATGGTTGTTGTCTAACTTGCCGCCATTTATCCTCTGTCGCCATCACCATTTGTAGTGATTTGTGTTCACCATCCACACACAAATCCGTTACTACTATTAAGTTAAGAAGGCGCCCGTTCTTCTCTTTAGCGTTTTTAGATCTTGAAACAAATATGTTTAGTTCCATCAGTTGAAAACCATGAAGCTGATAATCATTCTTCGGTATTTTCAGATACAAATATAAGCCTCAACATTATCCTCATCTTTGGTTTCCAGGGATTCTATTTCAATTTGTATTATTTTGTTTTTTTTTTTTTTTGTTGAAGTTTTTGATATCGTTGTGATTTGATTTTTTTTTTCTGAAAATTTGATTGTATATTTGTATGTCATCATTTATTTTCTTTTGTTATGGAAGTTGGACCATTATTTTTATAAATAGTTGATTAGCTGCATGGTGATCGAGTGTGGTTTGGTTTTTATATATTCAGGTAGAAGAAAATGGTTAATTTTCTGCAATTTTTAAATATTATTTACTTTTTAGTAATGAATTGTGATGTTGTTTGTAAAATTATTAGGACAATGCTTGTCATGTTGTTTCTAAAGTTATTGGTGGAATGCTTTTGATTCTTTGTATTTGGATTGTAACGTAAAAACCTTTTTACATGACTTGACTCCCCTTTTTATCCATCAATTTATTAAAATTCATCATCCTTAAGTTTGGTTTTAATTTCTTTTCTTTAAGTTTAAATATTAAATTTTAATGGAGATGGATCTATATAGGAAAAAATTTAATTGCTATGATTTTACAAGTAATTTAGCTTAAAACTTTTGTTGATATTATATAAATCTATAAAACATTTTTATAATGTTATATCTTTTTATTTACAAATGAAGATAAATGATAAAATTAAATATTATAAAACCAAATAAAGTTAATAAAATAACAATTAATTAATAATAAAATAAATATTATGACATCTTACTAATTTATGTGTACAGTTTCAATGTAAAGGTACCAAAAGCAAGTTGTCAAATCTCAAAATTGGTAAACTATGATTATCTTTATAAATAAACCTTATAAAGCTTTAATGTATAATAATTACTTGATAGTTCCCAAAAAATTTCATACACTCCACGAAACTCAAAAGAAAGTATATAATGTAACCTATAAAACTAAAATTTATAATATTAATATAAATATCGATAATTTTTTTTAACATAGTTAACTATATAAAAACATTTTAATTAAAAATGTTAAAGTATGTTTTCACATACAATAATATATATATATATATATATATATATATATATATATATATAAAAGCATATTAACTAATATTTAAAAAATTTTAAAAGATAAAATTCAAATACAAATAGTAATAGTAAAATTTAATTTAATATGCGTTTGAAGCCTAGAAGACAAATCGTTTTTAGATGAGTTAAATGTATGTTTACGTAATCATCTTTAACCTTCTTTTATTTTTGTTTGTGCTTAAACATTATTTTTCACAACACCAATTTATGAATGAAATGTCTTAAAATCTAACAAATTTTAGCAAAATATATATTTCACAGAAAATCATTAATATGAAACTACATTTTTCTAATGATATAAGAAATAATACCAATTAATTGCACAATATATATATATATATATATATATATATATATATATATATATATATATTAAATAATTCAAACAAGATTTTTATATTTTTAGAATTTTGACCTTTTAAAAGACTTTTTAAACAAATATGCGATGTAGTTTGATGTTTACGATTTACCTTTTTAACTTTTTTCAGCGTTTCAAACTTTTTAAACGTATTTACAAAATAAAAAAAAAATTGTCATTTTTAAACGTATTTTTACTGCTTACATAAGAATAGTGTTTGGGGCATTGTCCCTTGTTCATTTTATTTTTTTAGATTTACCCACAAGTATTTACCTTATTAGTTGTGATATGAATTTGACAATTAAACATTGTCAAAAGACTAACAAACGACATACAAAACGTGAGAAACAACAATAAACAATTAATGTTTCTTCAATGATGCATTTTTCTTTCTGTAAATTTTTTTTGATAATATTAAATAAAATAATAGTGATTCTTAGAAGATGAAAATATATAATATTTTATATCTAATTTAAAAAGGTAAAAACTGTCAAAATGAAGTCAAATTAATGTGATAACATACAAAATTACAATAAACCATTAAGATTTATTCACGACCAAATATTCATATAATATCATATAACTATATTTTAATTTTTATAACAAAATTATTCTTTAAAACGATGATTCGTTAGAAGATAAAAATATATACTATAGCTAATTTAAAAGGTAAAACCTGTCGAAATAAAGTTAAATTTATGTGATAACATATAAAATTACGATAAAACATTAAGATTTATTCGCGACCAAATATTCATATAATATCATATAACTATATTTTAACTTTTATAACATAATTATTCTATAAATCGCTTATAACCTATCGTATTATACTTTATAACCGATCAACAAGCTTTTATTTTATCCAAAATATTAGTAGAATTTTATTTGTAATAATAAATACCAATGTAATGTTTATATTAAACCCAAAACCAATATATTTTTCTTTTTAACATGCCAAATAGGCCATTGAAAGGAAACTAATTATCGTTTTGAAATTAATTTTCACCGCTGCATCGCGCGGGTAGACTACTAGTATATATATATATATATATATATATATATATATATATATATATATATATATATATATATCCGGTAAGAATCTTTTTTGATAGGAAAAAAAATGGGCATTTTTTTAGGAAACAAAACAAATGAATCATTATATGAATTAAAATAACATGATTCACAAAAAAAAAAAAAAAAACAAAACAAAAACAAAAACAAAAACAAAAAACAAAAAACAAAAAACAAAAAAAAATCTCGATTTCATTTTTACGATGATTTTGTTGCTATTTGTTAAAATTGTCATAAAAGTGAATATTTTCTTGGTTGACTTAAAATTGAATCATGAAGGTGTTTTTTGAATCGATCATTTTGTTTATTTGCTAAAAAAGTATGTATATAAAAAATTTCTTACTTTTCTATCAAAATTTTCCTTGTTATTTGAGCTTGGTTATATATATATATATATATATATATATATATATATATATATATATATATATATATATAGTATCTTATAAAAGAAATCTCACTATTTTTAAAAATAGATTGAATATAATAATATTATTTTTTTAAGATGTTCAAATCATTAAACTAATAGCACAAGTAGTCATCAATAAAATAATATTAAATTTTAATCTGTGTTTTGAATCCTTATATTTCTCAATAAATTCTATCTCATTCCCTGAATTTCGGATAATTCAAAATTTGAAACCATCGGAAAATACATGTTGATTCAAATATCCCTCCTGCAGATGATTCTTTCTTAACAGGTTTTTATTTTAATCCTTACTTGTAATTGATTTCATCATTTTTAACTTTTATATTTTTATCTTATAAATATATTGGGTGAAGACTTTATTATATCAGGTTTGTTCTTAAAAAGGTTTTCACTATGTTTCTTTAATATGTTGGCTTTGCAGGTTCAAATAACTCAATCAAGAGGGTCACTTAGAGCATTGTATTATCATTAGTTTGTATATTTTGGCATCTTACTTTTGCAATAAAGAACAGTTAAACACAAGATTTGACATGATTAAGGTAGTTTGTATATTTTTCATCTTGTTTAGTCTAAAAATGAAACCTTTTTCATCATTGGTCCTTATAATATCAAGTTTCATCACATGGACTTCCTGATTACGGTGATTGTTGTCCATATTATAAGTATCTATATAGATTTTGTTCAATATTTTAAGGTTTCGAGAACCTAAATCAATATGAATCCTTGAATTACATACCATCGTTGAAAATGTTTTAATTTGTGACCAAACTTGGTTTAAAATCACGATGAACAAGTTGACACCTGAGTATTTTGGCCTTCTCAAATGCCTATTTATCGACTTTTGAATCACAACACCTGATATTCTAAAGGTTTATTTTTATAAACTATTATTTACATATTTTAGCATTTTACTTAGTAGGACATTAAATTAATAAAGGAATTAAGGAAAACGAAAAAAAAAAAAAAAAAAAAAAGAGGACGATAAACAGTACAAGTGGTTTGGGTATGTATAAATGGAAGTAATAACCATTTAGGGGGTGTTTGGCAAAAAAGCTTATTGCTTATTAGTTTATTAGCTTATAAGTTAATAAGTAAGTGTAGGGCAACTTATGAAAAAATGACGTATTAGAGGTTCCCCACCGGAATAAGTTATTTTAATCCAAACATTTTTTTAACTTATAGTGATGTGGAACCTAATAAGTTGTTTTAAAAAAGCATAGCCAAACACCCCCTTAATATGGTATGGTAATGCTCTTGAAAAATAGGCGTCATTTAATATTCATTTCTCGAAGTGAACGCAAAATGGTTTTAACTCTAAAGAGATCAAATTATTCGCCGTCCGCCGCTTTGCGCGGGTAGACGGCTAGTATATATATATATATATATATATATATATATATATATATATATATATATATATATATATATATATATATATATATATATATATATATATATATATATATATATATATATATATATACTTCACAAGAGGCTAAGAAATAGTAAAGTTTACTATCTTTGGGTTTTTGTCACAGCAGTTTGGAAATCTTAGACTTTTGGTCCCTTATCACCCACATCTTCTCTTTTCTAGCTAAACTTTTTTCCTTGACTCATTAAAAGATAAAATATAACCCAAAATCGGCCCATTTATATAATTGAGAAGTTGATTTATTTTGTAACTAATTAAAATATCATATAATTGCAAAGTTATAGTATCAACATAATCATCTAACTTTATAAGCAGTAATGATGCATACACTTGGATCCACTTTATCTAACCTTCCACCTCTTTTGTTTTTAGATTTAACTTTTTGATTTACCTACTTGATAGGTTAAATGATCAAATATAACCCAAATTGACCCATTTTTATTTTAAATTGATTGAAACTGCTATATTTTTTTTTTGTCATTAGTAATCATCATTAAGGGGTATAATACTTTTATTCAACCATCTTTGAAGTCAAATTATTGCTTTTATTTTAAGAATTACCACTGTAACTTGCATAATTTCTCAATATTTTCAGGTTACGAATTGCTCCCGCATGGAGATCTATTTGATGTACGGAGTCGGAATCCCAACTGAAAGAGCATTTGCAGTTTGTTGTATTATGATTACTTTGTTAAACATTCATTATTGCCGTGAAAATGCAAAAATATCATCTAAGTTTGTAATATTTAAACGATTCTTTCAATTAGTCTAAACGGTAATGTAATTTCTAGGCATTTCATTAAAACTGCATGTACTTCTATTTATACTAAAAAATGTCAAGATTATTAACATATTTTCACATGGAAATTGTTGCATTATGATCATTTTAGAAACGCCACGACTTTTACAAATTTTAATCAAGTCTCCATAGATTTCGCTAAACTTATTCGAACCCGTGCCAATGGCGCGAGAGGTTTTACTAGTTGAAGTTATTTTAGGTAGTTTAATGTTTCCTTATATGTAAGTTGGGCAATTGTAGGTAGGGATTTAAAGAACACAACAAAATGGGGTCATGTTCATGTTCATTCATTTAAGCCTTGAAGTTTAACCGAACAAACGAATAAACACGAATGCATAAACATATTAATCTTGTTTCTATTCGTTCATTTAATAACTTAATTTGTTCATGTCCTTCTTTAAGATACTACCCATAAATCATAAATCAACTAAAGATAAACGTACATAATGAACAAAGATGAACAAATGTTTATACAACATCCAAACTATGAAAAAGGTTTATCATTTTTAGCCTTTGTGGTTTTCCACCTTACATCTCTACCAAAAGTTTTAAGTTCTAACCTCTATTGTCTTGGGCTAATATATATGTTCTAAAAGTATCCATTATAAATGAAAGAAAAATGAACATTTATATAAACGAACGAACGAACATGAACAAACTTAAACGGTCATTTACTAATTTGTCTGTCATTTAATTAAACAAACAAAAAAAAAATTATTCATGTTTCTTCGTTTATTAAATAAACAAACTTCCGACCGAACGGTTCACGCATAAAACTTTTAGTCATTTACAACGCTAATCGTAGAGGTTCAGGAAGCTACTATTCCCACTTTTACGGCCACAATTTGCGGAGATGTGCTCACAAAAGTTTAGTAAGTTGTTAGCACTAATTTTTTTTGTAATTTACAATGTGGTTACTATGCTTATGTAATGTTGTAATAACATATGATCTTTGAAACTCTTGTTGTCAAAGCACACAACATTTTTTTGGTGAATCATAAGCCTTATTTTGATGTGCTTACTTATTATATAAGGGTGGTTGATGCTCTGCTTAGTGCATCAACATTTTTGAAAAAGCTCTCTTCCTACTTTGAGGAGTTTTTTCACTCAAAGTTTTTTCAAGAAAACCTGTTAACTAATTACAAGCTTTTCATTGAGCTTTTTTTTTTACCATTATTGTGGGCCCATATATATATATTCAACCAATTGTAATTAGCCAATTAATACAAAAAGCCATAAAATAGTATAAATAATTTTGATGAGTCACATATGGGATTATGCAAAAGCTCTCATGTTTTGGGTATTAGTTAAGCTTTTTGGGTTGGTGATATGTCAATGAAATGACATCAAAAAGCTTTGTAAATAAAGCTCTCCTATTATAGATGTTCTTAACAGGTTTGGTTATGACAAGACTTTAATAGACATTTTAGCGGTATAAAACATATGACACTATGTTGACTATGTAACTATGCAATACACCGTATTAGTACGTTATTATTTCCATTGTATTCAGTAATTTCCAATCGCCCTTGGGAGTTTTTAAGAATCATTGTTCATAAACCTTGTTATGAAAAAATGGGGTGTTACACAAACCATGTTGTGAAGCTTATGAAGGTAATAATTATAGAAACAATTGTATTCTTCTCCATTCTCCTACATCTAGAATTCACATTCTGTATCTATGTACATATGAAAAATCTGAAGGAGATGAAAAGAAAGATATTTAGATATCAAAACTCACAATTTGGTAAATGGAGACTCTACTTCCGTTGAAGAAGTGGACACTGAAGTAGACAATGTTGGTGTTTGGTCAAAGCAAGTGCATTTTGTATCATGAATGGCTTGTTTCCTAGAGAAATCAAGTTTGGTACAAAACACACAATACCTACCTTTAGACTGATCAACTTCTGACAGAAATTCATCTTCATCTGAGCTTTCATCCATGTCTTGTGTCTCATTTTCATCATGTTCATCTTGGTTGAATAACCCATAAGCTGCATAATGGATACCCAAAACCAGACAGATAATCTCCACAATCTTGTTTGTGTACTTGTCCCAGAAGTTTCTCCCTTGCTTAGACAACACGAGAGGCCCTACAACAATGGCTGCACCTGCCCCGAATCCCACTCCAGTGAATATAAACTGCCAATCATATCCATTAGAATCTTCAAAAACTGTTGTTGTGTGCTTTGGTTTGATTACATCTGAAGTGGTGCATATTTTGTTCAATGGAGACCCACATAATCCTATATTTCCTTTGTATGATGTGTTTTGGAAGGTCTGAAACTGGGAGCCTGTTGGGATTCTTCCTTCCAATTGATTGTATGATAGATTAAGAACAGAAAGGAATGGAAGAGCAGTGAGCTCTGATGGGATATTTCCAGTTAGATTGTTTGATGACATGTCTAATGATTCAAGCTGCCTCAAATTCCCGATAGATGAGGGGATAGGGCCTGTGAACTCATTATATGATACATTGAACATATACAGAGCATTGAGTCTCCCAATTGTGTCAGGTATTTCACCAGAAAAACGGTTACTTGAGATGTCAATGGATGTGAAGATTGTCAAGATTTTCACCAGCTCCAGCTCAAGTCCTTTGATTGTGACTTCCACAGTATCCTGATAGTAGATCGGATCAAGAGATAAGACTGTGAAACTTAGGTGTTTCTTACCTGATGCTTCTCCATCGTCATTACTGATCATAGCATCCCATTGCCAGAAACAATCTGCAGGAACAGGACCATTGAAGCTATTGTGAGCTATGTCTACAATCTGAATATTTGACCAGTTGTTGCGTTGTTGTTCACTACAACGCACGGACCCATGAAACTTGTTGTTCCGCAGAACAAGGACACGCAGATTCGTATTGTTACGCAAAGAGCAAGGATACGTGTCGTTCATCTTGTTGTTGCCAAGGTTTAAGACTTCTAGCATCGTGCAATTGGCAAGAGAACGTGGGATCTCCCCCTCCAAAGAGTTGCTATGAAGGTCTAGAGTGTTTAGACCACAGGTGGTAGGGAATATTCCCTCGATTCGACCAGTAAGATTATTGTTTCCCAAGTTGAGCACCCCAAGACTTCCACCGGAATCAATTAAACACTGTGGTATCCTTCCAGTGAACAGATTGTTTGATAAATCAAGAACCTTGAGGTAGGTAGCATCGCAGATGGATTCGGGAATCTCCCCAGAGAGTGAATTGTTAGAAACCGAAAAGAAATATGCATACAAGAGGTTTATGCCAATGGTTTCAGGGAGTGAGGAATTGAAACGATTGTTGGAGTAATCAATGAAGGTCGCAGTTTGTGGTGGAATTGGAATCGCCCCGTGGAGGCGATTGGAATGCAGGTCGAGGACAGCAAGATCAGGAAGAACATAGGGCTCTTGGAGACCAGTTAACTGGTTATGAGAAAGGTTCATGTATGCAAGGCCTTCACTGCGAACTTCCCAGATCCAGTTTGGTATTTCTTCATCAATTTTGTTGTCTGAAAGGTCTAGATTTATCAATCTTGATTGGTTTTGTAGTTTAGGGAAATGTTGAAGATTGCATGAAGCCAACTTTAATGAGAAAAACTTTGGAAGACGAGGCAAGGGGATTGGGCTTGTGATAATCGACAAGTTGTTGAAGGAAAGATCAAGGGTTGTTAGGTTGCTCAGACCCTGGAATTCACTTGTGTGGATCGTGCCATTGAGGTTGTTGGACGATAGCAAGAGGATATTAAGTCTTCCAAGTTGAAAGAAAGACTTGGGAATTTGTCCTTTCAACTTGTTACTGCTTAAATCAAGAGTGTCCAATAAAGATGCAGATGCATTTAAAAAATCAGTAAGTACGCCATCAAAATTGTTGTTGGAAAGCTGTATCTTTTGCAATTGCTGCAGATTGAACAGAGATGGAGGTATGCTTCCATTGAAGGTATTGAACCTTAGATTAATTAACACAAGATTTTGAAGATCCTGGAAATGAGCAGAAGGGATGATACCCGATAAACTGTTCCTTGAGAGGTCAATGTGGGTAAGATTTTTGCACAGCTGAAAGGATGGGATTTGGCCAGTTAACTTGTTTGAGGACAAGTCAAGGTAAGTCAATTGGGTGAGGTTTTCCATTGACTTGGGAATCCTTCCACTGAAATTGTTATTTGGAAGCTCTATCCGGGATAAGCTCTTAAGATTCCCGATAGATTCTGGTATTGCTCCTGAAAGATTTGTGTTGCTGAGCACTAAACTTTGAAGGGATCCATTCACAGGAAAATCTGATAAGGAACCATGAAGATTCATATTGCTTGAAAGATCCAGACTCTGTAATTTCTGCAATTCCAGGACCTTTGAGGGAAATGTTCCACGCAAATTACAAGCACCAAGATGCAGAATAGTCAGATTTCTGAAATTCCCAAAGAAATCTGGAATTGGAGTGCTAAGATTGTTCTGAGCCAGACGAATTACAGAAAGTGAGTGTAGGTTCCCAAGGGAGCCATCTAAAGGGCCTGAAAGTTGACAAGTTGACAAACTCAAAACCTCCAAATCAAGCAAAGAAGAGGATAAAGCCTGGCACCAATCTGATTTTTGTGCCGATATGTTCACACTATCCAGATGAAGAACTTTAAGCTGTGTGAGGTTTTTGATAAGCATGGCTAGATTGGGGCTCTCAAGTTTCAGTGAGCGAAAGGAGAAAAGAGAAGACAGATCAAGAACTTGAAGCTTTGTCAGATGCGACAATTCTCCAGGAATCTGGCCAGAAAACCACGAATTTGACAAGTTCAAATTCCTTAAACTAGTCAAACTGCCAAATCCTGAAGGAATCGGCGTGGAATTGAAGTTATTTCCAGCCAGATTCAGCGTCTCAAGACTCTCTAAACGGAAGAGAGAACTAGAATCATCAATACCACCAGATATCGTTTCGTTGCTTAAATCTAGACCGATAACCTGACCCCCAATGCTGCAATTAACACCTATCCAGGTGCAGCAATCTGCTGCATTTGGGTCCCAAGACACTAATTTTGATGATAACGAAGAATTGAACTGTAATTCGTTCTTCAACCGGATCAAAATCGATTGCTGCTCGATTTGACATATACCAGAAACACCAAATAAAATTAAGTAAAACTGTATGAAGAAAATCTGAAAACAGAGGTGGTTTCTCATTGGAAAATAGAGTTCAAGACACCCACATGATGCGCATACACTTCGGAGGCTCTATAATTAAAACCCATCAACTGAAATAACGAAACAAGAATACCTTTTTTCCCCTTCTGTGGGTTTGAACCTGAATTTTCTTTGAAGTGTCTGTGCAGTAAAGAAGGTTGAAAATCGGAATTGGATGTTGTTGGCCTCGACCTAATTCAATTGGCTTACCAGGTCTTTGCGTTGACTACAATGAATCTATGAATAAGAGAGTGGTTGAATAATCAGTGAGCCGTTTGTTTTGACTTGTGGCGTTGGTGATGTGTACGTTTGTGCTTTTGCTGGCAAGTGGCAACCCACTCCAAGACTTTTATTACGTCTAAAAAACACCCCTCGTTTTATTTATTCCCCATATTATTTTAATTTAATTTTTTTAATTTGAAAAACAAATTAATGATCAAATCAAAGGCGAGAACAGTAACGTTTAACATATAAAATTAATTCAAAGTTTATTAAATATATTTTTGGATATTCCAAATCAAATGAGGACATACCATAACAAAACAGATAATATATATATATATATATATATATATATATATATATATATATATATATATATATATATATATATATATATATATATATATATATATATATATATATATATATATATATATATATATATATATATATATATATATATGGAAAAGTGAATATACCCTTAAGGGTATATAAGCTTAGATACCCAAACCCACCATAATATGTCGTTTTGTTTGATATATTCATTATATTCTTCTTAAACTTTAATCCCTAACTTTATTTACTTTAAATCCCTAACTTTATTCATTATATTCTTCTTAAACTTACGTACCCAAACTCATCATAATACGTCGTTTTAGTTGATATATTCAATATAATGTTCTTAAACTTCAATGCCTAACTTGATTTACATTTAATATTTTCAAAATTTCACTATTATCTTCATTTTATATCACATCTTTTTGACGAACACCTACTAAGCTATATATATTATAGTTGAAAATGAAAATTATGTAAGAGAAAGATAAATGTGAAATTTATAAAAATCTTGGATGTAAATGAAGTTAGAAGTTAATTATAAGAATATTGGACAATTACAATGTATATATATGATACAAAACGACGTAGTATGATGCGTTGGGGTACCTAAGCTTATATACCCTTAAGGGTATATTCACTTATATATATATATATATATATATATATATATATATATATATATATATATATATATATATATATATATATATATATATATAAGTGAATATACCGTTAAGAGTATATAAGCTTAGGTATCCAAACTCCCAATAATACATCGTTTTATTTTATATATTCAATATATTATTCTTAAACTTCAATCCCTAACTTGATTGACTTTCAATATTTTTTAAAATTTCACTATTATATTTTTCTTACGTCATATTTTTTTTTTTACCGAACACCCAGTAGACTATATATATTATAGTTCAAAATAAAATTATGTATGAGAAAGATAAATGTGAAACTTATAAAAATATTGAAAGTAAATCAAGTTAGAAGTTAAAGTATAAGAAAATTAGACAATTACAATGTGTATATATATATATATATATATATATATATATATATATATATATATATATATATATATATATATGATACAAAAGGATGTAGTATGATGAGTTTGGATACCTAAGCTTATATACCCTTAATGATATATTCACAATTCCCTATATATATATATATATATATATATATATATATATATATATATATATATATATATATATATATATATATATATATAGGGTTGAGAACTCATAGTTTCCCGAAAACTAAAAGTGGAACGTTGGATAAAAAATAATTCATTAAAGACATGATCGTCATCTTACCAAACTCATTTAATGTTTAATCTTTTTGTGTTATTTGACATATTAATATAAATGTCTAAAATTTTACATCATAAATCAAATTTTCATACTTTTTTAAAAGTAGTATTATTTAATTTTTTGTTTTTCTTTAATGCAGATTTTTTAATTTTTTACAGAAAACATGAATTTTTGAAAAAAATAATTGAAATTTTTTTTTTTAAAAAAACTGAAATTTTTTCAAGAAAACTGCAAACTAAAAAAAACAGCAATTTTTTTCTAAAGAAAACTACATTTTTTTCAAAAAAAAAAAACTGTAATTTTTTTTAAAATAAATGCATTTTTAAATAAAAAACTACAATTTTTTCAAAAAAACTATAAGCTTTTTTAAAGAAAGTTACATTTTTTTCAGAAAAAACTGTATTTATAAAAAATCTGAAATCTTTTTTTTGAAAATAAGCATTTTTTTTTTCAAAAAGTATATTTTTAGGTGCATATTTTTTCAAATGCACATATGTACATTTCTTATACTATAATATTCGTAAGTAAATCACAACAAATCTAATATTTATTAATTAATCTATAAACATAATAGTACAAGTATTTTATTCGATACAAAATAAAACATAAAAAATAAAAAAAATGCTACAAATTTCAAAGCATTTTCATGTCTTCGTGTCAATATTCCCTTATTTTCTTCAATTTATCATTTTTCACATCTTCAATATTCACCACAATTTCTTCCAAATCTACAAGAAAATTTAAAAAAAAATTATTAATGCGAAAGCACTCACAACAATACATATGTGATTTTCATGTGATTAACATATGAATCACATTTACATATGACATCATATGTAAATCATATGTGATTTATATGTGAATCACATGTGAATTACATGTGAATCAAATGTGATTCACATGTGATTTACATCTGAATCACATATAATTCACATGTAAATATATAATCTTTCTCGTACCTTGTAAAGTAAATAAATAAAAGTATGAGGCTAGTGCCATTGAATATAATAAAGTTCATTAACTCAAATAATTTTCACTTGTGATTTACATGTGAATCACATGTAATTCATATGTGATTTACATGTAATTCATATGTGTTTTACTCGTGATTTACATGTGAATCACATGTGATTCATATGTGAATCACATGTGATTCATATGTGAATTATCTGTGATTTACATGTGAATTATCTATGATTTACATGTGAATCACATATGATTCATATGTGAATTACCTGTGAATCACATGTAATTCATATGTGATTCACTTGTGATTTACATGTGAATCGCTACATATTTATAGTCTTGCTTCTAGTTAATTACTAAAATATTATAACAAATCACATATGGAGATATCCACCCAAATATCATAATATAAATTATTAAATTCTCATACGCCGGGTTCATAAGTTTCCAAAAAACTGCAGTAAAAGGTTTCTTTTACCTGGATTTGGTTTAATATATTGAGCTTGGCATGCTTTATCCTTGTACTTCTTGCTGCAGCTAGATCTAGTCAAACATGTTGTGTGCACGAATCAATGAATCAAACAACCGATTCATTGTTTTAACTTAATAAATCAAACAATCTATTAAACATCTCGGTTTCTAAATTTTACAAAATAAATCTAGTGAAAATATTTATTCGGGGATTAAATAGGCTTTTTTTCCAATTATCAGACTTGAGTATCATGTTATTTTCATTTTCCATTTGTACATAACAAACATAAACTCATAAAAACCATAACCGAGTTGCAAAAATTAACATGATATGTGAATGATGAAGGGTGCAACATGAATAATGGCATTATGGCAATATTTGGCATATTAAAAGGGTAAAATTGCACATTCAGAGTATGTATAAGCAGATGAAAGAGGTAGGAACTGAAGTTAAAAATACCAATACAAGATTCAGACCATTATTGTCAAGTATACTGATCCTCAAGATCCTATTCATTGTGGGTCCCGGTTTCGATACAACCTAACAAAAAAAGGATATTTTAAAAAACAGTGGATTACAAACGGATAAGAAGGTGTTTTAACTTTTAATTAGTAACACTAAATGATGAGAAAACATGTAAAAGTTGCTTAACCTGTTTATTAAAATAACCAACAACATTGTTGTCTGCATATGTGAGAAAATGAGTAAGCATATCAATATCTCGAGCATGTTGCTTGAGATGATTCATCAGTCTTATACCATAACCCTTTACTTGTTCATTTGAAATGATTGTACAAAAACTTATCTCCCCAAATTTTTGGCTAACATGTCACATATGATAAGCAAACAAAATCTCTTTTCAGAAAGTAATTCTTCCAAATACTAAATGAAAGTAAACCATGTGAGATATGTAAAATATCTACCTGACATATGGTCTATATCTAATGCCACCAACAACTGTATCGAGAGTGGAGAAAGAAAGGAGTGGAGAAAGCTTGTTTGCAAGAAAATAGGGAAAGGGCATCATCACCCACTGTTGGAGGATCTCTTCTAGGTTGTAACATAATATCTTAGGGGTTACACATGCCAAAACAATGGATTACATCATACATCTATTCTAGGGACAACAACTTAAATGAAGTAAAACTGTGACACTTTATCAAACAGGTTGTGTGCACGGATCAATGAAACAACGAGAAGGATGAATAACATACTGATTAGAATCAAAATCTAACAAAATTCAAAGATTTCCATTGTACTCATCTGATACTTCATTTTTGAATAATTTATTATTACAATAACAGTAACATCACACTTTCTACAAAAACAGGGAAGCAATAAGGATTTTAATGATTCAAATTTCACGTGATGTTCATATGATGGAAGAAAATGAAAGTATATCATCTTATTCCTTTTCTCCATTGGAGGTGGAGGTGGAGTTTGATTTAGTAATCTTGTTTTCCAATGTTCCTCATTCGATTCTGTGACAGGTCATTATATAATTTTTCGTACGAAGAAAGGTTAAACACATCATGCCGCTATACTATGGAAAACAGAAGAGGATAAGATGCATTGTTCAATGGATTACCTGATTCATGAAAGACCTAAACGATTGAAGGTTTAAAAATGTTGTTGAATCCAAACTCTTTGTTGATTCTCCGTTCGATGTGCGCTCGAATCGCATGGATCTTTTCCTCGAGCATCCTGCAGAGCGTGGATGACAACGTCTCTCTAGATCGATTCAATAGACTTCAAAGCCATTTAGAGATGAGATTCATCCCTGAATCTAGAATAAAGATCGACTGTTTCCCCCAAAATCAAGCATCGCCATTTGGGGACAGCATCAAAGAAGAACGTCGTTGGGGGAGGAAGAAGATCATAGGATTGAGAGAAAGGTATCAGAGGGGGTATGAATTATCTCCCTAAAATGCCCAGTGATTTATTTCAATCGTATACCCTCGTGTTATTTTTTTAATTATTTACAAAACTCCCATAAAACATCTCAGGCTTTTATTATTTTGATATGATGGTCCTTATTTAGTTCTCGGGTTCTCGGGAATATATAAGTTCTCAAATGATCCTTCCTTCCTCTCTCTCTCTCTCTCTCTCTCTCTCTCTATATATATATATATATATATATATATATATATATATATATATATATATAGGGAGTGGTTCAAATGAGAACCATAAAAGATTAAGAACCCTAAGAACCATTTTTAATTTTTTTGCATTAAATACATTTTAGACAAATCAAACATTAATAGTGTAGCACCTGGTTCTTGGTATGTATTCTTTCTATTAATTATTTAAATATTTTGCATTTTGGCCTTGGACTCGGCAAGTTGAAGGACCAACTCGCCGAGTAGAAGCAGGATGGGACACGGGACTTAAGTTATGGACTCAACGAGTAGGCTCTGGCTGGACAAAAACCCTAATCTGAGGGTTTACACCCTATATAAACAATGTTATGACGGCCATATCATCCCTTATGCTCCCAAAACACTTCTCATTGAAACCCTAGCCGTTTGTGCATGTGTTGAGGCCATTTTTGGTGTTCTTGTGTGGTTTGTAAAGCTTGGAAGGAAGGAAGGAGCTTGGAACTTGAGTTGGGACTTGTAGATCCAGGGATCTTACTCCATTTTCAGTTTCATCAAGGTAAATGCCTCTGTCTTGACTCATCTATGTGCTCTTTCATATTTGGAAATTGGGGTTTTTATGGCTTTCTAAGCCATTTTCGGATTATGAAGTGTTAAGTGGGATTTGGCTTCAGATCTGGACCTTAAGAGGGGTCTCATGGCATAAAGATGCCAACTTTAGGGCCATGAGAGCCCCATGCACATTGTAGAACACATTTATGGACTTTTGAGCTTAAAACCCCCATGCATGTGCATCAAGCTTGGAACTTTACCTATAAAATGGACATTAGGAGGCCAGATCAATGGTTTTGGTGCGTTAAATCCATTTGAAATCGACAGTATAGAAATGGTTAAGACTGGACTCGGCGAGTTGTTCTTGGAACTCGACGAGTCGGTGAGCATTGGACACCGAATCCTTTCTGTGAATGGGACAGTTGTTAGGAAGGAAGTCCCTTGGTGGGTTAGACACGAAAAGGGACCTGGAATTCATGGGAGTCGACGAGTGGTATGAGCAGACTCGGCGAGTCCATATTAATCTCCCAATCTTTGAAGATGGACGCAACGAGTTGTTCATACAACACGGCGAGTCATAGACTGGACAAGTTCTTATGTGGGAGATGAACTCGACGAGTTCAAGAAGGAACTCGACGAGTCGGATGAAGATAGTCCCGATGTTATGGCTGAAGGAGAACCCGTCGAGTTCTTGCTATACTCGACGAGTGGGGTCGGACTTTGTGTCAGATTAGAGAAGCATGGACTCGATGAGTTGGTAGGCCAACTCGGCGAGTCAGGTCAACTGAATGTTGACTTTGACTGGACTTGAGCTAACCCTGGTTAGGGTTGTATGTTTTGTGTGTTGACTTGAAGGTTATCGTGTAGAGATCGAGGAGTCGTAGGGAGTCGACTGGTGCGCCGAAGATAATTCACATTGCACGGCATTGAGGTGAGTTACCTTCTAGTAGGGGTGGGTCTAAGGCCACAATACCGGCCCACCAAAAAGGGGTATTCAGAAGATAATGGTCTTTGTGATAATTATCTTGGTCTGGTTATATGTTGGTTATGAGATTTATCTGGATGATATGTTATGTGTATAGTAGGGATTAGTTTCCCTGACAGTGGTCCTTAGGACCCAAGGGTAGGTCAGTACCCGGATTTTCCTGACTGTATGCTTATATTGCTGATTGTATGCTAGTGGTAGGGGTAAAATAGTCCCCAGTTACCGGTTGAAAGATACCGATGACAGATACCGGTTGAAAGATATCGATGCTGATTACCAGTTGAAAGATACTGATGATAGTTAACGGTTGAAAGATACCGATGGAGGTTACCGGTTGAAAGATACCGATGAAGATTACTGGTTGAAAGATACTGACGATATTGTATGGTATGTGGTATGACGGGGGAACTGACTAATCTTTGTGCTTAGAGTTTTGGTTTTGGTTTCAGGTACCTCTTCATCGAAGGGGAAGGAGTCGGCGGTGTAGCAACGCATCACACACACATGGTTTCCGCAAGAAGTTTTTGGGACTGTACTATGATTTTTCAATACTTATGATGTTATGGATTGAAATACAGCATTATGATTTTGTAATGTGATGTTTTGGTAAAATTTTTATTAAATTATTAATTCAAAAATGAAATTTTTGACCTTGAAAATTGGGTCGTTACAAATAGAGTAAAGTAGTTGCCATTAAGAACCATAGTTTGCAACTAGTTGACACTTTTTGTCGGACTGTCGTCGAATCACCATCGGAATGCCCCTGGACCACTCGTAGACCACCGCCAGACTAACACCAAATTTAGTGACATATTTCAGGTCGTATTCACAATTCACAATTTGATAGAGCAAACATCGTTACTCTCATTTATTTGGTAATACTTTTTAACATGTATTATTTTATTTTTGCAGCAAAATATACAATTTAATAACAAAATTTAGAATTATATCTTGGCAAATTCAATTTTCAGTCTTCAAAATTTTAGATTTATTAAGAAAAATATATCATTTATAAGACATATTCACAGTTTCAAATACCATTTTCACAGTTTAATAAACATATTAATTCACTAATAAATAGTTTAGTATTTTTATGCATACATTCATTCATATTTTAACACAAGAATTATATAAAATATACAATATAATACAATCTATTTTTAATTTAAAACATAAAATTTACAATAATACAATTCATGATACACTAGTTCACATATTGAAAAAGAAAATCAAACCTAGGATCTACCACCACCTGCTACTTGTTCCATCAACGCAAATAACGTTCCCTTCAAATCAGATCTATATATAAAATCATGGATTAATAGCTTATATACTATAAATATAATTTAATAAACCAATTAATTCACTAATTCAGAATTTAATACAAAATAACTATAAAAACTAATACATTTTAGATATTTATACGACACAAAAATAAATATATTCACAAGAATGTTAATACAAACATTCATACATAAATCATTTATATTTGAGTAAATTACTAAAATCGTCCCTATGGTTTGGTCAAAATTTCACATTTGGTCCTTAACTTTTTTTTTTGCACTCAGATCATCCCTATGGTTTGATTTCGTTGCGATTTTCATCCTTATGGTTTGGTCAAAATTACACGTTTGGTCCCTAATTTTATGTATGTAAGGGACGAAAAACGCAATAAAATCAAACCATAGGGACGATCCAAGTGCAAAAGAAAAGTTAGGGACCAAACGTGAAATTTTGATCAAACCATAGGGACGATTTCAGTAATTTACTCTTTATATTTCAACACAAAATTCATAAAAAATTCACTACTTAATACAATAAATTCATAGTTTAGCACACAAATTTCACAACTTAATATAATAAAACTACAGTTTAATACATAAAAATTATACATTCATAGTTATATTCTCAACTTAAAATTTACATTTATACCTTCAAATATTGAGGCTAGTGCTTATTTCAAAGTTCTTTTACACACTATTCACAATTTAAATTTCACATACTTTATTCAAAATTAGATAAAATCGGATCGGTGTATAACACGTTTCTTTCCTAATATATTTAAGAAGCAAACAAAATATTTATAAAAAATCGCAACTTAATATTTTAGTCAATTCATATTTTAACATAATTAATTCACGGTTTAATACAAAAAATTCATACCTTAATATAGTAATTCACGGTTTAAACACAAAATCCACAACTTAATAAAGTTAATTCATAGTTGAAAACACGAAAATCACAACTTAATACACAAAATTCTCAGCTTAATACAATACATTCAAAGTTTAATAAACAAAAAATATGTATTGATAACCATATTATCAACTTAAAACTCTTTGTTGAGATTAAGGTGTTGCGTCTTGGGCCCTTTTGTATTGTAATCGGGTTGGGCTTGTCAATCCGTGTTTATCTAGATTAGTTTCCTTTTATTTAGATAAACTGTTAGGGTTTCATTATAAATATATGCATGCATGTATGCGTATTGAGATAGATAGTCGATTACGTTGATTCTTGTAACCCTAATATACCTCTACAGTTGAAGTTCTTTATCGAGCTCTTCTGGGGTATTTTGCATTAATCATTCGACTTATTCAGT
The DNA here is from genome assembly GCF_002870075.4 of Lactuca sativa. Classification (NCBI taxonomy): domain Eukaryota; kingdom Viridiplantae; phylum Streptophyta; class Magnoliopsida; order Asterales; family Asteraceae; genus Lactuca; species Lactuca sativa. The sequence goes on along the minus strand of NC_056631.2, from coordinate 41,057,361 downwards.
GCAATACTTGTGTTCTTTATTACGTTCTTACTTATACTTTGCTTAGAATCATACAATCCTGATAGAACTTTGTTCTAACAATTGGTATCAGAGCAGGAGATTGTGTGATCAATACAATCTTCTTCTGTATTCTCAAATATTTAGGGTTTCCGCTTTTATCGAAGTTGTCTTCTTCTTAACGACGACTACTAGGTTTTTGATAAAACCCTAATCTCAAGTTTACAGCTAAGATTCTAGCAGCTCACCATGTCTCACGGCGATACGCATACAAACTCAATTAACATCTCAAACAGCATCGGTTCAACAACTAGAGTTCCCATACTCTATACTCAAGACTACGAGGTATGGGCTCATCACTTTAAAGATTACGTGGTTGGATCTGAGGATAATGGCTATCTCATCTGGGAAGCTATAATTCTTGGACCGTTTGTGCATTCAGAGACAAACACAATCGTTAAGACACAGAAGGATTACAACAAGTTAGTGACAGATGTTCAAAAGATGCCACAGGATGAGAAGGATAAGCTCCTGTGTAATGTTAAAGCCATGCGAATGATAATATTCTCCCTACAATCTGACACTTTTCGGCTTGTAGGCTCATGCACAACTGCTAAGGAGATATGGGATAGGTTGAAGGAACTCTACTCCACTGATGAAGATCTGGAACACTCCATTCAAACTCTGTTGCTGTCAAAATTTGGAGTTTTTGAACAGAAACCTGAAGAGAAACTCATTCAGACCTTTGATCGGTTCAACCATCTTCTAAGTAAGATGATCAAGCACGGAATTGAGAGGAAGCTGATCGAACAGAAAGTTACATTCATGAACGGCCTCAGACCAGAATGGATGGCTGTAGTTTCCACTGTGAAGGCGCATGAACAATTCAAATCCTACTCACTGGCGAAACTAGTTGGTATACTAAAGTCACATGAAAGTGTTGTAACCAAGGAGGCAAAAGTGGTCTCTGGCATGGGATCTCTGGCTCTTGTCTCTAAAGGAAAAAGCACTGTTGAGGAAGATAAAGAGTCAGACATGTCGGAATGTGATCTTACTAGTGAGGAGTACGCTCTAATGATAACAAATCCAAAGAAATTCGCAAGAAGAAAATTTCCCACCAATAAGAACCGAAATTGGCAGGGAAGTTATAGCTCTGAGAAAGCAAAAGAGGAACCGAAAATCTCTTCTCAAAAGGTGGAAGAGAAAAAGGAAAACAAGCTTGCAGGAGACTCTGGATTCGACTGCAACTACTGTCATGGCAAGAACCACTTTGCCAAAGACTGCATGTTGAGAAAGATGGCTGAGAAGAGAGAGGGTGAAGATGATGAAGCGTATTACATGCGTAAGCTTGACGAAGCCAACAAGAAAAAGGCTTCCAACAGCTCAATGAATGCACTTATTGTACAAGAAAATGCAGGTGAAGATGAGTTCGGTGGTGTGGAAGTCTGGTCAACAGACTCTAAAGATGAAGAGGTTAGAAGGCCCACTCATGGAAAGGCATTTCTGGAAAAGAATTCAGGTTCTGGTGGAAAATGCTTTGTCGTTACAACTGCTTCATCAACCGAAAGTGTAGAAACAGAACCGAACATGACTGAGAACAAGTGCTTTGCAGCTAAACCTGTGAGTGAGAAGATCAACGACTGCGATCGATTGATCAAAAAGGTACATTCTTGTTGGGTTTTGAGCATTCTAACACTCCTAAGTGTACATGCAACCCTAAATACCTTGGATCTATGTTTTCTCTATTATACATGCAAATAAGAACTTCCAAGGTATTATCCTAATCTAGCATACAAAACAATAACTATAGCAAGATAGAATACATACCTCTTTGGAGAAGAAAGTCTTCATGAAGCTAGAGTGCCTAGTGCCCCAAGTGTGACACCTCAAATGGAATCACAATCATCAAAACACTTGGAATGACTTGAGAGAAAACCCACACTTCATGAAATCGGCTAGCCCTTCTAGTACACCCACTAGTGCCGATTTTTCCTCAATAATAAGATGCTTATATAGTTACACAATTAGGGTAAACTCTTAATTGTCATGGCTTTCCATTTCCTTGGATCCATGGGTACAAATACACCATGGAGCATCCATGGACCATCCTATGGGTTTTAGCCCAACTTGATTATCCATGGAGCATTAGCCCACTATACAAGTATGGATGATTTACACAATCAACCCATATATTTAATTAGTCTTCTTTTGATCACTTAATTAATCCTAGATTAATTCTTGATCAATACTAATTAAATAATCTTATTATTCTTATTATTAATATACTAGAACTTATAATATATTAATAACCATAAGTATCTTATTTCTCTCATTCAAGTGCATGATGGTATGCAACCCAAATGGACCATGCCGGGTCGGGTCAAGTCTTACCAAATATAGTTATGGACTTAGACATTAATCCAACAGTCTCCCACTTGGATAAGTCTAAAACTATTATTGCGTATGACTTCAGGAACCAACCGGCAATCGTAGCTCTCAAAAGCTTCTGTCGAACTCTGACCTTGTAGATGAACTCTGACCTTTGTCAGTGACTTGTCCATTAGATAAGGGATCATATATTCCTCCATTCTAGATATCATATGGACTGAGACATGGATTATAATCATTCTCTCTGTCCATTTGTTGTTTCCCGATTTCCGATTTATGACGACTGACTAATTGAACAAATCAAATCAGTCCTGGCCCGGCCGAGCACTTCCATTTGTCATCATCAAATCATCGAGGGGCCCACAGATATCGCTTTTATCCCGAAGGTAAAAGGAACGGATAAACTTCGACTCATATGGCTTGTTCTACTACTTGTTGAATCATACACAAAGGCACGTTTTATAGCACCGAGTTACCAAATGCGGTTTCGTGCAATCAATGTACTATCAACTCATAGTAACAACTCATATCTCTAGGTTTGAAGAATATAAGATATTATCGTCTCATGATCACTCGTGATAAAATCCATGAAGTGATTCCAATGAGCGTGGGTTGAATCCAATACTCAGAACTTATGAGCACTCATGATTGCTGTAGCCTTGTCCAACACCTTAGACCTCTACAACCCATCATGACAGTCTTAATTCATATCTACTTCCAACATATGACCGACTGTGGATGGTTTGAATAACTTAGTCATTCCGGAAGAATAACCCAGTTTATTCGGGAAGTCAAAACATGCAAAGTGAAACACAATAATAATAGAATCCAATATGGTATCAACCCTTTGAACATAAATAAAACACCTTTTATTTATCACCATATGATTACACATTATTCATTGTATACTGTTTCAGCTATCAACTTTAATCTTGAATTTAAAACAATAGTTGTCCCATGCTCCAAGCATGTACACTATGTTTTTCTCAAACACTAGTCATGCCATACACCAAGTATGCATACTATGTTTGTCTATGATCTTTTCTTTGTGAACTAGATCCATTGAACATAACTTCAATGATTCTCTTTTCACACTCCCAAATCCTTACTGCAAATGCAAGAATTCCAAATTCATGCCATTTACTGAAATCTGTTAGATTCTAAACTTATATGCATTGATCCTCTTGTAATGATTATGCACAAAGTCAGAAAGACTTGACAACAATCACTACAGAGTATTCCAAAAGAGATCAGCTCCTTGGAAACTTCCTTCTTGCATTAAGTTTCTTAATCTTAAACAGATTGAAAATTCTAACTTTGAAACATTTCCAGATTCCATTTTGACTATCACTTCTGAACAAGAGTTGCCTCCTTACAGATTATGTCAATATGGTCCTTCTAGAATTATCACTATACTTCCAACTGTCCTTGAGCAACCAATCTTTGGTAAACCTTAGATTGTTCTCGACAATTGTTTAATCATTTTAGTCATATCCAGTTCTAAACCTTTTTCCCTTCTTAATGCCCTAGGCATTTGGAAAATTTTTAGAAAGGATGAATATAGCACATGTAATCGATCCTATATCCGAAGCATATGGGACACGATTCATGATGTCTCACATAAAGACTAAACCAGTCTTTTGCTATAACATTTCCATTTCAATTTGCCAAGTTCTCATAATTCAGATTATGAAAAGGGATGCCGTAATCATAATCGAATTTTAGAACGCAAATAATGGACTCATATATACAGAATTTCCTTATGTTGAGTCATTCCAACATGAAATTCATATATATCCTTGACTAAATGATTAAAACCTCACGATCTAAGCTTATAGATTTGAGATGAAGCATAATTTCCTCTCCCTTAATTATAGCAAAACAACTTTTTCCCAATTGAAACTTTTGTTTTCTATAATTAACATTGCTAGCTTGCAATACTTAACATAATTATCATTGCTCCCACTAACATGATGATTATTAGCATAACACTTATGCTCCCACTAGCTTTGACATGTTCTCAGAAATCACCTGGACTTCTAGAAATCAATACTTCATTGACTTTCTTACCAAAGTTCAGATTTCTGATGCTAGATTGTTTTGATAAAGCTGTATCAAAATCATACACCTTCCCTTAGATAGCACACTTGTGAGTCTAAACAATTATGAAGAGGTATGCCGTAATCATAATGGTTAGACCTTTTGCCACTTCTCACAAGTCCATATTAGTGTGCCGGTTAACCACACGCGCTCCACTAACGACTTTGAGAATGCAAATATCACAATTGCTATCTAGCTAAAATCTACTTAGTGAAAGTGTTTCCTCACCATCATTTCCATGAATCGGAGAGAAACCTTATGACACTTAGATTTACTGGTGTATGTGTTCTTATCCATGTGAATTGTCAAAATCATAGTCACAAGACAAGGATAATGACAAATCCAAACTCATATGGACTGAACTCAATCTTAATTTCTTGCCACCTGGCAGCTCAAGGGCCTACCATTGCTTCCAAGTTGTTGTGCAACAAATTGAGAACTCTAAGAACTCATATGCAAAACCAACTTTAACTGGAATGGGCACAGAATATGTCAACACGATAGGTTATGAACCTCAAGTTGTGTGCTAGTGAAGAACTTTAGGTTTTATTCTTGATTAGTTCTTGAGACTTTCAAGACTTTTAAGACTCCCACTGACCTCTTGACCTATAAGACTCCCTTGTCAAATATCCAAGAGATAGTGTGGATTCTAATCAAGACAAACACTTCACACAATTGGCCTAAGTTGGTCTTTGTTTTATCCAAAACATCACAACTTACCAATTTCAAATGTACAAGAGTAGAAAAACTTTTACTCTTACATTTGACAAGTGTTTTAACCTTCTTTTGAGACATGTCACTCAAGTTACAATCTTGGAGTATGACTCTAAGACTTGTATTGGAACGAAGTATGACTCATCTTCTTGATTTAACCACTTCAACAATTCAAGTTCCTCTTCTTAGTCATAAGAATGCACTAAGATTTCCTTAGAGAACTAATTGTGATATGGTTTCTTAATCATTAAGATGATCACAAAACTGATACTAAAGTACTCTCCCATCTTTTCAGATATGAGAAACTTTTATCCTTCTGCCTAATTTGATTCTTCTTATTCGCCCTGCCACACATTGAAACCTTTTCCAATGTCTCAGAGTTACACTTAAGCTTGTAAGTATAATCATATTTACTGAACTTAAGTAAATCATGACGAATAATCTTATCAAACTTTTGTGGTGGACTAAATCAGTGCACAAGACTATGTACTCGACCCCTTAGTCCATTACTTGACTCACACATCCATGTGAATAAGTAATTAGTCTTAATTTTCCAATGCTTGAAAGTTCTCATTCATCATGCTATACAACTTGCATGATTCCAAGTTTCGGTCCAATTGAAACTTGGGTGATGAGAATCTTTCCTTATTTGGTAAATTTAGACATTACCACAAATGAAAGAATCAATTTCATACTTCCACTCTTGCTACTAATGGAATCTTATAAGCAACAAAAATTTCCACAGATGCCATTGTAAGGATATTTTAAAATAAATAAAATCAAAAATTTTCTTTTATTTTAAAACTTTGCGGAAAAAAAAACTTATCCTTACAATCCATATGAAAACTTGTTGTTATCTATTCCTAAGCAATATCTCATAACTCCTGAGAAGTAGCTCAAGAATCCGATTTTTCAAACTATGCGATAGAAATCCATCTACGCGATCAGATTCAGCATATTCTTTCTTTAAGTTTCTTCACTTTTTTTTCATTCTTAAAACATCACCATGTGACCCAGTCACATCATGTATCAAGAATCTCAGAATAGAAACTTAACAGAGTTAGATAGTGGATTTTACCTGAAGTAGAGTCAAACTTATTGACTTTAACATCCTTAGGTAAATTTGGCAGCTTCGCAACCAATGCCCTTTCTTTGGCAATACAAACATATGGACCCTTTGATAATGGTACACATGACTATCACAGACTTAGCTTTTCTCTTTACCATTTGGTCAACCGAGTTGACTATAGCCGATCCCTTTCCATTGGGAAGAGAATGCTTTTCTGGATTTCCTGTGTCACTATTGTCAATGTCCATCAAGTTTTAGGAAGTTGATCTTAGCAAATAGATAAGATCATTAAGGGTCTTGTCATAGTCTGTTTCATAGGTGTCCCAAAGGAACTCACTATGTGACTTAGAAAGTGATTGAACCACCAACTTTCTCAAGACTTTGACACCCAACTCTCCCGGCTTGTCAATATGTGACTACATCTCCAAGATGTGCTCACACCTAGACCTTGCCTTGCCAATAGGGCTTGAGTGACCTTCAACTTTTCAAGAACTTGTGGGTTAGGGAGAATAATTGGAGGAGAAGAAAGAAGTATGATATCCATGGGACATCATCTTCATTAGGAAACCTTGTTTCAAGAGATTTGGGAAGATCATAAGTGTCTAAACCAGACATCTTTTGGGAGATATTCAAGATAGTTGATCTTAAGTCCTTAATATGACACCCAATATGAAATATTAAGGCTAGGACCCAACAAACTATTTTTATAACTTAGAAGAGGTATGTCGTAATCCAAGCTATAAAATATTTGAAGGTAGGTGAATGACGATTCACCAATTTCCACCAAGATAAACGAAATGAATTATTAGGTTTTAATTGGTTTTGAAACTCCTAGATCTTTGAGATTCATTGAACTGTTCAATGGCATGTTTCAATCTCGAGTGTGCCCTTCAGGTTTTGTGACTGGGATGCCGAGGATCACAAAACAAGGTGTGAAGTAACCATGCAAATCACTTGGTACCCTTAATAAATTACCCCTCAATCGATGTGCCGGTTAACCACACACGCTCCATCGATACTATGATAAATATTAAGTCACCCTTTACCTACCTTGTTAAGTCCAAGTTAGTGTGCCGGTTAACCACACACGCTCCACTAACGACTTAGACAAAGTGTAAAGTGCAATTTCATGGATTAGCACCTTATTCACATTTTTCCTAAGTAACTAAGATTGGGTATTATTAAGAGTTTAGTTACTTAGTATTATCATTAAATACTTTTAATGAAGGGAGAATTCTAGTCCTGTCAAACCCGTTCGGCTAACGACCCTCCACCGGTCAAGCAAGCGGTGGGTGAGAGTGGACACCCATTAAGTTGCCATTTTATAGGCAACAACCTTATACCCACCTTATAGACCGGCTTCGTGAATGAGGCGTACTAGCGGTAAGACTGACTTTACTCTTATACATATATATATTATTAACTTATAATATTATAAAGTATAAGGGTTGAATTTTAACTTTTAAAATTCTAAGGGCTAACTTGGAATTAAAGTATTCATAAGTGAAAACTTTACAAATTCCAAAACTTGAGGGCAAGTTTTGAAACTATTCAAAACTAATTAATTCCATAACTTATGTGTTTAAAGTAGTTTTAATCCAAAAACTCTTCAAGTTCCATAACTTGAGGACAAGTTATGGAAGACTTTAAACTAATAAAAGAATTAACTTTTTCTTTATTTTATAACTTATGGATTTAATTATGGTTACATATTTTTCTTTAATGAAGTGACTCTTGAACTTTCATAACTTGAGGACAAGTTATGGAGTCATAAAAAAATTATTCAATGACACAAGAGTCTTCATTTTGTAACCATTGCCAACTATTATGAGTTTTATGAGTCTTTAATGTGACTCTTCATGTAACTTGAGGACAAGTTACACAAACACATTTTATACTCAACTCTTAGATTAAAATGGATTGAAAACAACTATTTCACTCAACATTTCTATTAATCTAAGCAACTCATAAGAACAAGATAATTCAAATCAAACTTTTTCATGTAATTAGTCTAAACCTTAAACTAATACAAAACATGAATCTATTGACAATTATCTTTGAAAATGGATTAGCATGAACATTACCACATCAAAAACAAGTTTATAAGTTCAAAAACAACTTAGGGTAATGTTCCTAGTCCATTTCTAGCCAAAAAACTCGAAAATATGCTGTCTGGGGGTCCAACTCGTCGAGTGCATGAACAAACTCGGCGAGTTGGATCGAATTCATCATTTTTAAGGCATGGACTCGTCGAGTCTCCTGATGGACTCGCCGAGTCTGATGGCCAGACAGCACCAGATTCGTTTTTTCAGCTTCTATTGCAGGTATAACAAGAAAACAAGCCTAGGCTCTGATACCACTGTTGGGTTTTGAGCATTCTAACACTCCTAAGTGTACATGCAACCCTAAATACCTTGGATCTATGTTTTCTCTATTATACATGCAAATAAGAACTTCCAAGGTATTATCCTAATCTAGCATACAAAACAATAACTATAGCAAGATAGAATACATACCTCTTTGGAGAAGAAAGTCTTCATGAAGCTAGAGTGCCTAGTGCCCCAAGTGTGACACCTCAAATGGAATCACAATCATCAAAACACTTGGAATGACTTGAGAGAAAACCCACACTTCATGAAATCGGCTAGCCCTTCTAGTACACCCACTAGTGCCGATTTTTCCTCAATAATAAGATGCTTATATAGTTACACAATTAGGGTAAACTCTTAATTGTCATGGCTTTCCATTTCCTTGGATCCATGGGTACAAATACACCATGGAGCATCCATGGACCATCCTATGGGTTTTAGCCCAACTTGATTATCCATGGAGCATTAGCCCACTATACAAGTATGGATGATTTACACAATCAACCCATATATTTAATTAGTCTTCTTTTGATCACTTAATTAATCCTAGATTAATTCTTGATCAATACTAATTAAATAATCTTATTATTCTTATTATTAATATACTAGAACTTATAATATATTAATAACCATAAGTATCTTATTTCTCTCATTCAAGTGCATGATGGTATGCAACCCAAATGGACCATGCCGGGTCGGGTCAAGTCTTACCAAATATAGTTATGGACTTAGACATTAATCCAACAATTCTATCCTTGAATCTCTTAAAATTTCCAAAACTAAATATCTAGAAGAATTAAATGAACTAAACTTTAAATTTTCCAACCTAAGTAGTAGCCTCATGCAAACCTGCTTGGCAAACTCTAATCTAACTGACCAACTCGGCATGGTGTCATCAAAAAGTGAGGAGAGAAGGATCTGGATTGAGCAGAAGGAAGCATAATTAGTTAGGGCTAAGGATGAAAGTATTATTTGCAAAGAGACAATTTAAGATTGTTAAAACAAAGAAATGTTTTCTGTTTAATTGCTAAGCGTCTTTATACTAATATTGCTCAATTACATCTTAATTGCGAAATTGGAAAGAAAATACATAAAATGATTTTACCTTTTCTTGAATTCAAGGAAGATGATGTTATAGCAGAATGTGAATCAGAAGTATCCTCTGATGAAACATCCATGTCATATAAGCTAGGTTTAGATAAGATAGAATCCTTCATCGACTCTAAGGAACATAAAAGCATGTTAAAAGATATCTTAGATGAAAATGATAGGCTAAAAATCAAAACCGAAACTATACAAACATTCGATGAGTCAAATGCCAAAATTTTCAAGGATAATAAAATAAACGTAGATAATTCTTCTGAATTTGAAACCGAGAGTGAAATGAGTGAGATTTCAGTAGAGGATGAAGTTGACTGTTCTAAGTTTGTGAATAGTGAAACCAAGAGCGAAAAACCTCTTATTTCAGAAAATTCAGTTGAGTTTGTGCGTTTGTCAAAGGAACAGAAACCGAAACTTAAAGAAAAGGCCGTGGTCTATCAGAAGGTATAGACAGTGCCAAACCAAGTTTATGCTGTTACTGGAGTCACTCAAAGACAAACAGCAGAATTAAAGATAATAGTTGATGAGGATAACGCTGAAGGATGCGAAGACTACTTCTGGTCTGCTCCCATTGACAATGCAGATGAGACTGTAGGTTTGTCTGAGAAAACCACATGGAGAGTCAAAGGACGATACATACCAGATTCCATCAATAAATCATCCAGTTTTGATATTCCCAGCACAAGCGGAACTAAAGATATTCCGGAAGAACCATTGATGCAACCTGATGTTCCAATCGAGAAGAAAGAATCGAAAAGTCTACTCAAGAAACAGGCAGCACGAGAAGCTCAGACTAAGGAAAGCACCAAAACAAGAATCGAAGATAAGACGACTGCAACTCAGACAGAGAAACCAAAGGCCAGCTTCAATGTTCACAAGACTCAGAAGGAGCTAGCTGAACAGAAAAGACTTAGAAATCAAAGATATGCCTCGAATCTGAATGAACGTAAAAGGCATTGGTATTCTCAAAATCTTAACTATAATCCTCATAGGAAAGAACCCATGGACAAAGGAAAGGAAAAGTCAAAGGAAAATTTCAGTCCTAATTCCTATTATTCCAAATCCCAAAACCGAAAGTCAAGTCTCGGTTCTGAACCCAAGTTCGATCCTCAACCCAGTTTCGGTCCTCAATCCAAGTTCGGTCCTCAACCCAAGTTCGGTTCTCAACCCAAGTTCGGTTCTCAACCCAGTTTCGGTCCTCGACCCAAGTTCGGTAATAAACCCAGATTCAGCTCTCAATCCAGATTCGGTTCTAACACCAGTTTCGGTTCCAATTCCAGAAATGGATCCTTCAGGTCCCAAAATGAAACAAATTCCTCTAAGGACATCAAAGGAAAAGGAAAATTGGTATTTGAGAATGAAAAGAAGAGATCCCCCCCCACTACCTAACAATCAAATGAAAAACACGAAACCTTCTAATGACAATAAATTAAAATTCAAAGAAGATAAAACTAAAATCAAAGTGTTTACCATCAAAAGAAAAGATCAAACAACTCTTGTTAAACGAACTTATTTAGTTGATGCTTCTATTGTTATTCCCTTCTCTGTGAAAAACTTACCAGGACCCAAGAAACTTTGGGTTCCTAAATCTGCTTGAATTTGTAGGTAATAAGTGACGAGCAGTTTGACGATGAATGGTATATATACAGTGGCTGCTCGCGTCACATGACAGGAAGAAAGGAGGAACTAAGGGAATTTCGATCTCTAAAAGATGGTGGATCAGTAAAGTTTGGAAACAACTCTTATGGCACGATCAAAGGATATGGGATGATAACTAATGGAGACTTCTCAATCAGAAAAGTGGCTTATGTAGAAGGATTGCAGCACAACCTCATTAGTGTCTCGCAATTAGTTGTGGGAACAGGTTTGAAGGTATCATTTAATGATGCAGGCTCAGAGATAATAGAAAAACAAACCAAGAAAGTTCTGCTGAAATCTGCACGTAAAGGAGAAATGTATCCTCTGAATCTTAATCCTATTCGAGGGACACCAGCTACCTGTCTGCTTTCAAAGGCAAATTCTGATGAAAGTTGGCTCTGGCATCGACGTTTATCCCACCTGAACTTCAAAGATATCAACAAATTGGTAATTGGTGATCACGTTCGAGGTCTTCCTCTTCTCAAGTTCGACAAGGAGCATTTATGTGCAGCATGTGAAATGGGTAAACAGAGCAGAAAGAGCCACTCTACACGTATAAATACCAAGATCGTGGAAGCACTTGAACTATTGCATATCGATCTGTGTGGACCTTCTGCTATCGAGAGTATCGGTGGAAGTAAGTACATTCTGGTTGTTGTCGATGATTATTCACGCTTCACGTGGGTTTTCTTTCTTAAACAGAAATCAGATGCAACTCCCAAACTGAAGATGTTCATCAAGCAAGTAGAAGTTCAATTAAAGAAGACAGTGAGAAACATCAGAAGTGACAATGGGCTGGAATTCAAAAACAAGGAGTTTGAAGACTTTCTGGCTGATAAGGGAATCACACACAATTTTTCGGCCCCTTATACACCGCAACAAAACGGGATTGTTGAAAGACAAAACCGATCGCTGTGTGAAGCAGCCAGAACCATGCTCAGTTATGCCTCACTGCCTCTATACTTTTGGGCTGACGCCATTGCTGCTGCCTGTTATACTCAGAATCGGTCCTTGCTCAACAAAAGATTCTCGATAACTCCATATGAGATCTTAAACAACCGGAAACCGAACGTCAAGTTTTTCCACATTTTCGGTTCCATATGCTTTATCTTTAATTCTAAAGAAAACCGAAATAAGTTTGATGTTAAAGCCGATGAAGGAATCTTTCTGGGTTACTCTCTGTCATCCAAAGCATATCGGGTGTTGAACAAGCGTTCCAAACGAATAGAAGAGACTTATTATGTCACCTTTGATGACAATTACATGAAGAAGGTTCAAAGAACAGAAGACACTTCAGGAGACATATTTCCAGAATCTGGCCAAGTCTCGGTTCCGATATCCAATCTGTTTGATGAATACATTCGGTTATTTGATGAACCAGAAAAGGCAATACATTCGGAGGCAACAGCAGCAGATAATAAGGTAGATAATTTGAAGAAAGTAATAGATGAAGCTTCCAAATCAATGGAAACCGAAACACCTACTCCTAAACCATCATCTAGTCCATCAAACACCGATTCAACATTCCAGGGGGAGAACTCTACAACTTATAAAACATCTGAAGTTCCTGTTGAGGGGGAGAATCACAATTCCGCCCCAATATCTACTAGTTGAACTCCCACTCGAACAACTGAACCGACATCAACAGGTGATAGTCCCATCGAGAGGGAGATACCCACTGCCTATTCTGCTGAAGGCACCGGCTTCACTTCGCCAGTCGAGGGGGAGAAAACAAGTGATAGTTCAACTGACAAAGGTGAAGAAGATCAGTCAGATATTGAAGTTGAAATTGAAGCAAAACTAAATCCAAAATATGATCCAAGCTATCCTCCACTAGCAAAATGGACAAAAGACCATCCCAAAGAGCAAATTATTAGAGAGTCGTCCGAAAGTGTTCTTACTAGATCTCAAGTGAAGGCGAAACAAACAACATTATTCTCTAAAGTTGAATTTTGCATGTTTAACTCTTTTATCTCCAAAATAGAACCAAAAACCATAAAAGCTGCACTTGATCATTCTGATTGGGCCCAAGCAATGCAGGATGAGCTCAATGAATTCGAACGAAATAGAGTTTGGAGATTGATTCTTACACCGAAAGATGCCTCTGTTGTTGGCTTGAAATGGGTGTTTCGGAATAAGCTGGACAAAGAAGGAAATGTCATTCGTAACAAGGCTCGGTTGGTTGTTAAAGGCTATTGTCAAGAAGAATGGATTGATTATGAAGAAACCTTTGCTCCTGTGGCAAGGTTAGAATCTGTTCGAATCTTTCTAGCATATGCCGCTCACAAGAACTTCGAAGTTTTCCAAATGGACGTCAAATGTGCTTTTCTAAATGGAGAATTAGAAGAAACTGTATATGTTGAGCAGCCACCTGGTTTTGTGAATGAAAATACCCAGATCATTGCTATGTACTGGATAAAGCCGTCTATGGACTAAAGCAAGCACCGAGAGCCAGGTATGAAACACTTACTTGATTTCTAAAGATGTCAAAATTTAAACAAGGTTCGGTTGACCCAACCTTCTTTCGAAAGAAGGAAGACGAACACTTAATGATTGTTCAGATTTATGTCGATGATATCATCTTCGGCTCCACGAATCCAAGCTTAACTGCTGAATTCAGAAAGTTGATGGAGACTAAATTTGAAATGAGCGCAATGGGTCCAATTAACTTTTTCCTTGGCTTAAATATTAGACAGGGACCAGAAGGCATCTTCATAAATCAGGAAGCATATACCAAGAATTTGCTGACTAAATTTGGAATGAAGGGTGATTCAAAAGTAAAAGTTCCTATGGCATTCGGCACCAAGCTAACTCCATCACTAGAGAAATCGGCTGTGGACATAACTCTTTATCGACAAATGATAGGATCTCTTATGTATCTAACAGCTAGTAGACCAGATATTATGTTCTCTGTTTGTTATTGTGCCAGGTTTCAAGCTAATCCAAGAGAACCTCACATGCTTGCCATGAAGAATACTTTTCGATATCTGAAGAAGACTTCATCTCTTGGTCTCTGGTACCCTGCAAGATCTGGATTTTTCATACAAGCCTTTTCAGATGCTGATCTTGGAGGATGTGGACTGGACAGGAAAAGCACTACCAGAGGATGTCAATTCCTTGATGGAAAACTTGTCAGTTGGCAATCAAAGAAACAGACCTGTGTTTCCTTATCTACAGCAGAAGCTGAATACATTGCTGCCGCATCGTGTACCTCTCAGGTTGTTTGAATTCAAAGTCAGTTAAGAGATTATGGGCTGAGCATGAAAAAGATCCCTCTTTACTGTGATTCTGAAAGTGCAATCAGAATATGTCATAATCCAGTTTAACATTCGAAAACCAAGCATATTGCACTTAGGTATCATTTCATCAAGGATCATGTAGAAGACGGGAACGTAGAAGTGCATTTTGTTCGTTCTGCTGATCAACTGGCTGATATCTTTACTAAAGCCTTACCAGAAATAACATTTAATAAAATCTTACAAGGTCTGGGTATGATGGAAGGAGAGTCGGTACCGAATCTTCAAATCTCTCTTTAAAATTTAGACAACCGAAATAGACAGACCGCTCGGTCTATCTCTGCTCTAGAATTTTTAAAGAACCGAAATGCATAGACCGCTCGGTCTATCTCTGCTCCATGATTCTCTGCATCAAAGGAAAGTTGAATGATCAATTTATTTCGCTGCTCTCAACAATAAGATAAGGTTTCAGTTGTATATTATGTCTTTCTGTTTTTATTCTTTTTCAGAAAATTTCAAAAATCCAAAAATATTTTTCAGTTTTTATTCTTTTTCAGAAAATTTCAAAAATCCAAAAATATATTTCTGTTTTTATTTTTTTCAGAATCTTATTCAAAAATTATTTTATTTCTTTCAATTTCTTGTTTGTTTTGTTTGGTGTCTGTTATTAACAGGAAAATACAAGTATAACCAACGATAGATTTAAAGCAGGTATGTTTCAATTTTCTCACAAACTAGTTACGGGTCCCTAGAAGCATGCTGCTGTATGTTGTCACAAGCCTCTATGATCTTGAGTAAGCCTTAATGATTCGATTGATATCCATCGTTTCTTCCAAATCAGGCTATTTTACATCACTCGGTCTAGAGCTACCTTACTCTTCTCATTTGAGTTAAGAGTTTCTCTGCTCTGTCACACTTATCTAGCAGAAGGTACATTCGGTTTCTTAACCACCTCTTGATATTCTACATTTACCTTCGGTTCACTAACGTAACCCTTGATACTTTCGGTCTTTACCACTGAGGTTTATGGTTACACAACATCTGTGTTTATGATCTTGGATACGATTACCACGTTCTAAGTGAAACCCGAAATCCGACACCTAAAATGAATTGACGGTGAGTGATATACTCAAGCTGTAACTGGTTACCTAAGGAAATCTCTTTTTATTTTGCGTGATCTTTTATGAAATCGTCTACAGCCAAGACATTTCTTCCCAAAGAGGTCCAGTTTATTTTTTTTTGAGATTTCTGCTTCTTACATGTTATTAACAAAATAAATCCTACCTACTTGTTCAATAGATCACATCGGTCTCACAGGTACCTCTACCAACAATCGGTTTTATGTTGAAACTTGATGTTTGGATAGAGGACAGCCACCCAAAGCCTATGATCAAAAAGAAGCCTTTCATTGTTTATTAACAAACAATTGATCGTATTTCTCGGGAAACCACACAAGCACTTCAAGTCTCTCTTGACTTTGAAGGAAGTGATTCTTACCCGGAATCCTCTGCTTTCTGTCTTCTAAAAGACATCACTCACATCTGATACACATTTGTTTTATTTCTTTATCTTTCACACCCTTATGCACGAAAATTATTTTTTCCAACATTCTTATTGTTGTTTGGTATATGGTTTTAGTTTTCAGTTGTGACCAAACAAGGGTAAAGAGAATTTCAAACGGTACGAAGATAAGATTTAGGCGCGTGGATTTGATTCGTTTCAAACCCACGTGTGCTGACGTTTTCCTGGGATACACCATACTATCAAATCGCGCTTTTTCAGACGACGTTTTAGTTACCTCATCATCACGATTTTCTCTCTCCAGACAATGGTATAAATAGGGGTGATCGTGTTATTTGTCACTTACCAATCACGAATCATCTCTCTCTTCAAAAGTTCACACTGTTCATCTTCTTCTTTGTTCAACAATGGCGACTTCATCTTCTGCAAACGATCAAACTGCAACATCATCCCTACTTACAATCAAACCCAATCAAAATATGATCATCGAAATGACTCCATTCTTGTATGACTCATACATGCTACACGTCGTGGAGTGTTTGAAGTATTCACCCCTGTTGTTGGCCCTAACACAGGTGGAAGCAGTTCCGATGTCATTGCTCTCACAAGTTTATTCATCTGCAAATTATGACAAGAACAAAGATCGTATCTACTTTACGATACATGACAAGAAATCCTCGATTTCAAAAGCAAAGTTTTGTTCGCTTTTAGGGCTTGCAGTTGATTCCTCAATCATCTCGCCTGATTTCATCTCTACAATGCAGCTTTTCACAATGATGTATGAGATGGGCTACACCGATGTCCTTACGACGATTGTGAAGGTCAAGAGTCGTGCCTACCATCACAATGGAATGGGTTGCTGACCTTGCTGATCAAGGGTTTAGCGGAACGATGCGGTGGTTCCGATACTACGAGCAAAGAATTTCTCACAATTCTCTATTGTCTATACAACGGAATCAACTTAGATTATGGCTCAATAATCTGGTCTCGAGTTGTTCAGAGTCTAAACACAACGACCCGTTACTCGGAAATTTCTTGTGGTCGTTTCTGGATGCTTATTACAAAGAAGGCTATGGATTCTCTGGAAATTCCTGTGATGAAGGATGTTCTTCTTGCCTCAATCGCTTCATTCCACACCAAGAAGATCATCATCTCTGATCCAAGTAAGTTTCGTCATTATGGATTGATTCCTGAATCCATGTACAGGTGTGTTACGGCACATAGCAGAGTAATGGCTGATTATAGGTAAAGAACTCCTCTGGCTCCAAGGGTTCTGTCTGAAGAACAACAAGCTGCCTTGGATGCTTTGGATCAACCTACTAACAGAGGAAAAAGGGTTGTGAAGAAGGAGAAAGAAGAAAAGAAGGAGAGTAAGCCAAAATCTTCAAAAAGAAAATCTGGTGAAGAAGAAACTTCTCGTTCAAAACCGAAGAAGTTCAAGAAGATGGCTAAAAGGCCCAAGGGAGACTCTTCTCCTGGACCTGATAAAGTTGAAGAACAGGAAGAAGAAACAGAAGCTCCTCATGATTCCACCAGAGAACCAACTCCTCCAAAGTCTCCAACTCCACCACCATCTCCTAAAAATACTCACATTCCAACTCCACCAGCATCTCCCAAAATTACAAAACTTCCCACTCCTCCAACGTCTCCTAAAAATCCAACCCCACCTCCATCACCGAAACAGAAAGTTCCACTTTCTGTTCCTACCGATATACCACCCATTACAACTGAACCAACTTCTCTACCCACTTCAACCATCATTACTTCTGTCCCTATCTCAACTATCCCAACACCAACTCCACTGATAATTGAGTCTATCACTACCACCATTTCCCAAATCCCGGTAAAAGTCAATGTATCTGATACAGGGGCTGCTACTGTGATTGAAACACCAGTTATAAACATACCACCATCGCCTACCCCATCCTCTACCTCTAGTGCTACTCTCGGTGGAGATGATGAAGACTACGATTCCTTGTATTACAGTCCATACAGGATTCCCACAGACAATGATAATGATGCTCCTGTCACTAGTCAACAGATTCAGGACATCAATGAGAAATTGGATAGCCTGCTTGCAGATAATAAAGCTTATGGCAATGTTGTGTTGAAAGCTTTCATAGAAACAGCCATCAAGCAATACACAGATGCTATAGATCAATCAACTGCCGCCATTGATAAATCAGCTACTTCGTGTTCACAGGCCACGAAAGAGGTTTCTGAGGTTGTTCACACAACTCAGATCTTTCTTGATTCTCTTAAGGCGCATGCTGATGTCAATACGGCCAAATATCAAGCATCAGTGGACACATTTTCTAACACTCTTCAGAGTGAAACAACTAAATTTGAAGCTCTCCGTGCTAATCTCAAAACAGAATCCACTTCTTTTCTTCAATCCTTGGATTCTCATTTTGCTTCTCTTGCAGCAGAGAGTACCCTGAAGGAGGATCTAGTCAAACACCAGGCAACTATTGATCTTCAGAAAGTTCAACTGGCCCAAGCAGAACAAGAGATATCTTTGTTGAAGACTCAACGGGCAGTTCTTCAGAGTTGTGCTAGTGATGTGAAAAACATCCTGACTAATATTATCGAAACTCATGATCCCTTCCTCACCTTGACTATCCGAAAGCATCTCCAGGCCAAACTCCTTCCTGCAATCACCATTCTAAGCGAAATGAAGGGTGTCTCGGAGAAGGTCATTCTTCCAAGACAAGGGGAAGAAGAGAGTGTGCTCAAGACAGACCCAAGGGTTAATTAAGCTTCGGGTTCTGGGAAGAAAATTCAAGCTGACAGTGATACCGATACTGATGAAACCATCACTGAAGCCCTTTAGAGAAAGAAGAGGGATAAAGAGCTTGATGAAACCATGAAGATAGCTCAAGAGGCAGAGGCAAAAGAAAGAAAGAATAAGGAGGAAGAGGATGCTCTTGAATGCAAAAAGACTCTATTTCCGGAATGGGACAGAGACACACTCATCAATCAGGCGATTGAGTTTCCTTCCATGTACTGGCTGGAACCAATTGCATCATTCGAGTGTGAAAATTCCAAGGACTCGCAGTTTGACATGCCAATCACGAGAAAGGCTTTTACGTTTCATTGTTTTGATGTCACTGCTGAGGTTCCTCATCCAAACTTGAAGGTTGACAAGGAATTAATTGGTTTTTATTTGAAGTACGGTCAACCGCAGTACTTGACATGGAGTGCCCAGAAAATTGTGAAAGTCAAAGTACTGAAACCGACGCCAGCTGGGAAGTTTGTCAATGTAAACTTCAAGATCAACAGAGGAACAGCGAACACAGAATACTTCATTTCTCTGGCAGATCTTCCCAGTCTGAATCCTCATGATTGGATTCTGCTATACAACATTCTTCTCTCAAATCAAAGGGAGTATGAACCGATTTTGAAGCGTCTCAAAAGAATGTTGGCCTCCTATATCCATGAGCTTGCCACTATGGATCAGGAGATAGAAAAAATAATGAACAAGAAACCGACCGTCAAGCCTACTTCCAAGCCAGGTGATGTGCATAAAATGAAGCTGGGGCAAATCGATTCTACAAATTTGACGGTTATGTTTACTAAGGGTGATAGGCACAAGTTTCTGTTTGCTTTGGTAGACAAGCATCTGTTTTCAACAGATTGTCTGGAGCATATTATAAACATTATTCACCGATGCAAGCAGAACTCAGCAGCAGACAAGAAGAACTTCACAGATATGCTTCGGTGGTACATTACATTCAGACATCACATTCTGGCCATCATACCAAGGATATTTGAAACCGTGAAGAAACCCTATGTTGTGAAAAGGGAATGAAGTTTCTGCTCCAAAGACGCAACAGGGGAGATTGTTGAGATTAAGGTGTTGCGTCTTGGGCCCTTTTGTATTGTAATCGGGTTGGGCTTGTCAATCCGTGTTTATCTAGATTAGTTTCCTTTTATTTAGATAAACTGTTAGGGTTTCATTATAAATATATGCATGCATGTATGCGTATTGAGATAGATAGTTGATTACGTTGATTCTTGTAACCCTAATATACCTCTACAGTTGAAGTTCTTTATCGAGCTCTTCTGGGGTATTTTGCATTAATCATTCGACTTTTTCAGTGCAATACTTGTGTTCTTTATTACGTTCTTACTTATACTTTGCTTAGAATCATACGATCCTGATAGAACTTTGTTCTAACACTCTTAATACAATCACTCCACAATTTAATACACAAATTTCATAGCTTATACAATAAATTCACAGTTTAGTTCAAAAAAATTATGCATTTACAACTTAACGACATTTACAACTTAACGACAGTTAAAACTAAGGTTAACAAAAATACACAAAAAAATGGGAGATCAAAATATTAAATCCACACCTTAACAGAAAAGAAAAAAAAAACAAGAAAAAAATTGCATCATAGATGTAAGTAGAAATTTAATACAAATATTTATACATAAATTATTCGTATTTTATTTAAATTGCATAGTCCATTCACAGCTTAATAAATAATATATTCACAACTTAATACATAGTCCATTCACAACTTCATAAAATTATATCATTGTCTAGGTATAATAAGATTTATTTATGAATCTCCACTTTGATTCTAATTACAAATTTCGAGTAACATCATTTTCATTTTACATGTTTACTAACAAAGTTTACTTCACACATTAGTATATTAGTATATATAATTATATATGACATATTTATGTTTTATATATATAGTTGTATATTATTGTGTGTATACCTTATTATATTTATATATTACTATTTAGAACTAATACCTAAACCACTTATTCTATCTACTCTAATTAATTAATACTTTAAGTAATTCAAAAGTGAGTAGAAAGGTACCTGCAAAAGTGAAGCATCATAATTTAAGCTTTTCTTTTCTCTTGTTTACTTTTTAGCTTTTAGGATTTCCAAATCAATAAAATATTCATTAAACGTCGACATCTCCTTTTTGCCTCTTCTAATTTCCATTCGCAACTGAACAAAACCTGATCCTATTCTGGTGCCCTCACCATTTACAACCAGTTCTCCCCCCTTGGGGTTCGAACTACCACTCACTGGCCCTCAGAGTCAATCATAGCACTGAACCGACAGAGCCAAATCTATCGGAAAGGACACTTCGAAAATCTCCAACTCGCACCGTCGGTAGACCGAAGAAGCAGAAACCCCGTGTTCGTTAGCGATAGAGACTCGCAACGGACACTCCAACTCACCCTATGGCACACCAAACTCCCTACTAAACGACTGAGATACGAAAGACCGACTCGCCCCCGAGTCAAATAAAACCAAAGTAGGCAAGGAGTTCACTAAAAACGTACCTAATCACAGGAACAGATAAGCATACACAGATATAATAAATGTGATAAAGGATAGAAACATACCAGCAACCACATTTAGTGCTGCCCTAGCCTCCTCTGCCGTAAGTTGGAAGGCACGCCCCTGAGCCGTCGGAGGCTCGGCCTCAATTGGCCTCCCATCAGCAATCCTTAATGTAGCTGGTGCCGTTGGAACCTGCAACGGCTTGGCGGCTAGCAACGGGCAGTTGGCCTTCACATGGCCAACCTGATCATAGTTAAGGATGTAAATGGGGCGGGTTTGGGGTGGGGTTGACCATCCCTATCCCCATCCCCAAGTGTCTAACTTCGTCCCCATCCCCATCCCCATCCCTAACAGATGTGGGGAATCAAATCCCCTCCCCTTTGTATTTGGGTTTTTCCCCAACCCATCTTCGGCCCATCCCCAACCCATCCCCAATATATCAACATAATAAGCTCAACTTACACAAAAAGACCAAGGTTAATAAGCGATCAAAACCAAAATCCATAATCAGATTCTGTTTACATCAATCATAAAGTTTAACAAGCATCAAAACAAAAAGTGACGATTTGGTATACAGATTGTCGAACGAAGTGATGATTGACGAACTCTTGAAATTGGGAACATAATTTGATGTACAGACTCTATTTCTGATGGTCTAATATAGATCCATTCATTTTAGTAGACTTAATTCAAATTCAATAGATGATTAATATATATATATATATATATATATATATATATATATATATATATATATATATATATATATATATATATATATATATATATATATAGTCATCAAAGCGGGGGCAGGGCAGGTTGGGGATTGTTATATCCGGCCCCGGCCCCATCCCCGGTTTTAGCATAATAGGGATCCCCGGCTCCGTACCCGATACCCGTGTTAATGGGGAATACCCATCCCCGATTGGGGCGGGTCAACCGGGTTCCCCACCGGGTCGGGTGAAATTTCCATCCCTAATCATAGTAGTAGCACAACCTCATACCCGGAACCGGGGCGGCCTGGCGACAATTCTTCGCATAGTGCCCCTCCTTACCACACCTATGGCACCCACTACCAGCTCGACATACTCGAGAATGACCCTTGACACACTTTCCATAAATATGGCTCCGCTGACTCCCGACCCTAGAATCAGCGGTCTTAGACCGCTTAGGTGCCGATTGCGATTATGACGGGGCCTGTCACTGCTCCCTCAACTACAGCTCAATCTCCAACTCATGTCGTCTAGCGACCTCCTGCAACTCCAAAAGAGTATCACATCGCTGGGTAGACACAAACTGATGGATGACAGTCTTGAGCATTCTCAGATATCGGGTCATCTGAGCCTACTCGGAAGGAAACTCTGGGCAGAACATTGCCCTCTCTATAAACATGCGGGTGATCTCCGTCACCGACTCCCCATCCTGCCTCAAACTTAAAAACTCATGTGATAATCGTTCCTGCTCGACCCGAGGAATGTATCAGGCGCAGAACATATCCCTGAACTGCTCACAGGTAACAGCAGCTCTTTGATCATCAATGTATGCCCCAGTCACCAGTCTCCACCAGTGCTTGGCCCCAGACCATAGCAGGTTCAAATCTCACCTGACCTTTTGGTCAGTAGGACACAAGCAGGTAAATAAACACACCTCCACATCTGAGATCCACCTCATAGCCTTGATGGGATCCTGTGTCCCATCAAAAGTAAGGGGATTCGTATTATCGAAGTCCCGGTACCGGAAGCCCCTACTGGCTCCTCCCCTTGTCGCGGATACAGCCGATGCAGCTACTGCGGCAGCCGTCTCTGTAAGGGCTGCATAGCGCTCATCAAAATACTCGACCATAGCGGTCTTAATAGACCCAAACATCTCCGACAGCTGTACCCAAAACATAGCAGCAACCTCATCATGCAGGATCTCTCGAATCTTGGCATCCAGCTCCTCTGTACCCATCTGCACCACATGCTCAGGTGTGGTTGGCCCCTTCTGGCCTCCGTCTCCTGCTCCCGATGCTGATCCGGATCCCGTCACAAAGCATCTCGTCATCACCGTTCTAAAACATACCAAACAATATCCGATAACCCATATAATAATTGGGATCCAACTCCGACTATACCCTAGGGGTTGTGACTTCCTTGCTACGCGTATGGGCCATGTGCTTTCAATAGTAGGAACCCATACTACCTTCCACAGCTACCCATATTTGTCTCAAGTATCACCACAACACCCTAACAGTACACATAACCATAGCGAGCGCTCAATCCTCACTCCGAGAGGAATGCTAAATATCTTGTAACTGGTCTACCGACCTCACACTACTCATTCATCCATGAAACTTCCACCAACCCTGCATCACTTGTGTATGCTAGCCATACATAACACAGGACCCGATAGACTTTCGAATATCCGATCCTACCCTACGCCCTAATTAATAACAACATGACATAAGGCCAAATCAAACATTCTCAGTCTATAAGATCTTAGTTATATACAACCGTGATGCATACACAAGTAACTACAGTAATGATGACAATCTCATACCAGGAAAAACCCTAGGCTAGAAGGCATCATGTAGTCAAGCAATTCTATCATGCAATTCCTAAAGATCCCTAGCCTAGTACTAGAATACTGTTCTGACATATCACATAATCAAATAACTGTATGGTATTTTGGGGTCTACTTGTTGGCTCTGGCTGATCGTACATCCTGCATCCTCCTTCACTTATTTTGAAAACCATATTAAAAAATCATTTTGAAAATCTTTCCTTGATTTGAGACTGGCTTCACACGAATGTTCCTCCAATTCACTCAAACCAAGGCTCTGATACCAACTTGTAACATCACAAAAATTCATGCCAATTAAAAAATTTTCAAAACATTCAAAAGCATTAATTATTACAATCTTGTTTTCAAAATAGTTCGATATCAGAGTTTTCCCAGAACCATAAACAAAACAGGAGGAGCTGTACCATCATGCTTTCGCCTTGCCGCGATCCCCTGGTGCACATGAAACAATAAATTGAAATTGTAAGCTTGAAAGCTTAGTGAGCTCCCCCAAAATACCGATACACATACAATCCACATAATCCTGTCAGCAATATCATAACATAAGAAACTAAACAGCATGCAATGGGTCCACAACTTTATAGGCTGGATTACCCCTGGGCCCACAATTTGAGTCTGGATTGCCTTCCGGCCCACAGCTCACATCTGGCTTGCCACCGAGCCCACAATACGAGTCTCCCTTAGCCCGTATCTGGAATGCTCCCAGGTTTGTTGGTTACCGCACGAAGCAGTATCACCTCAACCCATCCCACATAACATATCAACATATAACATAACCACTGAGCATGCAGATAATCATATAACAATACAGGTAGTCCTACAGGTCTACCTAACTGGCATAACCACCAGTATGCAACACTAACTTCATACTCAACATACTAACACTACTAGGATAACATATCTAATGGGCCGGCCTTGGTGCCTTAGACCCCTTAGTATAGTGAGCTAACTCACCTCACAACTGTCGACTCATAAAATAAGCTCAAATTCTCGGATCACTGCCACGAACTCCACCACCTATATTCATTGTAAACCATACTTGTAAAATTCTAGTCTTTCCGAAATGTCCTCCAGAAGTCAACTAGTCAACCCATGGTCAAAGTCAAAGTCAACAGTCAAGGTCAACAGTCCATGTTGACCTCAACTCGTTAAGTACCCTCATCTACTCGTCGAGTTCCTTGTAATACTCGTCCACTCGCCAAATCACTAGAGTGACTCGTCGAGTTCCTAAGGTTCGTGGTTGAAGCTCCATGGCCACTCGTCGAGTTTTCTCCCTTGCAACTCAACAAGTTCATATGCATCTACCGGTTGGGAAAAACCTCAACCGACTCGTCGAGTCACTCTAATGACTCGCCGAGTCTACGACAATCTTCATAGGACTCGATGAGTTGTTCATCCAACTTGTCGAGTTCAGGACCACTTCATATCACCCGTCGAGTCTGCTAGGCGACTCGCCGAGTCCTTTCAATCCTTCATCCATGCAGACGCTTTTTAAGCCATGCAAAGGCTCCATATTGTAGATCCAGTCCCCCAAGGCATGTTTATCACGTAAAGTTGCAAAATATATGTGCATGCAAGGTGCTAATGGCCTAAATCAAGCTAAAGAAGAGGTTATAGGACAAAGAGCTTCACTAACAGGCTGAAGGCTGAGACTTTATGATGATAAAAGCTAAGTTGAGCCTAGATCTGAAGTTGCAACATCAGATCTTGGTTTATCACTCGAAATGCAACCCCAAATGCCCAAAATGGCTCCAAAGCTCAATATAAAAGGGATCTAGATTGAAGAAGCTCATGGTGGTGACTTGATACCTCCAAACTGAGGTAGACTTAACATCCCCAACTGTTCCTTGCTTAGAGCTTCTTGATCTTCAAGCCTTTCCTCACCAAAATCCACCTTCAAATCTCAATCACACCAAAGAATCACACACAAACACAATTTAGGGTTGAAGGGCGCCAAGAAGCTGTAAAGGGGAGGCTGGGGGAGGCCAATGGTCCTTTAAATAGGGTGCAAACCCCCGGGATTTAGGGTTTCATCTGCCAGCTCCTACTCGTCGAGTCCCTTCTTGGACTCGAAGAGTAGATCACCAAAATACGCAGACCAACCCGCTGCTACTCAACGAGTAAGGCAGCCAACTCGCCGAGTAGGCCTTGAAATCAATAAAATTCTCACACAAACCAATACCTGAAAATTGTGGCATTACATATAAGGAGTTGATGTTCATTTGCTAGAGGTGTTAGTTCGTTCTTCTTGATAAATAACGATGGTAGCAGAACCCGACAGTGATGACGGTGGTAGTGTCGTCATCGGAAATAGTGGTAGTGATCGGAGGTTGTAACAGAGGAAGAGATGTCACATTGGATGGGTCATCGCCAGCGATGTGGTGGTGGAAAGGATGCGGTCGACGATGGTGGAGGTGTTGTTGTTCTTCCACATGGTTGAAGAAGTTGAGAGGCTTTTTTGTTGTTGAGAGAAATTATGTTCAGATCTAAATCTAAGATCTGGAAGAATAGACATAAAATAACAAATTGGGGTTTAAGTTTTTTTATTTACCATCTGGACAAAAATAACTCAATAAATAACAAATACTCTATTGATCATAAGGTAAAAATAATAGGTTCTTAGGGTTCTTAACCTTTACCTATATATATATATATATATATATATATATATATATATATATAAAGAGAAATTAAATATCCTCCTACCATTTGTTCCTATTTTTCCTCCTACCATATCAAATGTTGACATGTGTCACTTTTAATTAGACATTTAATGAAATTAATAATCATTTAATCCACTTGTCAACATTTGATATGGTAGGAGGAAAAGTAGGAACAAATGGTAGGAGGATATTTAATTTCTCATATATAAAATATGGCTAGATGCCTTGTTTTAGATTTTTTTTAAATATACTTTTAGTAGATCATTTTTTATACAAAGTACACCCCTCTTCATATTATGTACCTTTAAATGTGAGTGTAATAATCATGTTTGTGCATCTTTCTAATGTGACACTGAATGTGAGTGAAGGGATATTTATAACACAAGTCAATGTAAGAAATCCAAGAATAGAATAAAACATTTATAATGGAATACAATTCAAATTCATATGTTGATTTTTAAGTTATAGGAGGTGTATTTTATATTTTTATTTTAATATATTTTATTTTTAGTTAATCTTCATGTATATTTTTCTTTTTTATTATTTTATATATATTTTGGGTATTTTCTAGTCTTTGTGTTTACTTGAAGATCGGTGACTTTGAGGATAATGAAAAATAGACTAGTTGGTGAGTAGAAACTTGAAAAGAATTTGGGCTACTTGATTTATGAAGAATTGGATTATGGGCCTTGGACTTAAAGAATATGGAAACAACATTTGGGTTTATGAATTTGAGTGATCAAGAAATTATTCAAGCTTTAGATGATTAAAAGGTAGTGAACTGGGCTAACTTTAGAGCAATTTAGAAGAATCATGAGCCTACAATCGGACGGAGAAGTGTTGGGCCAAAATACAAGTGTTAAAGCCTAATTGCTGAAAAAAGCCCAAAAACCACGTGGAGAAAAGTCATGCGGCCAACATGGAATTTACTCTTGGAGTTGTGTGACCCGCATGGAACGCAATAGGGAAATTTCATCCATTCATGTTTGGCATCTGTTTGAAGAAGGTTGGTGGGGTTTTTTTACACATCTTGGAGATCAAATTTGAGAGGATTCTCTAGAGCTTTTTTGATAGTTTGAAGGCTTGAAAAACACTAGACATGTTACACGAAGTTTATCTTTGGTTTATGTTGTTTTAATCCTTGGGTAACTAGTTAGTTTGAAGATTGTTATGAACTTGTGTTTGAAGTTTATGGAAATATTTTTTAGTCAAACGTCTTTTTTATGTTTATTGGTCTTTAATAATCAGTTTAGATAAATAAGTGTTTAATTAGTTGGCTAATTTCTTGGTTAAGTACATACATCTTCAAATTAGCAGACAACAAATGATTTATGTGTTTGTTTTCATTTCACCTAAATCATGAAACTTTTTAATCCTTAATGATAATGGAAGCATTTGGATTACTTTTTGGACTTGGTGACTCTTAAAACCTAATGTTAATAGAATTTCACAAATTACATGCTTCATTATTTTGTGACTTTGATTAAAGAAATGTGTTATAAGCTTCTTTATCCATTTTAATAACAAAGAAGAGTTGGGGTAATTTATGCTTATAAATCACTATAGCCAAGTTAAATTAAATCACTAGTATTGCACCATAACATATAGTAACAAGATACCTAGATATCCATGTGGTGAAGGTCAATGTCAATCATCCCCCTGCTCTATCTCTCTCTTTCATTGATATGAGTAAAACTTTTTACTTGTTAATTCGTAATTTCTAATTTTTAGTATATAGTTTCTTTAAAATAACAAAAAGACTAAAATTCCCATTTTTATTTTTATCGTTGATGATATATGGTCCATTAGCATGGCCTAGACCACTCTAGAGCGCCAGCCTGGCCTGGCACACTCCCGCCAGCCTTGCCTGGCGTCCCCTTGCGAGCCTTGCCTAGTGCTCCCTTGCCAGCCATGCTGGGGACTCTCCTGCCGGCCCGACCCGATGCTCCCTTGCCTAGAGCCCCTTGCCAGTCTCTCCTGGTGCGTGCCCGCCAACCCCGCCCGGCACCTCCGGGAGGCCTTGCCCAGCTCCTTGCTAGTTGGGCCTGAATTGGGCTGGCCCAAGGCCTGACCTAATTCCCCTTGACCTAATTGTCCACTATAAATAAAATAGTGCCTCCTCCATGAAGGAGGACATCTCATGGACCTTTTCCCTAGGCCTTTCCCCTAGATCCTTCCCTTTAGCTCAGCCGCCACCCTAGACTCCGGCCGGGTGGCTCAGCCGCCATCCGCCGCTGTCAGCCACCATACACCACCACCAGCACCAAGATGGTTCTCTCCAGCTATGGAGGACCATCTCAGATCTATCAGCTAATCTAACTTGATCGTCGGAGTCCGCTCCCAGGGCACAGTCCCTGGAATGGCTCTAACACATCTCTCTGATTGTGATGTCCAGATCTCTGCCGTAGCAGAAGACCAAAAGAATCACTGGAGGTCGATGTCGCATCATTTTGCGCCATCCTGGACCCGAGCAAGTAACAAAAGCCTCAGTTGCTTTCAAGCTTGTTTTTCCTCAGATCTGATGTGTTTTTCATCTCAGGTTTCTTCAGATCTGTTAATTTTTAGTATCATTTGTTCAGATCTGTTTGTTTTTTTCCAAGATCTATTCAAAATTGCTTCACCATCTTTTAGATCTATAGATCCATCATGTTTTTTAGTTCAGATCTGTGGATCTATATGATTTGGTTCACTCAAACACTCTTCAAATCTACAAAAGCTTTTTTAGATCTATTTTTTGTTCATATTCTAGGGATTTGTTGAGTAAAATCCAAAAGAAAAGAAATTCTCATGAGTTTTACAAAGAAATTTCAGATCAATTTCGTCACTTGTTGGTGACTTATTCAGAAAATGAAGAGAAAAAGTTTTTATGAGTTTTTTACCCCATCTTTAGTGTATATATCATTTGAAGATCGTTTTTAGTTAAGATTTTCTGTAAAACAGCTTCACCCTCTGCAACACCTGTTTGTAAACCCAACTACATTTCATATACGCTTCTCAAACCCACACAAATTGTTTATCTGTTCTTACTAAACCCATCATATTATATTGTGTCATCTTTACCTCAAAGATGTATCCTATCCTCTCACAGTTTAATGCTCAGAAAAAAAAAGAGTGAAGAGGGGTATAAGAAAATGATGAGATGTTTCTTTTAAGCGAACAAAAAAAAAGAGAGACGCAAAGTGACTTGTACAAGAGCAAAAGCAATAGTAACATACACAGAGGACAATCTTTACAAGCATACGAAAATGGGCTGTCAGTCCTAAGTTTGTATAAGCTTACAAAGGACAAAACAAAAAAATGGGAGAGGGGGTATGGGTGTATACAAGTTGTACACCATAAGCCAAAAGTTAAAAATCCGTGAGGGACCCACATGATCCAATTCTCAATGGACAGGGAAAACAAAATGGGACCCACTTGGTGACTCATGCAACTCATCTCCTTCAATTAAATAAACCGACAACAACCTTCGAATATTGTTGCCGATACTGGAGCGTGACCATAACCGGTCACCCCAGGCTCCAACAAATCAATTTAGAGAATGAAATTCTCTCCGCCGAAACATCTCCACTTGTGATCTCCAACAACATTTTCCAGCTGCAAGCCATCGGCAAACGAAGACCAAACAGATCCACTACCATGACGACCTCTGTCACACCCCTAAACCTGAACGGCGGAAACGTTCGGGGGCGGATGACTTCATGTGGTAACGTAACAAATGAATACATAGTAAAGAAAGCAATACAACCATCATATATATAATTGAAATTTTACATTTGTCAAAAGTTACATGTTCAAAACTCAATTACAATATGATGTCAAAAATACGAGATTAAACTGGCGCCGCAGCATCCCTTCATCAAAAGCGTAATGAATACCTGAAATTACTGATTTCCTGGGACATACAAGTAATTTTGAAAGAGTAGATCAGCATTTAAGCTGGTGAATTTCATAAGTATTTAAGTGACAATGTTTGAATGAAATGAAATGTTTTATCTTTGTTTATTTGTGTTTAGAAAATCCTATATTTTCTACTAGTATAAAAGTAGCCTTCACTCAAGACCAATGTTTGTCTCCAAAATGTATGTAAGTGTAAAATAACCAATGAGTTTGAAAACCTTGTAAATCAATGCATTTTTAATACCCCTTGTGAGTTTTATAACCATACTATTGACTCGGAATGCCTATACACAACGTTCTTCAGGCGTTGGAATGTTATGACGTTTGTCACCCCAAACGGTGGACTGCAGCTAACAGTCAGGGCGCGGGTTGTCAAGCCCGTATAGATCTATACACAAACACCATGCTCCCCCTCCAAGGGATTCTGGTATATAATACAGGACTTGAAATGTGTACTCGAACGTACATGAAGTTAGTGTCTCACAAAACCGTGGTATAAAAACAGATCTACTTGTTAAAATGTTACGTTTGTTCTTGTATACGAAAGTAAACTTCTTGAAATTCATGTTTCTAGTACATAAGAGTTAGAAATTTGTTCGTAAAACTATACCTATTATAGTTTTCTAAAAGTGTGTCTTGTTTGTTTAGAAATACCTAGAAAAGGAATCACTTGTTTATGAAAGCATAGATTTTTGGTGTAGAGTCTAAGATAGACAAGAATAATCTAAGAAAAGTTTAGTTTATACATGCATTACAACAAATTTATATTTCAAAAGATAGAATGCTATTTTAACATATGTTATATATATATATATATATATATATATATATATATATATATATATATATATATATAATGTTGGATAAGGTGTCTAAGTCCATAACTATTTCTGGTATGTACTTGACCCGACCCGGCATGGTCCATTTGGGTTGCATGGCACCATGCAATTGGTTAGACTAAATGAGAGGAATAACACTTGGAGATTATTAATATATTATAAGTTCTAATATATTAATAATATTATTTGATTAGTTTGATCAAGAATTAATTTGGAATTAATTAAGTGATCAAAGAATAACTAATTAAATATATGGGTTGATTATGTAAATCATCCATATCTTGTATAGTGGGCTAAGAGGCTCCATGGATTATCAAGTTGGGTTCTACCCATAGGATGCCCCATGGATGCTCCATGGGAGTTACAAACCCATGGGTCATGGAAATGAAGAGTCATGACACATTAGGGTTTACATAGTGTAACCCTAGATGTGTCAACACTATATAAGAATCATATTCTCTACCAAAATCGGTTACACTAAGGAAACTAGAGGGCTTGGCCGATTTTGAGAAGTGTGTATTATCTCAAGAGTCTTTCCAAGAGCATTTGGTGTTGTGTGAAGCATTTGAGGCATCACACTTGGGGTGCTAGGCTCACAAGGTTTCTAGGAATACAAGCAACAACAAGGTAAGTTATTCTATCTATTATTCAAGTTAAAATTGTTCCCCATGTATGCTAGATAGGAATATAACCTTGGAATTCAACTTTGCATGATAATTAGACAAACATAGATCCAAGGTTATTAGGGTTGCATGTACACTTAGGAAGTGTTAGAATGCTCAAAACCCATCATATAAAAGTTCCTTAAAGGTTTATAAATCGCATGTGATTTGGATATATAACAACATATAAAAGAGTTTCTTTATGTAACACACGATAATACTCGTGTGTTTTACTTGTAATCCCCCCCTTGAAAGCATATAAAAGCATTTAGAATATTTAAAAAGGTTGATTAAGGGGTATGAAACTCACTTGAAAGTTTGAAGATAGCGAGATGGAAAACCGGGCAGAGTTTCGTCTCGGGAAACCGATTTTCCTCAGGATTTTCGGGAATCTCGGGAGTAAAATCGACCCTCGGGACTTGAGCTAAAAAGACCAGAGCTTCGGGTTTGAACGGACACGGAAAACGAGGCAAGATTGTGAGAGAGAGGAGAGAAATGAGCCCTTTTCTTGGAAGCCCTCGCATCCTATTTATAGGAAGGCTGGTCTGCCTCGGTACGCGGGGCGTACGCTCGTACGCAGCGCGTACACGTACGTCATGCATGAACGAAGCCTCGACTGCCTCGGCTTCGGATGGGACGGGTTGCTGGGTACGCGGGTCGGATGGGACGGCGGGTCGGACGGGACAGCGGGTCGGACGGGTCGGCGCTTCGGACGGGTCGGATTCTTCGGATAGGGCGACGTGGACGATCAGAGGCCAAGTCCTTTGGGTACACTGGGCGTACAGGAGTACGCAGCGCGTACCTCGGATGAGGACGCTGACTCCCCTTCGGATAATGTCTGAATTTTGATTTAAATAAATAATTAATTTATTTAATAAACTTCAAAAATTCATATCTTCTTCATACGAACTCCATTTTCAATGGTCTTAATATCCACGCGTAGGTGAGACTACGCTCTACAACTTTCGTTTAGACTCCGTCGGCAAATTCCGAAATTATTTTTTTATTATTTATTATAAACTCATCGTGTTTAAGGAATTTCTTTGAAAATTCATAACTTCTTTATCTGATGTCGGTTTTTGCCAGACTTTTTACCGCTGGAATACCATTGTCGAGACCTTCGATTCTCGTTTAGGTCATTCCGGCCAAAAGTCGCTCAATCTCCGATTCGAGTTTTTAGCTGTCTGTTGCTAAGCCGAACTTGGAAAAATCATAACTTCGCTATATGAAGTCGGATTTGGGCGTTCTTTTCACGTACGATCATGGTTCAAAGACATTTAAACATAGAAGGAAATTAAATAGAACTATTTGTACATTTTATTATGAAAGTAAATTTTATTACTCAGAAGTGGTTACAATACTTGACCCATTTTGGTCATTACAAAGAGTTGAAATATCGGGTTGTCACATCATCCCCCCGTTAGAGAGAATTTCGTCCCGAAATTTAAAGTAGTAAAGATACTAGTGAACATGAAAGAGATGAGGGTACTTTTGTTTCATCTGATCTTCGCGTTCCCATGTGAATTCAGGTCCCCGCTTGGCGTTCCAGCGAACCTTCACGATGGGTATGCGACTTTGTTTTGTTTGTTTGACCTCTCGGTCCATGATTTCTACTGGTTCTTCCACAAAGTTGAGGCTCTCGTTGATCTCGATCTCGTCGAGTGGAATAACAAGAGTCTCGTCGGACAGACACTTTTTCAAGTTTGAGACGTGGAAGGTTGGATGGATGTTACTAAGTGCGCGCGGTAGGTTAAGCTTGTAAGCCACAGGGCCGATTCTGGAAAGAATCTCGAAAGGCCCTATGTATCTTGGATTTAGTTTCCCACGCTTTGCAAATCGTATTAAACCCTTCCACGGTGAGACCTTTAATAAGACGTGGTCTCCTACCTGGAATTCCAAAGGTTTCCTCCTTTGGTCAGCGTAGCTTTTCTGTCGGTCTCTAGAGGCTTTCAATCGTTCACGAATCTGAACGATCTTCTCTGTCGTTTCTCGTATGATTTCCGGACCGGTGAGAGTGCTTTCAGGAACTCTCCCTCTAGCTAACTGGGTATCGCCAACTTCAGTCCAGCACAGAGGGGATCTGCACTTTCGACCATAGAGGGCTTCAAACGGAGCAGCCTTTATGCTTGTATGATAACTATTGTTGTATGAAAATTCGACAAGGGGTAAATGAATATCCCATGCCTTTCCAAAGTCAATCACACAGGCTCTCAGCATATCTTCTAAAGTTTGTATTGTTCTCTCACTTTGTCCGTCTGTTTGTGGGTGGTAGGCTGTACTCATGTCTAGCCTAGTTCCCAGGGAACTTTGTAGTGACTGCCAGAATCTTGAAGTGAATCTACTATCTCGATCGGAGATAATGGATATCGGAACACCATGCAGTCGCACTACTTCCCTTAAGTAAGTTCTTGTAAGCTTCTCCATTTTGTCAGTCTCCTTGATGGGTAGGAAATGTGCGGATTTGGTCAATCTGTCGACAATGACCCATATGGTATCGAGTCCACTTGTCGTCTTGGGTAACTTGGTTATGAAGTCCATAGTAATCCGCTCCCATTTCCATTCTGGTATCTCTGGTTGTTGTAGTAATCCTGACGGTTTCTGATACTCGACCTTAACCTTAGTGCAAGTAAGACATTTACTCACGAAGGTAGCAATTTCTGCTTTCATGTTAGGCCACCAGTACAGTTTCTTAAGATCCAGATACATTTTATCTGAACCCGGGTGAATGGAATATCTTGAGTTGTGAGCCTCGGTCATGACTACGTTTCTGAAACCACCATGTTTCGGGGTCCAGATTCGGTCCATGAGATAGTAGGCTCCGCCACCCTTGACTTCTAGATTCTTCTCCATTCCTCGCAGGGATTCACCCGCCACATTTTCAGGTTGCAAAGCTTCCATTTGTGCTTCCTTAATTTGTGTGGATAAGTGGGAATGGATAGTCATGGTCAGAGATTTGACCCTCCGACCAGTGTATTCCTTTCGACTGAGGGCGTCGGCTACTACGTTGGCCTTGCCAGGATGATAACGAATTTCGCATTCGTAGTCATTCAGTAACTCAACCCATCGTCGTTGTCGCATGTTGAGTTCCTTCTGATCGAAAATGTGTTGAAGGCTCTTGTGCTCGGTGAAAATAGTACTCTTTGTTCCGTATAAGTAGTGCCTCCAGATCTTCAGAGCAAATACCACTGCTCCTAACTCAAGATCGTGTGTCGTATAGTTCACTTTGTGTGTCTTAAGCTGTCGGGAGGCATAAGCGATAACCTTCCCTCTCTGCATAAGAACACAACCAAGTCCTTGATTTGACGCATCGCAATACACTACGAAGTCTTCTATCCCTTCGGGGAGGGATAGTATCGGTGTGGTGCACAAGGCCTGCTTTAGCGTCTGGAATGCCTTCTCCTGTTTCGCTTCCCAGTCAAAGGCCACACCTTTCTGGGTTAATGTAGTAAGGGGTTTCGCAATGCTCGAAAAGTTCTTTATGAATCTGCGATAGTAGCCAGCTAGACCTAGAAATTGACGAATTTCTGTAGGTGTCTTTGGTGCCGACCAGTTCTCGATAGCCTTAATTTTGGAGGGGTCCACGTGTATACCTTTCTCGCTAACAACGTGACCTAAAAATTCGACTCTTCGAATCCAAAATTCACATTTAGAGAACTTCGCATAGAGTTTCTCCGTTCGCAGTGTTTCTAGGACTTTTCGTAGGTGCTGACTATGCTCTTCCTCACTTCGAGAGTAGATAAGTATATCATCGATAAAGACGACGACGAACTGATCCAAGTAAGGGCGGCATACCCTATTCATTAGGTCCATAAATACTGCTGGTGCATTGGTTAATCCGAACGGCATCACTACGAATTCGTAGTGTCCATAACGAGTTCGGAAAGCTGTCTTTGGAATGTCCCCCTCTAGAACTCGTAATTGGTGATATCCGGATCGTAGATCTATTTTGGAGAAGTAGTTCGCTCCTTGAAGTTGATCGAATAGGTCGTCAATACGGGGTAGAGGATAGCGGTTCTTGACAGTAAGTTTGTTCAGTTCTCTGTAGTCGATGCACATACGGAACGATCCGTCTTTCTTCTTTACAAACAAGACCGGTGCTCCCCAAGGTGAGAAACTTGGTCTTATAAATCCTTTTTGAAGGAGTTCATTAAGTTGACTGGAAAGTTCCTGCATCTCTGCTGGCGCAAGACGATAAGGCGACTTCGCTACTGGGGTAGCTCCTGGAATTAAGTCGATTCTGAACTCGACTTGGCGTTGCGGTGGTAATCCTGGTAGTTCTTCTGGAAAGATATCGGGAAAGTCGCGTACTACCGAGATGCTCTTGATGTCCTTCAGTTCTTGACTTGTATCAACGATGTGCGCTAGGAATGCTCGACAATCCTTCTGCAAGCACTTTCGAGCTTGGATGCACGAAATGATGCGAAGGTTTGTACTAGATTTGTCGTCGTAGATAACTAATGTTTCGTTGTTAGGGAGGTTAAGACGGACTGCTTTCTCAAAGCACATGATGTCGGCGCGAAGAAGACTCAACCAATCCATGCCGACTATGACGTCGAAACTTTTAATTTGAACCGGCATGAGGTTGATTGGGAAAGAATGGCCGTCTAATGTTAACGTACAGCCCATGTATATGCAATTTGTGTTTTCGGTTTTTCCATTGGCCATCTCTACAGTGAATGATTTTTCTAACTCGCTAGGTTTAGGTTTAAGTAAATGAATAAAGTTTTGACTCACGAAGCTTCTCTCCGCTCCACTATCGAATAATATGCATGCGTATAAATTATCGAGAAGGAACGTACCAGCAACTATAGTTGGCTCAGCTACAGCTTCGTCATGGCCTATTGCCAACACTCATCCCACACCTCCGGTGCCTGCTGCCTTAGGACAGTTCCTCTTGTAGTGGCCCACCTCGCCACAACCGTAGCAAGTCTGCCCTACACCCGCACCGGGAACTTGAGTGATCGGCTTTGCGGGTTCCTTGCAGAAACGGGCTGTGTGACCTTTCCTGTTGCAGTTGGCGCACTGCATTTCTCGACAAGGTCCATGGTGGTGGTAATTGCATTTGGTGCATTTTGGGAGGTTACCTATATAAGGCATTGTTGGGTAGGTATTTGTAGGGGCTGTAGCAGGTACAGTGGCAGCATTCACTGAAACCAGTTGTTTCTTTGCGGATTCTTGGGAAGACCCACCCTTCCCTTTATTCCACACTCTCTTTCTGCCATTGTTGTTGTTGTTGTAGTTGTTGTTGTTGTCGTTGTTGTTTCCTTTCTGTGGTGCTGGCGCAGAAGTGGTTGAGTTCTGATGACCTCCGTAGTCGATCAGAGATTGTGCCAGTTCCTTAGCACTTTCAAAGGTGTCAGGTTTAGAAGCTAACACGCTTGATCGCATTTGGGGCGTCAGTCCCCAGATGTACCTTTCTATTTTCTTGCTCTCGGGAGCAATCATATCTGGACAAAGGATTGCCAGCTTGCAGAATCTGTTGGTATAAGTAGCGATGTCGGTACCAACCATTCCGAGAGTCCATAGCTCGTGTTCAAGCTTTTGAATCTCTCCCCGTGGGCAGTATTCTCTCATCATCATGGCCTTCAAGCTCTCCCAGCTTATGGAGTTTGCCACGATTAGGGTAAGTACTTTAACGTGGCCATTCCACCAAATTAAAGCTTTATCAAGAAGGGTGAAAGTTGTAAATTTGACCTTGCTGTGCTCGGGACAGGAGCGGATTTCAAAGACTGCCTCCGTCCTTTCAATCCACTGCCTCAGGGCCATCACACCACCAGTACCATAAAACATCCGGGGCTTGGCATTAGTGAAGTCCTTATAGGTGCATTCTCGAGGTGGTCCATGACTCTCGCCATGGTTGGATAGGTGTGTGCCAGATCCCGAGCCATTAGTACTCGAGTTATTGATCTGTGACATGGCAGCTGCCACCGCTGCGGTGACTGCTGCTTGAAACATAACAGCATCAAATTGAGGTGGTGGAGGTGGTGGTGGTACTGGTGCTTCTTCACCGTTGTTTCGCCTTGGATTCCTACGCGGAGGCATCCTTCAACTATAGTTTGAAAAGACAAGGATAAGAATTTCATAGAATGGAAAATGTATGTGTCTCATGAACTAAATCGCTATAGTTCAACAACAGATGATAGTATGAGTCTTAAAATAGAAGAATGAAAGTTATTTGTAAGACTGAAGGTATGAAACAAGTATTTGGGTTCACAAAGACCATTCAAGGTTCGAACGAAATACTTAACATAGTAGTAATAGTGCCACTTATAT
The DNA here is from genome assembly GCF_002870075.4 of Lactuca sativa. Lineage (NCBI taxonomy): Eukaryota > Viridiplantae > Streptophyta > Magnoliopsida > Asterales > Asteraceae > Lactuca > Lactuca sativa. The sequence goes on along the minus strand of NC_056631.2, from coordinate 41,019,009 downwards.
TAATATAAAAGTTGTTACAACGATCATGAAAATTTGACCCCTATAAGGGTCTCCGATTACAAAGTTCGAGAAATTTAAAGACTTTTAGCCGAGGTCCTAAGCTATAACAAAATTTGAGTCCTTGACAAGCACTACTTGCGTCGAAGGTTGCGCTTGGAGCTTGACTCCGCATCTGATTGCTTTGACTCCATTAGACGCCTATCGAAAGCGGCTTGTTGTTCCCTCAGTTCAGCGAGGGCTGCAATCATTTGCGCTTGAAATGCTTCGGTTTGGAATTGAGCGTTGTCTTGCATCTTGTCCAGCCTACGGATGTCAGAAGTGTGAACCTGCACTTCCACGTTGATATCCCGGAGTCGACTAGCTTGAACTCCAGACTGATAGGACTGATTGGCTAACTTACCCACCATTACCGGGAGTGCTCGATCAGCCGAACCTCCGCCGCGGACATCATAGAAGTCCCGGCACATGCCGTAGGGAGGGCGTAGGTTTTGCTGTTGGCTCCAATGGTGGAGGTGACTTCCCCAGACGGGAGTCGGTCCTTGAAAGTTCCTTACGAAGACGGGAGGTTGAATGGGTGGTGGATCGATAACTTCCGGCTCTGAGTCGGTACCGGAGTCATCACCCACTTCTATGGGTTCCTCGTCCTCTTCGGGATCATCTTCGATCCATCCTCCGTTGCCTTGGTTGGGAAAGTAGGGGTCGCCAGGGTGGTGAAATCCAGCCATTTGACTGTACGAGAAATAGGGTTATAAGAATTGAATAAAGTCGGAACATGCAAAACATGTAAGTTAAACTAGTTTAGATAGCAAATACTCCTATAGTATTTAAATTCTTGTGTTTGATTCTTGTAATGGTTTGGTAAGTTTTGACTTGTGGCTTACTACAATCATTCCTCGATATACGTTGGTCCAATCTCGGGCAAATATAGTTGATCATGCTATATTTGTCCAAAATCTGATTACATATATCGAGTCTCAATCGTAGTGTCAACTTGTCTAAATACTTGTATAGTTGTATAACATGAAAATAGTTTGTGGTATGCATGTAATCGTACTTAATTGAACTATCAATTTAAGTTGAACGCAAAACTGCTTAAGCGAAAAAAGAAAATTTGTTTTGTCAGAGAGTATTAGTCCCTTAAGCATTTATAGTTTGTATATCTTATGTGGTTCGATATACTTAGTTCACTATAAACATTGCTCTGATACCAATCTGTCACACCCCCAAACCTGAACGGCGGAAACGTTCGGGGGCGGATGACTTCATGTGGTAACGTAACAAATGAATACATAGTAAAGAAAGCAATACAACCATCATATATATAATTGAAAGTTTACATTTGTCAAAAGTTACATGTTCAAAACTCAATTACAATATGATGTCAAAAATACGAGATTAAACTGGCGCCGCAGCATCCCTTCATCAAAAGCGTAATGAATACATGAAATTACTGATTTCCTGGGACATACAAGTAATTTTGAAAGAGTAGATAAGCATTTAAGCTGGTGAATTTCATAAGTATTTAAGTGACAATGTTTGAATGAAATGAAATGTTTTATCTTTGTTTGTTTGTGTTTAGAAAATCCTATATTTTCTACTAGTATAAAAGTAGCCTTCACTCAAGACCAATGTTTGTCTCCAAAATGTATGTAAGTGTAAAATAACCAATGAGTTTGAAAACCTTGTAAATCAATGCATTTTTAATACCCCTTGTGAGTTTTATAACCATACTATTGACTCGGAATGCCTATACACAACGTTCTTCAGGCGTTGGAATGTTATGACGTTTGTCACCCCAAACGGTGGACTGCAGCTAACAGTCAGGGCGCGGGTTGTCAAGCCCGTATAGATCTATACACAAACACCATGCTCCCCCTCCAAGGGATTCTGGTATATAATACAGGACTTGAAATGTGTACTCGAACGTACATGAAGTTAGTGTCTCACAAAACCGTGGTATAAAAACAGATCTACTTGTTAAAATGTTACGTTTGTTCTTGTATACGAAAGTAAACTTCTTGAAATTCATGTTTCTAGTACATAAGAGTTAGAAATTTGTTCGTAAAACTATACATATTATAGTTTTCTAAAAGTGTGTCTTGTTTGTTTAGAAATACCTAGAAAAGGAATCACTTGTTTATGAAAGCATAGATTTTTGGTGTAGAGTCTAAGATAGACAAGAATAATCTAAGAAAAGTTTAGTTTATACATGCATTACAACAAATTTATATTTCAAAAGATAGAATGCTATTTTAACATATGTTATATATATATATATATAAAAGTTCATTAAAGGTTTATAAATCGCATGTGATTTGGATATATAACAGCATATAAAAGAGTTTCTTTATGTAACACACGATAATACTCGTGTGTTTTACTTGTAATTCCCCCTTGAAAGCATATAAAAGCATTTAGAATATTTAAAAAGGTTGATTAAGGGGGTATGAAACTCACTTGAAAGTTTGAAGATAGCGAGATGGAAATCCGAGCAGAGTTTCGTCTCGGGAAACGGATTTTCCTCGGGATTCTCGGGAATCTCGGGAGTAAAATCGACCCTCGGGACTTGAGCTAAAAAGACCAGAGCTTCAGGTTTGAACGGACACGGAAAACGAGGCAAGATTATGAGAGAGAGGAGAGAAATGAGCCCTTTTCTCGGAAGCCCTCGCATCCTATTTATAGGAAGGCTGGTCTGCCTCGGTACGCGGGGCGTACGCTCGTACGCAGCGCGTACGCGTACGTCATGCATGACCGAAGCCTCGACTGCCTCGGCTTCGGATGGGACGGGTTGCTGGGTACGCGGGTCGGATGGGACGGCGGGTCGGACGGGACAGCGGGTCGGACGGGTCGGCGCTTCGGACGGGTCGGATTCTTCGGATAGGGCGACGTGGACGATCAGAGGCCAAGTCCTTCGGGTACGCTGGGCGTACAGGAGTACGCAGCGCGTACCTCGGATGAGGACGCTGACTCCCTTCGGATAATGTCCGAATTTTGATTTAAATAAATAATTAATTTATTTAATAAACTTCAAAAATTCATATCTTCTTCATACAAACTCCGTTTTCGGTGGTCTTTATATCCACGCGTAGGTGAGACTACGCTCTACAACTTTCGTTTAGACTCCGTCGGCAAATTCCGAAATTATTTTTTTATTATTTATTATAAACTCATCGTGTTTAAGGAATTTCTTTGAAAATTCATAACTTCTTTATCTGATGTCGGTTTTTGCCAGACTTTTTACCGCTCGAATACCATTGTCGAGACCTTCGATTCTTGTTTAGGTCATTCCGGCCAAAAGTCGCTCGATCTCCGATTCGAGTTTTTAGCTGTCTGTTGCAAAGCCGAACTTGGAAAAATCATAACTTCGCTATATGAAGTCGGATTTGGGCGTTCTTTTCACGTACGATCATGGTTCAAAGACATTTAAACATAGAAGGAAATTAAATAGAACTATTTGTACATTTTATTATGAAAGTAAATTTTATTACTCAGAAGTGGTTACAATACTTGACCCATTTTGGTCATTACAAAGAGTTGAAATATCGGGTTGTCACAACCTCCAAGTGTGACATCCCCAAAATCTCGGCCAGAAAAGACCGATTTTCATTTATGCTTTTAAAATATTTTCAGAGTAAATCCATTTGATTTAAAAGAGTTGCGGAATTTGTTCCCCAAAAACAAAACATGATAAAACAATGTTTACCAAAACATTTCATAAAAGAAGTGTATTTTCATTATATAATCAAAACTCGGGGTGTCATGTTCCGATACAGACCAATAAGCATAAACGATAACATTACAAGTCATTCAACAAATATATACATATACAGACTTGTAAACAAAACAACTTGATGGTTCATCCATCTTATGCCCTTGCGCCACTTCCTGTAATACAAATAAAACTGAGTGGGTCAGGCTTGGGAGCCTGGTGAGCATATAGGGTTTTCAACCCACAATAAATAATCATATTTAATTTTCACCAACCAACAATAACCCAATTACCCATTCCCGTTATTCTCACTTTATGTCCCTAAGACAACTAACATAAGGGACCTAGTCTAAGAATATTTCATCGGGGCGACAACACATGCTTCGGGGGTACCTCAGCAATATAAGTCAAATAAGGCAACCATGAGGGGGATGGAGTACAACAAATGAACACCCAAGTTCATTAACACCTACAGGTGGCGAACCTGCTAATGTTTCCACAAGACTGTCTAGAATAGCCAGTGGTCGTCATCTAAACTCCGCTAGATGACTAAATCAAACAACAACGAGGCCTCTCATCTGTTTATTACACACCAACTATCTACCCATGTTCTACCCAACATATTAGTAGATAAAATATACATTTTTTTTATACATAGTTTTGAAAACCTGTATAGCATGCTTTAATCAACACATAATCCACATAACAGATGAGGCACACACACACATAGCAGATATCTCATAGAGAATAAATCATATCTATGAGATAGAAGAGAGCGAATACACATTCACACATAACACAACCAAATATATACACATAGCACGTATTTTATTTAAAATACTTCATATTATTGTATTTGGAAGAAGGTAACTACACACTCACACTTATAAACAACAATATACTTAATACACTCGAACCAAACTTGTATTATTATCGTGTTTATGAAAGGTAGTATACACTCACTTGATCAGAAGATGATCGGACAACACTACGACTTGCAGAAGTAGTAATCCTCAGCAGATCTGGAAGATCTTCACAAAAATCAAACTTCTCGCGGACAGAGCTTCGACTCGGGAACCGCACTTCTCGGGATCTTCGGGATCTCGGGACTTGCCTCAGGGCTCGAGTATGATACCGGGGCTTCGGGATATTTCTGGCACGCAAAACGATGCAAAACGGGAGAGAGAAGAGAAGAAATTGGCAATTGGGTCGGCTGCCTTCGGTTCCTATTTATAGGAGGCTGGAGCCTCGGAGTACGCGGGGCGTACTACGTTACGCGGGGCGTACTGCCCGAAACGTCATTGCTTACGTATCCGAAGCCACTTGCTGCGAGTGTCGACACCTTCGGAGTACGCGGGGCGTACCTCAGATCAGATCGGTGACTCCTTCGGATAATGCTTCCGAATTTCCAATTAAATTTAAATACAAAATATTAAATAAACTTCGGAAATTCATATCTTCTTCATACGAACTCCGTTTTCGACGTTCTTTATATCCACGCGAAGGTGAGACTACGCTCTACAACTTTCGTTTAGACTCCGTCGGCTAATTTTGACTTTACTTTTATTATTTATTTTTTAATAGGCATCGACAGAAAAACTTCGTTATAAATTCATAACTTCTTCGTTTGACGTCCGTTCTCGCCTAAATTTTTATCGCTTCGATACCAACAACGAGACCTTCGATCCTCGTTTAGATTGCTTCGGCTAAAAACCGCTCTATCTCAAATCGAGTATTTCGGGCTGCACACCGCTAAGCCGAAACTTCGATAAATCATGACTTCCTCATACGAAGTCAGATTTGGGCGTTCTATATATATTCGGAAACCTCGTTTCAACTACTACAACATTATTCAAAGATATTAAGTTTATTTTACACTTAAATTTTGACGCTTATTTTTATTCTTAATTATTCAAACCACATAATTAAGCAATTAAGCACAAAACACACAATACTCAAATAATACAATCTTATTATTTCAAAACGGGTTACAAAGGTTAACCTAGACTATTACATTGCTAAAAATGGCAAGCCCGGAAACACAAGCGTTACACCAAGCTTCAATAGATCGACGTTGATAGGAGCCTCCGCTTCGACCTCCAACCTCACTGATCACCTAAAGTTTCTGACCTGATCCCCCAGCATCGCCACTTGCAACCAAATCAGCCCTAGCACCAGCCTTTCTCACCACTTTGATCTCCCTTACGCCCAACATCATCGGTCAGCACTACCCCCCATCGGAATCGGCTTCCAATCCAAGCCACACGATCGCCAGCAACCCAGTCACTGACGCCTTCAGTTTTCCAGTCACCACCGCTGAAGCCACAACATCACCGATCGGCGTCATCCTCCAGTCAACGACCATCATCGCCTCACAGTCACAACCTTCGGACCAACGCTAGCAGCCAACTTTGCCGGAAGTCGATGTCGCATCAATTGTTGTTTTGCAAATGTTTTTATAAGAGATTTTATAGAGTTGCAAGTTGAACCAATCTCGGTGGATTCGATCCCTTTTACCATTATTCACTGCTTTCATTTTGAGTAAAAAAAATCAGAATCATCTTCTCTTAAACTCAAAATTCCTCCTACTTAATCATCAAGCTTGAAGATTATATATGGGTTTAATTCTCAAGCTTCATTGGTGCAAATCAAACACTTCTTTTTCTGCCTGTCAGGTGTTCGATAAAATATCTACATGAGTTTTTCAAGTGTTGCAACCATTTTAGGACTCAAGAAGGTGTAGATTATCTTCCGGGTGTTATTTTTCATTGTGCACTCCAACCTTTTGTTAGAGTGGCACATTTTACTTTGGTTTTCTGCTTTTCATTTCGAGCCTCCCCTTGAAGCTTTATAAGATTTGTTTGTGTGTTTATGGAGTCTTCTCATACATATGCGAGCGGAACTTGGTCATGTCCTTTTCGGGGGTTCCATTACTGCCCGAACGGTAAAGTAGGCGGTATGGGATTTCTCATATCAAGAGCTTACATCTCCCCACTAATGAGCGTAGAGTTATGTTTCGAGAGGCTATTTCTTTAGACTATAGATTTTTTATGTCAGTGGCAGCAACATTGATGGAGTTTGGTCAATGGATATATGGGGATTTTATGAGCCTATATGCCCTAAGCCGATTGTCTCGCCACTCAGATGGTATTGTTAAATTTAATGGAGAGTTTGATGACATGAGAGGATATATTGTTGGTATTTAAAAGCCGACACCCAATGAACCGGAGGTCGACCTCAATGAGGGGTTGGTGTTGGATGCTCAACTCCTTGATCGTGTGTTTAAGCTACCTATCACCATAGTTAAAAGCATCCCTCATAACTGTCGTATGGCTTTCTCTCAGGCTTTGAAAGCAGCCCTTTCCAAGGTAGCTGTTCATCTTAGATCCATTTAAGTGTGGGTTATATTGTTAATTCTTCTTAGGTGTACCCAATAGGTGTTTAGGCCCAAGAATAGGCAAGAAAGTAAGTATGGGAATAGGAAGTCCTTGCAACAATGTAATATCCTAAGTGCATTAGCAACTTGGGGTACGGAATACGTTATAGCCAAGTTTGTTGAAAAATTGGCTAACAATGCAAAGCTGGAGAAACAAGGCAAAAAGGAATAGTACATTCAGGAGGATAGAACACAGGGCGACACCAACTTTAGGCAATGTATTCGTAAGGTTGCAGATGGGCATTTCATAGCAGGAGTGAAAGTATTATGTTCCTCGGGTTTGCTCCATACGGAGATGATACCACAAAGGCATTGGAAGATAAGCATCCACACAAGCCACCACAATTCATGCCGAGTACCATATGTTCAGTACCTTCCCTTATAGTGGATATTGACAATGTCCTTAGGGGCATTAAATCATTTCCTAAAGGAACCTCATGTGGGAGAGATGTGTTGAGAGCTCAACACATTTTAGATGCTCTTTGTGGAGAAGGTTTAGTTATAGCCAACGACCTCCTACGTACTATTACATGTGTGATTAATTTATAGCTAGGGGAAGATTCCATTCGAGTTTGGAAGAATTTGTTGCCTTTGCTCTTCTTACACCGCTCTTAAAACCTGATAAGGGAATACGACCTATTGCAGTAGGCATTATATGGAGACATTTGGTTTCCAAGCTGGCTATGAAAGGTGTTGGTAAAGAAATGGCCAAGCATCTCAATGCTTTTCAGTTCGGGCTCGAGGTGTCGGCGGCGCTGAAGCCATATTACATAACATCAAAAGGGTGTTGAGTAAGCGTCATAATGACGGGTCTCTTGCCATGTGATGTAACATCAACCTCCGACGAGTCTTCTAGTCTTCTGTTGCGGAGGAGATCTGGTAGTTACAATCAGAGAGATGTGTTAGAGCCTTCCCAGGAACTGTACCCCGGGAGTGGACTCCGACGGTCAAGTTAGATCGGCTGGAAGATCTGAGATGGTCCTCCATTCTTGGAGAGAACCATCTTGGTGCTGCTGGTGGTGTATGGTGGCTGACGGCGGCGAGTGGCGGCTGAGCCAAAAGGAAGGATCCAGAGGGAAGGGTATTTGGGAAGGTCCTCCTTCATGGAGGAGGCAATATTCTATTTATAGGGGACAACTAGGTTAAGGAGAATTAGGTCAGGCCTTGGGCAAGCCCAATTCAGGCTCAACTAGCAAGGAGCTGGGCAAGGCCGCCCAGAGGCGCCGGGCAGGGCTGGCGGGTGCGCCCCAGGAAAGGTTGGTGGGCGCGCCCCAGGCAAGGCTGGTGGGCGTGCACCAGGAAAGACTGGCAAGGGGCACTAGGTAAGGGAGCGCTAGGCCGGGCCGACAGGAGAGTCTCCAGCAAGACTGGCAAGGGAGTCCCCAGCAAGGCTGGCAAGGAAACGCCAGGCAGGGCTAGTAGGAGCACGCCAGGCCAGGCTGGCGCGCTAGAGCAGTCTAGGCCATGCTAATGGATCATATATCATCAAGTCCCCCCAGTCTGATGTTTTTGGTATGCGGCCAATGACATCGGACTGGACTTAGTCATATAAACTGTGTGTCGTCAAGTCCCCCTAGTCTGATGCGATTGGGCTGCTGACAATCGGATCGGACTAGATAAAGCACCAATACATTAAATAATAAAGAGAATGACCGAACCTCGCCCACGAGAGCCGTGGGGTTGTGTGATGAGCCAAACGTTGCTTATGCAGCTTGAGCTGGTTTGATACTCCTTCATTGAGAGGAGCGCAAGCCGATCGGTGCGATGCAACTTAATTGTTGCTACGATAATACAGGCCGAGGCTGCTAAAGAGTGTTGCGCGACACTGATGTCGATAAAATGTTGGGTGGGGGTAGCTAAGAAGCGTAACCTTGCCATACAGTCTCTAAAACCGTTGTCGATCTCTAAAGTCTGTAAATAGATACGACGTACTTGGTCCATGATTCCCGCGTTCCAGTTACAACTAAAAGTTGTTAATAGAAATGGACGCTAGCGTCGCGCGAGCACCTCAGTAAGGGGGACGAGACTCGCAGCTAACACCTGGTGGGGAGTTATATTTCTGTGCCCGCTGGATGGGAACTTTGAGTGATAGTCAGCGGTGCACACTTCACAAGTCCCCTGTAAATGCTTTACAGACCAGGCTCTACTCCGCGAGTTTGCTGTTGGCGCACTCTGAGTGTTGCGGCGCTGGAGCGATTATCTGAAAAGACAACTCGATCAAATAGTTAGTATTTTATTTAAATCATAAGCCAATTGATTTTCTTCCGGGGCTCTTTCGAAATGTTTCACGAGTAGTAGTAGTAGTAGTATACTACTCTTCTCCCTCCTTTTTTCTTGAAAACTTTGAGATGGTCGGAAAAGCGAGATCGTTGGCGACGTTGGGTGTTAAGATTCAGGAGCAATTGGAAGTGTTTCAGTGATGCTCGGAAATGACCGGTGATGGCGAAAATGAAGAAATGGTTGATGTTGTTTGGACTCAACATGTGGATCCGTGGAGAGCATCGTTCAACGATTAGAGGGATGCGTTAAAGCCGTCCCAGGAACTATGCCCCGGGAGCGGACTCCGACAGTCAAGTTAGATCAGCTGGAAGATATGAGATGGTCCTCCGTAGTTGAAGAGAACCATATTGGTGTTGGTGGTGGTGTATGGTGGCTGACGGAGGCGGGTGGCGGTTGAGCCACCCGGTCGGAGTATAGGGTGGCGGCTGATGCGACATCCCCATTTTCACGGCCAGAGAAGACCAATTTGTTTATGCTTTGTTTTAAAATCAGAGTAATCTTTTAAAGAAAACAGTTGCGGAATTTGTTCCCAAAATATGATAAAGATTTATCAAAGAATTTCTTTAAAGAAATGTATTTTCATTATATAACAAAATCTCGGGATGTCATGTTCCGATACAGACACATAAGCATAAACAGAAATTACATTATTTACACTAAAGATTTTACATCTCCTTTAATTTCTCCGTGAAATATATCTTCGTATCGATACCTGTGATACAAAGAAAACTGAGTGGGTCAGGCTTGGGAGCCTGGTGAGCATATAGGGTTTTCAACCCACTATAATATAATTATTATATTCAACCATCAAACAATCAACCCAATTACCCATCCATATTATCTTCTTTATTTCTGTCACACCCCCAAACCAGAACGGCGGAAACGTTTGGGGGCGGAGGACGTCATGCACAGTATCATAACAATTGAATAGTAAAGAAAGTACACACCACCATCATATACATAATCGAAAAGTTTACATGATTGTATTATTACATGTTTGCAAAGGTCAATTACAATATGATGTACAAAAGATTAAACTAACGCCTAAGCGTAAGTCTTCAAAAGTTGTTGCTAACCTGGTTTTGCGATTTCCTGATAATACAAGTTATTTCAAAGAGAAAGTGTCAACATTTAAGTTGGTGAGTTCATAAGTAGTGTTTTGAGAAAATGTATGCCATTCGAAAGTTCGTGTATGTTTTCCAGAAAATCCGATATTTTCAAATGAAAAGAGTTATGATTCGTTGTGTTGAAAATGAATGTATTAGATCCAGAAAATCCCATATTTTCCCTAATAGCTGAGATATGATTTGTTGTGTTTTCCAAGAAAAACTCTTATTTTCTTATAAAAGTATGAAATGCATATGAATGTTCGTGTTGTAAGTTGTAAATAGTTGCACCAAGAAAATCCCTTATTTTCCTATTAGTTGTTTGTTTTAGATGCAGGAAAAATCCCATATTTTCCTAAAGCAACAAGTAGTCTAATGTCCAAGACCAAAAACCGAAAGCAATTGATATGATTTAGAAGATTGAAGCATAGTTTTATATAATAAAACCTATAAGAAGATTGCAGTTGTTAGATAAAGAGTAGTTTTAATAGCTACTCATTTATAATTCAGAAGTACTATAATAATTGTATATCCGATGAGTTTTATAACCATACTAAACATAATATGCCTGTAGCGACGTTCTTCAGGCGTCGTAGCGTTATGACAAACTGTCACCCCAAAGGACGGGCTGTAGCTAACAGTCAGGGCGCGGGATCATGACTTCCCGTATAGATCTTTACACATTTGACACGTTCTCCGAACGGGAGATTCTGGTTATAGACAGGACTTGTAGCGGTACCTTTTAGCAAAAGATAGTATTTGAAGATGTACACGTCTCACGGATTCTTAACTAAGTCTGTATTAAAGTAATAGTTTTGTTTGCAAAGTTTATCCTTTTTCACAATGTTTGACAAAACATAAATCATAAGTTCTTTGAATGTATAAAACGGTTTAGCAACGATGGTTACCCTTGATATGATGTATTTGTATGTAAACGTATAAATAAAACATATTTCTATTTATAAAACATATTGTACCTCAAGAGGGTAAAGTTGTGTTGTGAGGTGTTTTGCATGATAATAACTTCATAAGATAGTTAAAACAACAGTATGAAAAGTATAGCAAAAGATCGATGTTTCACACGATTTTAGTCGTGTGTTTACTTGTATTTCCCCCCTTAAAAGTGTTTAAAAAGCATTTACAAAGCATTTAAAGTGTGGTTGTAGGGGTATGAACTCACTTGATAGATTGGAGAAAGCATGACGAAAACCGAGCAAAACTTCTACTCGAGAAAGCGGATTTCTCGGGAATCTCGGGAATCTCGGGAGTGTAAAAATTCCTTCCGAACTTGGATATGAAAACCGGGACTTTGGGATGACTCCTAGGGTTGAAACGCAAAGCTTCAGCGCGAGAAAGGGAGGAAATGAGCAAAAATGGCCGGCACCCTCGCATTCATTTTATAGTGGCTGAAAGCCTCGCGTACGTTGGGCGTACGAGAGTACGCGGGGCGTACGCAACGTCAGGCATGACCGCATCCTCGGTCGAAGCATTGGAGCGACGTGGACGAGCCGGAGCCTAGCATCCGAGTACGCTGCGCGTACGAGGGTACGCTGGGCGTAACCTGGATTGGTCCTATGACTCCTCCTTCGGAGAATACCGGATTTTTAATTGAATTTATATTTTAATTATTTAGTAAACTTCAAAAATTCATATCTTCCTCATATGAACTCCGTTTTCGACGTTCTTTATATCCACGCATAGGTGAGACTACAATCTATAACTTTCGTTTTGATTCCGTCTGCTAATTTTGATTTTATTTTTAATATTATATTTTTAATAGGTCGGGACATGAAAAGTCCGTTAAAGTTCCATAACTTCTTCATCCGATCTCCGTTTCTGTCAGACTTTTTACCGTTGCGCTAGTATTCTTGAGCCCTTCAATTCTCGTTTAGTTTGTGTCGGCTAAAAGTCTCTCGATCTATATTTCGAGTTTTTAGCTGTCTACTGTTATATCCGTAACTTAGAAAAATCACAACTTCCTCATACGAAGTCAGATTTGGACGTTCTTTTTATGTACGTTTACGGTTTAATGATATCTAAAACTTTCATTTAGATACCTAAGGCTAAAAATTATTGTATTGAAACTTCGTGTTTTTCGTCTATCAGTGTGGCCGGTTTCGCCGAGAATCTTCGGTTGGTCATAACTTCTTCGTTATAACTCGGATTTTAGGGTTCTTCATATGAACAGAAACCTTGTTACGATATCTACCACTTAGTATACTCAATTACGGTTTTATAAAAGTTTAAATTTTGACTTGAATTTTGCTGTTGTTACAATTTCTTAGGATTTTACCCTAAGAATTCAACTACCCGTCATTCATTCATTCCTAAGGATTGACCTAAGGAATTAGCAAAAAATCTATTGCTACATAAGGCGCATCTACCAACATCAACCTTTAAGCGCCTCTACCAGGATTACGTCATACACTATTAGGCGCGACTGCTAGGTTTATGACATTCTCTTTTAGGCGCATCTGCCGACATTATCTTATAAGCGCATCTGCCAGGATTATCCTATAAGCGCATCTGCCAGGATTACGACATTCACTACTTGGTGCATCTACCAATATTATTCTTAAGCGCATCTGCTAGTATTATGACATTCTCTAATTGGTGCATCTGCCAATATCGTTCTTAATCATCTTTCATACCTATCACATACCATCTATCTCATCTACCCATGTTCTACCCAACATATTTGTAGATATAAAATACATATACAGTTTAAATCATTAAAAACTATATAAAACATCCATTCCATAATCATCTCAAATAAACAACAATATATAAATACATAGCATGTATTTTATAACAAATACTTCATATTTATGTGTTAGAAGAAAGTAACTACACACTCACCCAAACATATACTTAATACATTCAAACAATACTTGTATTATACCTGTGTTTATGAAAGGGACTATACACCCACACATATAAATAAATTTATATTATACACATAACACGTATTTCATAGCAAACACTTAATATTTATGTGTTAGAAGAAAGTGACCACACACTCACTTGATCAGACGAGGATTGGACAACACTACGACTTGTAGAAGTAGTATTCTTCGGTAGATCTGGAAGATCTGGCACAAAAACCGGACTCCTCGCGGGCAGAGCTTCGGCTCGGGAATTGCACTTCTCGGGATCTTCGGGCTTCGGGACTCGCTTCGGGTCTCGGGATGATATCGGGGCTTAGGGGGGGTTAAAATAGGGCTTAGAGGGTGTATCGGGAGTGGGAGAGAAGAGATAGAGCAACCAAAATTGGCTGACCCTCGATTTCTATTTATAGGGTCATTTTTCAGCTCTCACGTCGTGAATTTTAAGTTCCCATGTCGTGAATTCAATAGTCATCAGGTACGTCATCGCCACTTGAGTCTGTCAGGCTCCAGAAGTCATAAATACTGAGTTCACGTCGTGAACACTGTATTCACGTCGTGAATTCTGACAGTTTTGGGGTTTCGCGTCCCGAACTTCAGAAATTCATAACTTTCGCATACGAACTTCGTTTTCGACGTTCTTTATATCCACGCGTAGGTGAGATTATGCTCTACAACTCTCGTTTAGACTCCGTTGGCTAATTTTGACATCAATTTTAATATATTATTAGTATATTATTTTTAGTAGGCCGGGACAGAAAAACTCCGTTCGAAATTCATAACTCCTTCATCTGAACTCCGTTCGACAGGTCATAACTTCTTCGTTATAACTCGGATCTCGGCGTTCTTTATATGTACGGAATCCTTGTAACATATACTACAACTTAGTTAAGATTAATCCTTCTAAATAATCTTCCATCCAAAAGTCATTTTTGATGCTTATCGTCTCTAAATTGACTAGCCTTGATCTACGGGCGTTACAGCTGAGCCATCCGGCCGGAGTATAGGGTGGCGGCTGAGCGAAAGGGAAGGATCCAGGGGGAAGGGTCCTTGGGAAGGTCCTCATTCATGGAGGAGGCAATATTTTTTTTATAGGTGTATGGTGGCTGACGGCGGCGGGTGGCGGGTGAGCCACCCGGCCGGAGTATATGGTGGCGGCTGAGCCAAAGGGAAGGATCCAGGGAGAAGGGTCCTTGGGAAGGCCCTCCTTCATGGAGGAGACAATATTCTATTTATAGGGGACAACTAGGTTAAGGGGAATTAGGTTAGGCCTTGGGCTAGCCTAATTCAGGCCCAACTAGCAAGGAGCTGGGCAAGGCCGCCCGGAGGCGTCGGGCGTGCCCCAGGCAAGGCTGGCCGGCACGCACCAGGAAAGATTGGCAAGGGGCGCTAGGCTAGGGAGCGCTAGGCCGGTCCGGCATGAGAGTCTCCAGCAAGGCTGGCAAGGGAGTCCCCAACAAGGCTGACAAGGGAACGCCAGACATGGCTGGCAGGAGCGCGCCAGGCCAGGCTGGAGCGCTAGAGCAGTCTAGGCCATGCTAATGGACCATATATCATCACCATGCTTACTGTGGACTTCTCTAATGTCTTTAACCTTGCTGACAGATCTGCATTACTTCATGAGGTTAGACTGATGTGCCCTTCTATATCCTTGTGGGTAGAATTGTTATCTAGTCAAGGAGCAAGGTTGTATCTAGGAGACACACATATTTGGTCAATTAATGGAGTTTAGCAAAGAGACCCCTTGGGACCACTTCTCTTTGCCCTTTTGTTGCACTCGCTCTTGCATAATATTATAGACAATTGCAAGCTTCTTACCTTTGCATGGTACCTTGATGATGGCACACTTATTTGAGATTTGGAGGAGGTGGCCAAAGCGTTAGACATCATTAAGGTTATTGGCCCAAAATTGGGCCTTCGGTTGAATATCAAGAAAATCGAGCTCTTTTGGCTATCGTGTGATGGTAGGAAGTTGCGTGAGGGGCTATACTCGGTTAACATTGGGAGGCCACCATTAGGGGTGAAACTTCTCAGGGGAGCTGATAGTAGAGATGCTAGTTTCATTAGCAGCTTAGCCATAAAGAGAGCTGAAAATGCTATAAATTTGATATGCCTTCTCCCACAACTGTCTGAACTGCAGAGTGAGCTCCTTATATTTCGGTATTGTATGGCTATTGCTAAACTTTTCTTTAGGCTGAGGACATGCCAACCCGTTCACATGGAGGAGGCGGTGTTGTTCTTTGACAATGGGTTGCGAGGGACGATTGAGGAAATTGTGGTTTGTGGTGGCCTTTTCTTTGGCTACATACAGTGGTGAATTGATTCCATACCCATTAATTTTGGTGGCTTGGGTTTACACTCGGTAGTAGAGGCTACCTCATATGCTTTTGTTGTCTCCAGGTCCCAATCTTGGGAATTGCAAGACCATACCTTACAAGATAGTGACATATATGATATGAATTTTGATTATGATTGTGCCTTAGCTTCTGTTCGTAACAAGCTTCCAGAAAGTGACCTTAGTAGTTTTATTACTAAGGACACCGCCCCACCCCCTAAATCCCAGAATACACTGGCGAGTGCTCTTTTAGTAAAGTTGTCCAATATATGGAAGTGCACTTCAACATGATGGCTCGGTAGAAAGCAGTTTTTATGGTCCCGAAACTGTCATCGAGACCCATCAAAAATTCATATATGTGTTCCTTTTCTTTGGACTCCATGAGTCGTTTTCCTAAGTTGCAGGAACATGTTGGTGGAGGTGAGACGGACTCAATTTATCCCATACGACCCTCATCATTATAAAGTAAGCATAAACTGACTGGCTTGTCTCATGGTTGTTAGAGTTCGTTTCAACTCATAAGCCCCTGGAGCACTTTCTTTTGCAAATCTCTCTTGGAGGTCTTTCCAAATTTGTCTAGCAGTCGTTGCGTACTTTACACCGTTTCTGATCTCTTTTTCCATGGCAGATGTGATCCATCCCTTGACAATAGCATCACTGTGCAACCATGCTCTGTATTCTTGTGCATCTTCTGCTGGTTTTGGAAGAGTTCCATTAATGAAGCCGACCATATTTTTGGCGATGAGAAAGTCACTCATCTCTCGAGACCGGTCTGCATATTTATTGTCGTTCAGACTATTCACGTGCATATGACAGGGACAATCAATGGGGTGAATATAGTATGGCGAATCTGGATCAGAAGAGGGGTTTTTGGCTTTGTCTTTCCCACTCCCTCCGGCGCCATCTATTTATCCTGTCATGGCGGCTCTTGGTTTGTGAGTTCAACGGATTAGAGGACCCGCTCTGATACCATATAGACAACGAAATAGGGTTCAAACTAGAACAACTGATTCCAAATCTATCTTTCATTCAATCAACTAAAGAGTATTTATACATCAATGGATTCAAACGGATAAACATGAAATCAAATTAGAATCCTAAAAGGAAACTAGGAACAAATAAAGATAAGATAAACATAAGAGAAGATAAAGATAATCTTGATTATTTTCTTCACTATATTTCTCTAGTCTGTTTCAATATGTTAAACTATATTTTTCATATATTTGTTTTAGAATATAAACTAAATAATAATTCAACCTTTCGGTGGTTGGTCTCATGAGAATAGGACTTATGTTTGGATTCAATTCCTGGAGTGACCCATCGATTGGTTGTAATGGTAGAAAGAAAATAAATGAAAGAAAGCAAAGTAACTACTAGTTAAATATGGATAATAAATAATAATCCTGGCTGTTTGACTTTGCCGTTTACTATGAAATCGTTGTATTGAATAGTTATAGGTCAATTAATTTATAACCGCATCCACAATGCCAAGGAAGAGGTTCTTATCAAATAATTAATAAATTTATTCATTTTATCAACTACGTGTTTAAATAATACATACACGCACACACAATGTTTTACCTATTAAATTGTTCTTTCACCGATCTAGATGATAGTTTTTTTTGGTCATTTTCGTAATCATGTACATTTAAGCGTACAGTTAGTTACCTACTTTTATAGCTTTTTTTAAAAAAATTTCTTATAGTATTTTCACTAATTTTGTTAAACAATTTTTTTATCATAAACCATTATGTAATGTTTGACAATTTTGAAAAGTGAAAAGACAAATAAACTAATATGCATAAGTTTTTTGTCAGATTAAGGCAAATGAATTTCCAGAAATAAATAATCATGAATTTTGCGAGGCGTATGGATGATGTATCATTATAATTATTCACTTTAGCGAAAGCAATTTTTAGCAAATAACCCTATAATTATAATCATCTTCTTCTGAATCTCTTCCATCATCTTTAGCGAAAGCAATTTTTAGCAAATAACCCTAAAACAAAAAACTATCACAACTGTAATAACATAGAGTAAATGAATAACAACAAAAAGATAGACTAGGAATGGCAACGGGGCGGGTTCGGGGCGGGGCATGGTGTCCCAAACCCGAACCCGATTTTCACATATGTACCCGAACCCGACCCGATACCCGACGGGTTTCTTATCGGGGCGCCCTGTCGGGGCTGAAACTTTCTCCGAACCCGACCCTAAACCCGAAACCCGATAATTACCCGATAACCCGACCCTATAACCCGAATTATGGCAGAAAAAAAAGAAGGAAAAACTACAAATACATAATGATAAATTAAGACGTTGCATAGGCTTAAAATACCAAATAAGTTCTTCAATCATTTAACCAAATAGAAATTACTAATAGTCTAATATTGTAACATCAACCAACCAACCAAAACATCCAAGTACACAACATGAAAAACTAATTCATCACAATAATACATTACCAATTAACATTAAAACAAAGTTACAAACTCAAAATCAAACAAAATCATCCAAACTTGTTGTCCCGCTTTCTTTAGTGTTTTCCTACAAAATATTAAACAAACTCAAAATCAAACAAAATCATGGAAACGATATAAAATTAATATTTTTAGAAGTGTCGTTTTACCTCTTCCACATCATAATCAAATTCAACAGAACGACAATATGCCTCGGTCTCTTCAGAACAAGTTGCTACATAAAATTAATATTATTAATATGCAAAAAAAAATCACAATTTCATATAATTAATATAAAATAGTATACTACCTCGAATTTCATTCAACAACCAACTTTGAGCACACATTAAAGCCTCCAATGTCTTTGGATGAAGTCGACTACGATGAGGACTTACTAATCTTCCACTAGTGCTGAAAGCTGATTCCGAGGCAACAGTGGAAACAGGAATAGCTAATATATCTTTAGCTATCCTTTGTAGTGTCGGGTACTTAATCCCATTTGTTTTCCACCATGCCAACAAATCAAGTTCCATATCTTTAGGCAACAATTTCTCCTTCAAGTAGTTATCCAACTCACTCATACCTCCTGATTCATCATCATCTCTAGTAATAGAAGCAATATCCGATAAGAGCTTTTTGAATCCAACACGATGACCGGAAGAGATACTAGAACCAAATGAAGATGAACCAGGAACTGAACCACCATAAAAACCTAATGTTTATTATAAAAATGTTAATAATTTAAGATATGATCTATTTATTATACAAACAATAAGAAGAATATAATACCTTCACTCTTCCTTTTTTTAGATGCATTACTTGACACGTACTCTTGAAACAAAGTTTGGACAAACGCCTCCAAATTTTGAAATTCAATCTTTGCCTTTTCTTCTCCATAAAGTACAGGAAAAAGTAACTCCACAAACTTTAATTTGTATCGTGGATCTAAAACCGCTGCCATTCCCATTACCCCATGAATTACAGACCAATACTTATTGAACTTAGAAACCATTTGGTCAGCCATCATCTTAATCTCCTCAATAGGAGATTTCGTCCACTCACGCAAAGAATACCCAATCTCACATATCAAAGGAAAGAAAACATTAGCTGTAGGATACTTTGAACCAGAGAACATAACAGTCACCTCATAAAAAAGTTGTAATCTTTCACAAATCTCACTAGCCAACTCCCAATCCTTTTCTGTAGGAAAACATGTATACTTCGAGTCTCTTGTCTTTACCCGATCGAAAACCTCTTTGTAGCTTATAGCAACACTCAACATCAAGAATGTAGAGTTCCACCGTGTCTTGCAGTCAAGTATCAACTTCTTTGAGTATGGTATTCCCAACTGTTCTGCTGCTGTCACAAAATTTTGCTCCCTCTTTGGTGATGCAGACCAAAATGCAACACTCTCTCTGATTCTCTCAATCTCAAATTTAATGAGAGATAAGCCATCTTGGACAATAAGATTGAGAATATGTGCGCAGCAACGCATATGAAACAAATCACCATTCATCATTAGTGATTTTAGAGGAAGTTTCTCTAATAATATCCTGATAATTGCATCATTTGTGGTGCAATTATCCACAGTAAGAGTTGACACTTTCCTATCAAGATTCCAATCACACAAAGTAGTATAAAGTATGTCGGCAAGAACATCAGATGTATGCGGACAAGGCACGTAAATAAACCTGTTTAAGAATATATAAATATATATGTTAATATTAACATATAAATAATAAGTACGTATAAATTATAGTTAAATAAGTATAATATACCTCATAATTCTGCTTTGCAAGTTCCAGTTTTGATCTACAAAATGTGCTGTCATTGCCATAAATCCTTTTTTTTGATGATTAGATGTCCACATATCAGTAGTAACTGCAATTCTGCTTTTGGTCTTTGCTAACAAACTCATAGTTTTATCCCTTTCGTAATCATAAATTCTTTTGATGTCGTCCTTGATGGTGTTTCGACAAGGAACCTTAAACAAAGGTTGAAGACCTCCCACAAACTTCCTAAATCCATGATGCTCTACAATTGAAAGCGGATACTCATGCACAATAATCATTTCAGCCAAATCCTTCCTAGAAGTATCAGCATTAAATGTATAGTTTGAAACATGCGTTGTAGTACCATCTAATTTCTTTTTTTCTTGCACCAAGATAGATTGACGAATATCTGGATAAGGTTTGTGTAAACAACGCTGATAATGTGCAAGTAAATGTTTTGTGCCATTCTTGCTATCTGCACCCAACACTTTAGAGCAATGTTTACATCTTGCTTTAACTTCATCATTCAATTTAAATTTTATAAAATGTTGCCATGCCGGTGAACGTATTGCTCTTTTCGAACCAACAACTTCATCTCCATCTTCATCAAAAACTGTGTCTGTATCATTAATATTTGTTCCATCTTGTTGATCCACAGAATCAGTATTTTGTTGATTAGAACCCGAACCTCCCACATCTTGACTACTTGCAGTTGGAGCATGATTTTGACTAGTTGAATTCATATTTCCTGAAAAATATTAGTTTACCTATCAGGACATTATTCTTAACCACACAAATGAAAAAGATACAGCCATACAGGGTCACACAAATGAAAAAGATACAGCCATACTTTACAGATTCACAGGGTCACACAAATGAAAAAGATACAGTTATACTTTACAGATTCACAGGGTCACACAAATGAAAAAGATACAACCATACTTTACAGATTCACAGCCATCAGGACATTATTCTAAGAAATTGATACAGGGAAAGAAAGATTTACAGGGAAAGAAAGATTTACAGATTCACAGCCATAAATAAGAAATTGATTTTAAGAAATTGATACAGGGAAGAAAGAAACAGATTACAGTAGGACTGTAGGACACATATTCTAATTGATTTCAAGAATCCAAATTACCACAGGTAGTGTCGTAGTGACCGATTGAAGAGAAAGATACACATTTACAAGTCACAGTGACCGATTGAAGAGAAAGATACAAGTAGTGATCGATTACATATGCTCAATTTCAAGAAAAATGAAGAGAATTAAAGAAAGATGCGACCGAATGATCGATTACCTGTGATTGTTCCTTGTGCGTGAGCGTCACTGTGGCGTACTGGCGTCGATCGAACTATCACAGTCGTTCGTAGAAGACGAAG